>NC_058099.1:56082500-56707500 GCF_020171115.1 Neogale vison
CTGTACCCCAATGTTTATAGCAGCAATGGCCACGGTCGCCAAACTATGGAAAGAACCAAGATGCCCTTCAACGGATGAATGGATAAGGAAGATGTGGTCCATATACACTATGGAGTATTATGCCTCCATCAGAAAGGATGAATATCCAACTTTTGTAGCAACATGGACGGGACTGGAAGAGATGATGCTGAGTGAAATAAGTCAAGCAGAGAGAGTTAATTATCATATGGTTTCACTTATTTGTGGAGCATAACAAATAGCATGGAGGACAAGGGGCATTAGAGAGGAGAAGGGAATTTGGGTAAATTGGAAGGGGAGGTGAACCATGAGAGACTATGGACTCTGAAAAACAATCTGAGGGGTTTGAAGTGGTGGGGGGTGGGAGGTTGGGGTACCAGGTGGTGGGTATTATAGAGGGCACAGCTTGCATGGAGCACTGGGTGTGGTGAAAAAACAATAAATAATGTTTTTCTGAAAATAAATAAATTGGAAAAAAAAAAAAAAGGACCCAAACTAAAAAAAATCATGAATGAAAGAGAAGAGGGGCGCTTGGGTGGCTCAGTGGGTTAAAGCCTCTGCCTTTAGCTCAGGTCATGATCTCAGGGTCCTGGGATCGAGCCTCGCATCGGGTTCTCTGCTCAGCAGGGAGCCTACTTCCCCACCCACTCCTGCCTGCCTCTCTGCCTACTTGTGATCTCTGTCTGTCAAATAAATAAATATCTTTTTAAAAAAGAAGAAAAAGAAAGAGATCACAACACATACCACAGAAATACAAGCAATAAGAATATTATAAAAAATGATATGCTGAGAAATTGGGCAATCTGGAACAAATGGATAAATTCCTAGAAACACACAAACTGCCAAAACTGAAGCAGGAGGAAATATAAAAAAAAAAAAAAAAATCAAATATATAACCAGTGAATAGATTGAATCAGTAATCAAAAATCTCCCAACAAACAAAGTCCAGGGCCAGATGATTTCTTGGAGGGAATTCTACTAGATATTTAAAGAGGAGTTAACACTTATTCTTCTCAAACTGATCCAAAAAATAAAAATGGAAAGAAAACTTCCAAACTCATACTGTAAAGGCAGAATTATCTTAATTCCAAAATCATATGAAGACCTCAATAAAAAGGAGAATTGCAGGTCAATATTTCTGATGAACAGTGATGCAAAAATTCTCAGTAAAATACTAGCAAACCAAATCCAAGAGTATTTTAACAAAAAATCACCATGATCAAGTGGGATTTATTTTGGGACTGTAAGGTGTCGAGGGTGGATGCTCCAGGAGCCCAGAGATTCGTCAACCACAGAGCTTTGCAAAATGGTGCCTGGCAATTTGCCAGAAGGTGTGTCTAGAGTGACTGATCGTAAACAGGAAGTACTACCTATTGGCTGTTGAACTATTGCTATGCTGTGGGTACTTGGTAACAAGTTTAAGATTGGTGGATGCATATCGCTGTCTATGCTGATTGGCTTAGCTCCCCTATATAAGCGATGGCCATATGAAATAAAGGGCGTTTTTTGAAACCCAACTGGACAGAGGGTCATTATTATCGCTGCTGGATGGCGATAAATGGTGGCCCGTACGGGGAGCCCCCTTTCTCCATTTCTAACGGTGCACTGAGGTAAGTGATGAATTTATTTAGAAGAAAATTCTGGCCAGAGAAGTTTTAGAAAAGCTCACTGATTATAGTGATGATTGCAATGTAAGCTCTCTAGTGTTAGTGACAATCTTGAGAAAGCTCACTGTTTTAGTGATGATAGTAGACTAGTCTTTTCTTTGCTTCTTGACTATTTATTTCTGATATACTATGGGTTCAGAGGTCTCAAGAATACGTATGGAAGGGCCTCTGCGGGAGTTGCTAAAAGCAAATGGAACTCCTTTGAAAATGAAAACTGCTTGGGCGTTCTTGCGCACCATAGAAGGAGTCAGCCCTTGGTTCCTAAATGAAGGATTATTAAACATTCCACAATGGGAACATTTAGGGGAGGATCTTAGGAAGGTTGATAAAGAGAAACCCCTTCCATCTGGCACACTTGCTATATGGGCTCTCATATGATCCTGTTTGCTTAGCCCCAAACCCCCTGAGATTATAAAAGAAAGCCTACAAGCAGGGGAACAGGTCTTGGAGGAAGTAAAAGAGGAACGATCGAAGGCCTCAACTATAGGGGCCTCTTCAGAAGAGGACGAAGAGCTTTCAGGGGATGAATTAGCAAAAAAATTAAGCAACTTATCTTGTGAGCCATTGCAGCCTTCAGCTCCTCCACCTTATAATCCTGAAATAAATTGTAGCTGCCCAGGAGCCTGCTCGCACGATAGACATGACGTCACTGATTGGAATTCAATAGGACAACAGTTAGGCTTAGCCCTACCAGTCTTTCAAGATCAGCAAGGGAATCGCATGCATCAGCCATTAGATATTAAACAAGTAAAACAGCTAAAAGAGGCAGTCATGTCTTATGGCCCTCAGGCTGCTTATACTATTACCTTACTGGAGACTCTCGCAGAACAAAACCTAACACTTTTAGACTGGAGTAATCTAGCGCGAGCTTGCTTGTCTGGAGGGCAATATCTTATGTGGAAAATAGCAAATCAGGATAACTGTACGGAAACTCTCGCCGTAATGCGGGAGCTGGGAATGGAGCTTGGAATTTAGAAATACAGACTGGTACAGGACAGTTTTCAGGAAATCAAAATCAGATCAATTTTCCACCTGCAGTGTATTTGCAAATTGCTACTGCTGACACTAGGGCGTGGAAAAGGCGTGTAAGGCACAGGTGATTTACAGGGTCAATTGTCAAAAGTTATCCAGGGAAATAATGAACCATATGCAGATTTTGTAGATAGACTTATCCAAATGGCATCTAGAATTTTTGGGGAAGTTGATCAGGCTATGCCTCTGGTCAAGCAATTAGCCTATGAGCAAGCCAATAAATGGTGCAAAGAAGCAATACGATCCTGGAAAAACAAAGACCTAGCCTCCTATTTAAAGGCCTGTAGAGACATAAATGAATCAGTTATCCAAGCTAATGTCATGGCAGAGGCTTACGCTAATTTTACTGGTACAAAGGTTACCAAATCCCCTGGTCTCTGCTTCCAATGTAATAAACCAGGTCATAAAAAACGGGACTGTCCTTAGGTCAATAAAAAACTTGGCCTATGTCCTCGATGCAAAAAGGGAAATCACTGGGCTAGCGGCTGTAGATCCACCCAAGATATCCAAGGGAATTCCCTGCCAAAAAAAACGGAAAATAGGGCCCACAGTCCCGGGGCCCACAAATATATGGGGCCATACAGACAATCCCTCGGAGCTACTATCCCCTTTCCAGCTCTGTAGAGCAACAAAAGGAAGTGCAGGACTGGATCTCTATGCCTTTGCCAGAGCAATATTAACTCCCGATATGAGAGTTCAGCCAATCCCTACTACTGTCTGTGGACCACTACCTGAGGGAACTGTAGGATTACTACTGGGTAGAAGTTCTAGCGCACTGAAAGGATTACAAATTACACCTGGAGTCATTGATCCTGACTTTACAGGTGAGATTAAAATTCTTGCTTCATCCCCACAGGGTATTGTTTCTATTTCCCCTGGAGACCGCATAGCGCAATTGCTAATTCTGCCCAGCCATCATTCACATTTCCCGGCCAGCAATAAAGAGAGAGGTAATCAAGGCCTAGGATCTACTGGGACTCCATGTGCCTTCCTTACGCTAAATCTAAGAGAAAGACCAATGACAGCTTTACATATTAATGGTAAAGCATTCACAGGGCTCTTAGACACAGGTGCAGATAAGAGTATCATCAAAAGGGAAGATTGGCCAAAAGCATGGCAAATACAAAAGGCTGACCAAGCTCTGCGTGGCTTAGGTATTGCCTCTAATCCTGATAGGATTGCTACTTTACTAAATTGGAGAGATGATGAACTAAACCAAGGTTTAGTTCAACCATATATATTAGATCACTTGCCTGTAAACTTATGGGGTAGAGATGTCATGGAAGGCATGGATCTAAAATTAACATCGGACATACCATTTAGCAGCCTGCAAGCTAATACAATTATGCTTGCTCAGGGACACATCTGGGGAAAAGGTTTAGGGAATAATCAACAAGGAATCACCAACCCGATTGAACCCCCAAAAAAGGAGAACTGGATGGGTTCTCCTTTTAGGGGCCACTGACTATATCAAATTAACTTGGATATCCAATAAACCTGTCTGGGTCCCTCAGTGGCCCCTCTCTCGAGAAAAATTATAAGTGGCCCAGCAACTAGTCTTGGAACAATTAGCTGCAGGACATATAAGACCATCCACATCTCCTTTTAATACACCCATATTTATCATCAAAAAGAAATCTGGAAAATGGAGACTACTACATGACCTTAGAGTGATAAATGCTACCATACAACCCATGGAACCTATACAGTTAGGCTTACCATTACTGACCACCCTACCAAAAAATTGGCCAACCATCATTATAGACATAAAGGACTGCTTCTTCTCTATTCCCCTACATCCTGAAGATACCTTTAGATTTGCCTTCACAGTCCCATCTATCAATCATGCCCACCCAGATCAAAGATATGAATGGACTGTGTTACCACAGGGCATGACCAATAGTCCTACTATATGCCAAATCTTTGTATGGATGACCATCAAACCACTTCAGGAACAAAACCCTGATCTAATAATATATCATTATATGGATGATGTTTTACTTGCCCATCCTGATGGCGATTGACTCAAGGCTCTTTATGAGGAATTAATTATTCTCTTGGAATATAGAGGGTTACATATCACCACGGAAAATGTTCAATTAGGTACTACACAAGAATTTCTGGGTTCAAAATTGATACCCACAATTATCCAACCATTAAAAATTACCTTGAGACTAGATCATCTCCAAACCTTGAATGACTTTCAGAAATTATTAGGGGACCTAAATTGGATCAGGAGTATTCTCAGGATCCCCACTTCTCAATTATCACCCTTATTTGATATCCTAAAGGGAGATCCTCATCCAAATTCACCAGAACCTTAACTCCTGCTGCTAGACAAGCCATCGGAATCATTGAAAAAGCTATGGAGGCTGCTCAACTCGATCGATTCCACCTTGATAAACCTTTGAGCTTTATTGTTCTAGTGGACCATAACTCCCCCACTGGGGTCATCTGGCAAGAAGGACCATTGCTATGTGTCCATTGTGCTCACTCCCCAGCTAAGGTTTTGAGTAGCTACCCAGAGACCATAGCTGAACTAATTCTGAAAGCCATCAAAATAGCCACCATTTCCTTTGGGACGTCACCCACGTTGATCATCACACCCTACACCCCTGCCCAACTTCAATTCTTGAGTAACTCCTCCTCTAATTGGGCCATTATCATGACTAGTACTACTGCTAAATTTGACAATCATTATCCCTCCCACCCTTTATTACAATTCTGGAAAGAACATCCCATAATTTTCCCAAGGATAACCAGCCAAAAACATATTGATAATGCCCCTGTGGTGTTTTCTGATGGTTCCAATAATGGAACTGGCGCCTTTATGGCAGATGGGAAAATTAATACATTTTTGTTTCCCACTACCTCTGCTCAACATGTGGAATTATTAGCAGTCACTGAGGTCTTCAAGGCATTCTCCTTTTGCCCCTTCAATTTATTTTCTGATAGTAAATATGTAGTATATGCACTATCTCTGTTAGAAACAGCAGGAACTATATCTACGAGCTCTTCTGTACATACCTACTTAAGAGCATTACAAGTTCTTATTTGGAACAGAAAGCATCCTTTTTTTATAGGGAATTTAAGAGCACATTCTAACTTACCTGGGCCCCTCTCGTTGGGAAATGCCCTGGTCAATTCTGCTACTAAAGATCCACATATATTTAACTCTATAGAAGCAGCAAAAACCTTTTATGAGAAATTCCATGTGAACGCTTCTACCTTAAAATTAAAATTCAAACTTACTAAAGCTGTAGCTCATGATATAGTTAAATCCTGTGAACGCTGTGTCTCCTTACTCCCTCAACCTTCTTTGGGAGTCAATCCAAAGGGGTTACTCCCTAATCACATATGGCAAATGGACGTAACACATATGCCCAAATTTGGACTCTTAAAATACGTTCATGGTTCCATTGACACTTTCTCTGGATTTATTACGGCCTCCTTGCATTCTGGAGAAAAAACTAAAGATGTTATCGCACATTGTTTGCATTCGTTCTCTGTTCTAGGGATAACAAAACAATTAAAAACAGACAATGGCCCTGGATATACCTCTACTACATTTAAACAATTTTGTGCTACATTTGGAATCACTCATGTCACTGGTATCCCCTACAATCCCCAGGGTCAAAGCATAGTGGAACGTGCCCACCTAACTATTAAAAATACCTTATTTAAACAAAAAGGGGGAATAGGAGATACATTCCGATCCCCAAGAGACAAACTATCCACTATTCTCTACATTTTAAATTTCTTGAATGTGGATAAAAACCAGCGTACTGCCGCCGAAAGACATTGGTGCACACTAGACAATTCTCAACCTAAGGTTCTTTGGAGGGACCTTCTGTCGGGTCAATGGAAGGGCCCAGACCAAGTGCTAATCTAGAGCCGAGGCTCTGTTTGTGTCTTTCCAGACAACGCTCCACCCCCTATTTGGGTCCCTGAATGGCTAATCAAGCCAGTCTTACACTCGGCACCAAAAGAGGCAGAAGCCCAAAAGGACGACAGCCATGGTGACGATAATCCAGATGATGATGATCCACACACTCCTGACCATGACATCAGGACAGACCCTTTGGGCCATTGTTAAAGCCTGGCCCTATCCACTCCCTTTAACGTCTTCCTCTGCTACTTACCCCGCACTCTTAACTACTAATTTATTATGTAACTCCTCTTAAAAGCACAACTTTTCCCAAATGTTTGAAACGAGTGTTGAAGTGCAAATTTGTTCTAAAAATATCACGTTTTTGCCTACTCCTGTTTGTATTCGCCCCCCTTTTATGTTTCTTGTCAGTAACAGTACAACCATTTCTAATAAGTTGAATTGTACGTTGAACACTTGCTTCCTTACACAATGTTGGAATGCTACAGACTTTTCATTTACTATGATAATGTGTATTCCAGTGTTTTTGCCTATGCCCGTCTCTGTCCCAGAGGGAGACCTTCCAGTTTTGCTGAGACATAAAAGAGACTGGTATCACCGCTGCCGTGGTGACAGCTGTTGCCGCCTCCGCTGCTGCCACCGCTGCCGCTGCTACTGCACTTGCCATTGCTATTCCTACAGCCAAGGAGATTAATCAACTGTCTATGAATACCGCAAAAGCTCTACAAACCCAGAGTGAAATTAATGATCATCTCGCTGTGGGTACTCTTTTTGCTAATCAGCGGATTGACTGGCTACAAGAACAAATGGACATTGTAATACAACTACTGACTGTAGGATGCCTTCGCTCAGATGCTGGACTCTGCATTACTCCAGTTGCATATGATAACCTCACTTGAGCAGCTAATTATTCCAGGGAACTATCCAAGATGCTTACAGGCAACTGGTGTCGCCCTCGACCCGCAAGGACGACAAGAAGCCCCGGTTCAGATGTATCTTCTCTCTCTTTATTTCCGCAAGTCTACACACTTATATACGTTTACATGACCAATCAGCGAGCAAGGTGACCAATAAGGGGCCAAGCAAAGGGGAAAGCCAACGAGAGTCCTGTTACTATGCTGATTAAATTTGAAACAGCCAATGACTATGTCTTCCTTTAGGCGGGCTTCACCAGAACGTTCGTTGTTTACTCGCAGCATATTTTGCTGGCAATGAGCCAAGCGCCATCTTGTAATGGCGGGGACTTTCCCGGCCGGAGGCGGTCCCCGACAAACTGGAGTGCCAGATTCGAGAATCTGACAATACAGCTTCGTGCTAATATTGTTAACGTTAATGCCAGTAAGGTAGAAGTAGCTTCAGTATCTCAATTTGTTGCCTTTATGAAAAATGTTGTAGGATGGGGGAAGCAATGGTTTGGGTTCATATCCATGGGTGGATTGCGGATATTTGCTGTGGTGTGTTGCTTATGGTGCATTTGCCCCATGATGAGGATTCGTAAAAGAGACACCATTGCCATCAAACAAGCTCTGTTATCCATCGAGTCTGGACAGTCGCCCCAGGTATGGCTCAGTATGCTGGATCGGTAGTCAAAGATGGGTAAGATCGTAGGCGGAATATACCAACCTAAGACAGGACATGATCCTATAAGCATCATGATTCAATGATGGGTAAGGATATTCTTGGCCTTGTGACAACCTAAGACAGACACGACCCCAGCTGAGTCTTTCCTTCTACCATAAAACAAAAAGGGGCAACTGTCAAGGGCGGATGCTCCAGGGGCCCGGAGATCTGTCAACCACAGAGCTTTGCAAAATGGTGCCTGGTGATTTGCCAGAAGGTGTGTCTAGAGTGACTGATCGTAAACAGGAAGTACTACCTATTGGCTATTGAACTATTGCTATGCTGTGGGTACTTGGTAACAAGCTTAAGATTGGTGGATGCATATCACTGTCTATGCTGATTGGCTTAGCTCCCCTATATAAGCGATGGCCATATGAAATAAAGGGCTTTTTTTGAAACCCAACTGGAAGGAGGGTCATTATTATCGCTGCTGGATGGCGATAGTAAGGATTGTTCAATATTCACAAATCAATCAACATGATACAATACATTAATAAAATAAAAGATAATAGACATACAATCTTCTAAATAGATTCAGAAAATGCATTTGACAAAATACAGCATCTATTCTTTATAAAAACCCTCCACAAAGTAGAGATAGAGGGAACATACCTCATCATCATAAAGGTCATGTATGAAAGACCCTCAGTGAATATCACTGTCAATGGGAAAAAACTGAGATTTTACTCTGTAGTCAGGAACAAAATAGAGATGTCCACTCTCATCATTGTTATTTGTCATAGTACTAGAAGTCCTAGCCTCAGAAATCAGACAACAAAAAGAAATAAAAGACATGCATATCAGCAAAGAAGTCAAACTTACACTCTTCACAGACACCAAGATACTCTAGGTAGAAAACCTGAAAGACTTCACCTAAAAATTGCTAGAACTGATAGATGAATTCAGCAAATTCTATGCAACAATGATAAAGAAACAGAAAAAGAAATTAAGGAATTGATCCCATTTACAATTGCACCAAACACCATAAGACATGTAGGAAAGAAACCTAACCCAAGAGATAAGAGATCTGTACTCTGCAAATTATAGAACACTTATGAAAGTAATTGAAGATGACACAAAGAAATAGAAAAATATTCCATGCTCATGGATTAGAAGAAAAAAAATCATTAAAATGACTATACTATGCTGAGTAATCTACACATTTAATACAATTCTTATCAAAATATGACCATCATTTTTCATGGAACTAGAATAAGCCATCTTAAAATGTGTACAGAACCACAAAAAACCCTGAATAGCCAAAACAATCTTGAAAAAGAAAAAACAAAACTGGAAGCATTACAATTCTGGACTTCAAGATACATTGAAAAACTGTAATCAAGACAGTATAGTATTGGGGGTGGAGATAGATCAATGGAGTAGAATAGAAAACCCAGAAGTAGACCCACAACTATATGATCAACTAAATTTTTATGCAACATGCATAAAAATGAAACTGAGCTACTTTCTTATACCAAACACAAAAATAAATTCAATATGGATAAAAGACCTAAATGTGAGACAAAAAACATCAAAATCTTAGAGGAGAACACAGGCAGTAACCTCTTTAGTTCAGCTGTAGCAACTTCTTACTAGACACGTCTCCTGAGATAAGGGAAACAAAAGCAAAAATGAACTATTGGGGCATTATCAAGATAAAAAGTAAATGAAACAATAAAGTAAAAAAGCAGCCTACAGAATGGGACAAAATATCTGCAAATGACCCAGCTGATAAAGGCTTAGTGTCCAAAATCTATAAAGAACATACCAAACTCAATATCCCCAAACCAAATAATCCAGTTAAGAAATGGGCAGAAGAGGGGAGCCTGGGTGGCTCAGTGGGCTAAGCCTCTGCCTTCGGCTCAGGTCATGATTTTAGGGTCCTGTGATCGAGCCTCACATCTGACTTTCTCCTCAGCGGGAAACCTGCTTCCCCTCTCTCCCGCCTGCCTCTCTGCCTACTTGTGATCTCTCTCTCTCTCTCTCTCTCTGTCAAATAAATAAATAAATAAAATCTTAAAAAAAGAAAAAAGAAAAGAAATAGGCAGAAGAGTTGAATAGATATTTTTCCAAATAAGACATCCAGATGACCAACAGAGACATGAAAATATGCACAACATCACTCAGTACCAGGGAAATACAAATCAATACCATGATGAGATATCATCTCACACCTGTCAGAATAGCTAAAATTAACAACACAGAAAACAACAGAAATTGTTGAGGACGAGGAAAAAGGGTAACTTTGCATTACCACCATTACACTGTTGGTGGTAATGCAAAGTGGTGTAGCCACTCTGGAAAACATTGTGAAGTTTCTTTAAAATGTTAAAAAAAAAAGAACTACCTAAGACCCTGCAATTTAACTTCTAGGTATTCACCTAAAGAATACAAAAATACAGATTTGAAGGGTAACATTCACCCCGATAATTATAACATTATCAAAAATAGCCAAATTACTGAAAGAACCAAAATATTCAACCATTGATGAATGGATAAAGAAGATGTAGCACGTATGTGTATGTGTGTGTAATAGAATATTATCAGCCATCAAAAAATTAAATTTTACCATTTACAATGATGTAGATAAAACTACAGTGTATTTTGCTAAGCAAAATTAGGCAAATATAAATACCATATGATTTTGAACATATGTGAAATTTAAGAAAAAAAGCAGGTGAACATGGGGACATTAAAAAAAAAGAGAGAGGGAAGTGAACCATATAAGACTCTTAACTATAGAGAATAAACTGAAGTTGATGTAGGCAGGTGGGTGGGAGATAAATAATGGGTGGTGATTATTAAGGAGGTCACGTGTGTTGAGCACTGGGTGTTACATATAAGCAATGAACCACTAAACTCTACTTCTGAAACCAATATTACATTATGTTTTTACTAACTAGAGTTTAGTAAAAATGTGAAAAGATAAAAAAAGAAAAGATACCCAAAGAAATATAAGTAGAAATGAAAGAGAAGTAACAACTGACACCATAGAAATACAAAGGAGTACAAAATATTGCTACACAATAATTACATGCTAAGAAATTGGACAACCTAGAAGAAATGGATACATTCTTAGAAATGTATTTCCAACCTTTTCCAAAACTTAATCAAAAAGAAATAAAAAACCTGAACAAACCAATTACAAGTAACAAAATTGAATCAGTAGTTGAAAAAACTGACCAACAAACAAAATCTGGGATCTGATGAATTCACAGATGAATTCCACAATATATTTAAAGAATAGTTAATTCCTATTGTTTTCAAACTATTCCAATAAAAAAAAGAAAAGAAAGCAAAGAAAGAAAAAGAATGAAACATTCCAAATACACTCTATAAAGCCAGAGTTACACTGATACCAAAACCAGACAGAGACATTAAATCAATGAATCAATAAATAAACAGACAAACAAGCAACAAATAATAATAATAATAATAATAATAAAAACTGCAGGCCAATATCTCAGATAAATATAGATAAAAAACATCTACCAAATACTAGCAAAAAGCATTCAGTAGTATATTAAAAGGTCATTTACCATGAGCAAGATGGATTTATTCCAGTGACGCAAGGATGTTTCAATATACACAATTCAACCAATGTGATATATTAGGATAACAAAATGAAGGATCAAAATCATATAGTCATTTAATAAATGCAGAAAATCATTTTATAAAATTCAATATCTATTCATAATAAAGACTCTCAATAAATTGGGTTTAGAGGGAACATACTTCAACATAATAAAAGCTTTATATGAAAACAATCTACAGGTAATATATCTTACAATGGCGAATAACTGAGAAATGTTCCACTAATCAGGTACAAGACAACAATATCTACTGTCATTACTTTGATTCCAAATAGTACTAGAATTACTAGGTGTAGCAATCAGACAAGAGACAAAAAAGTCAGGAAGAGGAGTCAAGATGGTGGAGAAGAAGGAGGCTGAGACTACCTCAGCTAGCAGGAGATCAGCTAGAGAGCTTATCTAAAGATTGCAAACACCTGCAAATCCATCGGCAGATCGAAGAGAAGAAGAACAGCAATTCTAGAAACAGAAAAACAACCACTTTCTGAAAGGTAGGACTGGCGGAGAAGTGAATCCAAAGCGACTGGAAGATAGACCCCGGGGGGAGGGGCCGGCTCCCGGCAAGCGCGGAGCAACGGAGCACAAAATCAGGACTTTTAAAAGTCTGTTCTGCTGAGGGACATCGCTCCGGAGGCTAAACCGGGGCGAAGCCTACACGGGGTCAGCGTGACCTCAGGTCCCGCGGGGTCACAGAAGGATCAGGGGTGTCTGAGTATCGCAGAGCTTGCGGTTATTGGAACGGGAAAGCCAGCTGCAGAGACAGAGCCGACAGTAAGCTCGCAGCTCGGAGTTGCCTTGAACCGGCCGCAAGATCGGGTGAGCTCAGAGCGCGGCTGGAGGTTAGGCAGACGCGAGTTACTAGGAGCTGTTCGCTGAGGGCGCACAGGGGAGCGGGGCCCTGGGCTCTCGGCTCCTCCGGGCCGGAGACCAGGAGGCCGCCATTTGTATTCCCGTCCTCCGGAACTCTACGGAAAGCGCTCAGGGAACAAAAGCTCCTGAAAGCAAAGCCGAGCAGATCACTCAGCCCGGCCCCTGGTAAGGGCGGTGTAATTCCGCCTGGGGCAAAGACACTTGAGAATCACTACACCAGGCCCCTCCCCCAGAAGATCAACAAGAAATCCAGGCAAGACCAGGTTCACCTACCAAGGAGTGCAGTTTCAATACCAAGGAGAGAGCAGCAGAATTCCAGAGGAGGAGAAAACAAACCACGGAACTCATGGCTTTCTGCCTGTGATTTTTTAGTCTTGCAGTTAATTTAATTTTTTTCTTTTTCATTTTTTTTTCTCTTCTTCTGCTAAATTTTTTATAACTTTTACCCTTTTCTTTTTTAACGTTTTTTAACTACATTATCTAATATATATATTTTTTTCTTTTTTATACTTTTCTTTATTCATTTTCTTTTTTTTTATTCTTTTTTTTTCTTTCTTTCTTTTTGAACTTCTTTTTATCCCCAAATCAGAAGAGATCCTAATCTCTTCAATCTTTTTTTTTCTTAATTCTTTTTAAATTCTTGATTGAATTTTTAATTCAATCTCTTTTTAATTCTTTTTTTCTTTTTTTTTCTTTCTTTCTTTTTGAACCTCTTTTTATCCCCAAATCAGAAGAGATCCTAAACTCTTCAATCTTTATTTTTCTTAATTCTTTTTTAAATTCTTGATTGAATTTTTAATTCAATCTTTTTTTTAATTCTTTTTTTCTTTATTTTTCTTTCTTTCTTTTTGAACCTCTTTTTATCCCCAAATCAGAAGAGATCCCAATCAGAAGAGATTGGGAGATCCCAATCAAAGGAGATCCCAATCAGAGGAGATCCCTCACCCATCGTGAGGGGGGAGAAATCCCCCCTCACGATTTGGGATCTCTTCTGATTTGGTTAAAGCATATTTTCCTGGGATTGTTGACACCCTGTTAGTATTTTACTTGCTCCTTCATATACTCTTAGCTGGACAAAATGACAAGGCGGAAAAATTCACAACAAAAAAAAGAACAAGAGGCAGTACCGAAGGCTAGGGACCTAATCAATACAGACATTGGTAATATGTCAGATCTAGAGTTCAAAATGACAATTCTCAAGGTTATAGCCGGGCTTGAAAAAGGCATGGAAGATATTAGAGAAACCCTCTCCAGAGATATAAAAGCCCTTTCTGGAGAAATAAAAGAACTAAAATCTAACCAAGTTGAAATCAAAAAAGCTATTAATGAAGTTCAATCAAAAATGGAGGCTCTCACTGCTAGGATAAATGAGGCAGAAGAAAGAATTAGCGATATAGAAGACCAAATGACAGAGAATAAAGAAGCTGAGCAAAAGAGGGACAAACAGCTACTGGACCATGAGGGGAGAATTTGAGAGATAAGTGACACCATAAGACGAAACAACATTAGAATAATTGGGATTCCAGAAGAAGAAGAAAGAGAGAGGGGAGCAGAAGGTATACTGGAGAGAATTAATGGGGAGAATTTCCCCAATATGGCAAAGGGAACGAGCATCAAAATTCAGGAGGTTCAGAGAACGCCCCTCAAAATCAATAAGAATAGGCCCACACCCCGTCACCTAATAGTAAAATTTACAAGCCTTAGTGACAAAGAGAAAATCCTGAAAGCAGCCCGGGAAAAGAAGTCTGTAACATACAATGGTAAAAGTATTAGATTGGCAGCTGACTTATCAACAGAGACCTGGCAGGCCAGAAAGAGCTGGCATGACATTTTCAGAGCACTAAACGAGAAAAACATGCAGCCAAGAATACTATATCCAGCTAGGCTATCATTGAAAATAGAAGGAGAGATTAAAAGCTTCCAGGACAAACAAAAACTGAAAGAATTTGCAAACACCAAACCAGCTCTACAGGAAATACTGAAAGGGGTCCTCTAAGCAAAGAGAGAGCCTACAAGTGGTAGATCAGAAAGGAACAGAGACAATATACAGTAACAGTCACCTTACAGGCAATACAATGGCACTAAAATCATATCTCTCAATAGTTACCCTGAATGTTAATGGGCTAAATGCCCCAATCAAAAGACACAGGGTATCAGAATGGATAAAAAAACAAAACCCATCTATATGTTGCCTCCAAGAAACTCATTTTAAACCCGAAGACACCTCCAGACTTAAAGTGAGGGGGTGGAAAAGAATTTACCATGCTAATGGACATCAGAAAAAAGCAGGAGTGGCAATCCTTATATCAGATCAATTAGATTTTAAGCCAAAGACTATAATAAGAGATGAGGAAGGACACTATATCATACTCAAAGGGTCTGTCCAACAAGAAGATCTAACAATTTTAAATATCTATGCCCCCAACGTGGGCGCAGCCAACTATATAAACCAATTAATAACAAAATCAAAGAAACACATCAACAATAATACAATAATAGTAGGGGACTTTAACACTCCCCTCACTGAAATGGACAGATCATCCAAGCAAAAGATCAACAGGGAAATAAAGGCCTTAAATGATACACTGGATGAGATGGACATCACAGATATATTCAGAACATTTCATCCCAAAGCAACAGAATACACATTCTTCTCTAGAGCACATGGAACATTCTCCAGAATAGATCACATCCTCGGTCCTAAATCAGGACTCAACCGGTATCAAAAGATTGGGATCATTCCCTGCATATTTTCAGACCACAATGCTCTGAAGCTAGAACTCAACCACAAGAGGAAGTTTGGAAAGAACACAAATACATGGAGACTAAACAGCATCCTTCTAAAGAATGAATGGGTCAACCGGGAAATTAAAGAAGAATTGAAAAAAATCATGGAAACAAATGATAATAAAAATACAACGGTTCAAAATCTGTGGGACACAACAAAGGCAGTCCTGAGAGGAAAATATATAGCGGTACAAGCTTTTCTCAAGAAACAAGAAAGGTCTCAGGTACACAACCTAACCCTACACATAAAGGAGCTGGAGAAAGAACAAGAAAGAAACCCTAAGCCCAGCAGGAGAAGAGAAATCATAAAGATCAGAGCAGAAATCAATGAAATAGAAACCAAAAAAACAATAGAACAAATCAACCAAACTAGGAGCTGCTTCTTTGAAAGAATTAATAAAATTGATAAACCCTTGGCCAGACTTATCAAAAAGAAAAGAGAAAGGACCCAAATAAATAAAATCATGAATGAAAGAGGAGAGATCACAACTAACACCAAAGAAATACAAACTATTATAAGAACATACTATGAGCAACTCTACGCCAACAAATTTGACAATCTGGAAGAAATGGATGCATTCCTAGAAACATATAAACTACCAAAATTGAACCAGGAAGAAATAGAAAGCCTGAACAGACCCATAACCAGAAAGGAGATTGAAACAGTCATTAAAAATCTCCAAACAAACCAAATCCCAGGGCCAGACGGCTTCCCGGGGGAATTCTACCAAACATTTAAAGAAGAACTAATTCCTATTCTCCTGAAACTGTTCCAAAAAATAGAAATGGAAGGAAAACTCCCAAACTCATTTTATGAGGTCAGCATCACCTTGATCCCAAAACCAGACAAGGATCCCATCAAAAAAGAGAGCTATAGACCAATATCCTTGATGAACACAGATGCAAAAATTCTCACCAAAATACTAGCCAATAGGATTCAACAGTACATTAAAAGGATTATTCACCACGACCAAGTGGGATTTATCCCAGGGCTGCAAGGTTGGTTCAACATCCGCAAATCAGTCAATGTGATACAACACATCAATAAAAGAAAGAACAAGAACCATATGATACTCTCAATAGATGCTGAAAAAGCATTTGACAAAGTACTGCATCCCTTCCTGATCAAAACCCTTCAAAGTGTAGGGATAGAGGGCACATACCTCAATATCATCAAAGCCATCTATGAAAAACCCACTGCAGATATCACTCTCAATGGAGAAAAACTGAAAGCTTTTCCACTAAGGTCAGGAACACGGCAGGGATGTCCATTATCACCACTGCTATTCAACATAGTACTAGAAGTCCTAGCCTCAGCAATCAGACAACAAAAGGAAATTAAAGGCATCCAAATCGGCAAAGAAGAAGTCAAATTATCACTCTTCGCAGATGATATGATACTCTATGTGGAAAACCCAAAAGACTCCACTCCAAAACTGCTAGAACTTATACAGGAATTCAGTAAAGTGTCAGGATATAAGATCAATGCACAGAAATCAGTTGCATTTCTCTACACCAACAACAAGACAGAAGAAAGAGAAATTAAGGAGTCAATCCCATTTACAATTGCACCCCAAACCATAAGATACCTAGGAATAAACCTAACCAAAGAGGCTAAGAATCTATACTCAGAAAACTATAAAGTACTCATGAAAGAAATTGAGGAAGGCACAAAGAAATGGAAAAATGTTCCATGCTCCTGGATTGGAAGAATAAATATTGTGAAAATGACTATGCTACCTAAAGCAATCTACACATTTAATGCAATTCCTATCAAAGTACCATCCATATTTTTCAAAGAAATGGAACAAATAATTTTAAAATTTATATGGAACCAGAAAAGACCTCGAATAGCCAAAGGGATATTGAAAAACAAAGCCAAAGTTGGTGGCATCACAATGCCGGACTTCAAACTTTACTACAAAGCTGTCATCATCAAGACAGCATGGTACTGGCACAAAAACAGACACATAGACCAATGGAATAGAATAGAGAGCCCAGAAATAGACCCTCAACTCTATGGTCAACTAATCTTCGACAAAGCAGGAAAGAATGTCCAATGGATAAAAGACAGCCTCTTCAATAAATGGTGTTGGGAAAATTGGACAGCCACGTGCAGAAAAATGAAATTGGACCATTTCCTTACACCACACACAAAAATAGATTCAAAATGGATTAAGGACCTCAATGTGAGAAAGGAATCCATCAAAATCCTTGAGGAGAACACGGGCAGCAACCTCTTCGACCTCAGCCGCAGCAACATCTTCCTAGGAACATCGCCAAAGGCAAGGGAAGCAAAGGCAAAAATGAACTTTTGGGATTTCATCAAAATCAAAAGCTTTTGCACAGCAAAGGAAACAGTTAACAAAACCAAAAGACAACTGACAGAATGGGAGAAGATATTTGCAAACGACATATCAGATAAAGGACTAGTGTCCAAAATCTATAAAGAACTTAACAAACTCAACACCCAAAGAACAAATAATCCAATCAAGAAATGGGCAGAGGACATGAACAGACGTTTCTGCAAAGAAGACATCCAGATGGCCAACAGACACATGAAAAAGTGCTCCATATCACTCGGCATCAGGGAAATACAGATCAAAACCACAATGAGATATCAACTCACACCAGTCAGAATGGCTAAAATCAACAAGTCAGGAAATGACAGATGCTGGCGAGGATGTGGAGAAAGGGGAACCCTCCTACACTGTTGGTGGGAATGCAAGCTGGTGCAACCACTCTGGAAAACGGCATGGAGCTTCCTCAAAATGTTGAAAATAGAACTGCCCTATGACCCAGCAATTGCACTACTGGGTATTTACCCTAAAGATACAAACGTAGTGATCCAAAGGGGCACATGCACCCGAATGTTTATAGCAGCAATGTCCACAATAGCCAAACTATGGAAAGAACCTAGATGTCCATCAACAGATGAATGGATCAAGAAGATGTGGTATATATACACAATGGAATACTATGCAGCCATCAAAAGAAACGAAATCTTGCCTTTTGCGACAACATGGATGGAACTAGAGCGTATCATGCTTAGCGAAATAAGTCAAGCAGAGAAAGACAACTATCATATGATCTCCCTGATATGAGGGAGTGGTGATGCAACATAGGGGCTTAAGTGGGTAGGAGAAGAATCCATGAAACAAGATGGGATAGGGAGGGAGACAAACCATAAGTGACTCTTAATCTCACAAAACAAACTGTGGTTTGTGGGGGGTAGGGGGGTTGGGAGAAAGGGGGGTAGGCTTATGGACATTGGGGAGGGTATGCGCTTTTGGGTAAATTGGAAGGGGAGATGAACCATGAGAGACTATGGACTCTGAAAAACAATCAGAGGGGTTTGAAGTAGCGGGGGGGTGGGAGGTTGGGGTACCAGGTGGTGGGTATTATAGAGGGCACAGCTTGCATGGAGCACTGGGTGTGGTGAAAAAATAATGAATACTGTTTTTCTGAAAATAAATAAATTGGAAAAAAAAGACAAAAATCATCTAAATTGATAAAGAAGAAGTTAAACTGTCATTTTTTGCAGATGACATGATGCTATACACAGAAACCCTGAAGACTCCATCTCAAAACTATTATTAAGTAGAAATTAATTCAGTAAAGTTACATGTAAAATATTAATACACAGAAATCAATTGTGTTTCTACAAAGTAATAATGAAAAATCGAAAACAGAAATTAAGGAAACCATCCCATTTACAATTACACCAAAAATAATAAAATACCTAGGAATAAACTTAACCAAAAAGGTGAATTATCCATACTCTTAAAACTTAAAACACTGATGAAAGAAACTGAATATGATATAAAGAAATGGAGTGGGTTAGAGCCTCTGCCTTCGGCTCAGGTCATGATCCCAGGGTCCTGGGATCAAGTCCCGCATTGGGATCTCTGCTCAGCATGAGCCTGCTTCCTTTTCTGTCTCTGCCTGTCTCTCTGCCCACTTGCAATCTCTGTCTATCAAATAAATAAATAAAATCTTAAAAAAAAAAAAGAAATGGAAACATATTCCATGCTCATGGATTGGAAGAATTCAAGTTTTTAAAATGTCTGTGATACCCAAAGAATTTACAGATCAATCAATCTCTACCAAGGTATCAATAGTATTTTTCATCAACCTAGAAAAAATAATTCTAAAATGTGTATGGAACCACAAAAACACCAAAGCAATCTTGAGAAAGCTAGAGGTATCACAATTCCATATTTCAAGATATACTATAAATCTATAATAATAAAAACAGTATGGCACTGAAACAAAAATAAATGCATAGATCAATGGAGCAGAATAATGAGCCCAGAAGTAAATCCATGCTTATATAGGTAATTACACTACAACAAAGAAGACAAGACTATACCTGGGAGACAAGACAATATTTTCAATAAATGGTGCTGGGAAAACTGGACAACTACATGCACAAGAATGAATTTGGTGCAATTTCTTAAACCATATGCAAAAATAAAATCAAACTTGATTAAAAACCTCAATGTGATACTTGAAATTAAAACCTCTAGAAGAAAACTTAGACAGTAGTCCTTTTGACATAAGACTTAATATTTCTCTAGCAAAGTCTCTTTGAGCTAGAGAAGCAAAAGCAGTAATAAATTATTATTACATCAAAATAAAAAAGGTTTTGTGCAGTAAAAGAAACCATCAACAAAACAAAATGGCCTCCTAATGAGTGAGAGAGGATAGCCAATAAAGATTTAACAGCCAAAATATATGAAGAACACATACAACTCAATACCAAAAAATAATGCAATTAAAATGGGAAGAGAGACTGAATAGACATTTTTGAAAAGACAACATGGAGATGACCAATAGACATGTAAATATGCTCAATATCACTAATCATCAGGGAATTGCAAATGAAAACCACAATGAGATACCACCACACAACAGTCAAAACGCTTAGAAGAAAAAGAGAGAGAGAGACAGAGAGAGATATGACAAGTGTTGGCAAGGATGTGTCAAAAAATTTTCATGGCACACTGATAGCTAGAATGTAAACAGGTGCAGTCACTGTGGAAAACAGAATGGAGGTTCCTCAAAAAAAATGAAAATAGAAATAACATATGATCTACCAATTCCAATACAGGGTATTTACTTAAATAAAATGTAATTCAAAAAGATTTAGGGTTTTTTCTGGATATATATCCAGAAAAATGTTGAAAAAGTAAACCAAAACTGGTGACATCACAATTCTGGACTTCAAGCTCTATTACAAAGCTGCAATCATCAAGACAATATGGTACTGGCACAAAAACAGATACATAGATCAATTGAACAGAATCCAAGAAACAGACCCTCATCTCTATGGTCAACTAACCTTTGACAGCAAGAAAGAATTTCTAATGAAAAAAGGACAGTCTCTTCAACAAATGATGTCGGGAAAATTGGGCAGCCACAAGTAGAAGCATGAAACTGGATCATTTTCTTACACCATACACAAAGATAAACTCAAAATGGATGAAAGACATAAATGAGAGACAGGAATCCATCAAAATCCTAGAGGAAAACATAGGCAGCAACCTCTTCGACCTCAGCCATATCTTCTTAATAGACACATCTCCAAATATGAAGGATAAAAGCAAAAATGAACTTCATCAAGATAAGAAGTTTCTTCACAGAAAAGGAAACAGTCAACAAAAACTAAAAGACAACCTAAAGAATGGGAGAAGATATTTGCAATGACATATCAGATAAAAGGCTAGTATCCAAGATCTATCAAGAACTTACCAAACTCAACACCAAGAAACAAATAAAGAAGTCAAGAAAAGGGGAGAAGACACAAATGGACATCTCTCCAAAGAAGACACACAAATGGGCAACAGACACATGAAAAAATGTTCCACATAAGTTGGCATTAGAGAGATACAAATCAAAACCACAATAAAATACCACCTCAAACCAGTCAGAATGGCTGAAATTAACAAATCAGGAAACAACAAATGTTGGTGAGGATGTGGAAAAAGGGGAATCCTCTTACACTGTTGGTGGGAATGTAAATCGGTGCAGCCATTCTGGAAGACAGTATGGAGGTTTCCCAAGAAGTTAAAAATAATTACCCTACAACCCAGCAATAATAAATATTAGGTATTTACACCAAAGATGCCAATGTAGTGATCTGAAGGGGCACCTACACCTCAATGTTCATAGTATCAATGTCCACAAAAGCCAAACTAGAAAGAATTGATATGTCCATCAAGACATGAATGGATAAAGATGTAGTATATATACACAATGGAATATTACTCAACCATCAGAAAGGATGAATACATACCATTTACAATGACATGGATGGAACTGGAGGGTATTATGCTGAGCAAAATAAGTCATTCAGAGATAGATAATTATCATATGGTTTCACTCATATGAAGAATATAAGAAACAGAACAGAAGATATTATGGGAAGGGAGGGAAAACTGAATAGGAAGTCATCAGAGAAGGAGAAAAACCATAAGAGACTCTTAACCATAGGAAACAAACTGAGGGTTGTTGGAGGGGAGGTGGATGGGGAGGTGGGGTAATTGGGTGATGGCTTTAAAGAGGACATGTGATGTGATGAGCATTGGGTGTTATACACAACTGATGAATTATTGAACTCTGCATCTGATACTAATGATGTACTGTATGTGAGATAATTGAATTTAAATTAAGAAAAAGGTATATGTACTCCTATGCTGCAGCATTATTTACAATAACCAAAATATGGAAGCAAGCCAAGTGTCCACTGATAGATGAATGCATAAAGATATGGTGTGCATACACATATAAACATACTCACATAATTGTATATTATTCCATATTAAAAAAGAGAATAAGATATTGCCACTTGTGACATGAATAGACCTAGATGATATTATGTTAAGTGAAATAATTGAGACAAAGAAAGACAAATACTGTATCATTTCACTTATATGTGGTATATTAATAACAAAAGAAAAGAGCGAACAACAACAGAAGAAACAGATCCATAAACATAGAGAACAACTGGTGATTGCCAGACTAGAGGGAAGTAGGGGATGGGAAAGATAAGTATAGTGGAGTGGAAAGTATAGCCTTACAGTTATGGAATGAATAAGGCATGGGGATGAAATGTATAGGTTAGGGAATATAACCAATGGTATTTAATAGCATTGTATGTACTTGTCATGGACATAATATAATGCATAGGGTTGTGGAAACACTATGTTAGACACCTGAAACTAACATTGTGTGTCAACTACACTCATAAAGAAATTAAACATATCTTTAAGAAATTGTTTACAACATTATCATTTTCTATTATACCCGAAGTAAGAAGTATTTTCTCTATATTCTCTTCAAAACCTAATGTAAGATTATTCCCACTGAGAATTAAAACAAAACAAAACAGAAAAATTGGAAGGTCTTCCCCACCACTAGATCTGCCTTGCAAGAAATTATTCCAGTTTGAAAAAAAAATTCTAAACAGTAACATATAAACTTATGAAAATACACTATGCTGTAGTAAAGGTAAAGTAGTAGAATACTATAACACTGTTATAATGGTGTATTAACCACTTAACTATAGTATAAAAGTTAAAAGAAAAGATTATTGAAAAGGAAAGTTATGGAAAATTACTATAGTAATTACAATATGTTAATGAAAATATGACATAAAAAGAGGTAAATTACAACATCAAAAATATAAAAGGGAGTGAGCAAGAGTGTTATCCTTTATAGACATAAAATAAGTTAAATGCCTTTGGGGGGAAATGGGCTGTTTATAAGATGTTTTATGTAAGAATCATGGTAACCACAAAGTGAAAACTTAGGGTAAAATTACAACATAAAAATAAAAGGGAGACAGAGCATACCACTATGGAAACCTACAACTTAGAACTCAAAAATAAATCCTCAAAAATATTAGCCAATTGAAGCCAGCAGTATATCAAAAGAATCACAATGCATGGTTGAGTGTGATTTATTCCTAGGATGCAATAATTGTTCAACAATGTGAACAATCAGCATGATACAGCACATTAATAAGATGAAAGATAAAAATTACATGGTCATTTTAATAGATGTATGGAAACCATGTGACAAAATTTAACATCCATTTATGATACACATAGCAAAAAAGAGGGTATAGAGGGGCTGTACCTCAACAAAATGAATGTCATACATGAAAATCCTACAGCTAACATTATAACTCAGTGGTGAAAAGCTGAAATCTTTTCCTCTAAGAATAAGAATAAGACAAGGATGCCCATTCCTGCCATGTTTATTCAACTTAGGACTGGATGTCCTAGCCACAGCAAGGGTAAGAAAAAGAAAGAAAAGGCATCCGAATCAGAAAGGGGAAACCAAACCTGTGACTATTTGCAGATGACATACTATATATAGAAAGCCTAAAAATCTACCAAAAAACTGTTAGAATAAATGAATTCAATAAAGTTGTGAGATAAAAGTCAATATACAGAATTTTTTTCATCAATTTCTGTACACTAGTACGCACTATACACTAACATAGCATCAGAAAGATCAGGAAGAGAAATTAGGAAAACAATCCCAATTACAATTGCACTAAAAATAACAAAATAAATTTTAGAAAAGTAACTAGAAATAAATATAACCAAGGAGATGAAAGACCTACAGTAAAGACTTTAAGACACTAGTGAAACAAACTAAAGAAGACACAAATAAATGGAAATATAATCCATGATCTTGGATTGCAAGAATTAATATTGTTAAAATGTCCATAGTATCTAAACCAAGCTACAAATTCAATACAACACTGCCAAATTCTGATAGATAGTTCATAGAATCACAAAAAAAATAACTTTAAAATCTGTATGGAACCACAAAAGATCTCCAAGAGGCCAAGTAATCTTGAAAAAAGAACAAAGCAGTATATTTTACACTCCCTGATTTCAAACTTTATTATAAAGCTATAGTAATCAAAGCTGTATGGTATTAGTACAAAACAGAAACACAGATCAATGGAACGGGATTGAGAGCACAGAAATAAACCTACATGTATATGGAAATCTAATCTATAACAAAGGAGCCAAGTAAAATGGAGAAAGGGCTGTCTCTTCAATAACTGATGTTGAGTAAATTAGACAACCACATTAAAAAAGGAAGGAAGGAAGGAAGGAAGGAAGGAAGGAAGGAAGGAAGGAAGGAAATGATAAACAAACAAAAAGCAAACCAGACTAGGATCTTACACCATACAGAAAAATAACACCAAATGGATTAAAGAGTTGAATGTAATACCTGAAACTATAACATTTCTAGAAAATAGCATAGGCAGTAAGCTCCTTGACATCATTCTCAGTGATGTCTTTGCGGTTCTGACTCCAATGGCAAGGAAAATTGAAGAAAAAAAAAAGCACAACCAAACTGAAAATTTCTTCACAGCGTAGGAAATAATTTAACAGAATGAGAAGGCATATATGCTCTTTATTAGAGTAAAGTGGTCTCCTTCTATTGCTCATTGAGCCTTTTTCATGAAAGAATTTGGAAATTAAATTGTATTGTATTTCCATTAAAATGCTATATTACTTAATTTTATTAATTGAACTATAGATTTCTAGGTTAATAGCACTTGGTTGTGAGTCATAATCCTTTTATATGCTAGTATATTTAATTTGGTAATATTTTATGGAATCTTTTTACATCTACATTCCAAAAGAAAACTGGTCTGAAACAGTAACAACAAAAAGACAACTTGTTTAAAGGGAGAAAATATTTGCAAAGAGGAATTCTGATAAAGGGCTATTATCATAAATATACAAAGAATTAACACAACTCAATAAGAGTTGTCAATCCAATTAAAAATTGGACAGAAAAACTAAATGGGCATTTTTCCAAAGAAGTCATCCAAATGGACAACGGCTACCTGAAAAGATACTCCATATTTCTAATTACCAGAGAAATGTAAACCAAAACCACAATGTTATCTCACTTCACCACTGTTGGAGCAGCTATCATCAAAAGGACAAGAAATAAGAGGTATTGATAAAGATATGGTGTAAAGGTACACTGTTGGTGGAGATGTAAATTGCTGAAATTACAATGGAAAACAGTACGGAGTTTCCTCAAAAAAAAAAAAATCAAATACAGAATTATCAGATGATCCAGTAATTCCAATTCTGGATATTTATCAAAAGGAAAGGAAAACAAGATGTTAAAGAAATAAATGCATTGCCATGTCTATTGCAGCATTATTCAGAATAACCTAGATGTGGAAACACCTAGGTGTCCATCACTGGATGAACTAATAAAGAAAATGTCGTGTGTGTGTGTGTGTGTGTGTGTGTGTGTGTGTTTATGTATGTGTATGAATGTTGAATATATACACAGATATATAGAATAATATTGAACCATAAGAAAGAAGGAGATTCTGCAATTTGCAATAACATGGTTTGACCTTTAGGATATTATACAAAATGATATAAATCAGACAAAGAAAGACAAATACGCTATGATGCTACTTGTATGTGGAATCTTAAAAAGCCAAACTCATAAAAACAGAGAATAGAATGGTGGTTACTAAGGGCTGGGGGAATGGATGGATTAGGGAGATAATAAGGGCACAAACTTGCAACTAATAGATGAATAAGTTCTAGAGATTTAATGAACTGCATAATGATTATAGTTAACTGTATTCTAAACTTCAAAGTTGTTAAGAGACTAGATATTAATTGTTATCATTACAAAAAAGAAATGATAATTATGTGACATCATGGAGATATTAGATAACGTTATGCTGGTATTTCCATTGCAATATATAATTGTATCTAGCCAACACATGTACACCTTAAACTGACAGTGTTGTATACCAATTACATCTCAATTAAAAAAAAAAAGAAAAAAAACTGTAATAGCAGGGAAAAAGAAATAATAAAAACACAACACAATTCGAAGAAAAACTGTAAGATGACAGAAATAAGTCTTTATATTTAATAATCACACCAAAAGTAAATAATCAAGTGACTGGATAGATAAAAAATTAAGACCCTACTATATGCTGCTTATAGTACTCATTTAGCTTTAAAATAGGACAGAAATTGATATATTATGCAAGTAAAAACTAAAAGAAAGTATGGATAGCCATACTTCTATCAGACAAGTTTAAGCCAAAAATGATAACAAGGGGCAAGGTCATTATAAACATCAAAAAGATTATATATATATCTCCAACATCACTCATGTAAGGGTGGGGCAGACTGAGTGGAAACATCCAATCAGTGAGGCATATGTATATCCACTGGGGAAATTGGAATTCAATTGGCCACCTGTGTAGGGGCGGGGCTCAACCACCCCCATAAAAGTTACTCTGCCAGGCTGTCAAGGGGGGCTGCTGCAGGAGAGCGGTGGAGCCCGCGGAGAGTGGGAGAGCGGTGCGGAGAGCAGTGGAGTCGGCGGAGAGCGGTGTGGAGACCGGTGTGGAGAGTGGTGGAGTCGGCGGAGAGCGGGGTGGAGAGCGGTGGAAGTCCGCGGAGAGCAGGGGAGCCAACGGTGAATAGAAGAGCTGTAACAGCTTTTGTAAGAGCTATAACCATGTTTGGCGCTCCAGCCTCCGGCGGCCCCCGAGATGCCGCCTGCAGCCTCCAGCCTCCGGCGGCCCCGAGCCGCCGCCTGCAGTTCAGTTGTCAGCGGTCCCTTGACACCTGAGACACCAGCGGTCCAGTTGTCAGCGGTCCCTCGACACCTGAGACACCAGCGGTACAGTTGTCAGCGATCCCTCGACGCCTGCGGTCCTGAGACACCTGCAGTTCAGCTGTCAGCGGTCCCTGAGACGCCAGTGGCCCTGCCCCGCACACCAGGACCCTCAGCAGTGACACAGTGAGAAATGGCCTAGACTCCTTGTTGGGAGTAGGCTCGCCGGGGTCAAAGTTGTCACCTTTTATAAAAGAAAGCCCTGAACAGTCAGTGTGATTCATGATGCTTGGCGCGAAATAAAGCTTTGCTTGACCTTCGCTTTGTATCAGTCTCGTTCCTTTGATCACAGACCCTAACATTTGGGGGCTCATCCGGGATCAAACGACGAGAACTGAGCCAGCATCAGAATTTTTAGGAAAAGCCTCCGGAGGTATTGGGTTTCGAGGTATTGGGTTTCGAGGTATTGGGATCTGGGGAATTGGGATCCCATCCGTCTGTCTGGTTGGAGCTCCAGGGTATAGCCCACCAGGGAGAAGCTGGATGCAGCCATGCTCCCCAGGGCTGGAGTGGATGCGGGGACGCCCCATCCCTCTGCTGATAGATCGACAGGGGGTTCGAGTCCCCCTGGGCGGTCGGGGGGTTCGAGTCCCCCTGCATGGTTGGGGGGTTCGAGTCCCCCTGGGCAGTCAGGGGGTTTGAGTCCCCCTGCACGGTCGGGGGGTTCGAGTCCACCTGCGCAGTCAGGGGGTATGATTCCCCTGCCACCCCTTAGGCAGTTGAGGGGTTCGAGTCCCCTTAGGCGGTTGGAAGATGAAAATAGCCCCCATAAGTGGCAAATTTTGGGTAAGAATCGCTGGGTCTGCAGTTGTCTTTGTCTGGTTCTTTTGTTGTCTATTGTGTGGTGTGTTGTGGACCAAAAAAGCCCCCCCCCCCCCAGTAGCAGGCTCTGGATAAGGATCGCTGGGTCTACGTTTGTTTTTGTCTTGTTCTTTTGTTGTTGTCCGTTGTGCTGTTTGTTGTATTTGGAGAAATGGGACAAACTGAGAGTAAGGGGCCTATGACACACCTAGGTCTTGTTCTTGAACATTTCAAAGATTTTCAAGGTAAAGCCACTCATTCAGGTGATACGGTTTATCCGGGAAAACTAAAAACACTCTGTCAATTAGAATGGCCCACTTTCTCCACAGGGTGGCCGCCGGAAGGAACGTTTGCCTTAACTCAGGTATATTCTACCCTGAGTGAGGTCTTGGATCTACATCGAGACCAAGTACCGTATATTGTGGCCTGGCGATACCTGATAGAAGAGCCACCGTCATGGCTCAAGTCCCATCTTCCACCTGCTAATGAAATTATTTCTCTCCCTCTAAGGAAGGTTGGAGCACCAAAACCAGAACAAACAGATGAGGGGGATTCAGGGAAGGAGACCATTCTACCTCCATCAGATATGGAGGATGCGGAATTTACCCCCCTTTATTTGTCTTCTAAATCTGACTCTCGGTCCCAAAATGTCTTTACAAGTCCACCTCATACACGGTCGGGGTCCACCTATGGGATCACCATGCAGCGAGACTGCCCTGATCCTTCCCCTTTCCCCTATCCTCCTCAGCCTTCCTCTACCTCACCGGTATGGTCTGTGCCGATGCTACCCCTTCGTGAGGTTGCTCTACCAGAGGGGAAAGGGCGGCCTTTCTTAAGCTATATCCCTTTCTCCTCTTCTGACATCTATAACTGGAAAACCCAACACAAATCCTTTTCTGATCCCCTTCAGGATTTAATTAGCCTCTTGGAAACTGTCTTTCTTACTCATCAACCCACCTGGGTAGATGTTCAACAGCTCCTTATGGCTCTCTTTAATGGGGAAGAACGGGATCGCATCATGCGAGAAACACATAAGGTGATAAGTGAGAGACTTGGCAGGGACCTCGATCCCCGCTGGATGGAGGACTACTGCCCGAGGGAACTTCCCGACTGGGATCCAAACTCTGATGAAGGTAAGGAGAGCTTATGTTTCTACCGCCAGGCTCTACTGGGAGGCCTCCGTGCAGCTGCAAGGAGACCCATAAATTTATCCAAAAGTAGTACAGTGACTCAAGGTAAGAATGAGTCTCCAGGAGCTTTCCTAGAAAGGCTAATTGAAGCCTATAAAATGTATAGCCCGATCAATCCTGAGGCACCTGAAAATCAGAGGGCAATGAATCTTGCTTTTGCAAGTCAGTCAGCCCCAGATATAAGGAGGAAACTTCAGAAAATCGAAGGATTTGAAGGGAAAAATCTGACTGAGTTAGTGGGAATAGCAGAAAAGGTATTTAGCAACAGGGATGCACAAGAGGATGAAAAAGAGACAAAAAAATTGGTTAAGGTTTTGGCATTATATGAGGCGGGGAGGAGACGTCTAGGGGATAGTAAATGGAAGGAAAAACCTAAGCAGAGAGAAGGCAGGCGGGAAGACTTAGATTCCAATCAGTGTGCTTACTGTAAAGAAAAAGGACATTGGGCCAGGGAGTGCCCTAAAAAGAAGACGGAAATGCTTGCCACCAGAGATTGAAGGGGCCATGGTTCGGAGCCCCTCCCCGAACCTCGGGTAAAAATTGAAGTGGAGGGGAAATCAGTTGATTTTTTGGTAGACACAGGTGCCCAATTTTCATCGTTACTTAAACCTATGGGAAAACTATCTGGAGAGGAAGTTTGGGTACAAGGAGCAAATGGCACAGAGAGACATAAATGGACAACAGAAAGGACTTTAAATTTAGCCTCAGGATTAGTTAAACATCGATTTTTGGTCCTCCCTAATGCCCCATATAATTTGATGGGAAGAGATCTCCTCCACAAGTTAAGAGCTGGCATTCAGTTTTCAGAAGGAGACATGACTGTAACATTGAGACAACGCACTGTACAGGTGCTTATGGCAGCAGTGGATGAATACCGCCTTTACGAGCCAGTCTCAAAACCAAAGGAGACAAAGGGGGGATGCCTCCTCCAAATCCTACAGAACGAGTTTCCTGAGGTCTGGGCAGAAGGGAAGCCCCCTGGCTTGGCTAAAGAACAACCTCCAGTGGTGGTACAATTAAAGGCGACAGCTACGGCTATTCGCGTCCGGCAGTATCCTCTTTCCCAGGAAGCAAAGGAAGGGATCAGAAAACACATTAACCGCCTCCGAGGAGAAAATCTTCATGGAACATTCCTTTGCTCCCCGTCAAAAAGGCCGAGACTGGGGAATACCGACCAGTTCAGGACTTGCGGGAAGTTAACAAACGGGTTGAAGATATCCACCCGACAGTGCCACCCCTATACCCTACTCTCCCTCCTGGGCCCCAAAAGAACTGTATATACTGTCTTAGATCTAAAGGATGCATTTTTCTGTATACCTATAGCAAGGGAATCTCAGCCCCTTTTAGCTTTTGAGTGGTCTGACCCACAGGAGGGGTTTCAAGGCCAGCTCACCTGGACAAGACTTCCCCAAGGATTCAAGAATTCGCCCACCATTTTTGAGGAGGCCCTGCATGAGGATTTGCATGAGTACAGAATTTCCAATCCAGGAGTTACGCTGTTACAATACGTTGATGACTTGCTAGTAGCTGCCGAGGACTATGAGTCATGTTTGTGGGGGACGAGAGCTCTCTTACAGGCTCTGCAGGAAAAAGGGTATCGGGTGTCAGCAAAGAAAGCACAGCTCTGTCAGAGCCATGCCACTTATCTAGGCTTTGACCTCCATGAGGGAGTACGTTCACTGTCTGAATCCAGGAAACAGGTGATCACCCGATACCCCCGTCCCACCACGTCCCGACAAGTAAGGGAGTTTCTTGGAACAGTGGGCTACTGTAAGCTATGGATACCACAGTTTGCAGAGATTGCCCGACCTCTCTACGAACTGACAAAAGGAGGGCACATAGGATTTAGTGGACAGCTGAAGCAGAGGGAGCATTTCGGGAATTACAGACAGCCTTGCTGAGTGCCCCAGCATTGGCCATCCCAGATGTAACCAAACCCTTCCAATTGTATGTAGATGAAAAATCGGGAGTGGCCAAAGGAGTTTTAACTCAGACTCTGGGGCCTTGGCGAAGACCAGTGGCCTACCTTAGCAAGAAACTAGACCCAGTAGCAGCTGGGTTCCCTCCTTGTCTCCGCATAATTGCTGCAACGGCCCTCCTGGTTAAGGATGCGAGTAAATTAACTTTGGGCTAAAATCTTGTTATAACCACCACACACGCTATTGAGGGCCTTCTCCGTACTCCACCAGACCGATGGATGACGAACGCCCAAGTAACGGGGTATCAGGCCCTTCTCCTCAATGAACCAAAAGTGGCCTTCCGACCCCCAGCAGTGCTAAATCCAGCCACACTGCTGCCAGAAGAGCTAGCTGACCATCCACACGACTGTGGGGAGGTCTTAACCCAAGTCACAGGAATAAGGCCGGATCTCAGAGACATTCCCTTCCCAGATGCCAAGATGACTCTGTTCACAGACGGGAGCAGCTACATAGTCAATGGAAAGAGGTATGCAGGGGCCACAGTGGTTTCTCCTGAGCAGAGACTCTGGACAGCAGCCCTGCCACATGGAACTTCGGCACAGAGAGCGGAACTAATTGCACTCACAAAGGCACTGCAGATGGCCAAAGGGAAAACCACCAACATCTATACGGACAGCAGGTATGCCTTTGCTACACTGCATATACATGGGGCTATTTATAAAGAAAGGGGCCTACTAACAGCGGGAGGAAAAGGAATTAAAAACAGAAGAGAAATATTGGCTCTCCTCCATGCTATTTGGGACCCGAAAGAGGTGGCTGTTATGCATTGCCCAGGACATCAAAAGGGGACTGATCTGATTTCAAAAGGAAACTACTTAGCAGACCAAGCTGCAAAGCAGGCAGCTCGAGAAAAACTGCAAGAACTAGTTACACTCCCAGCTCCAGCGCTACCAGAAAAACCAAACTATTCAGAAGAAGATTTAAAGTATTTACAGAAATGGGTTGAATTAGACTATGAAGGGGACTGGGCCAAAACAAAAATAGGAAAAATAATTCTTCCTCGAAGACTAGGTAAGAAGTTAGTAGGCCAGATACATCAGGGTACTCATTTGGGGACACGAAAACTCAAGGAGCTTATAGGCAAGAAGTTCCAGGTTTCTAAATTAGGTTGTATGGTTCAGGATGTAGTTGATAGATGTGCCCAATGCCAGGCAGTTAATGTACAAAGAATTAAAACGGGAAGAGGGAAAAGAGAAAGAGGTAAGAAACCAGGAATTTATTGGGAAATAGATTTTACAGAAATGAAACCTGGAAAATATGGCACAAGTATATGTTGGTTTTTGTGGATACCTTTTCAGGCTGGGTGGAGGCTTTTCCTGCCAAACATGAAACCGCAGGGGTAGTAGCAAAAAAGATACTAGAAGAAATAATTCCTAGGTTCGAGCTGCCTCTTGCAATTGGGTCAGACAATGGCCCTGCATTCGTGAGTTCAGTCTCACAGGCATTGGCCAAGGCTGTGGGCACAAATTGGAAATTACATTGTGCATATAGGCCCCAGATTTCAGGGCAAGTAGAAAGAATGAATCGGACTCTTTTTTTTTTTTTTTAAAGATTTTATTCATTTATTTGTCAGAGAAGGAGAGAGAGAGAGAGAGCACAGGCAGACAGAGAGGCAGGCAGAGGCAGAGGGAGAAGCAGGCTCCCTGCCGAGCAAGGATCCCAATGCGGGACTCCATCCCAGGACCCTGGGATCATGACCTGAGCCGAAGGCAGCTGCTTAACCAACTGAGCCACCCAGGCGTCCCAATGAATCGGACTCTTAAAGAGACCTTGACAAAACTAATTCTGGAAACTGGCAGTGGATGGGTAGATCTCCTTCCTTTTGCCCTCCTCAGAGCCCAATGTACACCCTATTTAAGCAAGGTGACCCCATTTGAAATATTGTTTGGGAGATCCCCCCCGCTCTGTCCTCGGCTACAGGAGGTTGCCCTAGCAGAAATGACGGATCAGTCTGTACTCCAGTCACTGCAGGCATTACAGTCTGTCTTAAAAAAAAGAAAAAAAGCCCATGCAGGAATCTGAGTTGCCCACACTGGAACAAAGACGGTGGAACCACATCCTTACCAACCCGGGGACTTGGTTTGGATACGTCGCTATCAAGTGGGGAATTTGGAGCCTCGCTGGAAGGGACCATTTACTGTTATCCTAACCACACTCACGGCAGTAAAAGTGGAAGGCATCAGGGCCTGGGTTCATGCGGGTCATGTCAAATGAGCTGAGAGTAAGGATGCCCTCCAGAAATGGGAAATGCAGCCAACAGACCCTGCTGACCATGGACTGAAACTAAGACTAAAGAAACTGTGAGTGTATTGTTGCTATACTAAAGAAATGACAAAATATTTACCTTATATGCTTGAAATAACATAGAACAAGCTGAAAAGTCAAGGATTTGACTAATCTCCAAAGGAAAGGGGGGGATGTAAGGGTGGGGCAGACTGAGTGGAGACATCCAATCAGTGAGGCATATGTATATCCACTGGGGAAATTGGAATTCAATTGGCCACCTGTGTAGGGGTGGGGCTCAACCACCCCCATAAAGGTTACTCTGCCAGGCTGTCAAGGGGGGCTGCTGCAGGAAAGCGGTGGAGCCCGCGGAGAGTGGGAGAGTGGTGTGGAGAGCAGTGGAGTCGGCGGAGAGCGGGGCGGAGAGCGGTGAAGTCAGCGGAGAGCAGGGGAGTCAACGGTGAATAGAAGAGCTGTAACAGCTCTTGTAAGAGCTATAACCGTGTTTGGCGCTCCAGCCTCCAGCGGCCCGAGCCGCCGCCTGCAGCCTCCAGCCTCCGGCGGCCCTGAGCCGCCGCCTGCAGTTCAGCTGTCAGCGGGCCCTCGACACCTGAGACACCAGCGGTCCAGTTGTCAGCGGGCCCTCGACGCCTGAGACACCAGAGGTCCAGTTGTCAGCGGGCCCTCGATGCCTGAGACACCAGCGGTACAGTTGTCAGCGGGCCCTCGATGCCTGAGACACCAGCGGTACAGTTGTCAGCGGGCCCTCAATGCCTGTGGTCCTGAGACACCTGCAGTTCAGCTGTCAGCTGTCCCTGAGACGCCAGTGGCCCTGCCCCGCACACCAGGACCCTCAGCAGTGACACAGTGAGAAATGACCTAGACGCCAGCAACCTTGTTGGGAGTAGGCTCGCCGGGGTCAAAGTTGTCACCTTTTATAAAAGAAAGCCCTGACCGGTCAGTGTGATTCATGATGCTTGGCGCGAAATAAAGCTTTGCTTGACCTTCGCTTTGTATCAGTCTCGTTCCTTTGATCACGGACCCTAACAACTCACATACACACACACACACACACACACACACACACACACACCACCTAAATTTCTCAAGCAAACACTAACAGTTGTGAAGAGAGAAATAGACAAATAACAACAACAACAACAATAATAATAGCAGGGGACTTTAATACCCCAATGTCATCCATAGATAGATAAGCCAGATGGAAGTCAAGGAAATGTAATAGAACCATACTTTAGACCAAATATGTCGGGGTGTCCGGGACCCCACTAGGCAAGCCAGACAGGATGGCGGCTGGCAATGAGCCAGTGTGGTCAGGCTTTAGAATAAACAGGCTTCATCCGAATGAGGAAGCAACTCTCATTGGACCGGGCGCCTGCATGTTCCCTGCGTGATCTCTGCATGCCCTATATGCTTTAGTGCAGTGTCCATGTGCCTAACTCATGTACCCTGTTGTGATTGGCTGACCATGATTATATAACTGGGAGGGGCCAGGAGGACTGGGGTGAGCTGTGGCCGCAGCTGCAGCAGGAGGGCCAACCAGCGGCTCGGGTCCGCATGCTGGGAACCTCCCGGGGTGGGCGGGGGCGGCACCCCCTGCCTGGCCACCTGCGCCTGGGGGGAAGGCGGCCCACATGCGACGGGACCAGCAGTATGAGCAGCGGCTACAGCAGCCTGGAGAAAAGAAAAGCGCGAAGAGCTGCCACCGCCACTGCCTCCAGCGCCGCCAAGCCGGAGCCGAGGGGAGCCAGGCCGCCGCCCCGCCGCGCTTCCTGCTCCGCAGCCAGCTCCCTGTCCTCGGAGAGCGCCCCAGGGCAAGCCCCGCACCAGCCAGCAGGGAAGGAGCAGCATCCTCTGGAGTGTATGAAGCTAGCATGTAGGAATATTTATTTATTTGACAGACAGAGATCACAAGTAGACAGAGAGGCAGGCAGAGAGAGAGAGAGGGAAGCAGGCTCCCTGCTGAGCAGAGAGCCCGATGCGTGACTCGAGATCCCAGGACCCTGAGATCATGACCTGAGCCAAAGGCACCTGAGCCACCCAGGTGCCCCTAGCATGTAAGAATAAAAGAGCTCTCCTTAACTATGTGTCGTGTCTCTCTGCGGGCAGAGTGAATGTGATACAAATAGACTTAACAGAAATATATAGAACAGTCTATCCAACATCAGTAGAATATATATTCTTCTCAAGTGCTTGTGGAACATTCTCCAGGATCAATCATATAGGATACAAAACAAGTCTTAGCAAATTTAAGATTTGAAGTCATACCAAGTAGCTTTTCAGGTCATACTAAGAATCTAAAACTCATCAAAAATAGACATTGGAAAACCTACAAATATGTGAAAATTTAGTAACATACTTCTGCATAACTAATGGGTCAAAGAAAAATCAAAGGGCAAACAGACTAAAAATGAGTGAAGAGATTGAGTCAATAATCAAATCCTTCCAACATAGAAAACTCCAGAACTAGAAAGTCTCATTGGCCAAGTCTATCAAATAGTTATAAAGAAGAGTTAATGCTAATTTACATAAAAATTTTCCAAAAAGATGAAGAGGAAGAAACATTTCTTTAAACTCATTCTATAAGGCCATTATTTTCCTGGTACTAGCCAGATAAGAACATTTTAAGAAGACTAAATAATATCCTTGATTGAATATAGATGTAAAAATTTTAAACAAAACAATAGCAAATCAAATTCAATTAACACATTAAAATAATTATTCACCACAACCAAGAGGAATTTATCCTTGGAATGCAAAGATGGTTAAACATACACAAATAAATGAGTGTAATACATCACATTAATAAGAAAAACAAAAAGATAAAATCACATGATTTTTTTAATGGATGCAGGAAAATGACTTAAAAAATCCTTTTGTGATAAATACCCTGGTAGAATGAGTATAGATGGAAAATACTTCAACATTATAAAGACCATTATGACAAGCCCACAAATAACATTACACTCAATCCAGAAAAAAAAAAAAAAAAGTTTTTTTCCCATAAGATCAGGATGAAGGCTTTGATGCTCACTCTCACCAGTCCTATTCAATATGGTATTAGAAATTTTAGGCAGAACAACCAGGAAAAACAAAGAAAAAGAAGACACCCAAATCAGAAAGGAAGAAGTAAAATTGCCTCTGTTTGGATAAGACATTATAAAGAGAAAACACCAAAGGTTTTATCAAAAACTTTTGTAATTAATATACTGATTCAGCAAAGTTGCAAGATTCAAAATCAATATACAAAAATGAGTTGTTTCTGTCATTCAAGAACTACTTGAAAAAATTATGAAAATAAGCCTATTCAAATACTGACTATAAAATATTGATGAAAGAAATTTAAAAAGATCAAAACAAATAGATAGACATCCTCCTCATGAATTGAAATTGTTATTATTATTATTAAAATGAAAAAGAAATGTATTACCAAAAAGAAATGTGATCTGCAGATTCAATAAAATCCAGATCAAAATTCCAATGACATTCTTTTTTTTTTAAACTTATTTTTTATTTATTTTCAGCATAACAGTATTCATTATTTTTGCACCACACCCAGTGCTCCATGCAATCCGTGCCCTCCATAATACCCACCACCTGGTACCCCAACCTCCCACCTCCTCCTGCCACTTCAAACCCCTCAGATTGTTTTTCAGAGTCCATAGTCTCTCATGGTTCACCTCCTCTTCCAATTTCCCCCAACTCCCTTCTCCTCTCTAACTCCCCATGTCCTCCATGCTATCTGCTATGCTTCACAAATAAGTGAAACCATATGATAATTGACTCTCTCTGCTTGACTTATTTCACTCAGCATAATCCAATGACATTCATTACAGAAATTGAGAAACAATCCTAAAATTCATGTGAAAATACAAAAATCATAAGTAGCCAAACCAATCTTGTGCAAGTAGAACAAAGCAGAAGGCATTACACTTTCTGAATTAAAAATATATATATATATATATATATACAATCCTATACCATTAAAAGCTATTGACAAGATTGACCTGGCATGAAAACATAAATCTAGAATATTTTGTCTTTATAGATCAATAGAACAGAATAAAGATCCCGGAAAGAAATCCACATATTTTTATTCAACTTATTTTTATAAAGGTGCCAAGAGTACACAATGAGAGATGGTCTCTTCAGTAAGTAGCATTAGAGAAACTTGATACCCCACACCAAAGAATGAAATTGGAACCTTATCTCACATCATATAAAAAAAAAAACAACTAAAATAAATTAAAAACTTAAACATAAGACCTGAAACTGTAGAACTAATAGAAAAAAAAAAGGAAAATGCTTATTGACTTTGGTCTATGTAATGATTTTTTGAATATGTCAGTACAAGCATAGGCAACAAGACCAAAAATAGGCAAACAGTATTGCATCAACATAAAACCTTCTGCACAAGAAAGAAAACACTGAACAGAATGAATAGGCAACCTATGGGATGGGATAAACTTCCAAACCTACAAGTAACTCCTAAAACTCAACAGCAAGAAACAAATAACTTGACTTAAAAATGGACAAAGCAGTGTCTCCCAAATGGAGCTCATATTATTGTCTGGCACCCGAATTTTTGTAGCAGCCATGAGGAGAAACCTCCATCTTTCCTGGCTTTGGTGACCAGTGGGGCTTATGCTTGTGAGTTCCACTGAATTCTAATTAACTAAAAAAGCCACCACTCGCAGGGCACATCAAGAGGCAACAGACTTTGGAGCTCAGTCTTTCTGTGAAAGTGGCCTATTGTCTAACCATAGGTGCAGTTTGAGTAACAGACTTCTAATTAAACACAGAGCTAAAGGCAGACTATAATCCCTTCCAGAGCTCTCAAAAAGCAGTAATTGTCAATGTGTTCTCCCTCTGCCATGTTATCTCAAAGGGGAGTTCTTATACATCTCTGGTGTCCTGGTTGCCTGGGTTTTGGTAGCTGCTACTCTGATGTTCATGACTCCTGGTGTTCAGGGGACCTTGTATTCCTGGGTCCTCCAGGATTCTAACAATCGGATATACAGTTCTTGGTAGGCTACAAACTCCAAGGGACTGCACTAACAACAAACTGAATCATACCCCTAGTCCTTCTGTGAATGAGGCCTATTTGTTTATCCTGGAGCCTCAGTCTGAAGAACAGGCTTCAGGTTCCATGCAAATTTTGGGCCTATGGAGTAGCTCTCAAAAAACATTAGCTGATAGATATTATCTTTGTGTTGCCCTCTGCCTGACTACAGCTTTCTAGTATCTTCCAGAGAATAGCTTATATAATTGTATTGTGCCCCAATTTTTACAAATGCTGCCCAGATGATACCTCCAGATTGCCTGGGTCTGTGACCAGTAGGGTTATGCCTATGGTCTTACGTGACTGTGCATATTTGCCTGTTTTAAGACCTGCTGACTGGGAGTCTAGCTTCCAGCCAACAAGACTGTAAGTGCTGTGATCTTCCCTTTTTAAAATACTAGCTGATTTTGGCACACCCTCAGAAACTAGGAGCTATTAAAAAGCAATAGGTTGTTTGGGCAATCACAAAATTTTAAAAGACAAAAAAGAACAGGATAGCATGGAATGACAAGGTTCATCTACGATAAGAGACCACTACTCCAAGACTGGAAGAGGTGGTTTTTTCATCTAATATATAGAAATCAACACAATGAGTCAGAAAAAGGAACAAATGAATACTACCCAAACAAAAGAAGATAAAACTCAGGGGAAACAAGACAAAAGAAAACAAAACTTGTTTAAATGGAGATAAGTAATTTACCTATAAAAAGTTCCAAGATGCTAATTGAGCTTTTGAGAAGAATGGATGAAATGCAGTAAGAACTTCAACAAAGAGAGAGGATATTTATTTTTTATTTTAAATATTTTTATTTATTTATTTGACAGACAGAGATCACAAGTAGGCAGAGAGGCAGGCAGAGAGAGAAGGAGGGGAAGCAGGCTCTCAGCTGAGCAGAGAGCCCAATGCAGGGCTCCATCCCAGGACCCTGGGATCATGACCTGAGCTGAAGGCAGAGACTTTAACCTACTGAGCCACCCAGGTGCCCCTAGAGAGAGAATTTAAAAACAAAACAGAACATCATAGAGTCAAAGAGCTGAAGAATGCAATTCTGAACTTAAAAAAAAAGAGAGAAATAAATAAATAAATAAATAAATCACTAGAAGGATTCAACAACAGACTAGGTCAAGTAGAAGAAATAATTAGTGAACTCAAAGACAAATCAGTGAATTCATCCAGTGAGAGCTGTAAATAGAAAAACAAATGGAAAAAGTTGAAGATAGCTTAAAAGGCACATGAGACAACATCGAACAAACTAACATTTCCATTATAGAGGTCCCAGAGAAAGAGAGCACAAAGGGGCAGATCATTTCTTTGAAGGAATAATGGCTGAAAACTTTCCTAACTGGGTAAAGAAAACAGATATCCAGATCCAGGAAGTCCAGAGAATTACAAAATTAGATAAACCTAAAGAGACTCACATGAAGGCAGATTATCAATGAAATGTCAAAAGTTAAAAAGAAGAGAACTTTAAAAGCACCATAGGGAATACAGTCAATGGTATTGTAATAGCCCTGTATGGTGACAGATGGTAGTTACCACATCATATCACAACATATAGAATTGTCAAATCACTATGTTCTATACCCAAAAACTAATGAAACACTGTGTGAACTATATTTCAATTAAAAAGTAGCAAGATGTATGTAATAACTTGTGACATACAAAGCAACTCCCATAAGACTATCAGTAGATTCTTCATCAGAAACTTCGCAGGACAGAATAATTTGGCACAAAATAGTCAAAGTGCTAAAACAAACAAACAAACAAACAAATCTTCCAACTAAGAATACTGTATGCTACAAATTTGTCATTCAGAATTTAAGGAGAAGTAGACTTTTCCAGACAAGGAAAAGCTAAAGGAGCTCATTATCACCATGACAGTCTTGTGAGAAACCTTAAAGTGATTTCTTTAGCTGAAAAGAAAGGGTGCTAATTAGTAACAATAACAACAACAACAACATATATAAAAGAGTGAATCTCACTAGAAATACATAGTAAAAGTCATGTATTAATCACATAAAGCTAGTATGAAGGTTAAAAGGCAAAAGTAGTAAAAACAACTACACTTAAAATTAGTTAAGGGATTTACAAGATAAAAAAACATACAATGTAGGGGGTCCTGTGTCGCTCACTCTTGCTTTTGACTCAGGTCATGATCTCACGATCCTGAGATCTAGTCCTATGTCAGTCTCCCTGCTCAGTGTGAAGTCTGTTTGAGATTCTTTCCCTCTTCTTCTTCTTTCCCCTCTACCTCTTCCCTGGCACAAGTTCTCTCTCTCTCTATCTCTGCCCCTTAAATTAATTAATTAATTAATTAAAAATTTAAAAGATGTATAATGTGATATCAAAAACTTACAATGTGGGCACCTGTGTGGCTCAGTCGGTTATGTGTCTGCCTTCAGCTCCGGTCATAACCCCGGGGTCCTGGGGTTGAGCCTCACATTAGGCTTCCTACTCAATGGGGAGTCTGCTCCTCCCTCTGCTTCTGCACTCCCATAGATTTTGCACTCTCTCATTCACCCTAATTTAAAAAAAAAAAAATCTCTAAAACATGGGGTTAGTTAGAATGTAGAGTTTTAGAATCTAACCAAATTTAAGTTATCGATTTAAGAGAAACTATTATAAATCATTATATATAAGGTTCATGGTAATCACAAGGCACAATCCTAAAGTAGATACACAAAGATAAAAAGGAAGGAATCTAATCATACCAGTAAAAAAGTCATCATACTACAAAGTGAGAGAATAAGAAAGAAGAGAAGAGAATCAACAAAACAGCCAGAATCAACAACAACAAAAAATTAACATATGACTTCAATGAAGGAAATCAAAGAAGACACAAACAAATGAAAAGCCACCCTGTGTTCATGAAATGGAAGAATTTAATATTGTTAAAATGTTCATACTACTCAAAGCCATCTGTTGATTCAATGCAATCCTTATCAATATTCTAATGGCATCCCTCACAGAAGGAAAAACAAAAACTACCCTGAGATTTTTATGGAACTACTGAAGACCCTGAATAGCCAAAACAATCTTGAGAAAGGAAACAAAACTGTAGGCATCATGCTCCCTGATTTCAAACCATATTACGAAGGTATTATCATTAAAACAGTATGGTAGTAACATAAAAACAGACACCAAGATCAACGGAACAGGATAGTGATGCCAGAAATAAACTTATGCAAATATGGTCAATTGATTTGCCATAAAGGAGTTGAGGATATGCAATGGGGAAAGGACTGCCACTTTCATAGATGGTGCTGGGAAACTAGAACACTGTATGACATTATACTCCCCAAAATTAACTCAAACTAGATTAAACCCTTGAATATAAGTCTTAAAGACATAAAAATCTCAGAAGGAAACAGACAGCAAACTTTCTGGCATTGGTCGTGTGATGATTTATTGAATCCAACACCCAAACAAAAGCAAAAATGTATAAGTGAGACGACAGCAAACTAAATATCTTCTGCAAAGCAAAACAATCAAGAAAATGAAATGATAGCATAGTAAACAGGAAAGAAATATTTGTCAATCATATATCTGATAAGGGGTTAATGTCAAAATATATAAAATACTCATAACCTCAACAGCAAACAATCAAACTAAAAAATGGGCAGAGAATCACAATAGACATTTTTCTAAAGAACACATGCATATAGCCAATGGACATATAAACAGATGTTCAACATCACTAATCATCAGGAAAATGCAAATTAAAACCACAAGGAAATATATTAGAATGTATAGTAACAAAGGAAAAAAAATAAAATAAAAACAAGACATAAGTGATGGTGAGGATGTGGAAAAAGGGGGGCCCTTGTGCACTGTTGGTGGAAATATAAATTGGCAAATCCATTATGGAAAGCAGTATGGTGTTTCTCAAAAAAAAAAAAAAAAAAAAAAAAAAACAAAAAAAAACTAACAATAGTATTACCATGTGATCTAGTAATTTCACTTCTGGGTATTTGTCTAAAAGAACAAAAACAAAATACTAACTTGAAAATAATATGCATCCCATGTTTGTTGCAACATTATTTACAACAGCCAATATATAAGAAAAACCCAAGTACTCATTGATGAATGAATGAATAAAGAAATAATGGTATACATATAAAGTGGAATATTATTCTGACAAAAAATTGATTGAAATCTTGCCATTTCTGACAAAAAAGAGAAATAGCCAACAGGTAAAAAAAACATGCTCAACATCACTGTTCACCAAAAAAAAAGCAAACAATGCTGGGAAAACAGGATAACTATATGTAAAACAATGAAAAACCTCAGGATGCCTGGGTGGTTCTGTCAGTTAAGTATCTGAGTTCAGCTCAGGTCATTATCTCAGGGTCCTGAGATCAAGCCCTGGGATAGGCTCCATGCTCAGTGAGGAATCTACTTGTCCCTCTCTCTCTTTGCTGCACCTGCCTGCATATGCTCTCTTTCTCTCAAATAAATAAAATCTTAAAAAAAAAAAAAAGAAAAGAATGAAACACCTCACTTCACATTCAAAAACTAACTAAAAATGAAACAAAGGTGTAAATGTGAGAGAGCCAGAAGATAATTCTTCACAGTCGTAGATTTTACAGTGATTTTCTTAGGTATGTCATGAAAAGCTGAAGCAACATTAGGAAGAGGTCAGTAAACTGAAAACTTTGTGCTAAATAAAAGAAGCCAGATACAAAAAGTCACATACTTTATAATGCTACTTATATGAAATATGCAGAATAGGTACATTCATAGAGACTTGAAAGCAGCTTAGTGGTTTCCAGGGACTGGGTGAAGAAAGAATGGACAGTGTCTGCTTCATGTGTAAGGAGTTTCATTGAGGGCTGTGAGAATATCTGGGAACTAGATAGAAGTGATGATTGTACAAAATGGTAAATGCAGTAAATGCCACAGAATTCTACATTTAAAAATGGTTGACTTTGGGGCGCCTGGGGGGCTCAATGGGTTAAAGCCTCTGCCTTCGGCTCAGGTCATGATCCCCCAGTCCTGGATCAAGCCCCAAATCCAGCTCTCTGCTCAGCAAGAAGCCTGCTTACCCACCCCCCCACTCCACCTGCCTCTCTACTTGTGATCTCTATTGGATAAATAAATAAAAAATAATAAAAAAACCAATAAAAATGGTTGAATTTATGTTATGTAAATTTCACCTCAATCAAAAAGAGAGTCCAGAATAGTTTTACAAATATGGTCAGGTAGTGAGAATGTTTAAAATTTTCATTTCGTTTATATGAATGCATTGTGTGCACACACAAATCCACATTAATTTAATCTGATTAACATTTATGTATTTTTGAGGGAATTTTATACTAACAAAAGCACAGACCAGAGTCCTCCTACATTTTTTTTTTTTACTATTCTTAATAATACTCTGAGGTTATGTTTATTGAGTATCTACTGGGTGCTTTACTTATATTACATTATACAATCCTTAAAACAAAAGTGAAAGGTAGCTATTGCATTTCCTTATCTTAAATGAGCAAACAAAAGGAAAGAGGGGTGAAATAATTTTTCTTTGTTATACAGCTACTAATTGTCAAAATTACAATTTAAATGCAGTTTACACCTATAGCTTATACTGTCTTCATATTGGCACTCTGTCTCTTGTCATCTATTCATTAGCAAATTGTATAGACTATTCTACTCTCTCTCCCAACATAAAATGATATTGTATTTGATGGCTAAATTTAACAGAATTCTGATTTCAGTTATTCTTCCTGGCTTTAAAACATTTCTGGTGGCAGTTGAGGCTAGGGATTAGCATTACCAAATAATATTTCATAAGCTTGAAAAATGGCTACTTTATAATGAAGCCAAGATTTATGCTATACTGTAGCCAAGGAGTAAGAAGAATAGCTATTTACTTTAAATGGCAGAGAAGGAACAGGCTAGTAAAAATACAACTTTACTAGAGGCAATAAATAGTTTTTTATGAAATGTTATGTTGTTGATGACAAAGGACAATTTAAAAGTGTTAAAATATTTTACCTACTAACATCAGCTCAGATGTTAGGGAAAAGTTCACTCAAACTATTTTGAGTTTTACAGTACGTAAAATTATAAACATATAGTAATGTTTATTTATATGGCATCCATTTATTCACTAGAGGAGATATATTAGTATCTCAGAAATGATCTTTGAGAGACTCTCAAGTCTTAAATATTTTTCTGATTTACAGTTTAAGAAGTAGCATAGGAGATACTATTATGTGTATCTACTACCCTCATTTTTGTGTTAATATTACAATATATTTAAGGCAATATAATTTTAACAATTAGAATTCATATAGCTAAATTTATACATGTGAAGGCTAGATCATATCTTGAAAAAATAATATAATTTTAACTACCATTAAGAGTAGAGTTTATTAATCTTTATCACCTCCAAGGGAGTTGTTCCCAAACTGACAAAATTCCTGTGTCAAACAGTGTCTCAATTTGCAGTGTTTTAAATATAACTTTGCATGTTAAATCTAAAATAAAACACATATTGCAGAAGAAAATATTTTATTTGGAGCACAACATGATCAGGATTCCACAAAAGAGAAATTATTTGCCCGTTTCTTATGATTCCCTGTGTCTTTTCAGCATTACTATTTTTAGTACTGGGTGAGATTGATGATATTGTGTTCTGACTTAACAGCTTCACATGTTGTGATCTTAAAGATGGCTACCTATAAAGCTGTTTAGTTTTTATATTGTTTTCCTTTTAGAAGAACCCTATATATCTTGAATAAATCAAAATAAATAGAGATTATAGGAAAAATAATGTTTGTGCAGTCTCTCTTAATCATTGTTTTAAAATATTAAAATATTTATTGCAGTGGAATTCATCTATGTGTAACATATTCTTTCCTCATCCTTATTTTGACTTTTCTCAATGTCACAATTTTGGCATTTCTATGTGCCACCTGTGTTACTTTTCATGGATTTATTTTTTTACTTATCAAATGATACACCCTATGTGTATGAGTGTGTGTGTGTGTGTGTGTGTGTGTGTGTGTGGTGTGGTGTGTATGTGTGGGTATAGAGAGAGAAGAACATGCATACATATAGGAATAGAAAAGTAGCCTAAGAATGACTCATTCTAGTATGACATAATTCTACTCTAGGGGATAAGCATTATATCTGTTTTATTTATACTATTCGGACAACTTTAGCTATGTGTATAGCTATATATAAAAATATTAACATAATTTAGATATTATTCTACAGTTTACATTTATTCATTCCATACAATATTAAGGGTATGACTCAATATCAATGGTTAAGGAAATTATGGTTTTATTTTTATGTTACTTTATGAATATACTATAATTTATATATGTATTGATAATTATTACACTTATTCTAGTCTTTTACACCACAGATGCTGCTTCTGTAAACACTCAGCACGTTTCACCACATAAAAGAAAAACACCTTCAAAATTAAATTTTGTAGTCATAACTTAAACAAATTCTACAGTTTGAAAGATTATGTCCAAATGTCTTCAAAGGGGGGCTATTTATTTTTCCTCTTAGAATTACCCATTAATATTTTAAATTAACTCCTGCAAATAAGGATAAAAATTCATTAGAACAGAGTACTGAATCTTACAGAATATTCTGTTAAATTTTTACCCTGACCTCACTCTTTATATATAAATCCAAAGTTTAAAAGTAAGCACCAGTTGGGGAGAACAGGTTACTTACACAATACCAGAAACCATGATGAAAAAGATAGATAAATTTTATAGTTTTTGAATCCCAAAATGTCACAAATTAAGGACAAACTAGTAGGTGATATTGGCAATAAGCATAAATTCACAAGAAAATTTTTATAATTATTAAGTAGTCCTAACATGTACTGAGTGTTACTAAGAAAAACTCAAAACTGAGCAGTTTCATACAACTGTAAACTCATGATCTCATGCCTCAACTGGACCTTCAACACTGTTACTACCATCTAGTAACATCAGCTTAATCTTCCATTTGTCATCTCGGCTCTGCTTCATGCTGAAGTTTTCTTGTTCCATTTTCTTATCTTCTCAATCCCCCTGACTTAGTTTATAATTCCTAGAAAAAATAGAAATCATTATATTGGAAAATCATTCATCTTCCAGAAAACAAAATTACAAACCTACTGAGTTTGTATATCCTTTTTTATTTATTTTTTATTCCTCCTTAAAATGGTTAAATATTGTTCTGCCTGGGAAGAGACCATAACTGAAATCCACCCACACCTGGACCTGCTCTAACAAATGCTATTTTCTCTCTCCTACATCTTCAGGACCTCCTTCTCCATGGGTTCTTAACATTCATGTGTATTTTCACATTAAAAAAAATCATACAAAACTAAACAAATCCATGAAACTCTCTCAGCCAAATATTTGCAATAGTTGCAAATATAAAATCTTCTGAAAACTTAGTTTTGGTCTCACTTGACCAGTTACTTTTGTTGTTATTATTTTTTAAAGATTTTATTTATTTACTTGACAGAGAGAGAGAGCACAAGCAGGGGGAACACCAGAGGGAGAGAGAGAAGCAGGCTCCCCTCCCAGCAGCCAGCCTGATGCAGGACTCTATCCCAGGACTCTGGGATCATGACCCAAGCCAAAGGGAGAGGCTTAACAATCTGAGCCACCCAGGCGCCTCTGTTGTTACTTTTTTAATAACAGTTTTTCCTTGGAGTCTATAAAACTACACTGTTCTTGTTTGCCTTTACTTCCCTTGGCTCTCTTTTTCTTTTCTTTTTTTTTAAAGATTTTATTTGAGATAAATCACATGTGAGAGAGAGAGAGCACTAGCAGGGAAGAGGGTGAGAGAGGGAGAAGCAGACTCCCCACTGAGAAGGGAGCCCAATGTGGGGCTCAGTCCCAAGTTCCTGGAATCATGACCTGAGCTGAAGGCAGATGCTTAACTGACTAAGCCACCCAGGTACCCCTTTTACATTGTTTTTAAATTCAGTTTTGTTGAATCCAAATTCTTCAAATTTGCATAGTGAAAAAGTCTTAATATTATATGCCTACTTCAAGAATTTTCCAGTCTAATACAGCAGCCACTAGGCCAGCCACATGAGGCAACTGAATACATGAACTGTGACTAGTTTGAACTGAGATGTGTTGAAGGGTTAAATATACACAGATTTTGGAGATTGTGAAAAAAATCAAAATATGTCCTTAATATTTTATATTTATTGCATATATAAATGATATTTTGAGCACAGTGTTAAATCTTTAATTAAAATTATTTTCATCTGGGGCACCTAGGTGGCTCATTCGGTTAAGCATCTGCCTTTGGTTCAGGTCATGATCTCAGGTTCCCTGCTCAGTAAGGAGTCTGCTTCTCCCTCTCCCTCTGCTGTCCCACTCATGCTTGTGCTCTTTCTCAAATAAATAAATAAAATCTTAAAAAAAAATAACCTTTTTGTATTTATTTATTGTGGTTACTAGGAAATTTAAAATTATACATGTGAGTCACATTTGTGATTCACATTATATTTTTAATGGACTGCACTGTCCTGGACCATGAAATGCAATATGAATATGAGGTGTAGAGATTCTCATCCTCCATTCATATAGAAATAATTCTGGATTAAATTACTGGTTGTTCCATTTGTAAAAGGTGTATATTCTCCAGTTTTGGCATAAGCTTGCTGTGAAGATCCCTTACTGTATCTCTGATTGCTTTCTTTGACTTTGTAAATATATCGGCTTGTAATATTCTCTATTATATAAACTCATATCATGGAGTTTATCCTTCAATATAAAATATCCTCTCAATTATTATGCTATGAAAGGACTTGTTCTTTTATTAAAAGAAATTCCTCCACTAGCTTCTAAAGTAATGCATTTTATTTTATCTACATATTTAAAAGTTATTAAAGATTATCCTTTAATTAGCTGATTGACTCACATTTGAGGATTAAATTTGTTCACCCTCTCAAGTGAACTGATACTTACACTATTTAAACATAGAAAATATATAGAAACTTTGTAAAACTGATTCAATCTTAATTATAAAATATGATATGTATTTGTTAAGATACATCATTTTATAATTAAAATTATCCCTGAAGATGCTGAATGACTCAAACATTAAAAAAAAAGTAAACATTATTTAGCTAAGAGTCAAATATATATAATTCTTGTCAGCAAATGGTCCTCCTTTGAAAGGACCAAAGGACCTGTGTGCCTTCCTTGTTCTGGATCCATTACTCATCATCATCTGCATCCAGCTGGCAGAAAGATAAAAGTGAGTGTGGAGAAGATATAGACAACTGCTAAATGTCTTAGTCCTCAAATGGCTTACATGGCATCCTGAAATTCTAATAAGTACAACTCAAATACATGAAGGAAATGAACTTCAAGGAAGAAATATAGTGAAGATGTATGCACAGGAAGAGGTACAGATTTTGTTGAGCCTTTAGCAGTCCCTTCAGTAAGTAGGATAGAATTACACATGAACATTCTCATAATGGTATATTGGAAGCAAAAATCATTGGTAAAAGTCTACCAAATAAACTTCAGCAATAAACACAAGAATATAAAGAATTTGATCCAAGGAGCATATTAAATCAATCATATGAATCAATATTTAGACTTTAAACAGTCATAGAAAATAACATAAAATAATATGTTCTGATACATATCAGAGGGCTAAAATAAGAAAAATAATCATCATTTTATAAAAGAAAAATGTTTCATATATAATTAATTCCTTATTTTAAAACGAAAAAAAAAAACACATGCAAACTCGGAGTTATAATAAATTTTATTTCCAAAAAACAATTTTTAAACCAAACCCATCTTTTCCCACAACAGAAAAAAAAAAAATCAGAAAAAGCATGCCTATCAAAGCCTTAAAGACACTAGAATGGCGGTGATTTTTACCCTTCTGAACAATGATCTGATTATTCATTCTAATATACAAACACATATAAATAAAAAGTCTACTTTTTCAAAAAGTAAAAGTGGAGTGATAGAATGAGAAAATCTGATGATCAAATTAGAAAATCTAAAACATTCACTTGTAAAAACACTGAGATTAAGAAGAGTTTTAAGTAGCGTTTTGGGCTATGAAATATACCTATAAAAATAGTTGTCTCACTTAAAAATATGGAGATTTAAAATTATACATACATATGCATGCATTCAATAATTAAAAACACTCTTACAAGAAATAAGAAGTATGGATTTTATTTATGATAGAAATTTACTACAAGATATAAAAATGATTTTTTAATATATAATGTATCTGATTGTATATTTTTTTTCTAAATTAATATATAAACCGGGGCGCCTGGGTGGCTCAGTGGGTTGAGCTGCTGCCTTCGGCCCAGGTCATAATCTCAGGGTCCTGGGATCGAGTCCCGCATCGGGCTCTCTGCTCAGCGGGGAGCCTGCTTCCTCCTCTCTCTCTCTCTGCCTGCCTCTGTGCCTACTTGTGATCTCTCTCTGTCAAGTAAATAAATAAAATCTTTAAAAATATATATATATAAAAACCTAATGTAATTTTCTTCTACTTTTTGGTGGAACTTTGGAGAAGTGTTGGAGAGTAGAGAAGACATTTCAAACTTTTCAGTTTTTTTCTTTAATAGCCAAGAGAATAAGTCACCATAATCAAGTAGAACTTATTCCATATATCCAAGGGTAGTTCAATATTCACAAGTTAATCAATATGATACATTATCATGTTAACAAGAGAAAGAATAAAAACCACATGATCATTTCAAAGGATCAGTAAAAGCAGTTGACAAAATCTAGTATCCATTCATGAAAACAGCTCTCAACAAAGTGGGTGTGGAGGGAGTACACCTCAACACAATAAAGGCCATATATGAAAAACCAACAGCTAACATCAGACTCAGTGGTGTAAAACTGAGAGCTTTTCCTCCAAGATCAGGAACAAGACAAAGATGTCCACTCTCACAACTTTTATTCAATATGCTACTAGAAGTTCTTGTGGAGTTTTAGTCCTGGTGGACAGCAATTAGACAAGAAATAAAAGGCATCCAGATTGGTAAGGAAGAAGTAAAACTCACCGTGTGCAAAATGACATGATTCTATATATAGAAAACCCTAAAAATATTCCAACAAAAACTATTTGAAGTATAAATGATTTCAGTAAACTTTCAAGATACAAAACTAATACACAGAAATCTACTGCATTTTTATACACTAATAACAAAGTAGTAGAAAGAGAAATTAAGAAAATAATCCCACTTACAATTGCACCAAAAAGAACAAAATACCTAGGAATAAACTAAACCAAGGAGGTGAAAGACCTCTACTCTAAAAAGTATAAAACACTGATGAAGGAAATTGAAGATGACACAAAGAAATGGAAAGATTTTCCATGTTTATGGATTTAAAGAATTAATCTTAAAACATTCACGTTACCCAAAGCTATCTACAGATTCAATGAAATCCTTATCAAAATACCAACACCATTTTTCACAGAACTAGAATAAATAATGCTAAAATTTTTATGCAACAACAAAATATTTGGGATAGACAAGCCAATCTTCATTTAAAAAAAAAGCTGGAGTTATCACAATCACAGATTTCAAGATATATGACAAAACTTTAATAATACAAACAGTAGCTTACTGGTATGAAAACAGACACATAGATCAATAGAACAAAAGAGATAGTTCAGAAATAAATCCATGTGTTTATGTTCAATTGATGTGCAACAAAGGCAGCAAGAATATACAGTGTAGAAACTATCATCTCTTCAATTATTTCATTTTTTAAAGATTTTATTTATTTATTTGAGAGAGAGAGAGAGAGAGAGAGAATGAGAGAATTAATGTGAGGAAGGGCAGAGAGAGAAGGAGCAGAGGAGGGAGCCTGATGCAGGACTTGTTCCCAGGACCCTGGGATTATGACCTGAGCTGAAGGTAGTTGCTTATTAGACTGAGCCACCCAGGCACCCAAAAGATCATCTGTTCTATAAATAGTGTTGGAACACATACAAAAGAGTGAAACTGGCACACTTTCTTATATCATACACAAAACTAAACTCAGAATGGATTAAAGATGTAAATGTGAGACCTGAAACCATTAAGTTCCTAGAAGAAAATATAAGCAATAATCTCTTCAACATAAAATTTAGTAACATTTTTTTCTAGATGTCTCCTCAGGCAAGGGAAGCAAAAACAAAAATAAGTTATTGGAACTATCTTTCTGCACAGCACACACACAAAAAAAAGTCAACAAAATCTGCATCAACAATGAGGGCCTAGGTGGCTCTTGATTTCCGATCAAGTCATGATCTCAGGGTCATGAGATCAAGCCCCACATCAGGCTCCATGGTCTGCTTGATATTCTCTATCTCCCTTTCCCTCTATCCCTACCCCCTACTCATGTGAAGACACTCTCTCTTAAAAACAAAAACAAAAACAATCAAACAAACAATACAAATATAAGCTGAGGACCAAAGAAGCTTGGGAAGATGGAACAATAATAGCAGGACCTTAATCTCACCTTGTCCCCCATTTTCAACTAGATACCATGCACATCCAAGTCAATAAACCAGGGAGCAAACCGACAACTGGCAGAACAAACTTCTCAAATAAATATATGGAAGAAGTTACATCTGAAATATTAGGCCGGTCAGAAAGACAGAGGGAGGCTGCCTGCAGGAGGGAGCAAGCTGTGCACACAGAGAAAGCCCAGGGAGCTCACATGGTGAAGACTAATCACCATAACATTTAAAAACCAGAGGAGCTGAATTCCATGAGTTTTGTATAATCAGTGGGACTTGGAACCTGGAGCTTTAAAAGTCAGCTGATATATCTCTGGGAAAACTAGAAGGGTGAGTGATAGCTAGGTCCTGCCATTAAAGTGACAGCAGCCTGTGCGGAGAGGCAACATAAAATGGCAGTTTACACAACACCAGGGGAAAACAGGAGACTGAACTGTTGATACTTATTTTGGAGCATATTAGGGGATTTCTCTGAAAATAAGGGAGCTGAAAAGTGTCATTTTCTTCCCTCCACACCCCAGCATAAACACAAGGACACCTACAGGCAGGGCTGCACAGACACTTGCTACCTAATCTTCTAGTAGTACACCAAGCACATGAATTCTCCTGAAGACTCATTCACCCCAAGTCTGCTAGCCTTGGTTCTGGGATCAGGACAAATTTTACTAAACCTAGGTGGATACCCTGCTCAACCACTGGGTGCAAGGATACTACTGTACGCTCCACACATCTGCCGTCTCATACCCACCTATGTAACCCCCAGTGCTATTGCACTCTCCATCCAGCCACACTCTCCTAACCAGCTTTGCTTCCTCCCAGGGGACCCTCCATCCCCTCCTCCCCCCGCTGGGTAACCTCGGGCATATTTGTGCACCACATAGAGTTACTGGTCCACAGCAGCAGTGTTGTGCTGCACCCAGCCTTGACCCCAAGCAGCTTAGCTTACCTGCCAAACTAGGTACCACGGATGCTATCATGCAGTGTGCCCAGTCACAGGCCCTCATTCCCCTTGCACACCATACACAACCACACACCAGTAGCCACAGGTTGAGCACTGCATCCAGTCCTTACTCCCAGCCTACTTTGCACACCATACCCAAAACCTACTGCAGCACACCACACCTTACAGCCATATACCTTCAAACATCATCACACACTGCCCAGCCTTGTGTCCCCAGCCACTCTTGCACAGTCCTCATACACTTTAGCACTTCAGGGGATCCTGCACAGACTAGTGTCCTAGCATAAATTTTCTAACACACTGCCTGCTCCCAAGTTCCCTGGTGAGCATGTCCCCGCAGCCCCAGAGCGGGCCTGCTTGGTTTCCACTGACACAACAGACAGCAGGCACAGCCTACAACAAACAAGGAGTCAGTGTAGATGACTGCACTAAAGGAAAACTGACTCAGACAAAAGAACAGGGCATAAACAACAGACACACAATACTCCCCTGAAGAGCTAGGTTCTAGCGTACAGTGGACACTGCACTGTGCACTGTAAGCCACTTCAGAACCTCTTCTTTATAAAATCACTATTTGCAAGAGCAGAAGACACAGCTTTCTTTCTTTCTTTCCTTTTATTTATTTATTTATTTATTTATTTATTTATTTGACAGAGAGAAAGTGAGAGAGAGCGAGTGAGCACACAAGAAGGGGGAGAAGCAGGTAGAGGGAGGAGAAACAGACTCCATGCTGAACAAGGATTTGGATGTGGGGCTTAATCCCATGATCCTGGGATCATGACCTTAGAAGAAGGCTGGTGCTTAACTATCTGAGCCACTCAGGTGACCCGACACAGCTGTCTATCTTAACACACAGAAACAGACAGAGAAAGACAAAAGGAGGCGATAGAGGATGAAGGAATAAGACAAAGTCACAGACAGAAATCGAAGCAAAACATATATAAGTGACATGCCTAATAGAGAATTTAAAGCAATAATCATAAGGGTACCCATTGTACTTGAGAAAAAAAAAAAGTAGAAAAAATAAGTGAAACCCATAACATACAGAAAAGGGATAACATAATAGAGATAAAGGTGCAAAAAATGAAATGAGAAACACACTTGATAAAATAAACACCAGGATGAAGGAAGCAAAGGAATCAATAAGTGACCCAAAAGACAGAGTAATAGAAAGTAATCAAATTGAACAAAAGACAGAAAGAAGAATTATGCAAAATGAGAATACATTTAGGGAACCTGGTGCCTCTATCATGAATAACATTCATATTATAGGAGTCCCAGAAGAAGTGATAGAAAGAGGGCATAATATTTATTTGAATAAATAATGGCTGAAAACTTCTCTAACCTATGAAAAGAAACAAATATCCAGATCCAGGAGTCATGAGAACCCAGGACAGAATCAAGAAAAACAGACAGTAACCAAAATATATTGTGATTAAATTTGCAAAATATAGTGATAAACAAACAAACAAACAAAACCCAAAATTTAAAAGCAGCAAGACAAAATAAGTTGTTAATTTACAAGGGAAACCACATAGGACTAGCAGAAGATTTTTCAATAGCATCTTTGCAAGCAAGAAGGGAATGGCATGATATATTCAAACTGTTGAATGGAGAAAATATGTAGCTGTGAAGAGTCTATTCACCAAGCTATCATTCAGATTAGAAGAAGAGATAAAGATAAACAAAAACTAAAGGACATCATGACTACTAAACTAGCTTTGCAAGAAATATTAAAATGGATTTGTGGAGTGGAAAGTGCAGAGCAGAAGTGACATTATAGAAGTAAGAAACACAAAAATAATTAAAAAAATGAATATTTATGTAAAAAAAATCAGTCAAGGAATTCACAAAAAAGGATACAAGATATAGTAACATATACTTAAAATATGGGGAGGAGAGGAGAAAAGAATGGTTTTAAACTTAATATAGACTGCCATGTTCCGAAGAGGTTATATACAAACCGAATGGTAACCATATATCAAAAACCAGTATAAATACATAATGAATTAAGAGAAAGAAATCCAAATACATCACTAAAGAGAATTAGCAAAACATGAAAGAGACAAAGAAGGATCAGAGAAAATCTTCAGGAAAAACAACAACAGCAAGTAATAAAATGGCAATAAAAGCAATTCTATCAAAAATTACTTTGAGTGAAAGTGGACTAAGTACTCCAATCAAAATACAAAGGTTGACAGGGTGAATATAAAAAACAAAAACAAACAAAACAAAAAAACAAGACCCATCTATATGCTGCATACAAAATATCTGTTTTATTTTATTATTTTATTTTACACTTTTTATTTTATTTTACATTACATTTTATCATGTTATTTTATGTTTTATTTTAATTTTATTTTCTAGAGACCAATTTCAGACCCAATGACACCTGCAGATTGGAAGTGAGAAGATGGGGTTTGGGGCAAGATGGTAGAGAAGTAGGAGACCCTGTTTTAACCGGTCCCCTAAAGTGAACTAATTATCTACCAGAACACTTTGAACACCCATGAAATCAGCCTGAGATGTAGGATTATATACTTCTGGATCTCTACGGGGCAGAAGACTCCAGTGATGAAGTAAAACATACTGGGAATGATCAGACTGATATAGGAGGATAAAAAGAAGGGGGAGGGAGCCAACAGAAACAACCCATTAGAAAGTAATACCCCAATACGAGAGTGCCCAGTGATTGGGGACCAGCATTAACCTGGAGTCTTGTTAAAAGCACTCAAAAAGAGCAAAAGATCTTAAGGGGCAACTAGCAGAATTAGGTGGTCATGGGCACAGGCCTAAGCCCATGGACCAGGACAGCCACCACTGGAGACCACCTATGCCAGAGAAAGTGCAGCAAAGCCTCCAGATCCTAGTCCCTGAGCCGCTGGCTTTCCTCAGCTTGCACCAGGACTGGGCCAGGCACCCTCCACATGTGAGGGAGTCTGATGTGTGTGCCAGCTAGTGATCTCTAGAACCACAGCCTTTTGCACTCTGCGCGTGCACTGCACGACTGGGGACTGAACTATGTGCACTCCCTGCAGGTGCCTGAGAGTACTCTGTGCGGGCCCTAGCCTGTGGGCTCTAGGACAGGCTGAGAGTCTTAACACTCTGAGCCCAGGATTGAAAATCTCAGTAGGCTATCTCTGGTCTACCTCAGTCCCAGCAAAGGCAGCCACTGGAAGCCAACTCTGTGGACCAAAATTGCTCATGGTTTTAGTAGCACAGGAGTGCAGAGACAGGCATGGGAGCTTTGCGTGACCCCTAAGATAGTGGCTGGGGGTGCACACTGCCTGTGGAAGGCTCAGCGGATTATAAAGAGGGTAAGTCTGTGTGTTCTGGACTGCCCAGAGGGGAGTAAACTGAGACTTCTCTCTGAGACGGAGATCTCAATGCAGTTTGCTTTCCACTAAACTTCCAAAAAGCCTCAAAAAGCCACCAAAGAACAAAACCTACAGAAAACAAAAGTCTGAAAAATGTTTTCCACAGAGCCCAGAGCCTTGATAGATAGCAGTAGGACTCAACCCAAGCACGACTGACTGAAAAACAATGTGACAGGCCCCTTCCACAGAAAGCCAGACAAAAAAAATTAGAGGACAACCACCACAGGATCCCCATAAAACTGTAAAACCCCAATATTAGGGGAAAAGTACATATTAAGCTCCCAGTATTGCCCTAAAACCTGTATATTTCATAAATACAACTTTTTAAAAAAATTTTGTTCTCCTATTCTCTTTCTTTTTAATTTTTTAATTTTTTGACATATTTACCATTACAATGAGAGGTTCAATGCAACATATTCCATAATAACTTTTTTTTTTTTAAGATTTATTTATTTATTTATTTACAGAGAGAGATACAAGCAGACAGAGAGGCAGGCAGAGAGAGAGAGGAGGAAGCAGGCTCCCTGCTGAGCAGAGAGCCCGATGCGGGACTCGATCCCAGGACCCTGAGATCATGACCTGAGCCGAAGGCAGCGGCTTAACCCACTGAGCCACCCAGGCGCCCCTCCATAATAACTTTTTAACTTGAACTTTTTTTTATAATATACCTGTGTTTTTCTTTTGTTTTTCTATTTTTTATAATAATATAGATACAAGCTTCAAGATAATCCTCTTTCCCTAATAAATACTACCCCTTATATATAAACCAGTTTTAACTCCCTTTATCTCTGGAAAGTTGAGTCCTTTAACAAAGATATCAAGATACACCCAAGAAAAATCAAAATAACCTTCCTCACCCACATCAAGGATTTATAACTACCCTCTCATCTTTTTCTTCAGTCAGTGTTTCTGTGTATATGTTTTTGTCCTGGTATTATAGAATACTTATATTTGGGGTTCATTTTGGCTGGGTTCATTTCTTCCTTTTCTTGTCCTTTACTATTGTTGTTCTTTTTGTTTGTATACTTTATAAATCTTACCTTTGGGGCCCATTCTGTCTGGGTCTTCTCTCTCTCTCTTTTTTATTTTTTTCCCTTTTTTCTTTCTCTTTCTCTCTTTTTTTTTTCTTTTTTCTTTCTTTTTGGTGGTAGTTTCTGACTGCTCAGAAGTGTCCTAGGATGCACCTTTCCTGGATCATGGTTGATATATTCAGCTACACATCCGCTCAGCCACCATTCACCAAAATGACCCGGAGGAGGAAAAACTAACATAGGAAAAATTCAGAGACTGTGCCCTCTCCATAAGAGCTATTGGATATGGACATTAACAGTATGTCAGAAAGTGAATTCAGGGTAACAATTTCCAGGCAATGGCTATCTTGGAGAAAACCATTAATGACAACATGGAATCTATTAGGGAAGAAGTGAAAGCCATCCAGGAAGAAGTTAAAAATGTTATCAATGAGATCCAATCTAATCTAAATTCACTAATAGCTAGGGTAACTGAAGCAGAAGATAGGATTAGTGACCTAGAGGACAAACTAATAGAGACAAAGGATTGGGAGGAGGCCTGGAACCAAGGGCTTAGATGCCATGAAAGAACTAGGGAAAAAAATGAGGCCATGAAACATTCCAACAACAGAATTATTGGGATCCCTGAGGGGGCAGAGAAAGAAAGAAGACTAGTAGATATAGTTGAACAAATTCTCCATGAAAATTTTCCCTGTCTGGGGAATAGAACTAGCATTCATATCCTGGAGGCAAAAAAGATCTTTCCCCCAAGATCATAGACTCTATAAAGGCCTTGAGACACTTGATTGTAAGACAGATGGATCATAATTTTAGACAAGAGCTCTTGAGAGCAGTGAGGGGGGAGAGGTTCCTTACATAGAGAGGATAGTCCATCAGAATAATGTCAGAACTGTCCACAGAAATCTGGCAAGCCATAAAGGGTTGGCAAGACATATTCAGGGCACTAAATGAGAAGAACATGCAGCTCAAAATACTCTATCCCGCAAGGCTGACATTAAAAAAATGGATGGAGAGATAAAGAGCTTCCAAGATAGGCAAGGTTTAAAAAAACATGGGACTCTAAGCTGGCACTATAAGCAATATTAAGGAGGGGTTCGACAAAAGAAGAAAGAACCCAAGAGTGACAAAGAACAGAAATGTACGGAAACAATCTATAGAAACAAAGACTTCACAAGCAACATGATGTCAATAAAAATGTATCTTTCTTTTTTTTTTAAAGATTTTTATTTATTTATTTGATAGACAAAGAGAGATCACAAGTAGGCAGAGAGGCAGGCAGAGAGAGAGGGGGAAGCAGGCTCCCCGCTGAGCAGAGAGCCTGATGTGGGGCTCGATTCCAGGACCCTGAGATCATGACCTGAGCCGAAGGCAGAGGCCTAAACCACTGAGCCACCCAGGTGCCCCAAAATGTATCTTTCAATAATCACTCTCAACATGAATGGCCTAAAAGCTTCCATAAAATTGCACAGGGTTGGGGCGCCTGGGTGGCTCAGTGGGTTAAGCCGCTGCCTTCCGCTCAGGTCATGATCACAGAGTTCTGGGATCGAGTCCCACATCAGGCTCTCTGCTCAGCAGGGAGCCTGCTTCCTCCTCTCTCTCTCTGCCTGCCTCTCTGCCTACATGTAATCTCTCTCTGTCAAATAAATAAAATAAAATCTTAAAAAAAATTGCACAGGGTTGCAGATTGAATAAAATCACAGGACCTATCTATATGCTGTCTACAAGCGACCCATTTTGAACTTAAGGATACATCCAAACTGAAAGTGAAGGAAGGGATAAAGAATCACCTTTCATGCAAATGGACTTCAAAAGAAAGCTGGGGTAGCAATTCTCATAGCAGATAAATTAGATTTTTTTTTTTTACGATTTTATTTATTTATTTGACAGACAGAAATCACAGGCAGGCAGAGAGAGAGAGGAAGGGAAGCAGGCTCCCTGCTCAGCAGAGATCCTGATGCGGGGCTTGATCTCAGGACCCTGGGATCATGACCTGAGCTGAAGGCAGAGGATTTAATCCACGGAGCCACCCAGGTTCCCCTAAATTAGATTTTAAACTAAAGACTGTAGTCAGAGATAAAGAAGGAAACTAAATCATTCTTAAAGGGTCTATCCACCAAGAAGATCTAGGAATTATAAATATTTATGCCACAGTACATGAGCAGCCAACTACATAAGACAACAGTTAAGATAAAGCGTCATATTGCTATGAATACATTAAAAGTAGGCAATATTAATATGAGACCCTCAGTAATAGATCATATAAGCAGAAAAATCAATAAGGAAATAAGAGCATTGAATGACACAATGACCAGATGGACCTCATAGGATATATAGAACATTCCATGCTAAAATAACAGAATGCTCATTCTTCTTGAATGCACATGGAACTTTCTCCAGAATAGACCATGTACTGGGTCACAAATCAGGGCTCACCCAATACCAAAAGATTGAGATTATTCACTGCATATTCTCAGACCACAATGTTTTGAAACTGGAACTCAACCAGAAGAAAAAGTTTGGAAGCAATTCAAATGCTTGGAAGCTAAAAACCACCCTGCTTAAGAATGTTTGGATCAACCAGGAAATCAAAGAAGAACATAAGCAATTAATGGAAACCAAAGAGAATGAAGACACATGGGTCCAAAATGTGTGGGATATAGTAAAAGTGGTACTAAGAGGGAAATACATAGCCATCCAAGCCTCCCTCAAAAAAAAAAAAAAAAAATTTGAAAAATTCTGAATACAAAAAACTCTCTTAACACCTTAAATAACTGGAGAATCAACAACAAATTAAGCCAAACCCACACACAAGAAGGGAAATAATCATGATTAGTGCAGAGATCAATGAGATAGAAACTAGAGATACAGTAGAACATATCTATGAAACTAGAAACTGCTTTTTGAAAGAATTGATAAGATTGATAAACCATTTGCCAAAATAATCCAAAAGAAAAGAGAGAGGACCCAAATTAATAACATTATGAATGAAAAGGGAGAGATCACGACTAACACCAAGAAAATAGAAACAATCCTCAGAAATTATTATCAACAATTATATGCCAATAACTTAAACAACCTAGATGAAATGGAGGCATTCCTAAAAACCTATAAGCTTCTAAAACTAAATCAAAAAGAAGTTGACAACCTGAATAGACCAATATCTAGTAATGAGATTGAATCAGTGATCAAAAACCTCCAAAAAAACATTAGCCCAGGATCTGATGGATTCCCTGGGGAATTCTACCAAACATTCAAAGAGGAGATAATATCTATTCTCCTAAAGCTGCTTCAAAAAACAGAGACACAAGGAAATCTTCTAGACTCTTTTGATGAAGTCAGCATTACCCTGATCCCCAAACGAGGCAGAGACCCCACCGAGAAGGAGAATTTCAGACCAATATCCTTGTTGAATATGGATGCCAAGATTCTCAACAAGATCCTAGCTAATAGGATCCAATAGGACATTAAAAAGATTATGCACCATGACCAGGTAGGATTTATCCATGGGAAACAAGGGTGGTTCCACATTTACAAAACAACCAATGTGATAGAACAAATTAGTAACAGAAGAGAGAAAAACCACATGGTCCTCTCAATTGGTGCAAAAAAAAAAAAAAAAAAAAAAAAACATTTGACAAGATGCAGCATCCAATCCTGATTAAAATCCTTCAAAGTATAGGGATAGAGGAAACATTCCCCAACTTCATAAAATCTATCTATGAACCGCTCCCTTACAAAAAAGCCAACCAACCAACCAACTAGACAAACAAACAAACAAAAAAAAACAGTGAAAATCATCCTCAATGCAGAAAAGCTGATAGCCTTCCCTTTGAGATCAAGAACATGACAAGGTAGCCGACTCACACGCCACTACTATTCAACACAGTCTAGAACTCCTAGCAACAGCAATCAGAAAACACAAAGAAATAAAAGGTATTCAGGGGTACCTGGGTGGCTCAGTGGATTAAAGCCTTTGCCTTCAGCTCGGGTCATGATCCCAGAGTCCTGGGATTAAGTCCTGCATTGGGCTCTCTGCTCAACAGGGAGCCTGCTTCTTCCTCTCTCTCTGCCTGCTTCTCTGACTACTTGTGATCTCTGTCAAATAAACAAATAAAATCTTAAAAAAAAAAAGTATTCAAATAGGCAATAAAGAAATCAAACTCTCTCTTCAAAAATGACACAATACTTTAAATGGAAAACCCAAAGACTCCACCCCCAAACTATTAGAACTCATACAGCAATTCAGTAATGTGGCAGAATACAAAATCAACGTACAGAAATAAGTTGCTTTCTTATACACTAACAAAGAAATCATAGGGAAATGAGAGAATCGATTCTGTTACTGTAGCACCAACAACCATAAGATACCAGGGAATCAACCTAACTAAAAAGGTAAGGGGAGGAGTCAAGATGGCGGAGAAGTAGCAGGCTGAGACTACTTCAGCTAGCAGGAGATCAGCTAAGTAGCTTATCTAAAGATTGCAAACACCTGCAAATCCATCAGCAGATCAAAGAGAAGAAGAACAGCAATTCTAGAAACAGAAAAACAACCACTTTCTGAAAGGTAGGACTGGTGAAGTGAATCCAAAGCGATGGGAAGATAGACCCCAGGGGGAGGGGCCGGCTCCTGGCAAGCGGCGGAGCAATGGAGCACAAAATCAGGACTTTTAAAAGTATGTTCCGCTGAGGAACATCACTCCAGAGGTAAAACCGGGGCGAAGCCCACACGGAGTCAGATTTTTAAGTCTTGCAGTTAACTTAATTTTTTTCTTTTGCATTTTTTTTCTCTTCTTCTGCTAATTTTTTTTTAAACTTTTACCTTTTTTTTTAACGTATTTAACTAGTTTAATATATATATATTTTCTTTTTTATACTTTTCTTTATTCATTTTCTTTTTAAAATTCTTTTCATTTTTTTTTTCTTTTTTTCTTTCTTTCTTTTTGAACCTCTTTTTATCACCTTTCTCCCCCCTCACGATTTGGGATCTCTTCTGATTTGGTTGAAGCATATTTTCCTAGGGTTGTTGCCACCCATTTAGTATTTTACTTGCTCCTTCATATTCTCTTATCTGGACAAAATGACAAGGAGGAAAAATTCACCACAAAAAAAAGAACACGAGGCAGTACCGAAGGCTAGGGATCTAATCAATACAGACATTGGTAATATGTCAGATCTAGAGTTCAGAATGACAATTCTCAAGGTTATAGACGGGCTTGAAAAAGGCATGGAAGATATTAGAGAAACCCTCTCCAGAGATATAAAAGCACTTTCTGGAGAAATAAAAGAACTAAAATCTAACCAAGTTGAAATAAAAAAGGCTATTAATGAAGTTCAATCAAAAATGGAGGCTCTCACTGCTAGGATAAATGAGGCAGAAGAAAGAATTAGCAATATAGAAGACCAAATGACAGAGAATAAAGAAGCTGAGCAAAAGAGGGACAAACAGCTACTGGACCATGAGGGGAGAATTTGAGAGATAAGTGACACCATAAGACAAAACAACATTAGAATAATTGGGGTTCCAGAAGAAGAAAGAGAGAGGGGAGCAGAAGGTATATTGGAGAGAATTATTGGGGAGAATTTCCCCAATATGGCAAAGGGAACAAGCATCAAAATTCAGGAGGTTCAGAGAATGCCCCTCAAAATCAATAAGAATAGGCCCACACCCCGTCACCTAATAGTAAAATTTACAAGTCTTAGTGACAAAGAGAAAATCCTGAAAGCAGCCTGGGAAAAGAAGTCTGTAACATACAATGGTAAAAATATTAGATTGGCAGCAGACTTATCCACAGAGACCTGGCAGGCCAGAAGGAGCTGACTTGATATATTCGGAGCACTAAATGAGAAAAACATGCAGCCAAGAATACTATATCCAGCTAGGCTATCATTGAAAATAGAAGGAGAGATTAAAAGCTTCCAGGACAAACAAAAACTGAAAGAATTTGCAAACACCAAACCAGCTCTACAGGAAATATTGAAAGGGGTCCTCTAAGAAGAGAGCCCACAAGTGGTAGATCAGTAAGGAACAGAGAAAATATACAGTAACAGTCACCTTACAGGCAATACAATGGCACTAAATTCATATCTCTCAATAGTTACCCTGAATGTTAATGGGCTAAATGCCCCAATCAAAAGACGCAGGGTATCAGAATGGATAAAAAAAAAAAAAAACATCTATATGTTGCCTCCAAGAAACTCATTTTAAGCCCGAAGACACCTCCAGATTTAAAGGGAGGGGGTGGAAAAAATTTACCATGCTAATGGACATCAGAAGAAAGCAGGAGTGGCAATCCTTATATCAGATGAATTAGATTTTAAGCCAAAGACTATAATAAGAGATGAGGAAGGACACTATATCATACTCAAAGGGTCTGTCCAACAAGAGGATCTAACAATTTTAAATATCTATGCCCCCAACGTGGGAGCAGCCAACTATATAAACCAATTAATAACAAAATCAAAGAAACACATCAACAATAATACAATAATAGTAGGGGACTTTAACACTCCCCTCACTGAAATGGACAGATCATCCAAGCAAAAGATCCACAAGGAAATAAAGGCCTTAAATGACACACTGGACCAGATGGACATCACAGATATATTTAGAACATTTCATCCCAAAGCAACAGAATACACATTCTTCTCTAGTGCACATGGAATATTCTCCAGAAGAGATCACATCCTCAGTCCTAAATTGGGACTCAACCAGTATCAAAAGATTGGGATCATTCCCTGCTTATTTTCAGACCACAATGCTCTGACTAGAACTTAACCACAAGAGGAAGTTTGGAAAGAACCCAAATACATGGAGACTAAACAGCATCCTTCTAAAGAATGAATGGGTCAACCGGGAAATTAAAGTAGAATTGAAAAAAATCATGGAAACAAATAATAATGAAAATACAATGGTTCAAAATCTGTGGGACACAACAAAGCAGTCTTGAGAGGAAAAATATAGTGGTAAAGCCTTTCTCAAGAAACAAGAAAGGTCTCAGGTATACAACCTCACCCTACACCTAAAGGAGCTGGAGAAAGAACAAGAAAGAAACCCTAAACCCAGCAGGAGAAGAGAAATCATAAACATCAGAGCAGAAATCAATGAAATGAAACCAAAAAAACAATAGAACAAATCAACGAAACTAGGAGCTGGTTCTTTGAAAGAATTAATAAGATTGATAAACCCCTGGCCAGACTTATCAAAAAGAAAAGAGAAAGGACCCAAATAAATAAAATCATGAATGAAAGAGGAGAGATCACAACTAACACCAAAGAAATACAAACTATTATAAGAACATACTATGAGCAACTCTAAGCCAACAAATTTGACAATCTGGAAGAAATGGATGCATTCCTAGAAACATATAAACTACCACAACTGAACCAGAAAGAAATAGAAAGCCTGAACAGACCCATAACCAGTAAGGAGATTGAAACAGTCATTAAAAATCTCCAAACAAACCAAAGCCCAGGGCCAGACGGCTTCCCGGGGGAATTCTACCAAACATTTAAAGAAGAACTAATTCCTATTCTCCTGAAACTGTTCCAAAAAATAGAAATGGAAGGAAAACTTCCAAACTCATTTTATGAGGCCAGCATCACCTTGATCCCAAAACCAGACAAGGATCCCATCAAAAAAGAGAGCTATAGACCAATATCCTTGATGAACACAGATGCAAAAATTCTCACCAAAATACTAGCCAATAGGATTCAACAGTACATTAAAAGGATTATTCACCACGACCAAATGGGACTTATTCCAGGGCTGCAAGGTTGGTTCAACATCCACAAATCAATTAATGTGATACAATACATCAATAAAAGAAAGAACAAGAACCATATGATACTCTCAATAGATGCTGAAAAAGCATTTGACAAAGTACAGCATCCCTTCCTGGTCAAAACTCTTCAAAGTGTAGGGAAAGAGGGCACATACCTCAATATCATCAAAGCCATCTATGAAAAATCCACCGCAAATATCCTTCTCAATGGAGAAAAACTGAAAGCTTTTCCACTAAGGTCAGGAACACGGCAAGGATGTCCATTATCACCACTGCTATTCAACATAGTACTAGAAGTGCTAGCCTCACCAATCAGACAACAAAAGGAAATTAAAGGCATCCAAATTGGTGAAGAATAAGTCAAATTATCACTCTTCGCAGATGATATGATACTATATGTGGAAAACCGAAAAGACTCCACTCCAAAACTGCTAGAACTTGTACAGGAATTCAGTAAAGTGTCAGGATATAAAATCAATGCACAGAAATTAGTTGCATTTCTCTACACCAAGAACAAGACAGAAGAAAGAGAAATTAAGGAGTCAATCCCATTTACAATTGCACCCCAAACCATAAGATACCTAGGAATAAACCTAACCAAAGAGGCTAAGAATCTATACTCAGAAAACTATAAAGTACTCATGAAAGAAGTTGAGGAAGACACAAAGAAATGAAAAAATGTTCCATGCTCCTGGATTGGAAGAATAAATACTGTGAAAATTTCTATGCTACCTAAAGCAATCTACACATTTAATGCAATTCCTATCAAAGTACCATCCATCTTTTTCAAAGAAATGGAACAAATAATTCTAAAATTTATATGGAACCAGAAAAGACCTCGAATAGCCAAAGGGATATTGAAAAAGCCAAAATTGGTGGCATCACAATTCCGGACTTCAAGCTCTATTACAAAGCTGTCATCATCAAGACAGCATGGTACTGGCACAAGAACAGACACATAGATCAGTGGAACAGAATAGAAAGCCCAGAAATAGACCCTCAACTCTATGGTCTACTAATCTTTGACAAAGCAATAAAGAATATCCAATGGAAAAAAGACAGCTTCTTCAATAAATGGTGTTGGGAAAATTAGACAGCCACATGCAGAAAAATGAAATTGGACCATTTCCTTACACCACACACCAAAATATACTCAAAATGGTTGAAGGACCTCAACGTGAGAAAGGAATCCATCAAAATCCTTGAGGAGAACACAGGCAGCAACCTCTTTGACCTCAGCCGCAGCAACATCTTCCTAGGAACATCGCCAAAGGCAAGGGAAGCAAGGGCAAAAATGAACTATTGAGATTTCATCAAGATCAAAAGCTTTTGCACAGTTAAGGAAACAGTTAACAAAACCAAAAGACAACTGACAGAATGGGAGAAGATATTTGCAAACGACATATCAGATAAAGGACTAGTGTCCAAAATCTATAAAGAACTTAGCAAACTCAACACCCAAAGAACAAATAATCCATTCAAGAAATGGGCAGAGGACATGAACAGACATTTCTGCAAAGAAGACATCCAGATGGCCAACAGACACATGAAAAAGTGCCTCATATCACTCAGCATCAGGGAAATACAAATCAAAACCACAATGAGATATCACCTCACACCAGTCAGAATGGCTAAAATCAACAAGTCAGGAAATGACAGATGCTGGCAAGGATGCGGAGAAAGGGGAACCCTCCTACACTGTTGGTGGGAATGCAAGCTGGTGCAACCACTCTGGAAAACAGCATGGAGGTTCCTCAAAATGTTGAAAATAGAACTGCCCTATGACCCAGCAATTGCACTACTGGGTATTTACCCTAAAGATACAAACGTGGTGATCTGAAGGGGCACGTGCACCCGAATGTTTATAGCAGCAATGTCCACAATAGCCAAACTATGGAAAGAACCTAGATGTCCATCAACAGATGAATGGATAAAGAAGAGGTGGTATATATACACAATGGAATACTATTTAGCCATCAAAAGAAATGAAATCTTGCCATTTGCGACAACATGGATGGAACTAGAGCGTATCATGCTTAGCGAAATAAGTCAAGCGGAGAAAGACAACTATCATATGATCTCCCTGATATGAGGAAGTGGTGATGCAACACGGGGGCTTAAGTGGGTATGAGAAGAATAAATGAAACAAGATGGGATTGGGAGGGAGACAAACCATAAGTGACTCTTAATCTCACAAAACAACCTGAGGGCTGTTGGGGGTAGGGGGGTTGGGAGAAGGGGGGTGGGGTTATGGACACTGGGGAGGGTATGTGCTTTGGTGAGTGCTGTGAAGTGTGTAAACCTGGGGATTCACAGACCTGTACCCCTGGGGATGAAAATATATGTTTATAAAAAATTAAAAAATTAAAAAAATAGAGGTAAATGATCCATACTCAAGGAACTACAGAACATTCATCAAAGAAATGGAAGAAGACACAAAAAGATGAAAGAATATTTTATGCATATGGATCAAAAGAATAAACATTGTTAAAATGTCTATACTGCCTAGAACAATCTATACTTTCTATACTTTTTATGGCACTTTCAAGTGCCATAAAAATGCCACTGACATTTTTCAATGAGCTGCAACAAGTAATCCTAAAATTTGTATGGAACCAGAAGAGATGTCAAATTGCTAATAAAATGTTGAAAAAGAAAAACAAAACTTGGGACATCACATTGCCTGATTTCAAGCTTTACCACAAATCTATGATCATCAAGACAGCATGGTACTGGCACAAAAACAGACACATAGACCAATGCAACAAAGGAGAGAGCACATATATGGACCTTCAACTCTATTGTCCAATAATCTTCAATAAAGCAAGAAAAAATATACAGTGGAAAAAAGACAGTCTCTTCAATAAATGGTGCTGGGAAAATTGGACAGCTATATGTAGAAGAATGAAACTCAACCATTTTCTTACACTGTTCACAAAGATAAACTTGAAATGGATAAAAGACCTCAATGTGAGACATGAATCTATCAAAATCATAGAGGAGAACCTTGGCAGTAACCTCTTTAACATTGGCCACAGCAACTTCTTTAAATATATGTCTCCAAAGGCAAAGGAAACAAAAACAAAAATGAATTTTTAGGACTTCATCAAGATCAAAACCTTCTGCACAGCAAAGGAAACAGCCAACAAAACAAAAATGCAACCCACGGAATGGGAGAATATATTTGCAAATGACACTACAGAAAAAGGGCCAATACCCAAGATCTATAAAGATCTCCTCAAACTCAAAACACACAAAATAATCACATCAAAAAATGGGCAGAAGATATGAACAGACAATTCTCAAAGAAGATATACAAGTAGCTAACAAACATGAAAAATGCTCATCATCATTAGCCATCAGGGAGATTCAAATCAAAAGCACATTGAGATACCACCTTGCACCAGTTAGAATGGCCAAAATCAATAAAACAGTAAAACACTTATGTTGGAGAGGATGTGGATAAAGGGGAACCCTCTTACACTGTTGGTGGGAATGCAAGTTGGTGCAGCCACTTCGGAAAACAGTGTGGAGATTCCTTAAGAAAGTAAAAATAGAGTTTCTCTATGACCCTGCAATTGCACTACTAGGTATTTACCCCAAAGATACAGATGCAATGAAAAAAGGGCCATCTGTATCCCAATGTTCATAGCAGCAATGGCCACAGTTGCCAAACTGTGGAAAGAACCAAGATGCTCTTCAACAGATGAATGGATAAAGATATGGTCCATATATTAAATGGAGTATTATGCCTCCATCCGAAAGCACGAATACCCAAATTTTATATCAACATGAATGGGACTGGGGGAGATTATGCTGAGTAAAATAAGTCAAGGAGAAGTGAGTTGGGGGAAATCAGAGGGGGAGACAAACCATGAGAGACTGTGGACTCTGAGAAAAAAACTGAAAATTTTGGAGGTGAGGGGGGTGGGGAGTGGGTGAACCTGGTGGTGGATATTATGGACGGAATGTATTGCATGGAACACTGGGTGTGGAGCATAAACAATGAATTTTGGAACACTGAAAAGAAATAAAAATAAAAGGGAAAAAAGTAACAGTCAAAAAAAAAAGGGAAGATGTGGTATATTTGTGAAATACTATATACATGATTTATATACTGGAATAATACTCAGCCACCAAGAAAAATATATATATATATGAACTATTTCCATTGTAATGATGTGGATGGAACTGGAGGTTATTATGCTAAGCAAAATAAGTTAATCTGAGAAAGACAATTGTCATATGATTTCACTCATATGTAGAATTTAAGAAACAAATGAGGATCATAGGGGAGGAGAGGAAAAATAAGCAAGACAAAAGAGAAGGAGCCTAACCATAAGAAGCCATTAATCATAGGAAAGAAACTGAGGGTTGCTGAAGGAAAGGTGTGCCGAGGCCATGGGGTATTTGAGTGATGGGCATTAAGTAGGGCACATGATATGATGAGCAGTGGGGGGTATAAGAGACGCTGAGGAATCACTGGCCCCTACTTCTTAAACTAATAATACATTATATGTTAATTCTTTTAATTTAAATAAATAAAGACACCCTTGTGCAAGGAAAAGAAAAAAAGAAAGTTAAAGGATCGGGAAATGTTTGTCATGCAAAGAGATGTCAAAGGAAGCCATAGTATGAAGATTTATATTGGATGGAATATCTTTTTTTTTTTTTTTAAGATTTTTATTTATTAGAGAGACAGTGAGAGACAGCATGAAAGAGGAGAAGGTTAGAGGGAGAAGCAGACTCCCCATGGAGCTGGAAGCCCGATGCGGGACTTGATTCCAAGACTCCAGGATCATGACCTGAGCTGAAGGCAGGTGCTTAACCAACTGAGCCACCCAACTGCTCCTGGACGAAATATACTTTAAAACAAAGAATGTAACAAGACACAAAGAAGGATACTATAGAACAACAAAGGGGACAATCCAACAAAGAGTTAGCTAGCTAACAAATAGTTAGCTAGCATAACCTTCTAAATTCATTGTATGAAGCTAATACTACCGTGATAAATAAATTGTAAATATTTGTGCACCCAACATAGGAACACATAAATATATATAATAGTTAATAACAAACATAAAAGAAAAATAATAGTAGGGGGCTTTAACACTTCAGTCATAGCAATGAACAGTTTATCTAAACAGAATATCAACAAGGAAACAATGACTTTGAATTACACTCTGGACTAGATGGACTTAGCAGATACATTTAGAACATTCAATCCTAAAACAGCAGAATACAAATTCTTAAATACACATGAGGCATTCTTTAGAAGAGATTGGATACTAGCCCACAAAACAAACCTCAACAAATTGAAAACTATTGAATTCATAACATGCATATTCTCTGACAACAGTGAAACTAGAATCAACCACAAGAAAAATAATTAGAAAGACTGCAAATACATGAAGGTTAAATACATGCTATAAGTAATAAAAGGGTCAACAAGGAAATCAAGAAAGTATTAAAAAAAAGTACTAGGAAACCAATGAAAATGAAAATGGAATGGCCTAAAATCTCTGTGATGCAGCAAAAGTGATTTTAAAAGGGGAGTTTATAGCAATACAGATCTACCTCAAAAACCAAGAAAAATCTCAAATAAGTAACCTAAGTTTATATCTAAAGGAGTTACAAAAGAAACAACAAAGCTAAATCCAGCAGAAGGAAGAAAATTAAAAAAAAAAGAAAGAAAGAAAAGAAAAACTTGAGTAGAAATAAATGATACAGAACCTGAAAAAAAAATACATCAATGAAACCAGTGATGAAAAAAAATATTAAAATTGATAAACCTCTAATCATACTTATCAAGAAAAAAAATGAAAAGGTGCAGATAAAATTAGAAATGAGAGAGGAGAAATAGCAACCAACACTACAGAAATATAAATAACCATAGCAGAATACTATGAAAAACTTTATGTCAACAAATTGGACAACCTAAAAGAAACAAATAAATTTCTGGAAACATATAAACTACCAAAACTGAAACAGAAGGAAATAGAAAATTTGAACAGACTGATAACCAGAAAAGAAATTCAGTCAGTAATCAAAAAAGTCCCAAAACAAACAGAAACCCATGCCCAGATGGTTCCATAGGCTAATTCTATCAAATATTTAAAGAATTAATACTTAATCTTTTTACATTATTCCAAAAAGTAGAAAATACAGAAAACCTTCTAACTTCATTGTATGAAGCTAGCATTACCCTGATAACAAAACCAGATGAAGACACTACTAAAAAAGAGAACTAGAAGCCAATATTCCCAAAAAACATAGATAGAAAATTCTCAACAAAATACTGATAAACCAAAGCCAGCAATACATTAAAGGAATCATGCACCACAATCAAGTGGGATTTATTCCTGGGTTGCAAGTGTGGTTCAATATATGCAAATCAATGTGATACACCACCTCAATAAGAGAAAGGACAAGAACCATCTGATTATTTCAAAAGATGCAGAAAAAGCAATTGACAAAGTACAATATCCATTCACAATAAAAAACTCTCAACAAAATAGGTTTAGAGGGAACATATCTCAATGTAATAAAATCCACATATGAAAACCCCACACAAACATTGTACTCACTGGAGAAAAACTGAGAACTTTTACTGTTAGATGAGGAATAAGACAAGGATTTCATTCTCACTGCTTTTACTCAAAATAGTACTGAAAATTATAGCCAGACCGAATAGATAACAACAAGAAATAAGAAGAATCCAAACTGCTGAGGAAGAAATCAAACTTTAACTATTAACAGATAAAATGATACAGTATAGAGAAAACCCTAAGGATTCTATCCCAAAACTGCTAGAGCTATAGATGAGTTCAGTACTCACAGGGTACAAAATCAATGCACAGAAAACTGTTACATTTCTATACAGCAATAATGAAACAGTAGACATAGGAATTAAAAAAAAAAAACAAATTCATTTCCAATTGGACCAATAATAATAGAATACTTAGAAATAAACCTAAGCAAAGGGGTTAAAAACTGTGATCTGAACACTGAACACAACATAAACACTGATGAAAGAAATTGAAGATGGCACAAAGAAATCGAAAGACATTCCGTGCTCATGGATTGAAAGAAAAAGTGTTAAAATGTCTGTACTACCCAAAAGAATCTACATATTTAAAGCAATCTCCATTAAAATAGCAATACCATTTTTCAGGGAACTAGAACAATAGATCATAACATTTGTATGGAACTACAAGAGTCCCTGAAAAGACAAAGTAATCATGAAAAACAAAAGCAAAGCTGAGGCACCACAATTCTGATCTTCAACTTATATTATAAAGCTACAGTAATCAAAACAGTACACTACTGGCACAAAAACAGAAACATAGATAAATAGAAAAGAAAATCACATAACTTTAGACATACCCTGCAATTATATGGTCAATGAATCTTCAACAAAGTAGGAAAGAATATTCAATGGGAAGTCTGTTCAACAAATGGTGTTGGGACAACTGGACAGCAACATGCCGAAGAAGGAAATTAGACCGCTTACTTACATCATACACAAAAATAAATTTAAAGTGAGTTAAAGATCTAAATATGAGCCTTTTTAAAAGATTTTATTTATTTATTTATTTATTTGAGAAAAAGAGAGCATGGGAGGCAGGAGGGTCAGAGAGAGAAGAAGACTACCCACTGAGCAGGGAACCCAATGCAGAACTCAATCCTGGGATTTCAGGATCATGACCTGAGCTGAAGGCAGTTCCTTAAACAACTGAGCCACCCAGGTGCCCTAAATGTGATTCTTAAATTCATAAAAATCCTAGAAAAGAACACAGGCAGTGAGTGACCTCTTTGATACTGGTCATAGCAACTTCCTTCTAGATACATCTCCTGAGGCAAGGGAAAGAAAAGTAAAAATAAACTATAGGGATTTCATCAAAATTAATTGGAGGGTTTTGAAGGGGCAGGGGGTGGGAAGCTGGGTGAGCCTGGTGGTGGGTATTATGGAGGGCACGTATTGCATGGAGTACTGGGTGTGGTGTATAAACAATGAATTATGGTACACTGAAAAGAGATTTTTTAAAAAAAATTAAAAGCTTCTGCACAACACGGGAAATAGTTGACAAAACTGAAAGGGAAACTACTGAATGGGAGAAGATATTTACAAATGACATCTCTGATAAAGGATTAATATCCAAAGTATATGAGGCCCTGATACAACTCAATACCCCAAAACAAATAATCAAATTTTAAAAATGGGCAGGGGCACCTGGGTGGCTTAGTGGGTTGAAGCCTGTGCCTTTGGCTCAGGTCATGGTCCCGGGGTCCTGGGATTGAGCCCCGCATCCGGCTCTCTGCTCAGTGGGGAGCCTGCTTCCTTTCCTCTCTCTCTCTGCCTGCCTTTCTGCCTACTTGTGATCTCTTTCTGTCAAATAAATAAAATAAAATCCTTAAAAAAATAAAAAATTAAAAAATTTAAAAATGGGCAGAAGATGTGAGCAGACATTTTCCAAAGAAGATGGCCAACAGACACATGAAAAGATGTTCAACATCACTCATCATCAGGGAAATGCAAATCTGAACTACAATGAAATATTACTTCATTTGTCAGAATGGCTAAAATCAAAAACAGAAGAAACAACAAAGAGTTGGCAAGGATGTGGAGAAAAAGGAACCCTCCTGCTGGTGGGAATACAAACTGGTGAAGCGACTGTGAAAAAGGCTATGAAGTTTCCTCAAAAAGTTAAAAATAGAGCTACACTATGATTCAACAATCCTGCTTCTGGGTATTACATTCAAAATACAAAAGCACTACTTCAACGGGATATACACACCCTTATATTTATTGCAGCTTTATTTACAACAGACAAATTAGGGAAGCAGCCAAAGTTTCCATCAACTGATGAATGGATAAAGAAGATGTAGCATATATATACAATGGAATGTTATTCAGCTATAAAAGAGAATGAAATCTTGCCTTTGCTACAAAAGTGATGGAGCTAGAGAGTATAATTTTAAGAAAAATAAATCAGTCAAAGGAAGACAAATAGGATATGATTTCATTCATACGTGGAATTTTAAAATTAAAACAAATGAAGAAATGATAAGAGAGAGAGAGAGAAAGAGAGAGAGACAAGCCAAGAAAGAGACTCTTAATTATAGAGAATAAAGTGATGATTACCAGAGGGTAGACTGGTGGATGTAAGGGTATAACAGATGAAGGAATTAAAGAATGCACTTGTCTGTTGCATACCAGATGATGTATAGAATTGCTGAATCACTATATCATACACTTGAAACTAATATAGCACTGTATGTTAACTATATTGGGATTAAAATAAATGAAATTAAATAATAATTTGTTAATACAAAGGATATAAGAGGGGATATCAGTAAATATCTTCTGGACCAAATACACACACATAAATGCACACATATTTATCATAAACAAGGCCATAAATATCAATTTGGCTATAAATTTTATAACCTAGGTGTATTGGGACAATTTTAAAATACAAAATTTTCTAAAACTCACTCAAGAAGAAATTAATAATCACAATAGGCCTATACATACTCAATAAGTTGAATCAATAATTAATAATCTTCCAGGAAATGAAAGAACAGGCTAAGATTGAGTTCCTGATAAATTTTACCAAACTCTTAAGGAAGAAATTTCATTAATTTCTACAATCTTTTTCAGAAGATAGAAATAAAAGAAATATCTCCTACCTCATACTATAAGACTAACATTACTCTCATACAAAAGCCAGATGAAATTACAAAAAAAGGACTATAGGCTAATATCTCTCATGGGCATAGATGCCAAAATCTTCAATAAGATATTAGCCAAAAATTCAACAACGTATAAAAAGAGTTGTATACCACAACCAAGTGGAATTTGTCCTGGTATGTAAACCAATTTCAACATTTGAAAAACAATGTCATCTGTAACATAAACAGACTGAAAAAGAAAAATCACATGATCACATTGGTATATTCAGGAAAACATCTGATTGAATCAAATATTCATTCATAGTAAGAACTTTCAATAAAGTAAGATTAGAGGGAAACTTCCTCAATGTCATAAAGAATATCTTTAAAATTTCTATAGTTAACATTCTACCTAAAGGTAAGAAACTAGAAACTTTCTAACAAACGAGAATGTCTTCTCTTATACCCCATTTAAATATTGTAATGGATAGTGTAGGTAGTGGAACAAGAAAAATAAATAAAGAGTATTTTGCTTGGATCATAACATATCAAACTGTCTTTGCAGATGACATGATGGTCTTTGTAGAAAAATGTATAAAAATTTAACAAAAAAATTCCTGTAACTCAGAAGTGATTATAGTAAGGTTGTCTGATCTGAGTTTAATTATCAAAGTCCATCTCTTTCCTATGTACCATCAATAAATAGGTGAAATTGAAATTTAAAAACACTGCTTCTTACATTAATATCCTCAAAATGAAATACTTGGCATAAATCTAACAAATTATGTCCAAAATCTGGAGAAAATTATGAAGAAATCTACATACATATATGGGGAAACAGTCCATGTGTATGAATAGAATGAGAATGTTGTCAGGACTTCAATCCTTCCCAACTTAATCTACAGATTCAGTGAAATTTTACTCAAAATCTCAGCATTTTATGAATATTGTCTGATTAATTCTAAAGTTTAAATGGAGAGGCAAAAGACTGAAACAGCCAACATAATACTGGAGCAGAAGAGCAAAGTCAGAGGACTAACACGGACTTTAAGACTTATTATAAAGCTACAGTAATTAAGAAAGTGTGGTATCAGCAAAAGAATGGACAAAAAAATCATTGGAAAAGAACTGGAACCCAGAAATCAACCCTCATAAATATACTCAACTTATCTTTGACAAAGGAGCAAAGACAATATGGTATAGAACAAGTAATCTTTTAAAAAAATTGTGCTTAAACTAACTGGACACCCACATTCAAATACTTGCATCTAGATACATCAAAAAATCAAAAAATAATTCAAAATAGATTACAGACCTCCACGTAAACATAAAACTATAAAAATCCTATAAGATAACACAGAAGAAAGTCTAGCTGACTTTGGGTTTGGTGATAACCCTTTAGATATGATATCAAAGATACAATCCATTAAAGAATATTTGTTAAGATGGACTACATTGAACTGAAAATTTCTGCTTTGCAATAGATGACGTCAAGAGTATGAGAACACAAGTCACAGACCGGGGAAATATATTAACAAGAGATATATCTAAAAAAAGACCATTTTTCAAAATATACAAAAAACATTTAAAACTTAATGATAAGAAAACAAACAATCCAATTTAAAAATTGGCCAAATATGTGAATAGACACCTCACCATACAAGATCTACAAATGGCAAATGAGCATATGAAAAGATTCTCCACATTGTATGTCACCAAGGAAATTAAAAATACCACTGAAATATCACTACACATCTATTTAAAAAGATCAAAATCCAAAAACTGACACTGCCAAATCTGCAGAGGTTTTGGAGCAGCAAGTGATGGTGGCAATTTATCTACTGTTGGTTGGAATGGCAACATAGGACTCACCACTACAGAAGACAGTTTGGCAACTTCTTACAAAAGTAAACATAATTCGTACTATTTGATTCAGCAGTCACATTCCTAAAGGATATGAAAACTTATGTCCAGAGAAAAACCTACTTACATGTATATTGCAGGTTTATTCTTTTTTTTTTTTTAAGATTTTATTTGTTTATTTGACAGACAGAGATCACAAGTAGACAGAGAGGCAGGCAGAGAGAGAGAGAGAGAGAGAGAGAGGGAAGCAGGCTCCCTGCTGAGCAGAGAGCCCGATGTGGGACTCGATCCCAGGACCCTGAGATCATGACCTGAGCCCAAGGCAGCGGCTTAACCCACTGAGCCACCCAGGCGCCCGCAGGTTTATTCTTAATTGCCAAAACTTGGAAACAATCAAAGGGTGGAAACTATGCAAGTTCAGAAGCCTGGAGTATATATAAAAGCTCTCTACCTTCTGTTCAATTTTGTTGAAATTAAAACTGGTCTAAAATAAATTTATTTTAAAAATCAAAATATTTGAACAAAAACAAAATAACTACTGAAATGTACAACAACCTATATGTAAAAATGACATAATAAAACTAAATGCTAATTCATAAGAAAAAATAAAAATAACCCTTGAGAATAATTCATATATCAGTCCACTTTCAGTAATCTTCATGAAAAAGAGTTAACATGTACTATAAACAATAATACAATATCTAAAATATAAAATGTTCATAGATAGAATTTTATTTATATGGTAATAATTTTGACAAAAGATCAATGTTTCAAAATGTTATTAACAGTGCAAATTCAGAAGCAACTAAATGTGAATTATCTAATGCTTTGCTGTTATTTTATGACATAAAATGGGAAGGGTAATTCTAAGTATATTAAAATAATTATGTATTTAGACTGGTGTGAGGATAGGGTGCCCGGGTGGCTGTCAGTTAAGCATCTGATTTCAGCTCAGGTCATGATTTCAGGGTCCTGGGACAGAATTCTGTATTGGCCTCCCTGCTCAGCAGGGAGTCTGCTTCTCCCTCTCCTTCTCTCTCTGCCCCTCTCCTTGCTTATGCTCTGACTGATAAAAATAAAATTAAATTAAAAAATAAACCAGAGTGCGGTGGTAAAATGAAGTTTGGCACTTCCTCAAATAATTAAACTTAAGATGACTCAGCAATTCCATTTCTAGATATATATTCAAAATATGTGAAAGGCATTTTTCAAACAAAAACTTATACCTGAGTGTTTACGGCAGCATGATTCACAGGAACCAAAATGTGAAAACAAACCAAATGTCTATCAACGGATGACTGGGTAAATAAAATGTGATCTGTCCATATTATAGAATATTATTTGCCTATAAAAAGGAAAGAAATATTGATATGTGCCTTTTATAACATAGATGAACCTTGAAAACATTATTCAAAGTGAAAGAAGCCCATCACAAAAGCATATATATGATAGGATTCTATTTATATGAGATACCCAGAATACGCAAATCTAAAGAGACAGTAAGTAGATTGGTATTTGCTTCGTGCTGGGGTAATGGGTGGATAAGGGAATGAAACTAGAGAGTATAGGAAGTCTCATTACAGGGATGAGCATGTTCTAAAATTGACTGTGGCAATGATTGCATATATCTGTGAATATACTAAGACCATTCATTATACACTTTACATGGGTGAACTAAATGGTATGTGAATTATACGTCAACAAAGATTTTTTTAATTATGTATTTATGTAACACATTTTAAAAGGAACTTCCATTTCTTCTTTTCCTCTGAATGTGTGAAAGGTTTCATATCAAATATCTATAATTTTTAGCAAACCAATCCCAGTTTTATTTTCTGTTTATTTTCTCACAATTTTGTGGTTTCATAATTTGGGCATTTTTCAAGCCAAGTTGTCTCTTCTCTGCTCCTTAGGGGATTAACCAAGGCTCATGCATGCTGTTGGCAAGTTCACTATTTCACGATGTGGCCATTGTGTGGTACTATTGTCTGGGATCCCCGATTATGCTTCTCCAAGGCCTTGGCACATACTACCTTATATGGCAGCTATGTTCTGGGAAGGTAAAAGTAGAATTTACAAAGCCTCCTGAGGTCTCTGTTTGGAATTGATACAAAATTCCTTCTGCCATATTGTAATGGTCAAAAAATTTCACAAGAGCAATCTACATACACGTTGTAAAAGAACGATTTCACTTATCGATGAGAGAAAGAAAAGAGTTGCAGTGCAAAACCAAGAGTTGTTAGTCGCTATAGGCCAACTTCATAACAATCGACTCTAGTAGATTAAACATTCTGGGAGTTCCCAGAGACGTAACAGTTATAAAGAATTGTAAAACTGCACTGGGGAGGTAAAAGGTGGGAGGTTAATAAATGGTGGAAAGGAAATGAAACCTTTCACTAAAATGCTTATCTTTAGATACCATACCTGCAAATAGGAGAGTTAATTTTTTTTCATATTGACAATATTTATGCATATGAGACAGAATATGCTAACATATTAGACCGCTGAAAGAACACTTAGCTCTGATCTCACTGTGTTTTATTCAGCCTACTTCTACTGCATATTGATGCTATTCCTACAGATTACTGCTTGCAATCAGCAATATCTTGAAAAAAGATATGGTGCTTTGAGTTCTTAAATTGTATGTGATACTACTTAATCAGGATGCTAAAAAAATGAAAGAAATGGAAAAATCAATGGAGAAAGAAAGAAAAGAAAAATCAGAGAATATGTATATCAGGATAAGGACATATAAAAATCACTTGTTAAAATAAAGCTCTACTAATATCTATTAATTTAAGATATGCAGTTTATGGCAAATAGCTAAATAATCTTCAATAACAGCAATAATGTTTCTAATTATTCTTTTCCCTTTGGGCCATCAAAAGTGTCAAAATAACGTGCTGAACTTTGATGAGGTGATTGGGGCAGGAAACATTTTCCAAAAGAGTGTTACAGATCAAATGAAGCAGAGAGATGAATGAAACTAGCAGGATGATTTAAATAGACATATAGTTACTGTAGAAAAATAATTCATCTACATTAGTTACATATATATGCCAATTTCATATATACACATATTTACATATTTTTACAAATATGCCTATCTTTTACATATATATTATAAATCTATTTTAAAATTCATGGTCAAAATAGTTATTGCTAACAAGAAGTGTCATCTTTCAAAAACCAAAACCAAAATATATATATCTGTCAGATTATATTATATATAAAATGAAATTACACACTGGTAAGACCGTTACTTAGACATGTTTTATGTTATCTAAAACTCATAATATGAGCATATATGTATATGCATTCAGAAATATAAACTAGATATGCCTCAGCATTTAATTTCTGTTAATATTTTTATGTCTCATTATTACATTAACATTATACATAATTCCTTAAATTTCAGCATGTTTGCCTCAGAGGTCAGAGTATAAAAAGCCAATACTAAAGTGACAATCCTGCATCTCACAATTAGAACTGTGTAAAGGGTCCCTGGCAGCTCAGTGGGTAGAATATGAGACTTAATCTTGCAGTTATGAGTGCAAGACTCATGTTGGGTGGGGAGCAACTTTAAAAATAAATAAAATATTAGGGCAGCTGGGTGGCTCAGTGGGTTAAGTCTCTGCCTTCAGCTCAGGTCATGATCTCAGGGTCCTGGGATGGAGCACCGCATAAGGCTCTCTGCTCAGCAAGAAGCCTGCTTCCCTCTCTGGCCTCTGCCTGCCTCCCTGCCTACTTGTGATCTCTGTCTGTCAAATAAATAAATAAAATCTTTATAAATAAATAAATAAATAAATAGAATAAAAAAAACCCAAAACAGCATTGTGTGAAGAAATTTCAATTAATAACTTCGCAATAACTAATCTCTAGTGGATCCCACCACTGACACTTTACTTCAGACGACACTAAACACACTTTATTCTGTGGAAAAGTAATGTGAATCATTTGGGGCCTAAAACAAAATAAAATATGAGAAATATTATGGTACTGCTTTATGTCTACTTTATCTCAGTCTTTCTGGTATTCAGACAAACTGGACATTTTTAGTTCTATGAGAATCCTTTCAGTTTTCTCAGTAGTTTAGTGAAAAACACAAAGTACTTGCATAATTAATCTTAGTTTTCATAAGATATCACACTTATTTTGTTTAATGTTTGAAAATCTAAAACATATTTCTCCCTTGCATCACTTTTGGAAGGAGTAGCACAGTTATGTCCTTGGCATATATAATCCAGGGAACATGAGAAAGTCACAGCTTTTGTGAGGATCATGCACCCTGTGGGAATCTGATTAGAACTACTGCCACTAGACCATGAAAAATTCAAATACAAACTTTATATACACCATACACCACGAGGGAGCTTATGGATTTTATATATCATCTTCATAGACCTTCTAGGGTTCATCCACTAAAAAAATAAAAAAACAAAAACAAAAATATTCTAATCATTGAGTGTGTGCATAAATTTTTGTTGTTGGTGGTGGTGACTTTTATTTTGTGATTCTGAGGCCACAACAGCCTCACCTTGGAAAATTTACTGTGGAAAAATCCAGTGGCCAGTCTCCCTTTTCTACTCCAGGTGCCAACTACCAGTTCTGCTCCCTTGTCCTGGCTGCTTTTAGCCCTTGAAGGGGCCCAAAGTCTGAGGATGGACCCAGAGGGGTTGGGAGCTCTGCAGCGGCCTGGAAGCAACCCATGGGTGCGAAGGTGAGTTAAGTTTTCTTTGTACTACTGTGTTTCTTGCTGCAGGATTTGATTAATTTCTGGGAAAGAATCTTAAGTGCTGCAGGGCTCACCATGTCATTGTGTGTGTGTGTGTGTGTGTGTGTGTGTGTGTGTAACGTGTATATGCACACTATATTATATATTATAGTTGAATACACAGATTACATTTCATATGAAATTGTTGTTATTAAGTAGTTTGTGCCCAGATTGGAAATAACTTTCTGAGAAAAAACCACCCTATTGGCAGTTATAAAAAAGTAATAATAATAAAAATCAACTAATTGCCATCTTACATAAAATCTTCCTACAACTAGAAATACAAATGTAGAAAACTATAAACACATACAATAAATAACAAAGTTGCACACACTTGTAGCAAAGTATATTTTAAAATATTAGGGGCACCTGGGTGGCTCAGGGGTTAAAGCCTCTGCCTTCCACTCAGGTCATGATCCTGGGGTCCTAAGGATCGAACCCCACATCGGCTCTCTGCTCAGGGGGGAGCCTGCTTCCCCCTCTCTCTCTGCCTGCTTCTCTGCCTACTTGTGATTTCTCTTTCTCTCTCTCTCTCTGTCAAATAAATAAATGAAATCTTAAAAAAAAAAGATATTAAATTTCATCTTATACTTAGTTGTTTTTTATCTCATTTTAAGTAAAGCTTTTTGATATTTTGCTTTAAAAATTATGGTAGAGTTTGGGATGAGTTGTAAGAAGGGAACATGGTAAAGAAAAATAATCTGAAAGAGCAGAGTTTTGCGAAAAGCTTAAACTAAGTGAAGGGGATTTGTTAGGTGTTTTAAAAAGGTCTGGGGGAAGGGGGATCGGGAGAAGGGGGGTGGGGTTATGGACAGTGGGGAGGGTATGTGCTATGGTGAGTGCTGTGAGTGTGTAAACCGGGCGATTCACAGACCTGTACCCCGGGGGAAAAAATATATTGTATGTTTATAAATAAATAAATAAATAAAAGGATTGCCTTTGAGAAGCAGGCGACTTGGAGAGATTTCGGAGTAGATGGTCACAGTTCTGTAGGTGTCAGAAATAGCTAGGCTCCAAGTCCTGCTTCAAGGCATGATACTGAGAAGGTATACTAGATCTCTTAGAGAAACACTGATCTTTGCATTTAAGAAGGTAGGATTAGGTAAAGTTTGCCCTACCCAAACCTGGCACAGAATTGGCAGGGTGTCCAAAGAACACTGCTGAGATGAACAAAGATGAGAGCGAGGATGCATTCAGATGGAAGCCATTTTTTGGTGTTAATATTCACTTGATGTGTCACACAAAAACAAAGAAGGTTGTTGGAATGTGGAGATAATATAGCGGCTTTAGATAAAATTATTATTTTGCTTAAAATAATTTAGCCCAAACTGTTATGGAGCCAAGAAGAGACGTTTAACAGGCAGGTAGATCTATGAAGCAAAAGATCAAAGACAACTCTGGGGATGTCATTTGGGGAACTGTTTCATAACATGTACAAATACACAGGCAAATTTGATCCAGGGGAAAAAAATGATTACAACACTATTATAAAATTTTTTTTTCCATCTTTATTTCATTAAGGAACATAGAGAATAGAACAGAGGACTACAAGGGAAGGGAGTAAAAACTGCATGGGAAGAAATCAGGGAGGGAGACAAACCGAGAGAGACTCGGACTCCAAGAAACAAACTGAGGGTTGCAGAAGGGAGAGGGGGCTGGGGATGGGATGCCGATGAGCATTAAGGAGGGCATGTGTTTTGATGAACACTGGATGTTATATGCAACTAATGAATTGTTTAACACTATAACAAAAACTTATATTGTACTATATGTTGGTTAACTAAAAATAAAATATTAATTAAAAATGACCTATTGTAGAGTTCTAACCATGTAAATTTCTGTTCTCTACATCACATTTTCTAAGAAATGCTTATTATAAAACTAATATCTATATTGTTAGCAGGCTTTTTAAAAGAACTTAATTTTTATGTTATTCACTTAATATCTCAAAATTAATAATCCAATTTCAATAAATAACTCAAAATCTTTATTCATAATTTATTCTCCACAAAGGAAAACACACACATATATTTTAACCATGTGCCCATACACTCACATAAGAGAACGAACAGAATGAAAGTTATCATTCATTAATTCCACAATCTCTTGTTTTTAAAAATATTATCATTAATGAATCTAAGATAAAATCAAACCAAGATAAAAATACACTTGTAGTTACTAGACAAGAGTTCAAACAATTTGAGAAAAACTGGCACCATGCCATAAGAAAGTCCTATAGGCTTCCTAAGAGTAGACTTTCTTGGAGAAAAAAAAAAAAAAAAAAGTATGTGATGTTCCCTAATAAGTAAATAAGCAGGGTTACGTGTTTATTTAATCAAGATGTAAAACTTCGACATGTTCTCTTCAACCAAGAAATTAAAAGTTCGGTTGTGTTACATTAGGTATGCTGTACATAGAAAGTAATGTACAGATATAATTACACAGAAGTGACACTGCAATGACAGCACAATGTCTTTTTATCTATAAAATGTCAGTCTTCATAAAGACATTTAGCTGCCAATACTTTAGCATTTATCTTCCTTAATGTAAAATCAATATTTCAGTGGAAGCTAATTACACTGGGCATTAACTAACAAAAACATCTTGTCTTTTCAAGTGCCCTAGAAATAAAAGGATGTTCCAGAACAAGTCAGCTATGAGTTAATGCTAATTGGCCTGATGACAATTTATTTAGTTGTTACATGGAAAAAGTGATTTATTTTGATGATAAAATTTTAACATTCTGCTGCTAAATTGGCAGAGGATTCCTCTACATTCTGCTACTATGGTGAGTGGAAGATATATCTTTGAATATTTGGAGAAATGAGGATCTGCATAACTTCCTAAAGAAAGAAGACAGGATGTCTACCACAGATGAAGGAATCATCTTTTTTTTAAATTAATTTATTTAAATTTAGTTAATTAACATATAATGTATTATTAGTTTCAGAAGTAGAGTTCGTGATTCATCCATCGCATATAACACCCAGTGCTCATCACATCACATGCCTTCCTTAATGCCCATCACTCAGTTACCCCATCCCCTTACTCCTCTCCCCTCTAGCAACCTTCAATTTTTTTCCCAATGATTAAGAATTTCTTATGGTTTGTCTCCCTCTCTGATTTCATCTTGTTTCATTTTTTCCCTCTCTTCCCCTTGAAGGAACCCTTTTGACACAAGTAGAACAAACCGAAAGAAAACAATGCTGTGTTGTTTTCCCAAGATTTTCCATTTATTCTTTATTCTTCCTTTTTAAGACCTCTCCCACTATTCTCCAGACTCCAATCACATATTTGGGCATACTGACAGACATGGGGGATTATAACATATTGTATTTCTAAATATCAGAATATCTACTAAAATATGAATGCAGAATCAAATTTACACACAATTAAAGTGAATATTTAAACAATATGTATTTTTTCATTCCTTAAAAAAATAATAATACCTATTTCTATCTAGAATGTGGAAAATTACTTTTATGTGTACTATTGTTGCTTTACTAAATCACAAATTCAAAGGATTAAATATACAAATGTGTGGTTTCACAGTTCTGAAAGTCAAAACTCCAAAACAGTTCTCTTTAGACTGAGATGATCAGGGCTATACTCCTTTCTGGAGACTCTAAGGGAGAATCTGTTTCTTTGCTGAAGCCTCCTGAGGCTGGTGACTTCCTTTCTGCATTCTCAAAACTATCAGTGCTGCATATCTGACTTTTCTTCCATGCTTACATCTCCCTGACCCCAGACAGGAATGTTTCTCAGCTTTTAAGGGCTAGTGTGGTTAGATTGAGCCCTTCTGGAGAAACCAGGAATATCTCCCATCTCAGTTTCCACAGTCTTAATCGCAACTGCGGAGTCTGCTTTGTCACAGGTTCCAGGGATAAGGATATAGACCTCTTTTTTTTTTTTTTTTTTTTTTTTTGGTGAAATGGTAGTCACTATTTTGTTTATCACAATTAAATATATTTAAGAGGTATTTGCTGCTCAGAAATCAGGAACTTTCAGGAAACTTCTGCATGACTAAACTATGTCTCACTCTAAAGTAGATGCATGATAAAGCAACAAAAGGCACTGAAAAAGACTGATCCTGAGAAATCCACATAGCTGCATCTCTGCTGATCGGAAAGATAACATGTTTGATTCCCTTCCAAATCTCAAATTAATGCTTTTCAAGAACAGAACATACTCTGAATGAATATGAGAGAGAGAGGGAAGAGATAGAAGATAAAGACCGGTACCAAAAGAAAAGGCAATCCTTGACTGTTGGATTAAATTCAAATCATTAACATAGGTATATCACGACTCAGAATACTAAAAGTTTTGTAGAATTTTTTTCACTTATATTTGACCTTAAATATGCTTCAGATGTTAACTGCTTAATATGTCTCAAATTATTAAAATAACAATTTATGTTTTTCTGTATTTGTGTTTGCTAATTTGTTTTAAATAACCCGTTTGTGAACCTTTATTTTTTTTTTATTTTTTTATTTTTTTTTAAAAGATTTTATTTATTTATTTGACAGAGAGAAATCACATGTAGGCAGAGAGGCAGGCAGAGAGAGAGAGAGAGGGAAGCAGGCTCCCCGCTGAGCAGAGAGCCCGATGCGGGACTCGATCCCAGGACTCTGAGATCATGACCTGAGCCGAAGGCAGCGGCTTAACCCACTGAACCCAGGCGCCCCGTGAACCTTTATTTTTGAGCACTACACTTCTCAGAGGAATTCTGAACAATGCTATGAGATTACCAAATAAATTCACTTTCCTAGTGATGGAGCAAAGCTTTGAGTGACTTTCAGCCACTTTGCATCTAAGTGGGCTCATGTCTAATTCCCAAGATTGAAAGACAGACAAGATCTATTATCTTTTGTCTCAGTTTTATCTAATGAGCTCATATATATATTTTTTTAAAGATTTTATTTATTTATTTGACAGAGAGAGAGAGATCACAAGCAGGCGGTGAGTCAGGCAGAGAGAGAGAGAGAGAGAGAAGCAGGCTCCCGCCAAGCAAAGAGCCCAATGCGGGGCTCGATCCCAGGACACCGAGATCATGACCTGAGCCGAAGGCAGCGGCCCAATCCACTGAGCCACCCAGGCGCCCCAAGCTCATATATTTTTTTGTGAGGATATTCTTTTGTGAGGATATTCTTCTTTCTTCTATTTTTTCTTCTCTTCTATTTTTCACCTTTCATGAAAAGTTACAGACCCATGTATCCAAAATAGGCCAGTTCCAAAGTGCCCAGATGGCTCACTTGGTTGAGCATCCAGCTCTTGATTTTGGCTTGGGTGATGATCTCCAGGGGTCATGGATCATGCCCCTCATCAGGCCCCATGTTCAGTGTGGAGTGGGCATGTTCCTCTCCTTACCACCCTCCCCACTTATGCACTGTCTTTCTCTCTTTAAAATGAGGAAATAAAATTTGTATCAAAAAATAAAACAAAACAAAAAACCCACAAAAACCCAAAACAAACAAAATAGGCCAGTTTCAAAAAGGAGAAGGACAGATTAGCATGCAACTTTTATTTACTTTTTATTTTTTACACTTGATCTTAGCCAAAAGGCCGAGAAGCGATACTTTTTATTTTTTATGGTTTAAATTATTATACCTAAAAAATTACTGTGACACTGTGACATATTTTATATATATGTAATTTCATATTAATATATTACTTCATATATATTTTCATGTATATTAGCTAAGATATTCATTGTGGAAACCTTAAATAATTCAGGAGAAATAATTTATTAGTTCCTTTGGTTCAAAAGTAAGAGTGGCAGAGTCTTAACACTCACTTTATAGAGAGTTATACAGAAATGCATAAAGACTAAAAGTCAGTGATAATAGGAGAGAATCTAAGTCCATTTTCCTGGACCTCACATATTTTCTATTTTTTCAATTTGTATAATCTCATTCTCTAGTATACATCTGGCATTTGGGAAAAGAGAGAAAATTATCTGTCTTGGGAGCAAAATGATATTGATGAACTTTGCAGATACTTAACTGTCATTTCCCCAACTTAAAGGACTTTTCCTATCTGACACAGAAAATTTAGTAGTTATGAATGAAATAGGAAAAAAAAAGAACTTAAAAGAAAATTTCTTAAAAAAAAATAGTTTACACTAAAAAATGAGAAGAATGATAAGAAATATAAGATCATCAAAATTACTCAGAAAAATAGAGGATATTCTTTTTTCTTCTATTTTTTAAATAAACAAATCTGAGTTGTCTCTAAAGGTATAATTAACTGAGATGGAAAAGAGAACACTGCATCAAACTACAAGTAGGTCAGCTCATTTGAGGTCCTCATCTGCTCTGGCAGGCTCTGACAGCTGGCTAAATATATATATGTGTGTATATATGTGTATATATATATACACATACAGGTTCCAGTGATTTATTGGTCTTTCTTCCCCTAATGCCGGGTTATGTGTATAGAAAAAATTGGAAAAGAAAACCTATAAGTTTTTCCTTTTTGCTTAGGAAAAACCTACACTGGGGACTTGAGTGTAATTATGAAATGGAGTTAGCTGTACCCAAGTTCATGAAACACATTTCTAATTACATTTAAACACAGAGGAACTATGATTGATGAAAGAAAGTTTTGATATTTTCTGATGCTATAGAGATTTTACCTAAATTTTACTTCATATAATATTTAATTTCTGACATTTTAAATGTTAAATATAGCTCCCTTTCTCACCAGATAATTAAACACAGAAATGTTGGTATTGCTCCCCTTAAAAATCCTTAAATTTTGCAAGTAATACAACTGTAGAAAAGCGAAGTGACCTGTTTCCAGACATGAGCAAATCCCACCATGCTTGATTCATGAGACTCACCTGACCCATTTCAAGGACATCCAAAACAACTCATCTCATGTGCCTCCCTAAGTAACCAGTTATTTGCCATATTCCACTGGGGGAAGTATGCTTAATTTTATCTTCATTTTGGAAAGCTCAATCCTATACTTTGAACATATTTGAAATATTTTATCTCTGACTTAGGCTTGTAAGTTTTGAGTATTTTGCACTATGCCTATTATCCCATTCTTGTCACTCTTCCAATCCACTTAAACTCGACAGATCATCTCTTTAACTCATGTCATGTCAGTTCACTGCTACAATAACCTCACTACTTCAAATCTCTGCAAATGGGCTTCTGCTCGCATCATCCCCACTAATGGTACAGATTATTATATTTCTAAGGCCAGTGGAAAATATGGCCCATGTATTACTTAAAATTGGCCACAGATGGGACTATTATACTCTGTATCTCATTTAATACTCTTTTTCCTTACATGGCTCCCAAAAAATTACTTCTTTTTGTCTTCTTTCAGAGTTCTTTTTCTCTAGCCAGTTTCTCCAGAAAAGCTGAAAATAATCTCTGCTTCACATTTGCTCACTCTCTTTGAAATATTTGTATAACCACTATAGGCTGATGACTATAAAATTTATATATTCAACACACACACACACTTTTATTAGTACTTCATCATTATTATCTCATGTGCATATCAAACTCAGTACATTTGAAATGGAGCTAATATTCAAAAAGCACTTATAACAGAACCTGGTCCACAGTAAACAAGTATTTGTTATGTAGAAATACATTTTGCACAGTGGAATGTCTAAAAGTATGCACTTTATAGTCAGCTATGCCAGATTTGAATTCTAAGTTTTAATAAATATGATATTATAATACTTGCTTAATACCATTACAGTCTTTATGAAGATGCAATAAAAAACTTATACTGGGCAGCCTACAGAAAATGCCTAGATAGGTTATTATTGTTCTAAGTAATACTTTAAAGTAGACTCTATATTCTATTTAATTTTTATCCTACATGTCCATGAAATCTCATCCTAATTTTATCATTCTTACTAACACTGCTTTAGATTAAGTCCTTACCATTTGTTGTTTATATTGCTAAAATATTCTTCTAATAAGATCCTTACCATTCAAGTTCAGTTCTCAAAAATTCCATGAAAATATTCTTCTAAAATTCAAAATCAGTCATAACACTTCGATATTTAAATTTATTCATGGTCTTGCATATATTTACTGAATACTTTAAAATTCCTGAGAAAAGCATTCAGGATTTTCTTGTACTTCTCCAAGTTTACTCCCATCACTACTGCTCTTACATTCTATGCTACAACCATACTCAATCACTTTTAGTACTCCTGTTGGATCGTGTTCACTGTCATGTTTGGGCCTTTTGACATGAAGTACATTCTATCTTGCCTCAAGTTTCTCTTGGTTTGTATAGCACATCATTTTCTTTCCCTTACCATTTTTTTTTATCTTTCAATCTCAATTTTAACCCCCTTTCTGGTATTCTGAATATTTCCTTACTATAGTATATAATAACCTTTATTTTAACTGTCAGTTCACCTGTCAGAAGTGCAGGGAATATGATTGTCTCTGTATTCTTCATGTCCAGCCCAGGATGTGAGGCATTGAATGGCAGTAAGAGTTATGACAGAATATGAGTGAAGTGATATGGAATCTAAACATCATCAATTTTAATCTAAGATCTGTGAAGGTAAGCATTATATATTAGACTTCCTTGTATTCTTTATGGCTTAGAGGTCAATAATAATTTATTAATATTTGCAACTTTTCTTTGATCCTTTTAAATAATTTTTATTCCTTTGTCTTTTACATGATAACAAGGTCTAGCAGGTTGCAACATGTACAGACTTATGGTGGTGTTACGGACTTAAGAAGTAGATTCAGGGGGAAAGGTTAGTCCATTTCTCTCAAGAATACTGTTATAATGCCTTTCAATATCTCTCTTAATATCATTGATTCTCTCAACCACAAACAGTACCACAGTGAACAGAATCCCCCAAAAGTTTCTGAAAAGAACTATTGCTGTTTGAGGAACTAAGTAAATTGATCAATAAGATATTCACAAATTTAAATGCCACATAAACTTTATTAGGTTTTGTTCTAAAAGTTTAATCTAAAATCTATCTAATTAATGCATGTCATTTTAAATTCTAGATATTAAAGGCATTTAAAAAATATCCAAGATACCCTAAAAAGTTTCAATAAATTTTATATGTAGGTTTACTCATGGCAAGTTACTTGCCCAAAAAACAAATGAAAATTGCCAAGCACCCATTGTTCTTTGAAGGAATCAGTTCCTTTCTAAGTATCCAAAGGCTTGGATATGATATAAATATAGCTCCAAATATGACTTTTTCTTGCACTCACTACAGAAAATAAAATAATCTTTTAAGATTTTTCTGATTTATTTATTGACAGACAGAGATCACAATTAGGCAGAGAGGCAGGCAGAGAGAGGAGGGGATGCAGGCTCCTCGCCGAGCAGAGAACCCAATGTGAGGCTGGATCCCAGGACCCTGGAGTCATGACCTGAGCCAAAGGCAGAGGCTTTAGCCCACTGAGCCACCCAGGCGCCCCTAAGAGCACTTTTAAAAAACCATGTACCTATATGAATGTAAACTTCCAAAATATTTACTATCTATAAGGACTATGGAAACTATTCTGTCTACTTTAAATATTCAAGACATTCTCTAACTCAGGTGTTAGCAAACTGTGGCCCATATTCCAAATATAGTCCATTGCTTGTTTTTATAAAGTCTACTATACCATAGTTATATCCATTTCTTTGTATTATCTATGGGTGCTTTCTCAATATGATGGGAGAACTGAATATTTGCAGAATCATACAACTCTCAAAGCCCAAAATATTTACCATCTGACACTTAGAATAAAATTTTCCTGATCCCTGCTGAAACTCTTACAATAAATTTATTACAACATAGCTAATCGAACCTTCGCAAAATCTTCCCAAGCCACAACATTCCTCTAATAGAAATGTCCAAATATTTTTACATGACCACACATGCGCATATACACATGACAAATGTACATACACATGTGTATACATTTATGTACAGTACTTTAAAAAAATCTGGCCACATAGAAACATTTTTACCATGACAAAACAAATTGTCAGGGTCCTTTGACAGCACTGAATAAGAAAGTCACATGAGATACTCAGGGACTGACCCATCTTTGAATAAGTGACATGGCAGAGCTATCTTAGCTTATAAAATTATGAAATTTATATTTGATTAGTATAAAAAAAGAATTACATAATTTAGCCCAAGAGTATGTTTTCAAAACAAGGGTTAGGTCAATTTAGAAAGGGTTGGAAAAGGGAAAATGAAAGAAGGAGAAATATCAGACCGAGATACAGTAACACAGCCTGAAATCTGAATAGTAATAGTGGTTTTTAGCCTGAAAAAATTTTAAAACATGGATGGGATCTATGCAATAGTGGGTCTTAATAAATTCTATATCAGATAAAAAAGGGCTATAATCCTTCAGAGGTAAAAAGTAAAGGAAGTGAGTCCAAAATTTTTTTCAGTTGTTCTGAAAAGTTTTCTTTCTTTCTTTCTTTCTTTCTTTCTTTCTTTCTTGACAGAGAATGTGTGAACATGAGCAGTGGGAAGGGGAAGAAGGTGAGAGAGGATCTTAAGGAGGCTCAATGCCCAGCATGGGCCCTACATAGGACTTGACCTCACAACCCTGAAACATGATCTGAGCCAAAATCAAATATCAGACACTTAAGTGGCTGAACCACCCAGCTCCCAATGTCCTTTTTAAGTCTTGCACAGGAAGGGCAAACACAGGCTAATCCGCAGTCTACATGAGTTATGAGATGAGACTGGCCTTTTATAAGGGCTAAGGCAAGTAGAGTTCCCAAGGTAGAGTCCTGCCAGGGACAGAACTATGAAAACTTTGAAGAGTTCTCTTAGCATTCAGTTGAATACCTCATTAACTCATGTATATAAAGTAACTACCCAAGACCAGAAGAAAACAAAAACAAATAAACAAAAAGAAGATTAGAGAGGGAAAACAAACAAACAAAAAAAACAACCAACCTCCTTTAATTTACCAATGACAGTGACTAGGGGGCTGTCCTCACTTGTCAGAGTAGAAACTCTGAGCACTTATAAACATTGGATAAAGTAATCAGGAGAGTTTAGATTAATAAAGGAAAATTAGCTGTAGATCCAATACTGCTCTTGTCTTACCCAAAAAAGCTTAAAAGAAAGACTCTAACGTATCATCAACCATGTCCTAGAACAAACTTCAAAAATATTTAAACAAATATAATACTATTCACAAACAATGTAAAATTCATAATATGTGACAACTGAATATAAAAAACAACAACAACAAAATTATTACCAGGTACCATAAAACCAAGACTCTCAAGCTACAATGAGAAAAAAATACCAATCATTTGAAAATTGTCCAACAATGAATATATGAGAATTACCAGATGTGTGCACTAAAGTAGTTGTTAAAACCGATTTTCGGGGGGGGGGGACAAGATGGCGGGGTACTAGGAAGAGGCGTCTTTTCAGCTGGTACCCCAAAGTGAGCTGATTACCTACCAAAGAACTCTGATCACACATGAAATCAGCCTGAGATCAGAATTATACACGTCTGGATCTCTACAGGGGCAGAAGACGCCAGTGAGCAGGTAAAGCGGAATGAGAACGGTGGACTGATATCGGAAGATAAACAAAAGGGGGAGGGAGCCACCAGAGGCGACCGGTGCGAAAGTAATACCCCAATACGAGCGAGAGTGCCCTGTGTCTGGGGACCAGCATTAACCTGGAGACTGGTTGAAAGCACTCCAAAAGAGCAAAGGATCACGGGGGCAAATTGTGGGAATCGGGGCGGCTAGGGACAGGGGCTTAAGTCCCCGGTCCCAGACGGCCTCCCAGGCGCGGAGGCAGAGAGAGTGCGGCAGAGAAACCGGCTCCTGGTCCCTAAGCCACCAGCGCGCCCCAGAGCGCGTGGGTTCCGGCTCCTGTGAGGGGATGGGAGCTGCGCCAGTCTGCAGAACACGCGCTAGCCCTACCACAAAGCTTGAGATGCGCGCGCACGTCGCTCCAGCTCTCCTGGGTTTCTAAGGCCCGGGGGCGCTTCTTGACCCGCGCCATTGTTTCAAAGTCTATGCCGCGCGCGCGCGAAACTCTTCCCCGGACAGAGGCGCACAAAAGCCCAGCCTGCGGCTTACAGACCAGCGCCCCGTTCTCAGTGCCCCAGACGCGCGCCCGACCCACAGCCGCCTCTGAAAAGAGGTGCGCGCAAGCTGGGCACTCCCAGCCCCGGCCGGCGGCAAAATCTCAGTGTGCGATCGCTGCTTGGAACCTCTCTGGCGGTCAGGAGCTCCCAGACAGCTGCCACTGCCTTGGCTTTGGGGAGGAGCAAAAGATCCTGCGCCCCCAGGGTCTTTAACTTGGAACCTGCACTGCCAGCATCCAAGGGGGAATTTATTCAGCTTCTGCACCCAGACTGAGGCTTCTCTCTGAGACGGAGATCAGGAAGTGTTCCAGGGTGCACCTTGACTGCACCAGAGTTGATACATCCAGCTACATCTGTTCAGTCTTCTCCCACCAAAATGACTAGGAGGAGGAATGCCCAACAGAAGAAAAATACAGAGGATGGACCTTCCGCAACAGAGCTAACGGCTATCAACATAGACAATATGTCGGAAAGAGAATTCAGGCTAACAATTATCCAGGCAATAGCTAGGTTGGAGAAAGCCATGGATGACCAAACAGAATTGATTAGAGCCGAACTGAAAGCGACCAGACAGGATGTTCACAATGTTAGGGCGGAGCTTAAAGCTACCAGGGAGGAGGTCCACAATGCTCTCAATGAGTTCCAATCCAATCTAAACTCTCTCAAAGCTAGGGTAACTGAGACAGAAGATAGAATTAGTGATCTGGAAGACAAACAGATAGAGAGAAAGGATCAGGAGGAAGCCTGGAACAAACAGCTTAGATCCCACGAAAGCAGAATTAGGGAAATAAGTGATGCCATGAAGCGTTCCAACGTCAGAATTATTGGAATTCCTGAAGGGGAGGAGAAAGAAAGAAGTCTAGAAAATGTCCTGGAACAAGTCCTTCATTAAAACTTTCCGAATCTCGCGAATGAAACCAGCATTCATGTACTAGAGGCTGAACGGTCTCCACCCAAGATTATACACTCCAAAAAAACATCACGACACCTGATAGTCAAATTGAGAAATTATAATTGTAGGTATAATCTCTTGAAAGCTGCCAGGGCAAAGAGGCTCCTTACTTACAGAGGGAAGCCCATCAGAATAACGTCAGACCTGTCCACAGAGACCTGGCAAGCCAGAAGAGCCTGGCAAGATATATTCAGGGCACTAAATGAGAAGAACATGCAGCCAAGAATATTTTATCCAGCAAGACTGACATTCAAAATGGATGGAGAGATAAAGAGTTTCCAAGACCGGCAAGAGTTAAAAGACTATGCAACCACCAAGACGATACTGCAGGAAATATTAAGGGGGGTTGTATAAAAGAGGAAAAATCCCAAGAATAGCATTGAACAGAAATATAGAGACAGTCTACAGAAAGAAAGACTTCAAAGGTAACTCGATGTCAATAAAAACGTATCTATCAATAATCACTCTCAATGTGAATGGCCTAAATGCACCCATAAAACGGCACAGGGTTGCAGATTGGATAAAACGACAGGACCCATCCATATGCTGTCTACAAGAGACCCATTTTGAACCTAAAGATACACGCAGACTGAAAGTGAAGGGGTGGAGAAGCATCTTTCATGCCAATGGGACTCAAAAGAAGGCTGGGGTAGCGATTCTCATATCAGATAAATTAGACTTCAAACTAAAGACTGTAGTCAGAGATACAGAAGGACTCTACATAATCCTTAAAGGGACTATCCACCAAGATGATCTAACAATTGTAAATATCTATGCTCCCAATATGGGAGCAGCCAATTACTTAAGAAAACACTTAATCAAGATAAAGAGTCATATTGATATGAATACACTAATCGTAGGAGATCTTAACACGCCTCTTTCAGAATTAGACAGATCATCGAAGCAGAAAATCAATAAAGAAACAAGAGCATTGAACGACACATTGGACCAGATGGACCTCATAGATATATACAGAACATTCCACCCTAAAACAGCAGAATACTCATCTTCTCAAGTGCACACGGAACCTTCTCCAGAATAGACCACATACTGGGTCACAAATCAGGACTCAGCCGATACCAAAAGACTGAGATGATTCCCTGCATATTCTCAGATCACAATGCTTTGAAACTGGAGCTCAATCACAAGGAAAAGTTCCGAAGGAACTCAAACACCTGGAAGCTAAAGACCACCTTGCTTAAGAATGCTTGGATCAACCAGGAGATCAAAGAAGAACTGAAACAATTCATGGAAACCAATGAGAATGAAGACACTTCGGTCCAAAACCTATGGGATACAGCTAAGGCGGTCCTAAGGGGAAAATATATAGCCATCCAAGCCTTGCTCAAAAAAGTTGAAAAATCCAGAACACACCAGCTGTCTCTACACCTTAAAGAACTGGAGGATCAACAACAAATCAAACCAACTCCACACATAAGAAGGGAAATCATCAAGATTAGAGCTGAGATCAATGAGGGAGAAACCAGAGATACAGTAGAACATATCAATGAAACTAGAAGCTGGTTTTTTGAAAGAATCAATAAGATCGATAAGCCACTGGCTACACTAATCCAAAAGAAAAGAGAGAAATCCCAAATTCATAAAATTATGAATGAAAAGGGAGAGATCACAACTAACACCAAGGAAGTAGAAACAATCATCAGAAGTTATTACGAACAGTTATATGCCAATAAGCTTAGCAACCTAGATGAAATGGATGCATTCCTGGAAAAATATAAACTACCGAAATTGAACCAGGAAGAAATCGACAACCTGAATAGACCGATATCTAATAACGAGATTGAAGCAGTGATCAAAAATCTCCCAAAAAACAAGAGCCCAGGACCTGACGGATTCCCTGGGGAATTCTACCAAACCTTCCAAGAAGAAATAACACCTATTCTCCTGAAGCTGTTTCAAAAAATTGAAGCAGAAGGAAAACTTCCAGACCCTTTTTATGAAGCCAGCATTACCATGATCCCCAAACCAGGCAAGGACCCTACCAAAAAGGAGAATTTCAGACCAATATCACTGATGAATATGGATGCTAAGATTCTCAACAAGATCCTAGCCAACAGGATCCAACAACACATTAAAAAGATTATCCACCATGATCAGGTGGGATTCATCCCTGGGCTACAAGGATGGTTCAACATTCGTAAATCAATCAATGTGATACAACAAATTAATATGAGAAGAGAGAAGAACCACATGGTCCTCTCAATTGATGCAGAAAAAGCATTTGACAAAATCCAACATCTGTTCCTGATTAAAACGCTTCAAAGTATAGGGATAGAGGGAACATTCCTGAACCTCATCAAATCTATCTATGAAAGACCCACAGCAAATATCATCCTCAATGGGAAAAAGCTTGTAGCCTTCCCGTTGAGATCAGGAACAAGACAAGGATGCCCACTTTCACCACTCTTGTTCCACATAGTATTAGAAGTCCTAGCAAGAGAAATCAGACAACAGAGAGAAATAAAAGGTATCCAAATTGGTAATGAAGAAGTCAAACTCTCTCTCTTCGCAGATGACATGATTCTTTATATGGAAAACCCAAAAGACTCCACCCCCAAACTACTAGAACTCATACAGCAATTCAGCAGCGTGGCAGGATACAAAGTCAATGTGCAGAAATCAGTGGCTTTCTTATACACTAACAATGAAAATACAGAAAGGGAAATTAGAGAATCGATTCCATTTACTATAGCACCAAGAACCATAAGATACCTGGGAATAAACCTAACTAAAGAGGTAAAGGATTTATACTTGAGGAACTATAGAACACTCATGAAAGAAATTGAAGACACAAAAAGATGGAAGACCATTCCATGCTCTTGGATCGGAAGAATAAACATTGTTAAAATGTCTATACTGCCTAGAGCAATCTATACTTTTAATGCCATTCCGATCAAAATTCCACCGGCATTCTTCAAAGAGCTGGAGCAAATAATGCTAAAATTTGTATGGAATCAGAAGAAACCCCGAATTGCTAAGGAAATGTTGAAAAACAAAAATAAAGCTGGCGGCATCACCTTACCTGATTTCAAGCTTTATTACAAAGCTGTGATCACCAAGACAGCATGGTACTGGCATAAAAACAGACACATAGACCAGTGGAACAGAGTAGAGAGTCCTGATATGGACCCTCAACTCTATGGTCAATTAATCTTCGACAAAACAGGAAAAAATATACAGTGGAAAAAAGAGAGTCTCTTCAATAAATGGTGCTGGGAAAACTGGACAGCTATATGTAGAAGAATGAAACTCGACCATTCTCTTACACCGTACACAAAGATAAACTCAAAATGGATAAAAGACCTCAACGTGAGACAGGAATCTATCAGAATCTTAGAGGAGAACATAGGCAGTAATCTCTTTGATATCAGCCACAGCAACTTCTCTCAAGATACGTCTCCAAAGGCAAAGGAAACAAAAGCGAAAATAAACTTCTGGGACTTCATCAAAATCAAAAGCTTCTGCACAGCAAAGGAAACAGTCAAAAAAACAAAGAGGCAACCGACGGAATGGGAGAAGATATTTGCAAATGACAGTACAGACAAAAGGTTGATATCCAGGATCTATAATGAACTCCTCAAACTCAACCCACATGAAACAGACAAACACATCAAAAAATGGGCAGAAGATATGAACAGACACTTCTCCAATCAAGAAATACAAATGGCTATCAGACACATGAAAAAATGCTCATCATCATTAGCCCTCAGGGAGATTCAAATTAAAACCACATTGAGATATCACCTTACACCAGTTAGAATGGCCCAAATTAACAAAACAGGAAACAACATGTGTTGGAGAGGATGTGGAGAAAGGGGAACCCTCTTACACTGTTGGTGGGAATGCAAGTTGGTGCAGCCTCTTTGGAGAACAGTGTGGAGATTCCTCAAGAAATTAAAAATAGAGCTTCCCTACGACCCTGCAATTGCACTCCTGTGTATTTACCCCAAAGATACAGTTGTCGTGAAAAGAAGGGCCATCTGTACCCCAATGTTTATAGCAGCAATGGCCACAGTCGCCAAACTATGGAAAGAACCAAGATGCCCTTCAACGGATGAATGGATAAGGAAGATGTGGTCCATATACACTATGGAGTATTATGCCTCCATCAGAAAGGACGAATATCCAACTTTTGTAGCAACATGGATGGGACTGGAAGAGATTATGCTGAGTGAAATCAGTCAAGCAGAGAGAGTCAATTATCATATGGTTTCACTCATTTGTGGAGCATAACCAATAGCATGGAGGACAAGGGGCGTTAGAGAGGAGTAGGGAATTTGGGTAAATTGGAAGGGGAGGTGAACCATGAGAGACTATGGACTCTGAAAAACAATCTGAGGGGTTTGAAGTGGCGGGGGGGTGGGAGGTTGGGGTACCAGGTGGTGGGTATTATAGAGGGCACGGCTTGCATGGAGCACTGGGTGTGGTGAAAAAATAATGAATACTGTTTTTCTGAAAATAAATAAATTTGGGGAAAAAAAAAGAAAAAAAAACCGATTTTCATGTTGAAAAATTAGAGGAAAGATTGCACACATTGTTTTTGTTTTTGTTTTTAGGATTTATTTATTTGAGAGAGAAAGAGAGAAAAAGTAGAAGGCCAAAGAGAGAGAATCCTGAAGCAGACAAGCCACTGAGCACAGAGCCTTATTGGTGCTCAATCCAGGGACACTGAGATCATGATCTGAAGTGAAATCAAGAGACAGCTGCCTAACTGATTCAGCCACTCAGGTGCCCCAAGATCACACATGTTAAATAGAGACATGACAAACATAAATAAACATCAAAACAAACTTTTAAAGAGGAAAATTACGTTCTGAGATAAAAATGCTTTAGAGAGATTAATGCTGGTTAAATACCACAGAAGCGCATTATCAATAAACCTGAAGGCACTAGAATCGAAAATACCAAAAATGAAACACAGAAGGGGGAAAAAACAAACAAACAAACTGGAAAATAAGAGAACCAAAAGTGAGGGAGATGCAGAAACAGTTTTGAAATAAATTATGCTAAAATTTTTCCAAGTTTTATAAAAAGGAAAAACTTACTGAATCAAAAGCCAAATGAATCACAAGCACAAGAAAAAACAAACAAACAAACAAAAAAAAAACAAAGGAACATCATAATCCAATTACTTAAAAAATCAGTGACAAAGATAAAATCTTATAGTTTTCAGTACATAGGTCTTTCACCTCCTTGGTTAAATTTCCCGAGGTATTTTATTCTTTTTCATTCACTTGCAAATGGAATTGCTTTCTCAATGTCTCTGATAGTTTATTGTTTGTATATAAAAATGCAATAGATTTCTCTATAACTTTGTATCCTACAACTTTACTGTATATGGTAAGTTCTAACTTTTTTTTGGTGAACTCTTTATGCATAATTTTCTACATATAATATCATGTCTTCTGCAAATAGTGACAATTTGACTTTTTCCTTTTCAATCTGGATGTCTTTTATTTCTCTTCCTATCTAATTGTTCTGGCTGGAATTTCCAATATCATGCTAAATAAAAGTAGTAAGAGTAGGACTTTCATCCTTTCACTGTAGAGTATTATGTTAGGTATCTTATTACATATGGTCTTTATCCTGTTGAGGTAAGATCCCTTTATATCTTCTTTGTCAAGAGTTTGTAATCATAAATGGATGTTGAATTTTATCTAATTTTTTTTGGACACCTAATAAGATGGTCATTTTTTTTTATCCTTTTATTACTGTGGTGTATCACATTGATTTATTTGCAGATGTTGAACCATCTTTTGTTCCTTGGAACAACTCCCACTTGATTATGGTGTATGATCCTTTTAATGTATTGTTGAACTCGGTCTGCTAATATTTTGTTGAGGGTTTTTATTCTATGTTTGTAAGGCATATTGGCCTCTATTTTTTTTCCCCTTGTTTTAATATTTGTCTGTTGCTGGTACAGGGTAATGCTGGCCTTGTGAAATGAGTTACTAAGTGCTTTTTCTTCTATTTTTGTAAGAGTTTGGGATGTATTGGTACTTATTCTTTGAATGGTGGAATTAATTAGAAAAGCTTCCTAGTCCCTAGACTTTTGTTGGAAGGTTTTTGATCAGTGAGTTAATCTTCTTATACTAATCAGTCTGTTCAGATTTTCTATTTCTTCATGATTCAGTATTGGAAAGTTACATGTTTCTAGAAATGTATCTATTTCTTCTAGGTTGTCTGATTTGTTGGCATGAAATTATTCACAGTTGTCTCTTATGGTCTTTTTCTTTCTGTGGTATAAGTTTTAACATTCTTTCATTTATGATTTTTTTAAAAATTATTTATTTATTTATTTATTTATTTATTTTGCTGAAGAAGTCCTTCCTTGTTTAACTACAGAGTTGTCTCTCTCTTTCTCTCTCTATGTTTTGTTTTGTTTTTAACTTTACAAGAACCACTTCTGGGTTTCATTGATCTTTCTTAAGGTTTTCTTAGTCTCTATTTTATTTATTTCTGCTTTGAATCTTGTTATTTACTTTCTTCTATTAACTTTAGACCCTTACCCCCCCCAGTATTACAATAGTATAAAGTTAGGTATTTGAGATTTTTGTTTGTTTGTTTCTCTTTTTAAAAACTTTATTTATTTATTTGAGAGAAAATGAGAGAGCAAGCATGAGGGGGAATAGGAATAGAGGGAGAAGGAGAAGCAAACTCCCTGATGAGTAGGGAGCCTGATATGGGGCTCCATACTGGGACCCTGGAAACATGACCTGAGTTGAAGGCAGACACTTAATGGACTGAGCCACTGAGGTGCTGTTTGTTTGTTTCTTATGGTAGCATTTATTTCCATGAGCTTCATCTTAGAACTGCATTTGCTGCATTTTTAAGCTTTGATATATTATATTTAAAGACTATATGACATTGATGAAAGAAATTTAAAAAGAAAACACACAAATAAATGGGAAGATATTCTGCACTCATGGATTAAAGGAATGCTGTTAAAATGTCCACATACCCACAGCAATCTGTAGATTCAATGTAATTCCTATCCAAATACCAATGGAATTTTTCAGAGAAATGCAACAAACTAATCTACCCAAGGTCAGATACTAGTATGTAGTATTTAATCAAGATAGATTTATCTAATCTAACATTTGGTACATTCTTACAAAAAACATTAAAGTATGATCCAAAAGCAAATATTGGCTAAATTTAACTCTATCAAGTTTAATTAAATTAATTGACAAAATAATAAAACCATTAGCACAGACGGCAAGAAAATATTTGCAAATCACATATGCAATAAAAGACTTGTATCCAAGATCAAAAGCTTCTTCACAGCAAAGGACACAGTCAACGAAACAAAGAAGCAACCCCATGGAATGGCAGAACATATTCGCAAATGACACTACAGACAAAAGGCTGATATCCAAGATCTATAAAGAATTCCTCAAACTCAACATACACAAAACAAATAGTGATATCAAAAAATGGGCAGAAGACATGAGCAGACACTTCTCCAAAGAAGACATACAAATGGCTAAGAGGCCCATGAAAAAAATGTTCATCATCATTAGCCATCAGGGAAATTCAAATCAAATTCAGGGAATTTTCAGGACATTTCCGGGTATTTTAAAATCAGAACCACATTAGATACCACCTTACACCAGTTAGAATGGCCAAAATTAACAAGACAGTAAACAAAAAGTGTTGGAGGGGATGTGGAGAAAGGGGAACCCTCTTACATTGTCGGTGGGAATGCAAGTTGGTGTAGCCACTTTGGAAAAAAATGTGGAGATTCCTTAAGAAATGAAAAATAGAGCTTCCCTATGACCCTGCAATTGCGCTACTGGGTATTTATCCCAAAGATACTGATGTAGTGAAAAGAAGGGCCATCTGTACCCCAATGTTCATAGCAACAATGGTCACAGTTGCCAAACTGTGGAAAGAACCAAGATGCCCTTCAATGGACAAATGGATAAAGAAGATACGGTCCATATGTACAACAGAGTATTATGCCTCCACCAGAAATGATGAATATCCAGCTTTTATATCAGCATGGATGGGACTGGAAGAGATTATGCTGAGTGAAATAAGTCAAACAGAGAAAGTCAATTAACATATGATTTCACTTACTTGTGGAGCATAAGGAATAACACAGAGGACATTGGGAGATGGAAAGGAGAAGTGAGTTGGGGGAAATTGGAAGGGGAGACAAACCATGAGAGACTGTGAACTCTGTGAAACAAACTGAGGGTTTTGGAGGTGAGGGGGTGGGGGTTTGGGTGAGCCTGGTGGTGGATATTATGGAGGGCATGTACTGCATGGAGCACTAGGTATGGTGCATAAACAATGAATTTTGGAACACTGAAAAGAAATGAAATAAAGTAAAATGATTTAAAAAAAAAAAGATATTATCGAGACCAAACCAAAAAAAGGTAAACCAAATAAATGGCCAAACTTAAGCAAATAGTTTCCCAAAGAGAATACATAGATAGTATATAAGCAGATGAAAAAATTGTTCAATATCATTAGCCATTAAGGAAATAGAAATATGACCCAAAATTAAATATCACTACACATTTATTAAAATAGACATAAGAAAAATATTGAAAATACCAGATCCTTAGGAAGATACGGAGCAAATTAGTTTTTCATATTTTTTGGTGTGAATGAGAAATTGTACAGTCACACTGGAAATTTGTTTCATAATTTCTTCCTTCCTTCCTTCCTTCCTCCTTCCTTCTTTCCTTTCTTTTCTTTTTTTTTTGAGTTTGATGATTTTTTAAAATACTTTTTACACTTACCATATAACCTAATAATCATTCTTCTGGGTATTTCTCCAAGAAAAATGGAACTATATAATTAGGGGGAAAGCCTTTGTATAAGAATATTCATAGTAGCTGAATTCTTTTTTTTTTCCAAAGATTTTATTTATTTATTTGACAGAGAGAGATTACAAGTAGGCAGAGAGGCAGAGAGAGAGGAGGAAGCAGGCTCCCTGCCAACCGGGGACCTGAACCCAATCCCAGGACCCTGATCATGACCTGAGCCAAAGGTAGAAGCTTAACCCACTGAGCAACCCAGGCACCCTAGTAGCTGAATTCTAATAAGCAAAAACTTAAAAGAAAATTGAAGTTGGTGAAAAAATAATGGTGTCCATACAACAGAATATTATTCAGGACTAAAAGAAAAGAGAGACTTTTCATATATACAACAACTTAGATGAATCTCAACAGCGCTATGGTGGAAAAAGCTAAACTTAATAAGTTACATTTTTAAAATGACAAAATTATAGTACTGAACTGATAAATGCTTGTTAACAGTTAGGTTTGAAGAGAGAGTTGGATTATAATAGGGAAGTCTAAGCAATCTAAATTTTTCTGTGGTGACAGAACAATAAGGGGTACTGATTGTGGTGGTGGTTATCCATGATATAATGTCGTAGCACTATACACTGAATAAAAAATAATAATAATAATAAAATAAAACATTAAAATTGATAAAATATGAATGTATGCACAATATTTTACCAAAGTCAATTTCTTGGTTACGATAAATGTATTTTGGTTATATAAGTTGTTATCATTAGGGAATGTGGTTAAGGGGTAGATGGGAACTCTATACTATTTTTCAGCCTCTACTGAGTATAAAATGATTTCAAAACATTAACTGGTCTATAAATTTATGCTTAACATTTCTCTTATTGTAGTGGTCGATTTATTTACAATATAGCACAACTATGTTATTTTAAATCAGAAACTCTATTGTTGATTTTTTCTTTTTTTAAATATTTTTGTCTTCTAGGGCACCTGGGTGGCTCAGTTAGTTAAGCGACTGCCTTTGGACCAGGTCATCATTCCAGAGTCCTGGGATCGAGTCCCACATCGAGTTTTCAGCTCCAAAGAAAGTCTGCTTCTCCCTCTAACCTCTCCTATTATGCTCTGTCTCACTCTCTCCCTAGCAAATAAATAAATAAATAAATATCTATAAATATTTTTGTCTTCCATACACATAAGGTGAACATGCTATTTCTCACATACATGTTTCTAGTCAGTAAAAGCCTTGGTCTAGCATATTGAATTATTTATTTATCTTTCACACAGTAGTTTTAGATTTCCCTGAATTGCTGCTACAAACACACTTTCATCATTCTTGCTTAAATTTGAACATTCCTGACAGTTCTACTCTTTTAAAGTCATACTGATTTAAACTCTGAGACACATAAATCATAGGATTCTATGACATCTTTAGAGCTTAACACTTATCATTTTTATTTACATTGACTCCCTATAGTTCAGAAGATTCCCTTAGTGGAAGTGTAAGCCTAAGATGTCTTTGGCAGTAATTGATTTCAGAATCAAATGCCAGATTTATATTGATTATTACCATGAAACCAATCATGATCATTGTGACTTTTATACAAGTTGGTTAATTTTATATGGCATATCACACTAACCCAGAATAATGAGAAGTGACAGCCTATCTGGATCAAAATGATTGTTTGATCTCCCAATAAAGTAAAAAATAACACCTGTCACCACTGTAGCGAATTAGGTAATATGGCAGAACCAAGGAGTTTGGATAAAACCATGACTATAGGTCAAAGTTAGAAATAGATGAAGGAATGGCATATTGTAAATTATGACTTATTAATGGTAAGTAAAAATTATTAGCAATAACTGTTTATTACTTTCTAAGAAATTACATGCTCATTGATTTTATTTTTAAATATTGTTTCCTGACTGTATCCAACATTATGCAGGTGGTTGAAATAGTGATTATCAAACTGGGAGTTTACATTTATATCCAACAAGGATAAGGAAGCAATCCTTAAGTGTAGGATGATATTTTAATAAAGTCTAATAATATTAGGCATAAAATAAACCAATGACCTATAGCCAACAAATGCATCTTGCAGTTTAGTCCCTATAATAATATAAACTATATTTTTTTAAAAAAACCTGCAAAGTCTGGAATCTAACAGCTGAGAGATGCCAGCATAACTGAGCTCAAGAATAATCTCTTCTGAGGGCTCTCTATGCCCTCAAACAGAAATAAAATTCTTGACTCTCTACCCCCCTGATACACTTTTAGCATATGTTAAATTTTTTTGAAACTGTTTAATTGTCTCATAGTTATTTGAGATTCCCTTGAGAAAAATAATTTTATGTTGTTTTGCTAAATGTTCACAGCATTTAACACAATTTCTGAGACAAAGCAAGAGCTGATACAAATTTTCTCTGAAGTAAATAAGTATACATACAGAATATGCCAATGGGGAGAAAAGAGTAAAGAATTCAGAAGGGACTAGAAAATGTAATACTAAATATAATGCAATACTACAATAATCATTCCATGAGTAATTGACGAATGCTGGAAGAGGTGTACTAAGTGTATTTCCTAATTAGTACATGTAGTCAGGGTAATCAAACAGATTTTATAAATTGATATAATACATTGCTTTTTTAAAAATTATGTACAAAAACAAGGAAAATGAAAACAAATGGAAGTAAAATATGGAAAATATTTTTTTACTTAAATATAAAGTCAGGGATACATTTTTTTTTAATTTAAATTCCACTTAGTTAATATAAAGTGTAATATTATTTTCAGGAATACAATATACTGATTTGACAATCCCATACATCACCTGGTGCTCATCACTCATCACAGCAAATGCACTCCTTAAACCTCATCACCTATTTACCCCATTCTCCCACCCACCTCCTCTCTGATACCCATTAGTTTGTTCTCTACAGTTAAGAGTCTTTTCTTGATTTACCTCTCTCTCTTTTTTCCCCCATTGCTCATTTCTTTTGTTTCTTACATTCCACATATGAATGAAATCATATGTTATTTGTCTTTCCTGACTTATTTTGCCTAGCATAACACTCTCTGATGATTATAGCAGAATTATCTACAATAGTCAAATTATAGAAATAGCCTGAGTGTCTATCAACTGATGAATGAATAAAGATATGGTATGTATACATAATGGAATATTAGCTATAAAAAAGAATGAAATGTAAATGGCAATTACATGGATGGAGCTAGAGAGTATTATGTAAAGCAAAATAAGTCAGAGGAAAATGTGTATTTAAGGTGTAAAAAACTGCAAGAAAATGCTTTTCACTCTAATAACAAAAATATGTTAGGGATGCCTGGGTGGCTCATTTAGTTAGAGCATCTATGTTTAGTTCAGGTCATGATCTCAGAGTCCTGGGATCAAGCCCCACATCAACTCCCTGCTTAAGAGGGAATCTACTTCTTCCTTTCCCTCTACCTCTCCCTCTGCTTGTTCTCTCTCTCTCTCTTTCTCAAATAATTAAATAAAATCTTAAAAATAAGTTAGATACTCTAAAAAATGGTTTTTGAGCCCCTCAGACAGCTGAGGTCACAATGCTTACTGAATTCCAAAGGTCAATAAACACCTCCATGAAGACTAGGCATAGAATGAATTAATATAATATTTTAGAATCACTGGAAACCATGAATAAAGTTGGTCTGCACTTTCTCATTTTTTCTATACTTCCAAGAAGGAGTCATGAGAAACAATGAAGGTAGGGTTGGAGACTTGATAAACAGCTTCTCCCATGACACATGAATGCAGAGCCTACCACGATTTGAGGGAAAACTTAAGATAACTATAAGCACTTTAGACAATATATTAGTATAAGGTATTGGTGAGTACTACGCTGCAGAAAAAGGTACAAGGACACTAACCTTTCTCTGTTACAAAACAAAGGATAGCTCCTGGTGGCACAGGGATGGGAAAGCAGCCTGAGTCTCAACCTTCACTGATAGCAGGCAGATGTAGGCTGCTATTGTGGGAGGGACAGGAAGTCTGATGTACTAGCCTTGGCAATAAGTAGGAGAGCAGAAATTGTTTGTCATTCGGGAAAAAGAGAGAGAGAGAGAGAGAGAGATGAGAAGTTCCCATCTCTGAGGTACAGATGCACAGAGCATATCTAAGACTAAGGAAGTAGAATAATCAAGATTACCCCATTTCTACATTGAAGAGGCAAGCTATCGTAATCTATTGCAAAGAGAAGGACAAGAATGGTGGGTGGATCATACCTATGATTTGGGCATGCTAAAATCTGAAAACAGGCATATTGAGATAAACTCTGGTATTCCAGTCCTCACAGTAAGTCCAAGACAGTGGCCAACAATTTCTGTAGGTATTTGAGGCTTCTTTGCTCACTAGGTAACCATAGTGACAATACTCAAATATCAACTATAGTCTATATTGACTTAAACCCCACAGTATAATGTCCTGGAAAAAAGAAAAAAGAGGGGGGCACCAGGGTATCTCAGTGGGTTGGGCTCCTGCCTTCAGCTTGGGTCATGGTCTCAGTGTCCTGGGATCGAACCACGCATCATGCTCTCTGCTCAGTGGGGAGATTGTTTTCCCCTCTTTGCCTGCCTCTCTGCCTACTTGTGGTCTCTCTGTCTGTCAAATAGGTAAATAAAACCTTTTAAAAAAATAACCTAATTCTTGGCATAAATATTATTCACATCTGATTTCATTGTTCTTTTACCCAAAAGGACTGGATTCAATGAAAAGAAATTCTATAAGAGTCTTTTTGTTTTAACTCCAACATGTAACAAACCTGGAGCCTGTCATTTCTGTCCTTACAATACCACCACCACCAACAACCTGAACAAACTGAAAATTAAAATTAAAAAACACTACCACCAAAAACAACCTGAGCAAACTGAAAATTAAAATTAAAATAATAAAAAAACCCACCAATAACAGCAACATTTCTTCTACTGTCAGAGAACCAATGTCATAGGGAAATCCTCAGGTTCAGAAATGGAAGAGACAAGTACATACAGCATCTCAATCAATATCTGCTTAGCTGGAGCAAAATGTGATAGGCCCAGTAACTGTTAATAAAACTTAAGTGGTGATTTTGAGGAATTTCTATATGCTGAACATGGCATAACTTGAGAGACAATTCATGGAGATTTCAGGTTTGTGGGCTTTACTCATTTCCATGGCTTTTACCTCCAGGAACCCCAAAAGATTCTCATGGTGAAAATCCAAGTAATTAATATTCCATTGTCATTCTGTCAAAACAAAGGGAAGAATAAGGCTTATGAAATACTCCCAAGGTCCTTCTTCATAACAAAGGCCTACTCTCCTACAAACTATCAATACTCACACTCAATTTGTGAAAAATAATTGATCAAAATAGGTCTTATCTATTAAGTAAATTAAGTGAATTATTAATAACTGTTAAAAATTAAACTATATTTCTCTTCCAGAACACAGAAGTAGAGATAAATGTTCTCACTTGGAAATATACCTATAAGTTTAGTGTTCCTCAAATACAAAAATCTAATGAAAAAATTGCAAGAAATTAAACTATAGACCAACAACTCTCACAAACATTACATACAAGAATCCTAACCAAGTCTCAGGAAATCAAATTCAACAATGAATAAAAAATTACACACCTTAATCAAGTGGAATTTATGCCAGGTATGTAAAGGTAGTTGGACACTTGAAAATCAGTACAATTTACCACATTATCAGTTAAAGAAGAAAAGTCATATGACCATATCAATTCATGAAGAAAAAACACTTGACAAAATCCAATATTCAGTCATCAAAAACATTCTCAGCAAAGTAAGAATAAGTAAGAACTTTCTTATCTTGATAAAGCACATCAACAAAAAAATACAACTACAGTACACTTAAAGCTAAGAAACTGGACACTTTTATCCTAAGATCAGAAAGAAGACAAGAATATAATTTCTTATGAGTTCTATTTGATATCACAGTGTATGTTCCAGTTGTGCAATAAAATAGTAAAATAAAATACAGCTTATACCAATTCAAAAAGAAGAAATGAAACTGGCTTTAATTGTACATGACATGATTGTCTATATAGAAAATCATAAAGATGTTATGGTATTGATAAAAGAAAAGAATTGTAGGTCAGTGGAACAGAATAGATAGACCAGAAAAAGACACAAGAATAGAGTTAACAGAACTTTTACTACAAAATAAAGACAATGCAATGAAAAAATGATAGACTTTACAAAAAATGGGTTTTAGGGTGGGGAGAAAAATATGGTGGAGGAGTAGGGGACCCTATTTTAACTGGTCCCTAAATTGAGATGGATAACTACCAGATCATTCTGAACACCCACAAAATCAGCTGGATCTCTACAAACAGAATATCTCTGATGGTTGGTCTTGAGGTATGAAGCAGGGAGCTGTGATTCTGTAGGCAGATATTAGAAGATAAACAGAAGGAGGAGGGAGCCTCTGTGAACTTGTGCCAGGAAGGCAAAAGCTTCCCATGCTAAGGACTGGGCACAGACTCACTGAACAGCAGTGTTGGGGAAGGGATTTAGGGTAGCCTCCCAGACTGAAACCTGGGCTACAGGTGTGTGCATGTGAGTGGGGAGTGGCTTGTGGTTTTAGAAGCACAAAGGGCAGAGATGTGCCCAGACCTGGGAGCAACAGCTAAGAATGCTACTGTGGGGTGCACAACCAGGAGACTGTAGTTTTTAGCAGCACAGAAACAGAGACAACATGGCCTGGAGAGCTCACTGAAGAGCAAACTGCAATCTCTCTCTTCTGAGACAGAGGTTTGCATGCAGTCACTTCTGCTCTGACTCTCAGAAGAGATCCAGAAAGCCACAAGGGGAAGCAGGGCACAAAAGCCCCCAAAACCAGTTTTCAGTGAACCCAGTCCCCTCCAACATGGGTGTAGGGCAACCCTACCCAAACAACTCAGGGCAACTCTTACCTGAGTAAAAGCTCAGCAGGCCCCTCCCCTAGTAGACAGGCAGAAGAAAAAGAGGCCAAAAACTCTAAGGTCCCTATAAAACAGGTGCACCTTGCTTGGATTATGGTTAATACTTCGGACTCTTTCCATTCTCTCAAACACCCTTCAACAGAATGATTGAGAGGAGGAACCACAATAAAGGAAAGGATCAGAAACTTTACCCTCTGGAACAGAACTCATGGATATGGATATAACCAGGACATCAGAAATAGACTTCAGAGTAAAAAATTATGAAGTCAATATCTATACTTAAGAAAAATATTAATAATAATATGGAATCTCCAAGGGTAGGAATGAGAGCTAATCAGGCTGAACTTAAAAATAGTATGGACAAAACACAGTCTAAACTGGATGAGATGGTTTAGACAAGGCAGTTTAAACAAGGCAGAAGATCAAATTAGTGAGGTAGATGATAAGACTATAGAAAAGGAGGAACTGAAGTGTCATGGGAAAAACATTAAAGCCCAAGGGATCAAATTGAGACACTAATGACTCAGTGAAGCATTCCAATATCAGAATTACTGGGATCCCTGAGTGGGTGAAGAGAGAGAGCCATCTAGAAGATATGTGTGAGCAAATCGTAGTGGAGAATGTCTTTAATCTGGGGAAAGAAACAAGCATTCTTGCCCAAGAGGCAGACAGGACCCCTCCTAAGATCCATGAAAACAGACCAACACCATCACATATAACAGTATAATTCAAAAATCTTAGCTCCAAGGAAATAATCTTGAAAGTGGTGAGGTGGGAGAGATGTCTTACATACAGAAGGGATATCATTAGAATAATGACAGACCTGTCCACAGAGACCTGGCAAGTCAGAGAGGGCTGGCAAGACATATTCAGGGTATCAACAAGATTTCGAGTATACAAACTAAGAAAGAACTGGAGGAAAAAAATAAATAAATAAACATAAGACATGGAGGAATTGAGAAATAATTAAGACTAAAGCAGAAATCAATGGATTAGAAACCAGAAATACAGTATAGCAAATCAATGAAACTAGAAGCTGGTTCTTTGAAAAAATTAATAAGATGGATAAACCACTGGCCAGGCTTATCCAGAAGAAAACAGAAAGGACCCAAATTAATGAGATTATGAATGAAAGGGGAGAAATCATGACTAACACCAAGGAAATAGAAGCAATTATTAGAAATTATTACCAACAACTATATGCCAATAAATTAAGCAAACTGGAAGAAATGGATGCCTTTCTGGAAACCTATAAACTACCATGATTGAAACAGGAAGAACTTGACAATTTGAATAGATCAGTAACCAGTAATGGAATTGAAGCAGTGATCAAAAACTTTCTAAAGAACAAGAGTCCGAGGTCTGATGGATTCCTGGGGAAATTCTGCCAAATATTCAACGAAGAAATAATACCTAATCCTCTGAAGCTGTTTCAAAAAATAGAAACAGAAGTAAAACTTCCAAACAGGCTAGCATTGCCTTGATTCCAAAACCAGCTGAAGACCCCAACAAAATGTAGAATTACAGGCCAATATCCTCGATGAATATGGATGCCAAAATTCTCAACAAGATGCTAGCTAATAGGATACAACCATACATTTAAAATATTATCCACCACGACCAGGTAGGATTTATTCCTGGGATGCAAGGCTGGTTCAACATTCACAAACTAATCAGCGTGATAGAACACATTAATAAGAGAAGATAAAATAACCATATGATTTCCTCTCAATTGATTCAGAAAAAGCATTTGAAAAAATACAATATTTCTTTCTGATTAAAACTCTTCAGAGTGTAAGGATAGAGGGAACATTCCTCAACTTCATAAAATTCATCTATGAAAGCACATGACAAATGTTGTTCTCATGTGGGGAAATTTGTGAGACTTTCCCTTAAGATCAGGAACACAAGGATGCCCACTCTCACCACTATTGTTCAATATAGTAATAGAAGTCCGAGTTACAGCAATCAGACAATGAAAGGAAATAAAAAGTATTCAAAGTGGCAAAGAAAAAAAATCAAACTCTCTTTTTTTGAAAATGATTTGAAACTTTCTGTGGAAAATGCAAAATACTCCATCCCCAAATTACTAGAACTCACTCAGTACATCAATTCAGTGTAATTCAGAACATCAATTCAATAATGTGACAGGAAACAAAATTCATGCACAGAAATCAGTTGCTTTCTTATACACCAACAATGTAATTGTAAAAAGAAAAATTAGGGAATCAATTCAACTTTAAATAGCGCCAAAAATCACAAGATACCTTGAAGTAAACCTAACTAAGGAGGTGAAGGATCTATTTTCGAGGAACTACAGAACACTCATGAAAGAAATTGAAGAAAACACAAAAAGATGGAAAAACATGCTATGCTCATGGATCGGAAGAATAAACATTGTTAAAATGTCTATCCTGCCCAGAGCAATCTATACTTTCAAAGCCATCCTGATCAAAATACTACTGGCATTTTTCAAAGTGCAGAAACAAACAATTCTAAAATTTGTGTGGAAACAGAAAAGACCCCGAATCATCAAGGAAATGTTGAAAAATAAAAACAAAGCTGGGGCATCATGTTGCTGTATTTCAAGTTGTATTACAAAGCTGTGCCAGCTTTTGTGCCAGAGTAGTACTGGTACAAAACAGACACAGAGATCAATGGAACAGAATAGAGAAGCCAGATATGGTCCTTCAACTCTTTGGTCAACTATTCTTCAAAAAGAGGGAAAAAATATTCAATAGGGGGAAAAAAAGACAATCTCTTCAATAAATGGTGCTGGAAAAGCTGGACAGCTATGTACAGAATAATGAAACTCAAATATTCTCTTATCATATACAAAAATAAACTCTAAATGGATGAAAGACCTAAATGTGAGACAGGAATCTATCAAAATACTAGAGGAGAAAATAGGCAGTAATGTCTTCGAACTGGCCACAGCAGCTTCTTTCAAGATATATCTCCAAAGACAAGGGAAACAAAATTGAAAATGAACTTTTGGTATTTCATGAGGATCAAAAGCTTCTGGATAGCAAAGGAAATAGTCAGCAAAACAAAGAGGCAACCCATGGAATGGGAGAAGACATTTGCAAATGACACTACAGATAAAGAGCTGGTTTTCAAGATCTATAAACAACTTCTCAAACTCAACACCAAAAAAACAAATAATCAAATAAAAAAATGGGCAGAAGACATGAACAGACACTTCCCCACAGAAGACATACAAATGGCTAACAGACACATGAAAAAAAAATGTTCCTCATCATTAGTCATCAGGGAAATTCAAATCAAATTCAGGGAATTTTCAGGGAATTTCAGGGTACTTTAAAATCAAAACCACATTAGGAGGAGTCAAGATGGCAGAGAAGTAGCAGGCTGAGACTACTTCAGCTAGCAGGAGATCAGCTAGATAGCTTATCTAAAGATTGCAAACACCTGTAAATCCATCGGCAGATCAAAGAGAAGAAGAACAGCAATTCTAGAAACAGAAAAACAACCACTTTCTGAAAGGTAGGACTGGCAGAGTAGTGAATCCAAAGCGACGGGAAGTAGACCCCTGGGGGGAGGGGCCGGCTCCCAGCTAGCGGCAGAGCAACGGAGCACAAAATCGGGACTTTTAAAAGTCTGTTCCCCTGAAGGACATCACTCCAGAGGCTAAACCGGGGCAAAGCCCATGCAGGGGCAGTGTGGCTTCAGATCCTGCAGGGTCACAGAAGGATCGGGGGTGTCTGAGTGTCGCAGAGCTTGCGGGAAGTAGAACGGGAAAGCCTGCTACAGAGACAGAGCCCACAGTAAGCTCCCAGCTGGGGGTTACCTTGAACCGGTCACAGGCTCGGTGAGCTCGGAGTGAGGCCGGAGGTCGGGCAGACGGGAGTTACTGGGCGCTATTCTCTGAGGCCACACTGAGGAGTGGGGCCCCGGGCTCTCGCCTCCTCCGGGCAGGAGACCAGGAGGCCGCCATTTGTATTCCCATCCTCCGGAACTCTTCGGAAACCGCTCAGGGAACAAAAGCTCCTGAAAGAAATCCTGAGCAGATTACTCAGCCCCGCCCCTGGTAAGGGCGGGGCAATTCCGCCTGGGGCAAAGAAACTTGAGAATCACTACACCAGGCCCCTCCCCCAGAAGATCGACAAGAAATCCAGCCAAGGGGTGCCTGGGTGGCTCAGTGGATTAAGCCACTGACTTCGGCTCAGGTCATGATCTCAGGGTTCTGGGATCGAGCCCCACATTGGGCTCTTTGCTCAGCAGGGAGCCTGCTTCTCTCTCTCTCTCTGCCTGACTCTCTGCCTACTTGTGATCTCCCTCTTTGTCAAATAAATAAATAAAATCTTTAAAAAAAAAAAAAAAAAGAAATCCAGCCAAGACCAAGTTCACCTACCAAGGAGAGCAGTTTCAATACCGAGGAGAGCAGCAGATTCCAGAGGAGGAGAAAGCAAAGCACGGAACTCATGGCTTTCTCCCTGTGATTTTTTAGTCTTGCAGTTAATTTAATTTTTTTTCTTTTTCATTTTTCTTTCTCTTTTTCTGCTAAAATTTTTTAACTTTTACCCTTTTCTTATTTAACGTTTTTTAACTAGTTTATCTAATATATATATTTTTTCTTTTTTATACTTTTCTTTATTCATTTTCTTTTTTTAATTCTTTTTTTTCTTTCTTTCTTTCTTTTTGAACCTCTTTTTATCCCCTTTCTCCACCATCACATTTGGGATCTCTTCTGATTTGGTTAAAGCCTTTTTTCCTGGGGTTGTTGCCACCCTTTTAGTATTTTACTTGCTCCTTCATATACTCTTATTCACCACAAAAAAAAAAAAAGAACAAGAGGCAGTACCGAAGGCTAGGGACCTAATCAATACAGACATTGGTAATATGTCAGATCTAGAGTTCAGAATGACAATTGTCAAGGTTCTAGCTGGGCTCGAAAAAGACATGGAAGATATTAGAGAAACCCTCTCTGGAGATATAAAAGCCCTTTCTGGAGAAATAAAAGAACTAAAATCTAACCAAGTTGAAATTAAAAAAAGCTATTAATGAGGTGCAAACAAAAATGGAGGCTCTCACTGCTAGGATAAATGAGGCAGAAGAAATAATTAGCTATATAGAAGAACAAATGACAGAGAATAAAGAAGCTGAGCAAAAGAGGGACAAACAGCTATTGGACAAGGGGAGAATTCGAGAGATAAGTGACACCATAAGATGAAACAACATTAGAATAATTGGGATTACAGAAGAAGAAGAAAGAGAGAGGGGAGCAGAAGGTATACTGGAGAGAATTATTGGGGAGAATTTCCCCAATATGGCAAAGGGAACGAGCATCAAAATTCAGGAGGTTCGCCCCTCAAAATCAGTAAGAATAGGCCCACACCCCATCACCTAATAGTAAAATTTACAAGTCTTAGTGACAAAGAGAAAATCCTGAAAGCAGCCTGGGAAAAGAAGTCTGTAACATACAATGGTAAAAATATTAGATTGGCAGCAGACTTATCCACAGAGTCCTGGCAGGCCAGAAGGAGCTGGCATGATATATTCAGTGCACTAAATAAGAAATACATGCAGCCAAGAATACTATATCCAGCTAGGCTATCATTGAAAATAGAAGGAGAGATTAAAAGCTTCCAGGACAAACAAAAACTAAAAGAATTGGCAAACACCAAACCAGCTCTACAGGAAATATTGAAAGGGGTCCTCTAAGCAAACAGAGAGCCTAAAACTAGTAGATCAGAAAGGAACAGACAATATACATTAACAGTCACTTTACAGGCAATACAATGGCACTAAATTCATATCTCTCAATAGTTACCCTGAATGTTAATGGGCTAAATGCCCCAATCAAAAGACACAGGGTATCAGAATGGATTAAAAAAACAAAACCCATCTATATGTTGCCTACAGGAAACTCATTTTAGACCTGAAGACACCTCCAGATTTAAAGTGAGGGGGTGGAAAAGAGTTTACCATGCTAATGGACATCAGAAGAAAGCAGGAGTGGCAATCCTTATATCAGATCAATTAGATTTTAAGCCAAAGACTATAATAAGAGATGAGGAAGGACACAATATCATACTCAAAGGATCTGTCCAACAAGAGGATCTAACAATTTTAAATATCTATGCCCCTAACGTGGGAGCAGCCAACTATATAAACCAACTAATAACAAAATCATAGAAACACATCAACAATAATACAATAATAGTAGGGGACTTTAACACACCCCTCACTGAAATGGACAGATCATCCAAGCAAAAGATCCACAATAAAATAAGGGCCTTAAATGACACACTGGACCAGATGGACATCACAGATATATTCAGAACATTTCATCCCAAAGCAACAGAATACACATTCTTCTCTAGTGCACATGGAACATTCTCCAGAATAGATCACATCTCAGTCCTAAATCAGGTCCAGCTGTATCAAAAGATTGTGATAATTCCTTGCATATTTTCAGACCACCATGCTCTGAAGCTAGAACTCAATCACAAGAGGAAATTTGGAAAGAACCCAAATACATGGAAACTAAACAGCATCCTTCTAAAGAATGAATGGGTCAACCGGGAAATTAAAGAAGAATTGAAAAAAATCATGGAAACAAATGATAATGAAAATACAATGGTTCAAAATCTGAGGGACACAACAAAAGCAGTCCTGAGAGGAAAATATATAGCGGTACAAGCCTTTCTCAAGAAACAAGAAAGGTCTCAGGTACACAACCTAACACTACACCTAAAGGAGCTGGAGAAAGAACAAGAAAGGAACCCTAAGCCCAGCAGGAGAAGAGAAATCATAAAGATCAGAGCAGAATCATTGAAATAGAAACCAAAAAAACAATAGAGCAAATCAACGAAACAAGGAGCTGGTTCTTTGAAAGAATTAATAAAATTGATAACCCCCTGGCCAGACTTATCAAAAAGAAAAGAGAAAGGACCCAAATAAATAAAATCATGAATGAAAGAGGAGAGATCACAACTAACACCAAAGAAATACCCCAATAATACCCCAATAAGAACATACTATGAGCAACTCTAAGCCAACAAATTTGACAATCTGGAAGAAATGGATGCATTCCTAGAGACATATAAACTACCACAACTGAACCAGGAAGAAATAGAAAACCTGAACAGACCCATAACCAGTAAGGAGATTGAAACAGCCATCAAAAATCTCCAAACAAACAAAAGCCCAGGGCCAGATGGCTTCCTGGGGGAATTCTACCAAACATTTAAAGAAGAACTAATTCCTATTCTCCTGAAACTGTTCCAAAAAATAGAAATGGAAGGAAAACTTCCAAACTCATTTTATGAGGCCAGCATCACCTTGATCCCAAAACCAGACAAGGATCCCATCAAAAAAGAGAACTATAGACCAATATCCTTGATGAACACAGATGCAAAAATTCTCACCAAAATACTAGCCAATAGGATTCAACAGTACATTAAAAGTATTATTCTCCACGACCAATTGGGATTTATTCCAGGGCTGCAAGGTTGGTTCAACGTGATACAACACATTAATAAAAGAAAGAACAAGAACCATATGATACTCTCAATAGATGCTGAAAAAGCATTTGACAAAGTACAGCATCCCTTCCTGATCAAAACTCTTCAAAGTGTAGGGATAGAGGGCACATACCTCAATATTATCAAAGCCATCTATGAAAAACCCACTGCAAATGTCATTCTCAATGGAGAAAAACTCAAAACTTTTCTGCTACGGTCAGGAACATGACAGGGATGTCCATTATCACCACTGCTATTCAACATAGTACTAGAAGTCCTAGCCTCAGCAATCAGACAACAAAAGGAAATTAAAGGCATCCAAATCGGCAAAGAAGAAGTCAAATTATCACTCTTCGCAGATGATATGATACTATATGTGGAAAACCCAAAAGGCTCCACTCCAAAACTGCTAGAACATGTACAGGAATTCAGTAAAGTGTCAGGGTATAAAATAAATGCACAGAAATCAGTTGCATTTCTCTACACCAACAAGAAGACAGAAGAAAGAGAAATTAAGGAGTCAATCCTATTTACAATTGCACCCAAAACTATAAGATACCTAGGAATAAACCTAACCAAAGAGGCTAAGAATCTATACTCAGAGGGCGCCTGGGTGGCTCAGTGGGTTATGCCGCTGCCTTCGGCTCAGGTCATGATCTCAGAGTCCTGGGATCGAGTCCCGCATCGGGCTCTCTGCTCAGCAGGGGCCTGCTTCCCTTCCCCTCTCTCTGCCTGCCTCTATGCCTACTGTGATCTCTCTCTGTCAAATAAATAAATAAAATCTTAAAAAAAAAAAAAGAATCTATACTCAGAAAACTATAAAGTACTCATGAAAGAAATTGAGAAACACACAAAGAAATGAAAAAAGATTCCATGCTCCTGGATTGGAAGAATAAATACTGTGAAAATTTCTATGCTACCTAAAGCAATCTACACATTTAATCAATTCCTATCAAAATACCATCCTTTTTTTTTCAAAGAAATAGAACAAATAATCCTAAAATTTATATGGAACCATAAAAGACCTCAAATAGCCAAAGGAATATTGAAAAAGAAAGCCAAAGTTGGTGGCATCACAATTCCGGACTTCAAGCTCTATTACAAAGCTGTCATCATCAAGACAGCATGGTACTGACACAAAAACAGACACATAGATCAATGGAAGAGAATAGAGAGCCCAGAAATAGAACCTCAACTCTATGGGCAACTAATGTTCGACAAAGCAGGAAAGAATGTCCAATGGAAAAAAGACAGCCTCTTCAATAAATGGTGTTAGGAAAATTGGACAGTCACATGCAGAAAAATGAAAGTGGATAATTTCCTCACACCACACATGAAAATAGACTCAAAATGGATGAAGGACCTCAATATGAGAAAGGAATCCATCAAAATCCTTGAGGAGAACACAGGCAGCAACCTCTTCGAAGTCAGCCGCAGCAACATCTCCCTAGGAACATCACCAAAGGCAACGGAAGCAAGGGCAAAAATGAACTATTGGGATTTTATTAAGATCAAAAGAAAACAGTTAACAAAACCAAAAGACAACTTGCAGAATGGGAGAAGATATTTGCAAATATCAGATAAAGGGCTAGTGTCCATAAAGAACTTAACAAACTCAACACCCATAGAACAAATAATCCAATCAGGAAATAAGCAGAAGACTGAAAAGACATAAGAAAAAGTGCTCCATATCACTCGGCATCAGGGAAATACAAATCAAAACCACCATGAGATCTCACCTCACACTAGTCAGAATGGCTAAAATTAACAAGTCAGGAAATGACAGATGCTGGCGAGGATGCGAAGAAAGGGGAACCCTCCTACACTGTTGGTGGGAATGCAAGCTGGTGCAACCACTCTGGAAAACAACATGGAGGTTCCTCAAAATGTTGAAAATAGAACTACCCTATGACCCAGCGATTGCACTACTGGGTACTTACCCTAAAGATACAAATGTAGTCATCCGGAGGGGCACATGTACCCGAATGTTTATAGCAGCAGTGTCTACAATAGCCAAACTATGGAAAGAACCTAGATGTCCATCAACAGATGAATGGATAAAGAAGAGGTGGTATAAAAAAAAAAAAAAGAAGAGGTGGTATATATACACAATGTAATACTATGCGGCCATCAAAAGAAATGAAATCTTGCCATTTGCGACGACATGGATGGAACTAGAGGGTATCATGCTGAGAGAAATATGTCAAGTGGAGAAAGACAACTATCATATGATCTCCCTGATATGAGTAAATGGAGATGCAACATGGGGGGTTTAGGGGATAGAAGAAGAATAAATGAAACAAGATGGGATTGGGAGGGAGACAAACCATAAGTGACTCTTAATCTCACAAAACAAACTGAGGTTTGCTGGGGGGAGGAGGGCTGGGAGAATGTTGGTGGTGTTATGGACATTGGGGAGGGTATGTGCTATGGTGAGTGCTGTGAAGTGTGTAAACCTGGTGATTCACAGACCTGTACCCCTAGGGATAAAAATATATGTTTATAAAAAATAATTTAAAAATTTTTAAAAAACAATACAAAGTAAATAAATAGACAATAATAATAATAAATAATAAATAGTAATACATAATAAATAAGTACAAACAAAGAAATAAAAATATATATAAGATAATATGTAAAACGGAAATTAAAAGCTAGTCTTTGGGAAGAGAGTGTCTAAGGTAAAATCCCACTTTTGTCTCTGATTAGATATATGAACTTCAAATGATTATTTAACTATTTTAGGCCTATTTTTTGTAATTGTAAGAACCTAATGATACCTATAATAAATGGTTACTTCATTGTTGTCAGAAGAAATGATGTGATGGTTAGAAATATCTGACAGCCAGTGTTCCTGAAAACCAAGCGGACTTTAGTAAAATGAAAATGAAGTAAAATTCATTTTGAATTTCAGGCATCTGATTTGTTTTTAGAATCAAATTAGCTAGTACTCTACATTCCCCAAGATTATACTAACATTCTCCATGAAATCCCCTTCAGTCCAGTGATGCAATCAGAACAAAGCATTACTTTTAAATATCTACTCATTCAGTCACTTCCACTGAATGAATATAGGGTAAAACAAGATCACTTCTACCTATTTACCCAACTAATAGGAAAACCTATGTTTATATAATACTTGCAAACAATTATTTATGACAACTTTGCAATTATGAAAAACTTCAACTCACTAAGATGAACATCAACATCTGAATGGATAAACTAGCAGTGACATTATAATTTAATTAAATACTATTTAGCAATATAATGAATGTGCTAGCAAGCTAAGCAAAGACACAGATGGATGTCATGGATGTCATGAATGCATATTGATAAGCCAAATAAGCCAGTTCCAAAAAGCTACCTATTACATGATTTCAGCTATGTGACATTCTGGAAAAGGCACAGCTGTAGAGACAATAAAATGATGGAACAGTGGTTTTGAGGTATTTGGGGAGTGGTAGGCATAGGGCTGAATACATAAAACATAGGAAACTTACTGGGTGGTAAAATTATTCTGAACAATATGTAATGGTAGATACATTACACCATAAACTTGTCAAAACCTGTAGAACTTACGATACAGAGGGAACTTTAAGTGTGGATATTAAAAAAAAGAATCACTTAAGATACTGACAGTTCCCATGAAGGAATGTAGACTATTAGAAAACTATCCAACTATATTACAAATGTATGAAATACCCTCACTGATGTGGGTGGGGGAGAAAGCTACTGATATAAATAATTTTGAAAATCATTGAAATATGGAAGACTAAAGGCAAATGAAATGGTACATGAAGACTGAGTTCCAGTGGATAACTTTTCTCACCATTAAGGGCATAGGTGAAAGTATTTGATACCAATATATCATCATTGGAGTAGAAGTTTACAGACAAGCAAGAAGAGGTTAGAATGGCCCACCTGGTAGTGGATTAGAAATAGAGCTGTCAGTCTGAATTTATGTTTTGCTTAGTAGATTTATAGATGGTTTGAAATAGAGTTTGAAATAGATGGTTTTATATATATATATATATATAGTATACTTACATATATAAATATGCATATATTTATATACATATTTATTTATATACATATTTATATATATTTAATATATATTAATTATAATATAAATATATATTTATTTATATACATTTTTATATATTAAATATATAAAATATATAATATATATTTATATATGTATATTATATATATATAAATATGTATATATTTATATATATATTTTTTTTTCTTGCTTTATCAGTTAGTATGTCCTAGAAATAATGATGTTTCAGAAGTAAAGGACACATTTAGCTCAGATCTTGGTTTCAAGTATCATTCTCCAACAAAATATTACAGAGTTCCTGGAGAAGTGGCTAATTCAAGGATGAAACAGGTAATCTACCAGGTGATCCTGTTACTTTGCAGAGCCAGAGAGTGCTATACAGCAAAACAAAACAAAATACAAACAAAAATCCATGATGATAGGAATAAATAAATAAATAAGGATAGAAGAACCAATTGAAAGAGCCTTCAATGGCAAAAATCTGGAACATTTTGAACTACAAAATCAATAAAATAGTATTAGAATCTAACCAAAGTATTAAATAAATATTTCTGTGTCCATACTGATGCAATTAGATGACTGAATAAATACATGGGGCTGGGGATGAGAGATTAATATCCCAAGCAGAAGGATTCCAAATAATGTATGTGAATACTCCATTATCAAAGAGGTAGAGGAAAACTCACTCTTTAGGTGTGAGCTATAGTACTGAACTCCTTTCAGATAGTACAGTAGGAGAACTGGGAATAAAGACTATCTTTTGCTAAAAGAAAAAAGAAAGTACTTTCTGTGATCTTTCTTGCATAGCTGCAGTCTAATCATAAGACAAATACTCTACTATAATTGAGGGATTTTCTATAAAGTTATTGGCCAGTACTCTTCAGGAGTTTCAAGTTTCCTGAAAATAAGAATGACTGAGAAACTGTCACAGCCTCAAGTTGTCTAAGGATACATACTGATTAAATGCAATATGGTATATTGGATTGGATCCTGGAAAAGAAAAAAAAAATGACATTTAAGTGAATGTTAAGAAAATATGAATAAGATATGAACTTTAGTTAATTATCAATATTGGTTTTTAAATATAACAAGTATTTCATACTATTGTAAGAGTACAGAGTCTATGGAAACTGCTTCTACTCTTTCTGTAATATTGCTGTATATTTAATTTATAATAAAAACTACTAAAATGAAGTTGAAGTATATATTTCTCAAATGTAAGAAAAGATAGTTTCCATTAAACCTGCATTACATAAGATTTTAAGAATTTGGGAGGGTTTAAATAAATAAATAAAATCTTTAAAAAAAACAAAAAAATAAAACAAAACAAAAAAAAAGAATTTGGGAGGGTTTATAATAGGTATATTTGTAAAATATTTAACATCATGAGAAAGGATTTTTAAATTGCCACGATATTATATTGTAAGATTTTTACATTATAAGTGAAGCAACAAATATTAATTAGAGAGTACTGAACTAAAGTTGCATATTTTATTCCCTAAAGAAATCCATAAAAATAACAAAAAACAATGCTCCTGAAATTTCAATAGGGGAGATAAAATGGCTTAACAACAAAATTTCCTTGATTTTAATGAGGATAAAAGAAAAAGAAAATGGAAGAAAGAAAAGAAAATGGAAAGTCTGTAGTCTAAGGGCTAACATAAAACCAACCTTATGAAGAATTACATTAAATACAAGTAAAATAAAATCCAAAATTAAAAACAGATATTGTCTAACAAGATTAAAAATACAAAATGAGGCTGTAGGCTATGTAGAAGAGAAGGATTTTACATAGAAAGACATTGCCAATATGAAAGGTAAAGATTCCAGTTGGGGGAGTGTTTCTGTTTATATTTATAGTAAGCACAAGACAGCTGGTTTGGCTATATTGATTACAGAGAAAACAGAATTCAAAAGAAGCAGTGTTAACTGCCATAAACAGGGTCATTTCATAATGATAAAAGGGTCTATTCATCAAGAATTCTTACTATCTCTAAATATAAATGTAGCTAGTTAAAATTCAAAATGCATCTAATCAATACCCTCCACCCTGAAGCTACTTTCTCTTCTCAATATCCTTAAAGTTATGCCTGCTATTAGAGAAATCATATAAATGATAATATGTTTGTCCCAAAATAAAGGTTTTTTTATATTAAGTATTATACATTATAATTTATCAAATTATTTTACAATTAAATTTCCTTTTTTTGGCATACAATTTACATATCATTCACCCATTTTAAGTATATAAATTAATGGCTCTTGATAAAACCTACATGCTCACCACAATATAGCTATAAACATACCACTCATTGTTCTTAAGCTATTTGTCATATCCAATTAATATTTGCCATTAAAGTGTGCATGTTTATATTTATAACTATTAATTCACATTTTCTTTACAAATTTAAATTTGTGTAAGCATGTAAAATAAAAGTACCCATATTCCACTTCCATTTCTGTTCTCCAGCATTATCTCTTGAAAACTATTGTTAAAGTCTTTACATTTTCTTAAGGTAAGCAATATTGTATTACATATACATACACACACACACACACAAACAGATATCTATTATGTTCTATTGGTACTAAGTAAATAGAGCTTCCTAAAAAGTTACACTGAACCCTCATTTATGTTTCTTTATGTTCTCATAGCCTGGAAACTTATTTTCCTTTGTCCAAAACAAAAGTCAATTTGGACTAAATTATAGACCAAGAGAACGGTGTGCTTAACTACATGATGATGTTTAGTGATTTTCTTGGTACTTGTTTCTTTACTTTCTAAAGTACTCTGCTTTCTATGTTTTTCTTTTCAGGGAATATCACAAAATTCTTTGTATTCCCTAAACCTACAACAGTTGGGAAAATAAATGATTCTTAAATAAATATCAACTAACATGTAAGGTCATGTTCTAATGTTATTTGCTATAAAAAGAGATTGGATTTCATAGCTGAGATCTCTAAAAACATGACTGATTTACCATTCTTTACTTTGTAAAAATAAATATCACAGGGAAAAATAAATGAATGAATGAATGAATAAATAAATAAATAAATATCACAGAAATGCTATCATGCCCTTAAATAAATTCATGACATATTCCAAATAAATATATTATGTCTTAATTCCACACATGTATTTATGGAGTATCTCCAACCAAAGTTTTAAAACATGAAAAAATTATGGGAGACAATAGCACAAAAAGGGTTAATTTTGTAGTTTAAAACAGTAGCATACCATAGAAAAGGTAATGCATTTTAGAGAAGTGAAAAATTGAAAAAAAAAATGCCAAGTGTGTCAGGTAAGACTTAGGTAGAAAAAAAAGTAGAATTTGAGTAGGGTATAAATATATAAGGAATTACAAAGATATATCAATTGCTGCACAATGGAAATGGAAAAAGAGCTTATTTGTAAAAGTATCAACAATGGGTAATTTATATGTCAATAAGGAAAATAGTCTATGAATTTTGGGGGGGAATGAGAAACATATAATGTGTGGAGAGATTAAAGCTAGTTTTCAGAATTAACACTGAGGACTAGCGTTTGACACTAGAGAAAACATTTTGATGTTTTGAAGGATGTTTTTACTAAAATAACATGTTAATAACAACAAAACTGAGCTTTGGAGAAATCATTAACTCTGCCATTACCTTCAGATACTTTATGTGGCTTTGTAATAAAATTACTTTTTGTTTTTGAGAAAGGACCATTGCAAACAGAGATTTGCAAGATTTAATCCTGGGTACTGAAGCTTTGTTAAAAGAAACACTCTATTAAATAGATTGAGCAGGCTCATTATTAGTCAATGTATTTGCAATAGGGCGGAAAAAATGACCTCTTTGTAGTGAAAGAAGCAAGAATTAAACCTATAAACAATCTAGAGATAAGCACCAAATGGGCAGAAAAAAAAATCATTTTAACATTATTTCTCTTCTTCAGCTGTAGATATTTTGAATGAATTTATAGTAAATGCTGTACTTAAAGTGACAAAAGTAAAGTATGCTATGAGAGGATAAAGTTGACAGAAGAAAGTCTATTGGAAGCACAGATTTTCTTCCACCTTGCAGTTCTACAGTTCATTAACTTTAAATACTGAACAAATGCCAAATTTTAATACCAACATTACTTCTGCACATAGTCTTTTTAAGTTATATCACACATTACATTTAGAATGCTTTCAATTCGGCTGTAATTGGTTTACTTAAAGATAGCTGAGCATATAAGGTTTTTAAGCTTCTTTCTCAATTAGTTGATGAAGCTTCTGTTTCTATTTCTCTGTATTACACAGTTGGATAGTAATTTGACTTAAATTTTTAAATTTACATGGACAGTACATAATTAAAACATGACTGAAAGTCTGTTGTAATCATACCGATTTAACCAGTTGCTTAAATTTTCTTGCGATTTAGTATTAGAAATATTTAGAAGATTATTCATTTTGGTGGCAAAATATGATTAGTCTATAAAAAATATTGTGCAGTAAACAGTTCTCTTTGGACTCCATGTATAAGTACATTTTATATGACATTTCTTATATAAGAGGTTGCTGAATGGGTTCCCAGGGATTTAACCTGCAGATTGCAAAGAACAGGGAATTTATGTTCTCTTTCAAATTTTCTATCTTCCTAAAAGTAAAATCAGTTTACTGTTTAAACTGAATCTCAGTTAAGGAGCTGTTTGTAAAGATGAGAGCTGTTTCTGCCTTTCCAATGCTTATTCCTAGCAGATCTAAAAAAAAAAATGTTAAGGACTTTGCTGTTCCTAAAATTTGTATCCCATGTTATAAGATAAAGCAATTATATAAAATGGATGAGGGGCATCTGGGTGGCTCAGTGGGTTAGAGCCTCTGCCTTTGGCTCAGGTCATGATCCCAGAGTCCTGGGATCAGCCCCCTGCCCTGCTCTCTGCTCAGCAGGGAGCCTGCTTCCCCCTCTCTCTCTGCCTGCTTCCTGCCTACTTGTGATCTCTGTCTGTCAAATAAATAAACAATCTCTTTTTTAAAAAATAAATAAGATGGATAAAATTTGAAAAATAGAATATATTCCAAAATTCAAGAACAATAAGTATTAGTTAAGAAAATGAACAGAGATTATTTACATTCTTACAGAGACCTGGAAAATAAAAGGCTCTCAGAATGGTCTGTGCCTATGCTCTGCTTTCTGAGTTTACTTCCTTCATATAACACCATAACACCAATTATATGTATATGAATTTTATCATTTCCTTTGCAGTTCATCTACTTTAAAACTCAGAGTGATTCCATTACAGTTTTTCCCATCACAGGAAACTACGCATTAGTGAATCAAACAATTTCTTAATAAGGCTTTTTTTTTTCTATTTGGTAATTTACCATCAGCTGCAAAAGAACAAGCAATCTTAAAATATTTCTTTAGAATAATAAGTTGAAGCAAATATTCATTGTATCAGAATTATAATTCTGAAAATGAGTGTGCCAATATCTCATCTTTGTCATCTGGATCACTGATGTCTCAAATTCTTTGCCGAATGAATAACTATCCCACCCACACCAATTACCATAATTTTGCTCTCCAGAATATCAATTTATTAGATTTTACCAATTCTTATATGCTTTGAATGCACATTTAAATGTAAATGTGGGACACAGGTTTGCCAGCCTGTGACAAATGTCTAGCATTGTGTAACAGCTTGCAATTTGATGGTAAAATTTGTACCCAAGGTGAGCCACTGTCATAACATGTTTGACCTCGTTCCCTTCAGTGCCAAAGACCAAGACCTTAGATGTGAAAGTAGAGGCTGTCAAAAGTGATACTCATTGTGCTTTGCATTCTTATTGAGGTGTGATATTCAAACATGGAATAAGACATTTTCACATACTTGTGCTTGCAAAGATTTCTAAATTATTGGTCTCAGGGTAGAAAAGACTGAATAAAATATTGCTTTATACTTTTATGTAACATAGGAGATGAGGTTGGTTCACTGCTTTCCTAAATTATAATCCAACCATATTTATTCTATTATGAAATGGTCTCAAAATTATAAGGATCAAAAAAAAATACAATTGTCACTGTAGAAATTTGTCTTCTGTTGAAACCATGTGATCAAAATTTAAAATATAAACTTGTAATGCAAATAACTTGATTTTTTTTCTTCTTTTATTAACATATATTGTATTATTTGTTTCAGGGGTATAGGGCTGTGACTCATCAGTCTTACATAACTCACAGCACTCAACATAGCCCACACTCTCCCCAGTGTCCATCACCCCACCACTCCAGCAACCCTCAGTTTCATCTTGTTTCATTTTTTCCCTCCCTTCCACTATGACCCTCTATCTTGTTACCCAAATTCCTCATATCAGTGAAATCATATATAATTGTCTTTCTCTAAATGACTTATTTTGCTTAGCACAATAACCTTTAGTTCCATCCATGTCATCATTGCAAATGGCAAGATTTCATTTTTGATGGTTGCATGATACTCCTCTCGTGTGTGTGTGTGTGTGTGTGTGTGTGTGTGTGTGTGTGTGTATGTGATCTTCTTTATACATTAATCTGTTGATAGATATCTAGGCTTTTCCCATAGTTTGACTATTGTGGACATTGCTGCTATAAACATTGGGGTGCACGTGCACCTATAGATAAAATACATTGATTTTATAGTGACCTGGTTAAAAAAAAAAATGATGCATTCATACCATATAGTGAACTTTGTTTTAAAAGAATGAGGTAGGGATGCCTGGGTGGGTCAGTTGGTTAAGCGGCTGCCTTCGGCTCAGATCATGATCCCAGTGTTCTGGGATGAGTCCCACATCGGGCTCCTTGCTCAGCAGGGAGCCTGCTTCTCCCTCTGCCTCTGCCTGTCACTCTGCCTGCCTGTGCTCACTCTCGCTCCTCTCTCTCTCTCTCTGACAAACAAACAAACAAATAAATAAATAAATAAAAATCTTTTAAAAAAATAAAATAAAAGAATGAGGTAAAATAATTATTTTTTTGTGTGGAAAGTAATATTAAGTGAAATATCAATGTAAGCATTAAAGTATTTTAAAAGGATAAATATGAGAAACCTAACATGCTTATATTTGAGGAAAGAACCTTGGTAATGGGAAGATTTTTTTGTCCTTTAAACATGACTATTGACTTGTTTTGAATGTTATTTTGAATGTTTTGAATGTTAAAAGGTATGTATATATTACACTCAATATTATATCTAATAATTGAGATAATAGAAATGTTTATTTTTTCTAAAATGTTCTAAATTTAAGTATTAGTACATGTCTTATATAGTGAATTATAAATTCAAACACAATCTCATAACCCATTTATTATTTTGTCATGAAAAGACTAAAATTTGGTACTGTAACAATGCTACCCCAATGTCATTTAAATTTACTAGTATTTATTATTATTTTTGATAAGGAAGCTTACTTCTAAGTATTAATTACAGGGATGCCTGTGTGGCTCAGTCAGTTAAGCATCTGCCTTCAGCTCACGTCATGATCCAGGGGTGCTGGGATTGGGTCCCATATCAGGCTCCTTGCTCAGTGGGAAGCCTGCTTCTCCCATCTGCATGCCACTCCCTCTACTTGTGCTCTCACTTTTTCTCTTACTCTCTCTCTCTGGCAAATAAATAAATAAATAAATAAATATTCTTTAAAAAAAAAAAAAAATAAGCCAAGACAGCTCTTGGCTCCTTGTTGCAACTTTCCAATGAAATTTCCAATGACCATAAGCATTATGTGTCAATTTCAATTCAACATATTTTGTTTGTATAAATCAGCAGTTTTCAAGGCATTCCATTATCCATCCAAACTGAAGTAAATTGTTGGGATTCTTCCAGATATAACTTTGTATCGCTCAGAAATTGTTTGGGATGGTATGGTTGTTTTATGGTTGTTTTAATTTATGACTGGCTAGACATACTTTTTTTTTTTTTTTTTTAGGTGCAAAATGGTGGTTTATTAAAGCACGGGGACAGGACCCATGGGCAGAAAGAGCTGCTTCCCTGGGTTGTGAGGGATGGCATTTTATGTACCCTGCAGCTGGACATACTTATTGTCATAAACTATAGTCTGTGAAAAATTCACATCAAGATATACATAGGTGAGTTTTCTCAGCATGTATTCCATAGTGGTTGCTTTATAGATAAATGAATATGAGGAATTATCCATATGCAATTTGCTTTTGCATAGATTCTCTAAGTGCTACATGATATTCTACATAACTAGTTACCATGATAAATTTAACCTAGTGTTCAGATGTTTTTGTAAATGTTATGACTTTGATAATAATGGAAAGAAATAAGTGGTGAATTTGTAAAAAAAATTGTAAAATAATTACAATAATTACAGACTAGGAAGAAAACAAAGATACAAACATTTTATTTCTGTTAACTAATTTTTCTAGGTAAAATAAACAATTCAGTGATACTAAGTATGCTGTGACTACTGCTACTAATGAATAGGATTTAGGGATAAATTATCCAATTAATTGGATAATTTTTGTCTCTGCTTATATGTATTTGAGAAGGATCACTGAAGAACAGGTCCATGTCTGATGGACAAAATATGAAATCAATGAAAAGAAACTTGACCCCAGGAAGCTATGGCTTATGGTCTGTTAGTTCAAATGCTCTATTTAGGTCTTGGAATTGATAGCACTCAAATAGCAATCATAGAAGAAACAAGTCATCTTTAATTCATCTAACCCAACAGAGAACTCTGGGTATTGGGTATTGAGTATCTAATGTGTGGAGATGATTAAGAGTAAGGATGGCTTGTAATAAAGCACAATTTTTGCACAATACACCCAAATATTTGTTTGTTGTTTGTTTATTTATTATAAAAGCTTATGTTCAGTGCTCAAGTTGATGGGCCATATTAAAGTATAATCAGCTTACATATTAAAGTGTAATCAGCTTATGTTTATAAACAGTTTTTAACTGACATTAACTTCTCTACTAATTCCGGATAACCTGAAGGAATAAAAATATTATTTAGTTCAATGCAATAGTAATAACACCTCCTCTGAGAGTTTGATCACACTTTCGTTATCATAAGACTAGTTTCCTGATCTCATATTGTTATTATTTAGCAAAAAATTAACATAAAAATCATAACTTGTTATATAACTTGTTACATTATCCCAGAAAGCTTTTTAACTATTCTGGACTTTATTTCTTTATCTGCTAAAATTTTTTGTAACTATACGTTGTGATCAAAACTTGAATATGGTTAGTATGGTTCCAAAATCCATGTACTTAACCAAACTCTGCCATATATATATATATATATATATATATATATATATAATCGTGTTGCTTTTTCAAAAATAGAACCTATAAAGTTTAAGTTAAGTGTGCTGCATTTTATTATCCCTCAATCCCATTTTCTTTCTCTCCTATTTCTGTAATATGCATGCTTTATAAACACTTTATTCTCTGTCCACCTGAAATTATTTTTCATATAAAACTATTTAGTATAACTTAAAGTAAATAAACATAAAAATAATTATTTTTTTATTTTTACAATTAATAGCACTCTTACTCAATTTCAATTTTGTTTCCATTCCAAACATTTGGAAACATTTTCCAAATTGGAAACAAATTTCCATTTTGTCTCAAGAAATTTGGGACAAGGAGAGGGAAAGGAGACCATTATTAAGTCTGTCATGATAATTACAAAGAGGTGATAGTGACATGAACTATGTTAGTATGCCATTGATAGCATAGGAAATGCAACAGTAAAGAACGAATGGATGACTGGATTGGGATAACATGCACAGAGTCAAGAACCCAATAGGGTAGAAACAGGTGATAGTGCTACAGAGAGATGATAAATAGTATTTTGTGTTTCTGTGAAACATCCAAGAACAAGTTGCCACTTTGAAGGTAATGTAAGATTGGAGGCTCAAGAATGAGCTTATGGGTATATTTAGGATTTATGAAAGAAATGGGTGACAGTTAAGCTATACAGGTGGATACTGTCAGCAAGAAGATGGCCTCAAGAAGAAGAAAAAGTTGGTTTTAGAAATATATGTGAGTGATGGCAATATTTAAAAGGTAGATAGAGGGAGAGGTCTTAACTAGAGACACAACACAGAATGAAAAAGATAAAACAACAAAACCCTTTAACTAATTGTAACAAAGATTTTTCTCAAGATGAGATAGGTAAAAAATAGCAAATATCGAGGAGAGGTCACTGTGAGAAAGGTAAATCTTATATGTACTTAGGAAATATACAGATGATTTTATAAGCCATGTTATATTCTGTCTTAGTATTATCAATATAACAGAGTTATTTTTCTTCTGTCTACTAATGTATCATGAAAGGAAATCTAAAAATATTCTCACTCACTTGGAAAAATATTTTGAACTGAGTCACTTCAAAATAAAGGAAAGATAATTGTAGAAGGAAAACTGATCTGAGGAGGCTTCAAATTGTTAGAAACACATATTTCAGAGCAGTCAGTCTTAAAATATGAGAGACAAATGATCTCAATGAACAAAGTTAAACAGAATGAGGTCCCAAATATAAATACAAAGAGGGGCGCCTGGGTGGCTCAGTGGGTTAAGCCTCTGCTTTCAGCTCAGGTCATGGTCTCAGCGTCCTGGGATTGAGCCCTACATCAGGCTTTCTGCTGAGTGGATAGCCTGCTTCCTCCTTTCTCTCTGTCTGCCTCTCTGCCTGCTCGTGATCTCTCCCTCTCTGTGTCAAATAAATAAAATCTTTAAAAAAAATAAATACAAAGAGAAAAAACAATAGTACAGCTACACAAACTTTCATATTGAGTTTCTTTTTTGATAGGCAACTCTAAGAGGTATGTTACAGGACAAGAAGAATTAAAATAGTTCCAAGTGATGGTTGAAAATTGTCTTGACTGCATGATCATATAAACTATACGAAGGATATCTCATCTTTAAAAATACCGTGCAACATGCAATAAATTTGAAAACTTTATGTTGAGATATATGTGAATTTATAAACTGAAATTTGAAGCAAAGCTTTAAAATATTGATTGATGAGTCCATCATGAGAATCCCAATTATAGCAATCATAAAAGTAATTTGTCAATAGAGGATTTACTTCAGTGTAAATCTATTCTAAGAATTGTAAATCAACATAATGTTTTAGGAATCAACTATGTTTGAGACTAAACAATTTGCAAAATGTCAACATCTACTCTGTAGAATTGCCTATGATAGCTTTATTTACAGATGCTCTATGGAGCTATATCTAACAGATTGAGCAAGTGGAACACTAATTTTTTTATATGGTTACAAATTATTAAATCTTTATATAGTAAAAAATTCTGTTTTAAACTTTTTAAACAGATAATTATTATTGCAGATAATTTAAAATAAAGATAATAGAAAATCAGTAAGAACAATATAAGAAATGATTAAAAATCTTGAATATTTTTAAGTTAACTCTTTCATCTACAAGAATTCTCAGACCAATTACTTACATAGAAACAAATGAGGATGAGGATATATTTACTCTTTTACATACACAAATATACACTATGCTAAATCTCAGCTTCAGCTACAATTTGATTTATCTCAAAGCTCATAGTATGATTATGATCTTCCTCAATATGTTGGGACTTGTTTGTGACCTAATATGTGATCTATTCTGGAGAATGCTTCATGTGCCCCTGAAAAAACTGTGTGCTCTGTTGTTTTAGCATGAAATGTTCTGAATATATATGTTAAGTCCATCTAGTCCAGTGTATCATTCAAAGCAACTGTTTCCTTGATTTTTGTTTGGATAATCTGTCCATTGATGTAAATAGAGTGTTAAATCTCCTACCATTTTTTAAAGAGGTATTTACTTGAGAGAGAGGGAAAGAGAGAAGCAGCATGGGAGTAGGGGCAGAGGGAGAGTCTTAAGAAGACTCCTCACTGCATGTGGAGCCTGACACAGGTCTTGATCTCACAATCCTGAGATTATGGTGTGAACCAAAACTGAGATGGAGGCTAAACTGACTGAACCATCCAGGTTGTGCAAATCTCCTACTATTTTATTGTGTTATTATCTATTTGTTCATTTATATTCATTCTTACTTTTTTTTTTTTTATGTTTTTGGGTGCTCCCATGTTGGAGGGGCATACATATTTACAAATGCTAGATCTTTTTGGATTGTTCCCTTTATTATTACATAGTGTCCTTTGTCTCCTTTGACAGACTTTCTTTTAAAGTTTATTTTGTTTGATAAAAGTCTTGTAACCTCGAATTTTAGACATCCATTTGCATGATAAATGTTTCTTTATACTCTAATTTTTTATCTGCAGGTATCTTTAGGTCTAAAATGAGTCTCTTGGAGACATATGGATGGGTCTTGTTTTTCATCCATTCTGTCACCCTATGTTTATTTGATTGGAGAATTTAGTCCATTTACATTCAGAATAATTATTGATAGATATGAATTTATTGCATTTTGTTTTGTTTTGTGCTTGTTTTTGTAGTTTTTTCCTCTCCTCCTTTCTTCTCTCTCTCTCTCATGGTTTGCTGGCTTTTTTTTTTTTTTTTTTTTTTTTTTTTTTTGGTGTTGTACTTGAATTCCTTTCTCTTTATTCTTTGCACATCTATTATGGGTTTTGATTTGTGGTTACCATTACATTTGTATATAACACCTTCTGCAAATAGCAATCTATATGAAATTGATGGTTGCTTAAATTTGTACATTTCTTTACTCCACAGCCTCCATATTTTAGGTATGTGGTTTCATATTTTACATCCTTTTATTCTTTGAATCTTTTGACTGGTTTTTACAGTTTTACCTACTTTTACTGCATTTGTGATTCCTACTCTTCATGATCTCTCTTATGGTCTTACCTTTCTAGCCAAAGTGTCCCCCTTTAATATTTCTTATGGGGTAGGTTTAGTGGTCATGAGTTCTTTTAGTTTTTGTTTGAGAAACTCTTTACATCTTTCTTTCTAAATGGTAGCTTTTCTGGGTAGAGTATTCTGGGTTACAGATTTTTCCCTCTTAGTCCTTTGAATATTTTATGCCACATTCTCTGACATTTTCTACTGAAAAATAAGCCCATTGCCTTATGTTTTTCCCCCTTATATGTAACTGTCTTCTCTTGCTGCATTTTTTTTTTCTTTATCAGTAGTTTTTCCATTTTATGTGTCCTGGTATGGACCTCCTTGGGTTGATTTTATTGGACAATCTCTGTGCCTCCTGGGTCTGGCAAGAGTTTCCTTCCCCAAGTTAGGGGAGTTCTCAGCTATTATTTCCTCAAATACCTTTTCTTCCTCCTTTTACCTCTCCTTCTGGGATATCTGTAATGTGAATGTGATTATGCTTCAGGGAGTCAATGAGTTTCCTAATCTATTATCAATTTGCATAATTTGTTTTTCCTACACTTGCTCTGTTTGATTACTTTCCATTACTCTGTTTTTTTCTTATACCTTTAGGTTATTTTTTCCCCATCAATTTCATTTTTTACTTCATTTATTATGGTCTTCATCTTTGATGGGTTATTTCTACCTGTTTTTTAAGAGCCTCACTGATGTCCTCCACTCTTTCTTGAGTCTAAAGGGTATCTTTATGATCATTACTTTAAATTCTTGGTCAGGCATATTAGTTATATCTGTTTTACTTAGGTCTCTAACTGTGGTTTTGCCCCTATTCTTTCATTCTTTCTTTTTTTTTTAATTTTTTATTTCTTTTCAGCATAACAGAATTCATTGTTTTTGCACCACACCCAGTGCTCCATGCAATCCATGCCCTCCCTAATACCCACCATCTGGTTCCCACAAGCTCCCATCCCCCACCCCTTCAAAACCCTCAGATTTGTTTTGCACAGTCCATAGTCTCTCATGGTTCACCTCCCCTTCCAATTTCCCTCAACTCTCTTCTCCTCTCCATCTCCCCATGTCCTTCATGTTATTTGTTATGCTCCACAAATAAGTGAAACCATATGATAATTGACTCTCTCTGCTTGACTTATTTCACTCAGCACAATCTCTTCCAGTCCCGTCCATATTGCTACAAAAGTTGGGTATTCATCCTTTCTGATGGAATCATAATACTCCATAGTGTATATGGACCACATCTCCCTTATCCATTCGTCATTGAAGGGCCTCTTGGGTTCTTTCCAAAGTTTGGCGACCATATTCTTTTCTTTGGGACATATTCTTCTGTTTCATCACTTTGTCTACCTCTCTGTGTCTGTTTCTCTGTGTTAGGAAAGTCAGCTACCTCTCCTGCTCTTGAAAGTAATGGTCTTATAAAGAAGAGATCCTGTCGTGTCCTCCAGTGCAGTGACCCTGTTTTGTAGGACCTGGGATCTCAGGTCTCATATATATGTTGACTTTCCCCTACTGTTGTGCCCTGGACACTTTATCCTTCAGACCTGTTGTCTTCAGGGGTTCTCTTTGCCTATTACTTGTTTTTTATCAGTGTGGGTGCATTTTAACAAGGTGTATGCTGTTCTGCTTACAAGACTTGCTGCTGCTGCCCCCAGAGCTGAGACCCTTTTAAATGTGTGAGTTAGAGTTGTGTATTTGTATGGTTTGTACCAGTCTTCTAAAGGAAGATACCAGGTTTGAGGCAAGTGTGACTGGGAGCTACCAAAACATAGTACTGGGGCTTATTGTAAGCAAATTAGATAGTGAGTATTAGTGTCACACTCGTTCCTACAGGTGGCTGTGTTTATGCTGGGGCTCAGAGGAAGAAAATGTCACCTTCCAGTTCCTTTTGTTCTTAGAAGGGTCTCTCTGCAATTCCTGACTCGCCAAGGTATGCTCTGAGATGAGTATAACTCTTTCTTTTGCATATGCCAGCTGTTCTTAAAACTGCTGCTTCTATGCTGTATCTGCATGAGTTATTTGTCATACTGTTTAATGTGGGGACTCCATTTCTGAATGTTCTCCAGGTTCTCCCAGAGCTGAGCCTGATGATTTTTAAAAATCCCAGGCTTTAAGTACTACTGGTGGCAAGATCTCATGAAATTCAGCCCTTCTTGCTTTCAAAGCCAAATGTTAGGGGATTTGTCTTCCCCATGTGAGCTCCCCAGTGTGATAGTCTGTTTGTTGAGCTTCTCTGTGACACTGGCTCCCTCCTGACCATAGCTGCACATGGTCCTTTCATTCCCCAAACTTGTCTCCACCTTTCCTACCTTCTTCAATGTGGTCTCTTCTACCTTTAGTTGTGGAATTTTATCTTCTAGTCTTCAGGTCATTTTCTGGGTTATTTATACTGATGTGAGTGTTATCTAGTAGTATCCATAGGATTAGGTGAGCTTAGGGTCCTCCTTCTCCACCACCTTGTTCCCAGGCTTTCATTTGAATTTATCTCAAATATCAAAACTCAACTATATTCATATCTAGTTTTCTTTTTTTTTTTTTTTAGGTCCCAGTTACTCCAGAATGAGATATATATATATATATATATATATATATATATGTATGTATAGTTTTTTTTTTTAAATTTCACATATTCAAATGTAACACAGCTGTTTTTAATCTTACCCTAAATTTTATACCAGGACTTCATTAAGAATAGGACAAGTTTCATTTATGCATCCATGTTGCTGAGATATTTGAAATATATTTTTGATAATTTTTTCTTTTTTTTTTTTTGTCCCTTCCAAAAAGAAGGGATGTAGTAGCCTAAGTGTATCCTTAGGGAATATTCAGGTAGAGTAGATATTGTAAGAGTTTCACCCATGTCTTCTTTGTCTGTGTGTGAGGCCAAATTTCAAATGATAATATGTGCATTTTTTTTTCTTTCCTCTGATGTCTCTCTGTCAAAGTCTACCATGAGTGCCTGTAGGATGAGCTCAGAATTATCATCTTTATTCTCCAATGGCAAGAACTGAAGTATACAAAGATCAGTTCCTATACCACTCTGGTGTTATAATTGTTTTTACACTTTTATTTTTATTGAAATCCACACTCCATGGGATTAAGCCCTAGTTGCCCATTAGATAACTTGCTTTATTGTTTTACTTTTTCTTTTTTTGCTATCTCACCTATCCTCTCCCTTACAGTTGTGTGTTAGAATACCTCTTTGATAATAAGAGAAACCTGATATCAGGGTTTGTTTTGAGAGAAAACCAGACAAGGATTGTAAATTGATTGCCCTTGTCAGAAACTTAATAAGAAGGAGATTATTTCTAGATGAAAATGACATGTTCTTTATGGATAGAATAAGATAGAATAAACTTATTATCAAAGAAAAAATATAATTTGATACTAAGTAGAGACATTTATTTAAATAAAACTGAAAATATTTTACCAAGCAATGGATCCTCTCTGAAAGTAATTATAAAAGAAGAATTTTTTTTTCATTTTACTCTATTTCTTTACAGTGTTCAAGAATTCATTGTTTATGCACCACATCCATGCAATATGTGCCCTCCATAATACCCACCATCAGGCTCACCCATCCACCCACTCTCTTCCCCTCAAAAACCCTCAGTTTTTTTTCTCAGAGTCCACAGTCTCTCATGGTTTGTCTCCCCCTCTGATTTCCCCCAACTTCTACTCTCCATCTTCAAATGTCCTCTGTGTTATTCCTTATGCTCCACAAGTAAGTAAAACCATAGGGTGATTGACTCTCTACGCTTGACTTATTCACTCAGCATAATCTCTTCTAGTCCCATTCATGTTGATACAAATGTTAGATATTAATCCTTTCTGATGGAGGCACAATACTCCATTGTATATATTGACAATGTCTTCTTTATCCACTTGTCCGCTGAAGGCCATCTTGGTTCTTTCCACAGTTTGGTGACTGTGGCCATTGCTGCTATGAACATTGGGTACAGATGGCCCTTCTTTTCACTACATCAGTATCTTTGGGGTAAATACCTAGTAGCACAATTGCAGGGTCATAGGGAAGCTTGCTTTCTTTCTTTCTTTCTTTCTTTCTTTATTTTTGGGGAAGCTCTATTTTTAATTTCTTAAGGAATCTCCACACTGTTTTCCAAAGTGGCTGCACCAACTTGCATTCCCACCAACAGTATAAGAGGGTTCCCCTTTCTCCACATCCTCTCCAACACATGTGGCTTACTATCTTGTTAATTTTGGCAATTCTAACTGGTGTAAGATATTATCTCAATGTGCTTTTGCTTTGGTCTCCCTGATGGCTAATTATGATGAACATTTTTTCATATGTCTGTTAGCCATTTGTATGTCTTCATTGGAGAAGTGTCTACTCATGTCTTCTGTCCATTTTTTTTTTTTTTTGACATGATTGTCTGTTTTGTGTGTGTTGAGTTTGAGGAGTTCTTTATAGATTCTGGATATCAGCCTTTTGTCTTTAGTGTCATTTGCAAATATCTTCTCCCATTCTGTGGGTTTCCTCTTTGTTTTGTTGACTGTTTCCTTTGCTGTACAGAAGCTTTTGATATTGATGAAGTCACAAAAGTTCACTTTCACTTTTGTTTCCTTTGCCTTTGGAGCCATATCTTGCTATGGCTGATATGAAGAGGTTACTGCCTATGTTCTCCTCTATGATTCTGATGAATTCCTGCCTCACGTTGAGGTCTTTTATCCATTTTGAGTTTATCTTTGTGTAAGAGAATGGTTGAGTTTCATTCTTGTACACATAGCTGTCCAATTTTCCCAGCACCATTTATTGAAGAGGCACCATTTATTGAAGTATATTTTTTCCTGCTTTGTTGAAGATTATTTGAACACAGAGTTGAGGGTCCATATCTGGGCTCTCTACTCTGTTCCACTGATCTATGTGTCTGTTTTATTTGCTGGTACCATGCTGTCTTGATGATCACAGTTTTGTAGTAAAGCTTGAAATCAGGCAATGTAATGACCCCAGTTTTGTTTTTCTTTTTCAACATTTCCTTAGCAATTCAGGGTCTCTCCTGGTTCTATACAAATTTTAGGATTGTTCCTGCTTTTTGAAAAATGCCAGTGCAATTTTGATTGGGATGGTATTAGAAGTATAGATTGTTCTAGGCAGGATAGACAATTTAATAGTGTTTATTCTTCTGATCCATGAGCATGGAATTCTCTTCCATCTTTTTGTGTCTTCTACTATTTTTTTCATGAGTGTTCTGTAGTTCCTCAAGTATAGATCCTTTACCTCTTTGGTTAGGTTAATTCCCAGGTATCTTATGGTTCTTGGTGATATAGTAAATGGAATCAATTCTCTAACTTCCCATTCTATATTTTGATTCTTAGTGAAAGCACCAATTTCTGTTCATTGATTTTGTATCCCACCACATTATCGAATTGCTGTATAGCTTCTAGTAGTTTGGGGGTGGAATCTTTTGGGTTTTCAATATAAAGTAACATGTCCTCTGCAAAGAGAGAGAGTTTGACTTCTTCATTGCCAATTTGAATACCTTTTACTTCTTTGTGTTGTCTGATTGCTGTTGCTATGAGTTCTAGTACTATGTTGAACAATGATGGTGAGAGTGGACATCCTTGTAGTGTTCCTGATCTCAAAGGAAGGCTATCAGCTTTTCCCCATTGAAGATGATATTTACTGTGGGTTTTTCATAGATAGATTTTATGAAGTTGATGAATGTTCCCCTTATCCCTATACTTTATAGGGCTTTAATCAGAAACAGATGCTGTATCTTGTCAAATGATTTTCTGCATCAATTGAGAGGACCATGTGGTTCTTCTCTCTTCTCTTACTGATTTTTTTTTCTATCACACCAATTAATTTGCAAATGTTGAACCATCCTTGCATCCCATGGATAAATCGTACCTGGTCATGGTGAATAAACTTTTTAATGTCCTGTTGGATCCTATTAGCTAGAATCTTGTTGAGAATCTTGGCATCCATATTCACCAGGGATATTGGTCTTAAATTCTCCCTTTGGGTGGGGTCTTTGCCTGGTATGGGGATCAGGGAAATGTTAGCTTCATAAAAGGAGTCTGGACGTTCTCCTTCTGTTTCTTTTCTTTCCTTTCCTTTCTTTCTTTCTTTTTCTTTCTTCTTTCTTTCTTTTTTTTGAAAAAGCTTCAGAACAATAGGTATTATTTCTTCTTTGAATGTTGGATAGAATTCTACCAGGAATCCACCAGGTCCTGGGCTCTTGCTTTTTGGGAGGTTTTTGATCAGTGATTCATTCTTATTACTAGATATTTATCCATTCAGGTTGTCAACTTCTTCCTGATTCAGTTTTGGATGTTTGTATGTTTTCAGGAATGCATTCATTTCATCTAGGTTTCTTAAAGTATTGGCATATAGCTATCAATAGTAATTTCTGATGATTGTTTCTATTTCCTTGGTGTTAATTGTGATCTCTCCCTTTTCATTCATAATTTTATTAATTTGGATACTCTCTCTTTTCTTTTGGATTAGTTTGGCCAGTGGCTTATAGATCTTATTGATTATTTCAATGTTTCTAGTTTCATCAATGTGTTCTACTGTATCTCTAGTTTCTATCTCACTGATCTCTGCTCTAATCTTTATTATTTCCCTTCTTGTATGTGGGACTGGCTTAATTTGTTGTTGATTCTCCAGTTCTTTAAGTGTAAAGAGAGCTGGTGTATTCTGGATTTTTCAGTTTTTTTTGAGGGAGGCTTGGATGGCTATGTATTTTCCCCATAGGACCATCTTTGCTGTATCCCATAGGTTTTGGACTGATGTGTTTTCATTTTCTTTGTTTCTATGGATTGTGTTCTTCTTTGATATCCTGGTTGATCCAAACATTCTTGACAGGGTGGTCTTTAGCTTTCAAGTGTTCTAATTCCTTCCAAACTTTTTCCTGTGGTTGAGTTCCAATTTCAAAGCATTGTGGTCTGAGAATATGCAGTGAATAATCTCAATTCACATCAGCGTATTGGTTGAGCCCTGATTTGTGACCCAGTATGTGGTCTATTCTGGAGAACATTCCTTGTGCGCTCGAGAAGAATGGGTATTTTGTTGTTTTAGGGTGGAATGTTTTGTATATATCTATGAGGTTCATCTGGTCCAAAGTGTCATTCAATGCTCTTATTTCTTTATTGATTTTCTGCTTGGATGATTTGTCTATTACTGAGAGTGGCCTGTTAAGGTCCCTTAGTACTAGTGTATTCATATCAATATGACTTTTTATCTTGACTAACAGTTGTCATATGTAGTTGGTTCCTCTCATATTGGGAACATAAATATTTAAAATTCTTAGTTCTTCATGGTGAATAGGCCCTTTAAGAATGATGTACTGTCCTATCTCTGTCTACAGTTTTTAGTTTAAAATCTAATTTATCTGATATGAAAATCACTACCCCAGCTTATTTTTGAGGCCTATTTTCATGAAAGATACTTCTCCATCCCTTCACTCTCAGTCTGGATATATCCTTAAGTTCAAAATGGGTCTCTTTTAGACAGCTTATGGACAGGCCCTGTCGTTTTATCCAATCTACAACTGTGTGCCATTTTATGGGAACATTTAGGCCATTCACATTGAGAGTGATTATTGAAAGATACATTTTATTGATATCATGTTGCCTGTGAGGTTTTAGTTTCTATAGACAGTCTCTGTACATTTTTGTTCTATGACACTCTTGGGTTCTTTCTACTTTTGTAGAACCCTCCTTAATATTTCTTGTAGTGCCAGCTTGGTCATCCCCTCTTTTAAACCTTGCCTGTCTTGGAAACTCCTTATCTTTCCGCCCATTTTGAATATCCGCCTTGCTGGGTAAAGTACTCTTGGATGTGTGTTCTTCTCATTTAGTGCCCTGAATATGTCTTGCCAGCCTTTCTGGCTTGCCAGGTTTCTGTGGACAGTTCTGATGTTATTCTGATGGACCTTCCTCTGTACTTAAGGAATGTCTTCCCCCACCTGTTCTCAAGAGCTCTTATCTAAAATTATAATTCATTAGTTTCACAATCAGGTGTCTCTAAGTCTTTCTAGATTCTATCATCTTGGGGGTTGATCTTTCTGCCTCTAGGACATGAATACTGGTTCCTTTCTCCAGATTGGGAACATTTTCATGGAGAATTTATTCAGCTATATCTTCTAGTATTCTTTCTTTCTCCTCTCCCTCAGGGATCCCAATAATTCTGAAGTTGGAACATTTCATGGCATCATTTATTTCCCTGATTCTGTTTTTATGGTTTTTAAGGTATTCCAGGCTTCCTCGTGATCCTTTATGTCTATCAGTTTGTTTAATTCTACCCTCTGCCTCATTTACCCTAGCTGTTAGAGAATTTTCATTAGATTGGATCTCATTGATGACATTTTTAAATTCTTACAGGACAGCTTTCACTTCTGCCCTAATAGATTCCATGTTGTCATTATTGGTTTTCTTCAACCTAGCCATTGCCTGGATAATTGTTACCCTGAATTTCATTCCTGACATACTGTTTATGCCCACATCAAATAGCCCTGATGGAGAGGGCACAGTCTCTGAATTTTCCCTCTGTTGTTTGTTCCTCCTCCTAGTAATTTTGGTGAGAGGTTGTTGAGGGTATGTGTAGTTGAATATATCAACCGTGATCCAGGCAAGGTGTTTCCTTGAACGTTTCTGAGCCAATCAGAAGTTACCACCCAAAAGAAAGAAAGAAGGAAAAAAAAAAAAAAACAAAAACAGAGGGAAAGAAAGAGACTGGAAAAAGAGAGAGAGAGAGAAGACCCATCCAGAATGGGCTTTAAAGGTAAGATTTATGATGTGTACAAACAAAAATGTACAAACAAAAAGACAGACAAAAGAAAATGGCAAGAAAAAAAAAAAAAGAACCCAGCCAAAATCATCCCCACGTGTACAATTTCTATAATACCAGGGCAAAAACAAATACACAGAAACACTGACAGAGGAAAAAGATGGGAGGGTGGTTAGAAATCCTTAATGTGGGTGAGGAAGGTTATTTTGATTCCTCCTGGGTGTATCTTGATATTTTTGTTAAAGGACTCAAATTTCCAGAGATAAAGGGGGTCAAAACTGGTTTACTTACATATAGGCGTGGTATTGATTAGAGAAAGAGGATTACCTTGAAGCTTTTATCTATATGTATATTAAAAAAAGATAGAAAAGCAAAAGAAAAATATAGGTATATGTATGAAAAAAGTTTAAGTTAAAAGTTTATTATGGAGTATGTTGTATTGAACCTCTCCTTTTAATGGTAAATAGGTTAAAAAAAGTTAAAAAGGGTGAGAGTGGGAGAACAAGTTTAAAAATAAAAGTTGTATCTATGAAATATACAGGTTTTAGGGCAATACTGGGAGCTTAATATCTTCTTTTTCCATGATATTGGGGTTTTACAGTTCTATGGGGACCCTGTAGTGGTTGTCTTCTCATTCTTTCAGCTGGCTTTCTGAGGGAGAGGCCTGCTGCAATGTTTTCGGTCAGTCTTGGTTGGGTTGAGTCTTCCTGTTCCCTATCAAGGGGCTAGGCTGTGTGGAAACCAGTTTTCCAGGCTTTTGTTATATGGAGGTTATTGCTCCTTTGCGGCTTTTTGCAGTTTTTCAGAGGTTTAGTGGAAATCAAACTGTGCCCAGACCTCCATCTCAGAGAGAAGCTTCAGTTTGCTCCCCTTTAGGTGGTCTAGAACACACAGACTCCCCCTTTGCAAACTCTGCTGGGCTGTGCAACCTCTCACAAGCAGTACACACCACCAGCCATCATCTCAGGGTTTGCCCAAAGTTCTTGTTTGTTTTTGTCTTTGCACCCCTGTGCTACTAAAACCATAAGCAATATTGGTCCAGTGAGTTCACTTCTGATAGCTGGGCTTTTCTGGGACTGCTATCTGGGATCCAGACTGCCTGAGAGATCCCAACCAGAGATAGCTCCCAGAGATTTTTAAGGCCAGGCTGGGAGTGTTCAGACTCTCAGCTGGTCCTAGAGACTGCCAGCTAACACCCACATGGCGCTCTCTCAGGTGCTGGTGGGGAACACGGTTTAGTTGTTGGCCACACAGTGCGTGTGCAGAGTGCAAAAGTTTGTGGTTCTAGAGCGAGCCAGCTGGTGTCCACCCATACTTCCTCATGTGTGCTGGTGGGAGTACACCCAGCCCAATGCTGGTGCAAGCAACGGAAAGCCAGGGGGTCAGGGACTATGGCCTGGAGGCTTCTGGACTCTCTCTGGCACAGGCAGTCTTGGGCAGTGGCTGTTCTGGGTCCGTAATCTTAGGCCTATGCTGATGCCTGTGCCTTCCTGATTCCACCAGTTGCCCCTTAAGATCTTTCACCCTTTTTGAGTGCTTTTAAGCACGGTCCAAGTTAATGCAGGTCCCCAATCACAGGGCACTCTCATATTGGGATATTACTTTCCAATGGGTTACTTCTGGTGGCTCTCACCCCCTTCTGTTAATCCTCTGGTATCAGCCCACATTCTCAGTATGCTTTACCTCTTCACTGGAGTCTTCTGCCCCTGTAGAGATCCAAAAGTTTATAATCCTACATTTCAGGCTGATTTCATGGGTGTCCAGAGTGTTCTGGTAGATAGTTAACTCATGTTAGGGGAATGGTTGAAACAGGGTCTTCTACTTCTGCACCATCTTGCCCCAAATCTCCATATAAAAGAAGTATTAAAGGTAGAATGAAAATTATAGATGGCACATCTGAACTTCAAAATCAAGGTTGAGCAACATATTATAAATATGAGGTAGTAGCTGATGCTGGAGATATATTGTCCTTAATTCTCAAACACTAAATCTGAGAATAATATTTAGACAACTCATATGCCTTAATATCTTGTCACATCAAATATCTTCCGTCTGTCCCACTAACTTGATGTCTCAAGCTTTTCTCCAAAGCTTCAGAAGGCCTTTCCTTCAAATTCAGTCACAACCTGAATGAACTAGTTAATTAATATATCTGTGGTTTTTTTCAATTAAAGTGTTAAGTTTTAGTGGTCATTGCATCAATCCCTTAAGCACTAGTAAGAAAACCATGGATATTTCTTCCTTGGATTCTGAGCAGGTCTAAGACCACAGTGCCCATAACATTAACCAGTATGTTAATCTATCTCTTTCTTTCCTGTACTTATACTTGTTGGATTCATCTCCAAAATAAACTACTTGAGCTTAAGTTCCTGCTTTGGCTCTAATGTTGGAAGGGAGGAAATAATACTCTGAGAAAATATTTGAAAAATTGTTGAAATGCATAGAGTGATATTAAAAGTCTAACCTAGGTTAGAAATGGTCTAGAGAAATACTGAAAATCAATAGCATGAGTTGGGAGTGGAGTAATAAAGTTGTAAATATTTTGAATTTCATACATTATCTAGAAGTAAAATAAGTGTGTAATTATAACTGTCAGTGGGTTTAGATGAATAACTTAAATTAGTAGAAATAAACATTTTCCAGGCATGGAGACAATGTGACCTGAGAGGAAAAACAAAACAAAACAAACAAAACAACAACAAACAAACAAACAAACAAAAAAAAAACCCACTCAAACCATAGAATAATGGCAGAAAGGAACAGGAAGCATGCAAGTAAGAACAGGATGATATGAAATATTTAAAGTGTTGAAGGGGAAAAACGTGTTGAAGGAAAAGCCTACCAGTGTAGAATTCTATACCCCATGAAATAATCTTTCAAAAATGAAGGAGAAACAAACACTTTTTAAGAAATACAAAAATGGAGGTACCTGCCTTACAAGAGATGTTAAAATTTTTGCTTGAGGTAAAAAGAATATAATATAGGTCAAAATTTTGTACTACATTAACAAAAAAAAAAAGAGTTCCAAAGAAGAAAAAAGTTAGAAATAAACCTCAATTTTTATTATTCTTAACTGATCTCATAGATAATAGTTTATTCAAAATAGAAACAATGTTTTGGATTATATATGCATATGTATAGGTCATACATATATTTATGTATGCTTATATATAAGTGAAATAAATGACAGTCATGATGCAGAAGACAAGAGGAAGAAATGAGGAATATGTTATTATAAAGTATTTGTACTACTTATGCAAGGTATACTGTTATTTAAAAGTGGACTTGTTTAGTTGTGAATATTATTGCAAACTCTAGGGCAACTATTTAAAAATGTGTATAAAGAGGTACGATTGCTATATTAAGAAAGGAGAGAAAATAGAATCATATAAAATATTCAATTAAAACCAAAAATGACAGAAGAACAGTGGGAGACAAAAATAGGAGCAAAGAATAAGAGCGACAAATTAAAAATCAGCAATAAATTTGATAAATATTCTGATTATATCAATACTACCTTTAAATGTCAATAGTTTTAGTATACAAGTTGAAAGTCAGAAATTTTCAAAGTGGATCAAAAAACATGACCCAAGTATACATTGTCTATAAGAAACCACTTTTTAAATATACTTTATAAATGGATGATATGTGTGTGTGTGTGTGTGTGTGTGTATTTGCTAACATTAATCAAAAGAATAGAGGAATAACTATATTAATTTCAGGCAAAGGAAATTCAAAATAAAGAATTTCAAAATAAGGAAAATTGTCAAGAAAAAAGGGATGGAATATAATGACACAAGGATTAATTCTCAAATAAGAAAAGACAATTCTCAATGTGGATGTGTATAACAGGGGAGAAAAAAAAAAAAGAACTACAGGCAGCAAAAACTGATAGAATTACAAGAAGATACAGGTGATTTCACACTCAGAATTCAGTAGATGTCTCTTAGAAAAGAGACCGAAAATCAGTAAGGACATCAGTAAGTAACACAGCATTGTAATCACGTGAATATAATGAGTATGTATAGACTACATTATCCATATGGAACATTTACCAGAATAGAAAATATTCTAGGTCATACACACCTTAAGAAATTTAAAAGGATTTATGGACATTGGGGAGGGTATGTGCTTTTGGGTAAATTGGAAGGGGAGGTGAACCATGAGAGACTATGGACTCTGAAAAACAATCTGAGGGGTTTGAAGTGGCGGGGGTGTGGGAGGTTGGGGTACCAGGTGGTGGGTATTATAGAGGGCACGGCTTGCATGGAGCACTGGGTGTAGTGAAAAAATAATGAATACTGTTTTTCTGAAAATAAATAAATTGGAAAAAAAAGAAATTTAAAAGGATAGAAGTAATACAATATCTATTCTCAGACAACCATAGGATTAAATCAGAAAGCAATAATGCAAAGATAACTGGAAAATCCTAAAATAGATGGAGGTTAAGTTACATATTTTTAAATAACACATGGGTCAAAGTAGTCTCCAATTGAAAATATATGAAGTGGGCACCTGGGTGGCTCAGTTGTTAAGCGTCAGCCTTCTGCTTGGGTCGTGATCCCGGGGTTCTGGGATCGAGTCCTGCTTCTCCCTCTCCCACTCCCCCTGCTTGTGTTCCCTCTCTGGCTGTCTCTCTCTGTCAAATAAATAAATAAAATCTAAATAAATAAATAAATTAACTAAAAGAAGATGAATGTGCCATTTGTCAAAATTTGTAGAATTCTCCAAATATAATACTTAACAGGGAAATTTGTATCATTAAATGCATAGATTAGAAAATACATATATAAAATCAATAATCTAACTTCTATCTTAGAACTATAACAATAAAAACAAATCAAATTCAGAGGAAGCATTATAAAATAAGTAATAAAAATCAAAGCAGAAATCAAATTGAAAACAGGAAATCAACAGAGAATGTCTGTGACTCAAATGCTGGTTTTTAAATATCAACAAAATGAAAGATGTCATAGAAAGACTAAAAAATGAAAAAAAAAGGGAAAGAGAAAGAGGATACAAATTATTAATATCAAACACTAAAAATGGGACAGGTCCTGTGGTACATAAAAGGATAATAAAAGAATACAATGAATAATTCTATGCCAATAAAATTGATAACATAGATGAGATGGACCAATTTCTTGAAAGATACATCCCCCAAAATTCACAGAAAAAATAGGCAATCTCAATAGGAATATTTCTATTAAAGTAATTTAGTCTGAAATTAATAGCTTCCCCAAACAGAAAACACCAAGACCAAATGGGTCACTGATGAGTTCCACCCAACACTTTTTTAAGGATTTATTTATTTATTTTAGAGAGAGAGAGAGAGAAAGTGCACATGAGCAGGGGAAGGAGGAAGGTTTTGGGGGGAGGGAGAGAATCTCAAGCAGACTCCCTGCTGAGCATGGAGCCTGATATGGGGCAGACCCTGAGATTATCACCTGAGGCAAAACCAAGAGTCAGATGCTTAGCCAACTGAGCCACCCAGGCACCCTGCATCCAACATTTAAGGAAGAAATTATGCCAGTCCTCCACAACTTCAATGAGGTTAATATTATCTTGACACAAAACAAACAAACAAAACACAGATAAAGATTTACAAAAACATTGCAGATCATTATCTCTCATAAACACAGATGCAAAAGTCCTTAACAAAATATTAGCAAGTGGAATTTAAACAAGGAAAAATGAATTATACACCACAATCAAGTGAGATTTATCCCAGGTACGCAAGGCTCGTTCAACATTCAAAAATCAGTTAATATAATCCATCACACCAGAAAAGAATAATCACATGATCAAATCAAGAGAGAAAAAAAATAAAAGACAAAATTCCAAGATACTCATAGTAAAAACTTCCAGTAAAGTTTTTCAGAATACAGTGGAACATGCATAACTTCATAATGAGTATCCTCACAAATCCTATAGCTAACATTATACTTAATGGTGAGAAATTCAAAACTTTTCCATTTAGATCAGTTACAAGACAAAAATCTTCTTCTCATCACTCCTTCAACATCACACTTTAAGTTCTTGATAATACAATAAGGCCAGAAAAGGGGGACAATATCTATAGATTGTCAAGGAATATGTAAAACTGTCTTTGTTTGGAGGTGACATGATTGTCTATGCAGAAAACATGAAAGAATCAACAAAGAAAATCCTGGAATTAATAAACAATTATAACAAAGTTGCAGTGTAAAAGACTAATACACAAGTGTCAGTGTTTTCTTAAATACCAAGTAGTATTTGAAATTAAAAACAATTATTTTTGGGTGCCTGGATGACTCAGTGGGTTAAACCTCTGCCTTCTGCTCAGGTCATGATCTTGGGGTCCTGGGATCGATGTCTGCATCAGGCTCTCTGCTCAACAGGGAGCTTGCTCCTCTAATCTATCTCTGCCTGCCTCCCTGCTTACTTGTGATCTCTCTCTGTCAAATAAATAAATAAAATCTTTAAAAAAATTATTTTAATATTAGCATCCCAAAAATGTAATATTTGGGTATAAAACTGATAAAATGTGTACAAGTTCTAGATGATGAAAACTACATGAGGATAAATGAAATCAGAGAATAGACCAACATTCCATATTTATAAATAGTAATATGCAATATTGTCAAGACCAGTTCTTTCACAATTGTTGTATAGATTTTTCCAAACTCGATTAAAATCACCAGAAGTTGTTTTATGCATATCAACAAAACACTCTAAAGTTTATATGGAGAGGAAAAGACCCAGAATAGCTAAGAGAGTTTTGAAGAAATAGAAAAAGATTGGAGGACTGACATTACTGAACATCAAAACTTATGAAAAGGTTAAGGGTTCCTGGGTGGATCAGTCACTTAAGCATCTGACTCGATCTCAGCACAGGTCTTGAGCTCAGCATCCTGAATTCAAGCCTCACATTGTGTTCCATGTTCAGCATGGAGCCTACTTAAGAGAAAGAAAAAAATAAAAAAGAAAGAAAGAAAGAAAAAGACAAAAAAAAGAAAAAAAGCTAATCAAGACAGTGTGGCATTGGTAAAGAAATAGATAAATAGGCCAATATATAGAATAAATGGTCCAGAAATTGACCCACATAAATTTAGACAAATGATCTTTGGTAAATGAGCAAAGACAACATGTCAGGAAAAATAGTTTCTTTACCAAGTGAAATAGCTAAATATCCACATTTAAAAAAATAAAACAAAAAAAAACAAAAAAAACAACCTAAAAAAAAAAATCAATCTAAACACTGAACTACACCAAAAAAGCAAAGCAAACCAAAACAAAACAAAACTCAAAATGGATCATAAACAAATGTAAAACTATAAAACTCCTTGATGTTAGCCCAGAAAACAAGACAATTCTGAGTATATTGATGCCTTTTTAGATACAACAAGACATGATCCATGGAAGAAATAGTAAGTTGGACTTCATCATAATTAAAAGTTTCACTATAATTCAAAAAATGAGAAGGCAAGACATAGACTAGGAGAAAACACTTAAAAAGCACACATATGATAAAGGACTGTTACCCAAAATATAGAAAGAACTCCTAAAATTCAACAAGAAAATGAAGTACCCAGTTAACTGAAGAGCCTAGACTCTTAACAGACATTCACCAAGGATGTGTAGGTTGGGGGGGGAGGATGATGTTTCATATATGACATTTGGAAATGCAAATTAAAATAATAATGAAATACCATTTCATACATATTAGAATGGCCAGAATCTGACAACACCAAAGACTTAAGAGAATGTGAAGTAACAGGAAATCTCATTCATTGATGGTAGGAATGCAAAACAGTACAATCACTTGGAAGACAGTTTGACAGTATCTTACAAAACATGACATCGCTATATAATATGGCCAGTAGTCCTCCTGAGTATTTGCCCAAAAGATGTGAAAACTTACGTCCATGCAAAAAATCTACAAAGAATGTTTATGATCAACCTTTTTTTCATGATTGTCAAGATTATAAAGCAACCAAGATATACTTCTGTAGGTGTATGAATAAACAAACATCTGGTACATTTAGACACTGGATTTTTATTCAGCACTAAAAAATAAAGAGCTATTGAGCCATGAAAAGAAATTTAGGAAAATTAAATTCATATTAACAGAGGAGAGAAACCAATATGAAAAGTCTACCTATTATATGATTCTAACTATATGACTTTCTGAAAAAGGCAAAACTACAGAGACAATAAAAAAACCAATGGTTGCCAGGGGAAGGGGGGAGGAAAATGAATTGGCAGAGAGGATTTTAGGTCAGTGAAAATACTCTATATAATGTTTTAATGATTAACATATATTATTATACTTTTGTCCAAATCCACTGAATGTACAACAGAAGTGAACCCTTAGATGAATCATGGAATTTAGGTGATTTATCAATCTAGGTTTATCTTTGATAAAAAATGTGCCATTATGATGAGTTATTTGGTAATAGGATTATACAAATGTAGGGAAAGACAGTATATGGAACATCTATCTACATTCCTCTCATTTTATTATACCCCTCAAACTGCTCTATAAATTAAGTAAAAATGAAAAGCTAGGGTTTACATAGGTTAGTCTTCAACTATGGCTTTGGGGAGAGCATAAATAATTCAGTTTGCATCTCACAGATAACTGTATCTCACAAACTTAATATTGAGTGAGAGAAGCTGAATGGGGTGCCTGGGTGGCTCAGTTGTTCAGTATTCTACCTTCATCTGAGGTCATGATCCCAGGCTCTTCGGATTGAGTCTCAAATTGGTATCCCTGCTCAGCAGAGAAGGAAGGAGAGGAAGAAGCTTCCTCTTCTTCCTCTGCTGCTCCCCTTGCTTGTGCTCTCTCTCTCTCTCTCTGTCAAATAAGTAAATACAATATTTTTTTAAAGAAGCCAAATTAAAAAAAAAATACAAGAAGCCAAATAGGAGATTATACATTGCACACCAACTCTGCTAAGTAGTATAAAAAGATGGTAATAGAAATATATGCTGTTAGAAGTGAAGATATCTCTTGAGGAAGTTGCTGGTACTGTCTGAAAGGGAGCTATGTTTTTGCAGCTGGTAATATCTGATATCTTAATCTGGGTACCAGTTGTGTAAATGTGTTTGGTCAGTAAATGTTCTTTAAGGTTACAGTTATGATATGCACATTTTTCTGTATGTATTTACTTCAGTAAAATATTTATAAGCTGTATTTCAGCTCTTTGGTGGCATTAGTAACATACACTTTAACCCATTTTATTTTTAAATCAGGTACACAAAAGACTGTTCTTCAATAAACACAACAGTTTAAAAATTGTAAAATGTAAAAATTAAGAATAGATGAAATACATGGATAAATACAAAAATAAGGGTAATGTAGCAATTTTAATATCAAACAAAATAAAATATTTAAGTAATAAATAACTGTAAAGATAATAAAAGATTAATAAAGCAAAATGTACAACAAAATAGCCCTTTCATGTTGTCAATGAGAATGCCTTCCAATATAAAAATCAAGGGTCAAAATTACTAAGACAGACAAACAAATTCATAGTTATAATAGAAATGCTAACATGGCTATATTAGAACATGAGACATTCTGTAGATTAAAAGAAGGAAAAGGGATGCCAATATATTAGAAATTTGAATAAGAAAATTAATTTTTTTCAATAAAAATACTATTAGAATTCTGCCACCAAGAAAGAGGACATATTTTTTCAAATTAGAGAATACTTACAATATTTGTCACCAGCAGTTTGCAAATAAAGCTAGAAATGTAAAGCAAAGTATCATATGAACTATATTCTGTGAAAGACAGCAAAAGGGAGATGATAGTTTAAAAACCAAAAGAAGTTATGGAAAGGAAAGCAAATTAGAGTATAGAGGAAAAGGATAATTCTGTGAAAAGGGGCTAATGAATAACATGGTTTGTTTTAAAATAATTGTTACAATAAAGATGATCAACAGACAAATGAAAAGAGGCTCAAAATCACTGATCAGGGAAGTACAAATCAAATCTACAAAGAGATACCTCACACCTGTCAGAATGGCTAAAATCAACAACACAAGAAACAGCAGGTGCTGGTGAGGATGTGAACAGGGGAACACTCTTGCACTATGGGTGGGAATACAAACTGGTGCAGTCACTGTGGAAAACAGTATGGAGGTTCCTCAAGAAGTTAAAAATAGAACTATCCTACAATATCCTACAGCAACTTCACTACTAAGTATTTACTTAAAGAATAAAACAAATAGGGACGCCTGGGTGGCTCAGTTGGTTAAGCAGCTGCCTTCGGCTCAGGTCATGATCCCAGTGTCCTGGGATCGAGTCCCACATCAGGCTCCTTGCTCAGCAGGGAGCCTGCTTCTCCCTCTGTCTCTGCCTGCCATTCTGTCTGCCTGTGCTCTCTCTCTCTCCCTCTCTCTCTCTGACAAATAAATAAAATATTAAAAAAAAAAGAATAAACAAGCGAGCAACAACAGCAGCAACAACAAAAACACACTAGTTCAAAGATGCATTTAGTCCAATGTTTACAGCAGTATTATCTACACTAGCCAAATTGGGGAAACATCCCAAATGTCCATAAACTGATAAATGGATAAATATGTGGTTTGGGGGCACCTGGGTGGTTGATCATCTGACTCAAGGTCAGCTCAGGTCATGATCTCAGTGCTGTTAGATTGAGCCGCATTTTAAGCTTAATGCTCAGTGGAGAGTCTGCTTGAGAGTCTCTCCATCTCCTTCTGCCCCTCCCCATGCTCATGCATGCTCTCTCTCAAATAATAATAAAACTTTTCCAAAAAAAATGTGGCTTTTGTGTGTATATAATATAAAGGAATATTTATTGTTCAGCCATGAAAATGGTAAAGTCTTGCCATTTGCAAAAACATAGATGGATGTAGAGAGTACAATGCAAAGAGAAATAAGTAAGTTAGAGAAAGAAAAATAGCATAATAATTCAGTTATATGTAGGATTTAAGAAATAAAACAAATGATCAAGAGGAATAAAAAAGAGCAAGAGGAGACAAGCCAACACACAGACTCTTAACTCTTGAAAACAAACTGATAGTTATCAGAGGGAATGTGGGGAGGTATAGTTGAAATGAGTGATGAGTATTAAGGAGTGTACATTTTTTCAGCTTTATTGAGATATACAAATAAGCTTGTGTATTTTTCTAATAATAAAATAATTATTTTAAAAATCAGAAAGGACACAAAGGGAAAAATCAGGAACAATTTTATTAGCATCATCACAAAGAAGTAACTAACTACATTGCTCTATGTGTTTATGAAAACATGTTCAAAGTTATACAGGAAATAAATTATTGTTGATAAAATTAAAATTAAAAAATAAATTGTTAGTGTATGCATAATTCTTTAAAATGTCTTTTCTAGTCTAATCACAGAACTGAATGGGAATTAAGATTTTTGTTGTTGTTTTTTTTTTTCAAGATTTTATGTATTTATTTGACAGAGAGGGAGAGATCACAAATAGGCAGAGAGGCAGGCAGAGAGAGAGGGGGAAGCAGGCTCCCTGCTGAGCAGAGAGCCAGATGCAAGGCTTGATCCCAAGACCCTGAGATCATGACCTGAGCCAAAGTCAGAGGCTTAACCCACTGAGCCCCCCAGGTGCGCCTGGAATTAAGTTCTGACATTTACACTTACTGTGCAAATTTTGCTTGCTTTGGAGAAGATCAAATATATGGAGCAAGGACATTAAAAAAAAAACAGTTTGCAAATCTTTTGAGAATACACAGAGTCCATAGTATGGGCCCTGTTTATCCAAATTGTGACTCTTTGATCAAATAAAAATGATATTTAACAGGATATTCAAGTTACATCTAGGAATAAAATATTATCTCCAAATAATATTAATACTAAATATACCTAAAATATTTTGCTACATGATATAAGAATTATATTCATTACTGCTTTTTTTAAAACTGTTACTGACATAGTTAATCAATATTCTCAAAAATGAACAAAATTTTACTCAAATATTTAAATCAAAATCATGGTTAGCACAAAAGAAGTAAGATTTCTACTACAACACAGTGGCTACTAACCAACCAAATTTCTATAGATTAGATATTACTGAATTAATTACACTCACTTATTAAAAAGTATATTAAATTTTATAATTACAGGTTCAAGTGAATTTTCCATTCATCCAAATAAACAGGTGAAAGTCTGCAGCCTGTATTATATTCTTAATCAAGTGGTGCCTGGGTTAATCAGTCAGTTAAGCATCCACCTTCAGGGGCGCCTGGTTGGTTTAGTGGGTTAAGCCACTGCCTTCAGCTCAGGTCATGATCTCGGGGTCCTGGGGTCGAGTCCCGCATCAGGCTCTCTGCTCAGCAGGGAGCCTGCTTCCCTCTCTCTCTCTCTCTGCCTGCCTCTCTACCTACTTGGGATCTCTCTTTCTGTCAAATAAATAAATAAGAAATCTTTAAAAAATAAAAAGAAAAGAAAGCATCCACCTTCAGCTCAGGTCATGACCTCGGGGTACTGGTATCTAGACCCGTGTTGGGCTTCCTGCTCAATGAGGAACCCACTTCTCCTATTCTCTCTCCCTCTGCTCTTCCCCCTGGCTCCTGCTCTCTCTCTAATAAATAAATAAAACCTTTTAAAAAATGTCTAATCAAAATTCAATCAAAGCTAAATCATTTTAGATGTCAAACTAAAACTTCAAAGAACAGAAAAATGTATTCTACAGTGTGACATTTTGCATTCTCTACAATCTCACAGAAGTGTAGAGTACACTTCATTCATTCCTCAGGTTACTATCTTCCCAACTTCATTATTAGGCAGCTTTGGGTTCTGGCTATCTTTGTCCTGAGAGTCTGTTAATCACCACTCCTTCTCTAAAGTAAAATGCTTATGGGACTCCTGGCTGGCTCAGTTGGTTAAGATAGGCCTTCAGCTCAGGTCATGATCTCAGGGTCTTCAGATGGAGTGCTGCATTAGGCTCCTTGCTTAGCAGGGAGCCTGCTTCTCCTTCTGCATCCTGCTCCTCCTGCTTGTGTGTTCTCTCTCTCTCCAACAAAAGAATAAATAAAATATTTATTTTTTTTAAATAAAATAAATACTTATTTCTTTCCTTCCTATCAGAGGATATATTAGGCATAAAAAGTTCATTATGCTATCCACAACTTCTTTGTAAAATGTTACCTTGGGTACAATAATGACATCTCTAATAGATAACAGAACAACTAAGATCCTTTACTTTACTTCTGTAATAATTAAACAGCTAGGGAGAACAATTAATTTTCAAAATCTCACTAGAGAAATAACAATATTGTTTTAATAAAACACCCAAACCCACTCTAGGTAAACAAGAGCATAACCAAGTTATTTGACTTAATTTTAAATCACATTTATACCTATAATTCTTGGCTCATTGAAAACTGAAAAACAATTGCATGGGTAACTTTTCTTTTCTTTTTTTTTTAAGATTTTATTTATTTATTTGACAGGCAGAGATCACAAGTAGGCAGAGAGGCAGGCAGAGAGAGAGGAGGAAGCAGGCTCCCCGCTGAGCAGAGAGCCTGATGCGGGGATTGATCCGAGAACCCTGGGATCATGACCTGAGCCCAAGGCAGAGGCTTTAACCCACTGAGCCACCCAGGCGCCCCATGGGTAACTTTTCTAACACTGTTGGTAAGTTGATGCTTGCATGAAATACTAAATGTTGACTTTATGTTGCAGAGGCCTAGTAATGAAAAAATCATGTCAAATACATTTTTAGAAATGATGAAAAATACATTCAATAAGAAACAGGGGAAGATAGATATGAAACAAAATTTCCTTGAAAAAATTCTAAAAGAGGAAATGCTGAAAAGAACTTATTATGAGAGACTAAGGCCAGATAATTGTCTTGAGAAGGAGATAAATACTTCAAATAGATTACTAAAATTAATTTTTTGGTTTTTAAGAGAAATAAATTTTATTTTTATTGTTTCAAAACAACCCAAAATATGTTTCAAATGATTACATAGGTCACAAAAATAACAAATGTAAAACAAATAGCATTTAAAGTTTTGCTATTTGATGGAAAAGATTAATCAATAAATATGTATTATCCTTTATTTACTAAATCAAAAATATATAAATTTTATATTTGTGTTGATTGGTTAAAGATGAATATTTGAAATTATTGCTCTAATATGAGTTTAGAAAGCTAGATAATATACAATGATATTCTATCTGACAAATGAAATGTACTATGCATCTAAATACCTTACTTACATGTAAGTAAGTAATTATATGTATAATATATACATATAAGTAATTATACTCACATACATAATTTTCCCAAAGGATATTTAAAATTCTTTAAAATTCACATTTATGTTTCATTTTGAGTTTAGCATTCCTGTGTTTACCAAATACACACACATACATGCATGCACACACACACATACACACAAATGCACTCCTTTATGAGTGTCAAGTAGTATATTACTTAGCTGTGCCTATTAGCTTCATTCATGATTATTTTAACAGGACAGTAGTCATGAGTACCTATATTGAGATTTTGTTTGAAGGGTCTCAGGACTAAAGTTTTACTAGATAATAGCAAATGACTCTTCAAGGTCCTGAAAACTTGGCTTTGAAATTCCCTTTAAAAAATGTGCTATATACTTATTTATTTATTTGAGAGAGTGAGAGAGAGTCCAAGGGGAGGAACAGAGTGGGAGGAAAAGGGTGAAGGAGAAGTAAATAGAGAGAAGAGAGAATACTGAGTAGATGTCCTGCTGAGTGCAGAGCCTTAAACAGGGCTCATTCTTTTTTTTTCTTCTAAGTTAAATAATTCTCTAAAAAAATTAATTCTAGTTAGCTAACAGGAATGTAGTATCACTTTCAGGTGTACAAATGCACTCATTAATTCCCATTACCCGTTTAACCCAACCCCCAGCCCACCTCCCCTCTGGTAACCATCTGTTTGTTCTAAGTTAAGAGTCTGTGTCTTGGTTTGCCTATCTCACTTTCATTCTCCCCTTTGCTCATTTGTTTCTTATATTACACATGTGAGTGATATATGGTATTTGTCCTTTGCTGACTTATTTTGCTTAGTGTAATCCTCTCCAGATCTGTCCATGTCATTGCAATGGCAATATTTCAATCTTTTTTATGTTTGAATAATTATCCATTATACACATACACAACATCTTCTTTATCCATTCATCAGCTGATGGACACTTGGGCTATTTCCGTAATTTAGCTACAATAGATAATGTGTAAACATCAGACTGCACTTATCCCTCTAAAATAGTATTTTAGTGTTTTGGGTGTAATTCCATAATTGGGTAATTGCTGGATCATATGGTAAATTTTAACTTTCTGAGGAAACACGATATCGTTTTCCACAGTGACTGCACCAATTTGTTTTTCCACCAATAGTGGAAGATGGTTATCCTTTCTCCACATCCTCACCAGCACCTGTTGTTTCATGTATTGTTGATTTGAGCCATTCAGACAGGTGTGAGGTGATATCTCCTTGGAGTTTGATTCGTGTTTCCCTGATAATTAGTGATGTTGAGTATCTTTGCATGTGTCTGTTGTCCATCTGGATATCTTCTTTGGAAAAATGTCTATTCATGTCTTTTGCTTATTACCTAACTAGATTACTTGTTTTGGGGATGTTTTTGTAAGTTCTTTATAGATTTTGGGTACTAATCCTTTATCAGATATGTCATTTGAAAAGACATTTTCCCTTTCCATAGGCTGTTTTTGAGTTTTTTTTTTTTTTAAAGATTTTATTTATTTATTTGAGAGAGAGAGAGACAGTGAGAGAGAGCATGAGCGAGGAGAAGGTCAGAGAGCGAAGCAGATTCCCCATGGAGCTGGGAGCCCGATGTGGGACTCGATCCCGGGACTCCAGGATCATGCCCTGAGCCGAAGGCAGTCGTCCAACCAACTGAGCCACCCAGGCGTCCCATTTTTTTTTTTTTAATGTTTTTGAGTTTTGTTGATGATTTCCTTTGCTATGCAGAAGCTTTTTATTTTGATGGAATCCCGATAGTTTATTTTTGATTTTGTTTTCCTTGCTTCAGAAGAGTATCTAGAAAGATGTTGCTACAATAATATCACAGAGGGTACTCCTGTTTTCCTCTTGGATTTCTATGTTTTCGAGGCTCACATTTAGGTTTCTAATCCATTTTGAATTTAGTGTGTGTGTGTGATGTAAGGAAGTGGTCATTTCATTTTTCCACATGTTGCTGTCCAGTTTTCCCAACACCATTTGCTGAAGAGATTATCTTTTTCCTTTGGATGTTCTTTCCTGCTTTCTCAAAGATGAATTGGCCATAGGCTTGTGGTTCATTTCTGGGTTTTCTATTCTGTTCAATTGATCTATGTGTCTGTGTTTCCGTCACCACCATATTATCCTGATTACTAAAGCTTTGAAATATAACTTGAAGTCCATAAGTATGATGCCTCCAGCTTTGCTTTGCTATTACAGATTGCTTTGCATGTTTGGGGTCTTTTGTGGTTCTAAACACATTTTAGGATCATTTGTTCTAACTGTGTGAAAAATCCTATTGGTATTTTGATAAGGATTGTATTAAGTGTGTAGATTGATTTGGGTAGTGTACATATTTTAACAATATTTGTTCTGCCAGCCATGAGTAAGGAATAGTTTTCCGTGTGTGTGTGTGTGTGTGTGATCAACTTCTTTCATCAGTGTTTCATAGTTTGAGGAATACAGATCTTTTATTCCTAGGTATCTTATGGTTTTTGGTGCAATTGTAAATGAGATGATTCCTTGATTTCTCTTTCTGTTGCTTCATTAATGGTGTATATAAATGTAACAGGGGCGCCTGGGTAGCTCAGTGGGTTAAAGCGTCTGCCTTCCACTCAGGTCATGATCCCAGGGTCCTGGGATAGAGCCCCGCATCAGGCTCTCTGCTTAGCAGGGAGCCTGCTTCCCTCTCTGTCTCTGCCTGCCTCTCTGCCTACTTGAGACCTCTGTCAAATAAATAAATAAATAAATCTTTAAAAAAAAAAAAAAAAAAGAAATGTAACAGATTTCTTTTCCTAAAAGATTTTATTAATTTATTTGAGAAAGAGACAGAGATAGTGAGTGAGAGCATGAGCAGGGAGGAGGAAGAAAGAGGCTCCCTGCAGAGTAGAGCAGCTGACACACTGCTGGATCCCAGGACACTGTAATCATGACCTGACCCAAACACAGAACTTAAAGGACCAAACCACGCTGGTGTTTCTTTACATTAATTTTGTATCCTGTGACTTTACTGGATTCATATTAGTTCTAACAATTTTTTTGGTGGAGTCTTTTGGGTTTTCTACATAAAGTATCATGCCATCTGCAAATAGTGAAAGTTTGAATTCTTCCTTGCTGATTTGGATTCATTTTATTTCTTTTTGTTTTCTGATTGCTGTGGCTAGGTATTCCAGTACTATGCTAAATAGCTGGTGAGGGCACTTGGGTAACTCATTCAGTTAAGCACATGACTTAGGCTGAGGTCATGACCCCAGTGTCCCGGGATCAAGTCCTTCAGAGGGGAGTCTGGTTCTCCCCCTGTGACTCCTCCTGCTTGTGCTGTCTCTCTTTCTCTCTCTCTCTCCAGAAAATAAACAAAACTTTAAAAAAAAAAAAACCCATAAACAAACAGTGGTGAGAAGGGGCATCCCTGTTTTGTTCCTAACCGTAGAAGAAGAGCTCTCAGTTTTTCTCTATTGAGAATGATATTAGCTCTGGGATTTTCATATATGGCCTTTATTTTGTTGAGGTATGTTCCCTCTATCCTTACTCTGTTGAATGTTTTTATCATGTGCACATGTTGTACTTTGCCAAATGCTTTTTTTTTTTTAAGATTTTATTTATTTAGTTGAGAGAGAGTGAGAGAACACAAGCAGGGGGAGCAGTAGATGGAGAGGGTCAAATTCTTTTTCTGCATCTATTGAGAGGGTCGTATGCTTCCTATCCTTTCTCTTATTAATGCAGTATATCACGTTGATCAATATGTGGAAATTGAACCACTGTTGCAGTCCAGGAATAAATCCCACTTGATTGTAGGAAATGATTCTTCTAATGTAATGTCATATTTGATTTGCAAGTATTTTATTGAGAAATTTTGCACCCATGTTCATCAGAGGTCTTGGCTTGTAGCTGTTTTTTTGTTTTTATTTGTTTATTTTGTTTTTGATTGTTTGTTTATTTTTAGCAAAGTCTTTGTCTGGCTTTGGTAGCAGGGTAACTCTTGCCTCAAAGAATGAATTTGGAAGTTTTTTCTCCATTTCTACCTTCGGAATAATTTGAAAATAAAAGGTATTAGCTCTTCTTTAAATGTTTGGTAGAGTTTACCTGTGAAGCCATCTGGCCTGGACTTTGGTTTGTTAGGAGATTTTTGATTGCTGATTCAATCTCTCTGCTGGTTATTGGTCTGTTCAAGTTTTCTATTTCTTCCTCTTTTGGTTTTGGTAGGTTATATACTTTTAGGAATTTATCCATTTCTTCCAGATGGTCCAATTTGTTGGCATATAGTTTTTTATAATCTTAAAATTGTATTTTTGTGGTGTTGGTTGTTATTTCTCCTCTCACATTTGTGATTTTATTATTTTGGGTCCTTTCTTTTTTCTTTTTGATAAGTCTGGTTGGGGGTTATGAATTTTATTGATTTTTTGAAAGAACCAGCTCCTGCTTTCATTGTTCTATTCTAATATGTAATTTTTAAGTTTCTATATCATTCATTTCTGTTCTAATCTTACATCTCTGCTCCCGCTGGTTTTAGGCTTTGTTTGTTAGTTTTCTAACTGCTTTAAGTATAAGGTTCTGTTGTTTATTTGAGATTTTTCTTATTTCTTGAGGTAGGACAATATTGCTATATACTTCCTTCTTAGGACCAATTTGTTTCATTCCAAAGGTTTTGGACTGTCCTGTTTTCATTTCCATTTCCTTCCTTTTTTTTTTTTTTTTTTTTTTTTTTAATTTCTTCTTTGACATCCTGGCTGCATCATTAATTCTTTACTAGTGTATTGTTTAATCTTGATGTATTAGTGGTCTTTTCAATTTTTTTTCTGTCGTTGAATTCTAGTTTCAGAGTATTATAATCAGAAAAATTGTATGGTATGATCTCAGTCTTTTGTGACCTAATATGTGATCAATTCTGGAGAATGTCTCATGTGCACTTGAAAAGAATGTGTATCTGCTGTTTTTGCATGGAATGTTCTGATTATGTCTGGTAAGTCCATCTGATCCATTGTTTCCTTGATGATTTCCTGCTTAGATGATCTTTCCATTAATGAATGTATGTAGGGTGTTCATATCAATGAATTCCTTTATGTTTGTTATTATTTTACATATTTAGGTGTCCCCATGTAGGGGACATAAACATTTACAATTCTTACATCTTCTTTTTGAATTGTCCCCTTTATGGTTATATAATGTCCTTGTTTGTCTTTATAGTCTTTTTATTTCTTTAAAAAATTTTATTTTAGAGAGGGAGCATGAGCAGGCAGTGAAGAGGGAGAGGGAGGGAGTAGGTGAGAAAGAGTAAAGTGGACTCCCACTGAGGGTGAAGCACAACGTGGGGCTCAGTCTCATGACCATGAAATCATGACCTGAGCCAAAACCAAGAGTTGGACATTTAACTAAATAAGACACCCAGGCACCTCGTTTTACAGTCTTTGTTTTAAAGTCTGCTTTGACCGAAAAAAAATATTGCTACTCCGGCTTTCTTTTGACATCATTTACAAGCCAAATGTTTCTCCACCATCTCGTTTTCAGTCTCCAAGTGTCTCAAATGAGTCTCTTTTGGACAGGATATAGGTGAAAACGTCCTATGTCTTAATTGGAACATTAAGGCCATTTACATTCAAAGTAATTATTGATAGACATGTATTTATTACCATTCTTATTTTGTTATTGTTTCTTGACTTTTTCTCTGATCCTTTCTTTTCTTTGTCCCTTTTGGTCTCTCCTTTGCACTCAAAGTAACTCCTTTAATATTTCTTGCAAGGCTGACTTAATGGTCATGAATTCCTTTAGTTTTTGTTTGTTTGGGGGGGGGAAAGAAGTTTTTATCTCTTTGATTCTGAATGACAGCCGTGTTGGATAGAGTATTCTTGGCTTCAGATTTTTCCATTCAGAACTTTGAATATATCATGCCTCTTTCTTCTGGGTTACCAGATTTCTGTTGAAGAAACTTCAGCTTGCCTTATGGGATTTCCCTTGTAAGTTTAGGACTTTTGTCTTGCTGCTTTCTAAGATTTTTTTTTTTTTTTATCAGTATACTTTGGAAATTTAGCTATAATACAAGTATTGGCCTGCTTTTGTTGATTTTAGTGGGAGTTCTCTGTATCTCCTGACTGAGATGTCTGTTTCCTTCTCCAAATTAGGGATGTTTTCAGCTAGTATTTCCTTACATTTGTTACTCCTTCTTTCTCTTCTTCTTCTAGGACTGTAATACAAATGTTAATATATTTAATGGACTTACTGAGTTACTATGTCTATTCTCATGTTACATATTTTTTCTCTCCTTTTTTTCAACTTCATTATTTTCCATTATTTTGTCTACTAGTTCACTATTTCTTTCCTCTGCTTCTTTCAGCCTACTGTTCATTGCATCAAGCCTGTTTCCAATCTCATTTATTGCATTCTTCATTCATGATTCCTTTTATCTTTGTTGTAAGGATCTCCCTATGTCTTCTACTTTTTTCAAGCCCAGTGAGTATTCTTATGATTGTTGCTTTAAATTTTCCATCAGTCATGTTACTTATATCTGTTTTGCCTAGATCTCTGGCTGTGACCTCATCTTGTTCTTTCTTTTGGGATAAATTCCTCTTTCATGGCATATTATCTAAGTCTCTATATGATTCTCTGTTAGAAAGGGCAGTTATGTCTCCTGACCCAGAAAGTAGTGGCCTTATGATGTAACGGCCTTATGATGCAGTCATGTAGTGCTCTGGGCCTGGTGTTTCAGGCAGTGTCTCCAGTGTGTGCAACATTTGTTATGCTATTGTGCTATGGCTGGCCTATCCTTCAAGCCAGTTATCTACAGAGGTTATCCTTGTCTTCTGTGTGCAGTGTTGGTTCCTAATCTGAATGTGGTATGTTTTAACTAGGTTTCCTTTGTTCTGCTTGTGAAATGAGACTGAAAACCAACTCTAACAGAACTTTGGCCTTGCAGAACTCTCTGTTTGGAAGAGGTGGTGTGGGTAGGGATTTGTGCTGGTATTCTATATTTATTTAGATTATAATCAATAGAGTATTATTTGAAAGTTTCCCCTTCCTATGAGATGTCTAGCATTTGTTACAGGTTAACACTAAGAAAGCAAAGACTTCAAGATTTTAAAAAATTGCAGTTTCCTTATTGAGGGTTATAGAATCATGAATAAATTCAATCATTTTTTTTCAGTTACTTAAAAGCATTAGTTGAGCTTTTATCATTTAACAAAACTTCAAATCATTTTTTTAATTTAAAGGCACAATATTAGAAAAAAATAAAAACAAACACAAAACAAAACAAAACCAAACCTCATATTTAACTCTATTTCAGTTATTTAATCTTTGTGCATGTAATATTGTCTATGCATTTTCTCTTTTTAGTGTGAATATTTCTGAATAGCATTTTAAGCAATTTCAAGCAAAACTCAAAGTTGCCATTATTGTCAGTCTCCATGAAAAATAAGCTCACCTAGTTAGGGGAGGGGGGAAAACATAGGAATAGTTATATAACACTTTTGATGTGACACCTGTTCTTGTTTCATTAAATTAATAATAGTAGATGTCGTAGATTCATTTCCTGCTTCTTTTTCTCACTTTTCTTCTTTCTTGTAACATAAAAACCTCAAAAACACTTGGGTAATCAAAAGACCATGTGTGGACTATTTTTTGAATTTCCTCATCTCAAGCTATTTCAGGTTGATGAAATGTATTGTGTTTTTTTTTATTTAAATTTCAAATATAAAGAAATATGTCAATAACAATTTTCATGTTATTTGACACACATCATGAATATTTGGATTAAGAAAATAGTTTATACATGGGACTGTATGTGTGATTTTATGGGACTGTAAGGTGATTTTAATTATAAAAGTATCTCTGTAGCTTGAATTGTGCTCTTTAAGAAAATTTGAACTGTGACAAACAAACAAAAAAAAATCACTCAAGAAATATAAAAGAATCCTAGGACACTTGGGCAGCTCAGTGGGTTAAGCCTCTGCCTTCAGCTCAGGTCATGATCTCAGGGTCCTGGGATGGAGCCCAGCATCTGGGTCTCTGCTCAGCAGGGACCCTGCTTCCCCACCCTCCTGCCTGCCTCTCTGCCTACTTGTGATCTTTGTCTGTAAAATAAATAAATAAAATATTTAAGAAAAGAAAATATAAAAGAATCCAAAATATTTGGAGATAGCTCTTAAGACTTATTTGACATTTTCTATATGCATCCCACTTGAGACAATCAGAAAAAAGTGGAGACATAGTTTGTGTTAAGACAAATGTTGCTGTTAGACAGGTGTGTATAATTAAATTTCCAGTAGAAATATGAAGAGACTTGTGAGAACTGAGGGGGGAAAGTTGAATGCAAATAAGTGCAATTTTTAATTAAATTTTAAAATTATTTTATTTATGTCATAAATAATAGCAACTTTGCTTTGAAAAACAAACATGAACTACAGTAGCATAAACTCAATATTCTATTTAGATATAAACCAATTTTAACTAACTGTAATGAACATACATATAAATATTTTCTTATAAAAGCAAATTTGATGTTTTACGAAATTAATACAATCTTCCAAGTAGAAATATCAGGTGTTCTGAAAAGCCACCATTGATCCCTCAAAAGTTTTGCTAATGAAATACTATAAACCAAACAAATAATGATCAATTCTATTACTCTATATAAAAATGTATGCTTCTAAGAAAGACATACTACTAAAATTCAGTTAAATGAGGCAGGTTAAGTCTTTTAGTTTGCCTGAATCCTCATCATAAATTTTGCCTTTGAATTGTCAGGAGCTCTTAGAAAAATAGATCAAATTTATCACCTGTGCCTGTGGAATGTTATGAATATGGGCAAAAGAAGATTGTGTCTAGACCAAGAAGAGATAGGAAATTGCATTTTAGTGAAAGAGGTTATAAAGTTTTTCTGGATCCTTCTTTGAAACAATGTAATAAAAGGTGATCACATTTTATTAAAGATTACACACAATTAATCAGGTTACACACTTTCTCCTTTGGGGAAGATGAGTTAACAAGATAGAGTCTTAATAGAAATAGCTTCTCTTAATGTGTAAAGGTAGAAGATAGAGAGAAATCATCAATAGTCCTTCCAATCCTGAACATGGTTTTCTACTATTTATGTTAAAATACAAGTTGGCTTTAGAAGAGCAAGGCATGTATGAAAATTTCTATCTTGGGGCACCTGGGTGGCTCAGTCAGTTAAGTGTTCAACTCTTGGTTTCAGCTCTGGTCATGATATCAAGGTCATGGGATTCAGCCTCATGATGGGCTCCATGTTGAGCATGAAATCTGCTTTGGATTTTCTCCCTCTCTTTCTCCCTCTGTCCCTCACTCACTCATGTCTATCTAAAATAAATGTCTTCTTTTTTCTTTTTTTTTTTAAATATTTTATTTGTCAGAGAGAAAGAGTACAAGCAGGGGAAGCAGAAGGTGGAGAGAGGAACAGGCTCCACATGGAGCAAGGAGTTTGATGCAGGACTTGATCACAGTATCCTGAGATCATGACCCAAGCCAAAGGCAGATGCTTAACCAACTGAGTCACCCAGGTTTTCCTTAAAAATTTTTTTCTATCTCAATGGTACAAATTTTTGCTGCTACTTAAACAATCTCCATTGGACTTTATGAATATCAATTAATTTTAATGGGTGAGAAACTTAGGTTTCCAAAGGCTTTTCACTTTTTAAGAAGATTTTGTCAATGTTTACATCTGTACCAGATTTGCATGTTCTTGTGTGTGTGCATGCATGTGTGAGATTTTTATATTAATGTATGAACATTTCCCAAATTCCAGTTTGGGAAATGGAATAGTAATAGAATATAATAAATATATAACACATTTTTATATTAATGTGTCATATCTGAAACATGAAAGAAAATAAAATGTTATGATGATGACACTCTGTTACTGTCAAATCCTTTTCCACCTTTCAAATTATATGCAACTCTCAAATATATTCAAAGTATTAAATGAAGATAAAATGAGAGTTCTGAGTTTTGGTCCTCTCTGGCCCTCATTGTTATTTTATATTTATTTTAATAAAATTTATCAGTTTAAAAAGATTATAAGCCAGGCTTATAAGAAGCTTAGAAGTTGCCAAGCTGTTTTAACAACAAATAAGAAGATAAACAAATTGAAAATCAGTAACTCTCCTTAGTTCTTTAAGAAGGGAGGTCACAAAACAAACCACTGCCTATATAATTGGAGAGACACATAATCTCTTATCAAAGCTTACCAAAAAGGAACTTCCCATAAACAGGGCTAGGAAGAGAAATCAGACTATAATAGACAAATAGCTAGAGAATTAGAGTAGATTAATCTAAGTATTAAAAAAAAATCCAGAGAGACCCAGTCATTGGAGACCCTCCACACTTTGTTGAATTTTACCTCATGGAACTCTCACCAGTTATCATAGTCAAAATATGAGAAAAATCCCCTCCAGATTCTTCCAACATATGGAAGGGAAAATGGACCATTTTGAATATTCAATTATTCTTTTCTCCTCAATAAGAAACCTTCAGAAGAGATTAATTAACCTGTGCTTACTGTGTTAGTAACAGAGCTTAACTAGTCAAGGGGAGGGGAATTATACAACTATAAATGGATAGCTTTCTACTTAGAGAAATGGAAGTGCCCAACTTCAGCTCCCTTTCTAGCCTTCTAGCCACTATGAGGGAAGGGAAATAACCAACTCCAGGCTGTTCTAGCCATCCTGTCCCACTGGAAAGAAGGAAGGGGCGGGGAACCTCATAAGGGTATAAGAAACTTATACAGACAAAAGGTTGATATCCAGGAACTATAATGAACTCCTCAAACTCAACCCACACGAAACAGACAAACACATCAAAAAATGGGCAGAAGATATGAACAGACACTTCTCCAATCAAGACATACAAATGGCTATCAGACACATGAAAAAATGCTCATCATCATTAGCCCTCAGGGAGATTCAAATTAAAACCACATTGAGATATCACCTTACACCAGTTAGAATGGCCCAAATTAACAAAACAGGAAACAACATGTGTTGGAGAGGATGTGGAGAAAGGGGAACCCACTTCCACTGTTGGTGGGAATGCAAGTTGGTGCAGCCTCTTTGGAGAACAGTGTGGAGATTCCTCAAGAAATTAAAAATAGAGCTTCCCTATGACCCTGCCATTGCACTCCTGGGTATTTACCCCAAAGATACAGATGTCGTGAAAAGAAGGGCCATCTGTACCCCAATGTTTATAGCAGCAATGGCCACAGTCGCCAAACTATGGAAAGAACCAAGATGCCCTTCAACGGATGAATGGATAAGGAAGATGTGGTCCATATACACTATGGAGTATTATGCCTCCATCAGAAAGGATGAATACCCAACTTTTGTAGCAACATGGATGGGACTGGAAGAGATTATGCTGAGTGAAATAAGTCAAGCAGAGAGAGTCAATTATCATATGGTTTCACTTATTTGTGGAGCATAACAAATAGCATGGAGGACAAGGGGCGTTAGAGAGGAGTAGGGAATTTGGGTAAATTGGAAGGGGAGGTGAACCATGAGAGACTATGGACTCTGAAAAACAGTCTGAGGGGTTTGAAGTGGCGGGGGGGGTGGGAGGTTGGGGTACCAGGTGGTGGGTATTATAGAGGGCACAGCTTGCATGGAGCACTGAGTGTGGTGAAAAAATAATGAATACTGTTTTTCTGAAAAATAAATAAATTGGAAAAAAAAAAAAAGAAACTTATAGTCCAGATCACTTAAAGACTAAGACTTAGCCATAAGAATACAAAACATTTCCAACTCTTCCATATTTTCTCCACATTACAAAGGCTATTTACAGTAGTTCCCTTTATCCAATATATCATGTCTGGCTATTTGATATTGGAGTTGGACAAATTGTAAACATATATTGATAACTCTAGGGCAACCATTGAATTTTTTTAATGTAACATATATGCTATGAAAGGAGAAGAAATGGAATCATATTAAATGTTCAGTTATAGACACAAAAGACTAAAAGAAGAAAAAAAATGAAGGTAATTCTAAGAACAAAGAGTAAAGGCAACAAAAAGAAAAAAATCCTGTTACAGATGCTGCAGTTATTGATCCAACTGTATCAATAATTCCTTGAACTTCAATGATCTAAGTGAACAATTAAAAGACAGAGATGGTTAGAATGAATCTAAAATTGAGACCCAAATATATATTGTTCACAAAAAAGAAAAAAACAAAACTGTCAAGTAATATAAGATAAAAGTAAGTGGAAGGAGAAAAATTTACCATTCTAACACTAACTAAACGGAAATGGGAGTAGCTCTATTAATTTCAGATACATCAACTTCAAAGAAAGAAAAGTTATCAGGAAAAAAGAGGAGCATCACATAATGGTAAAGACATCAAATCTCCAAAAAGACATTGAAGTATATGCACCTAATGCACTTGAAATATATCCACCTAACAAGAGTGTCAAAGTATATGAGGGAAAAACTGTGTGCATAGAACTTTGAGAAGAAATAGATGAATCTACTATTAGGCAGAACTTAATACCAGCCTATCAGAAATGAACTTGTACAATAAGCAGAGTATCAGTAAAGAAATAAACTCAATAATAGCATCAGTCAAATAATGAACATCTGTAGACTATTCTGTCCAACAACAATAGATAGATGATTATTCTCAGGTTCTTATGGAACATTCACTAAGAACACATTTTGAGCATTTTGAGTCATAAAACACATTTCAAATTTTTTTTAAAGATTTTTTTTATTTATTTGACAGACAGAGAACACAAGTAGGCAGAGAGGCAGGCAGAGAGAAGAGGAAGCAGGCTCCCTGACGAGCAGAGAGCCTGATGTGGGGCTCAATCCCAGGACCCTGAGATCATGACCTCCGAAGGCAGAGGTTTTAACCCACTGAGCCACCCAGGCTCCCTGACATTTCAAATTTAAAAGAAGATAAATTGTACAAAGTCTGCTCTTATATAACCATGGAATTAAAATGTACAACTTTGATAAGAGATTTTGATAATGCAGAACCTATGCATGTGTGGGAGCAGAGGATATGTGGGAAATCTTTATCTTCCACTCATTTTTGCTGTGAACTTAAAAAAGCTCTATAAAATAAAGTCAATTTTTGAAAATATATAGTGATTATTTGTATTATGAGCGGACAATTTTGTGCAGTTGAAGGTACTAGCATAACAAAAACACATAGAATTCTGCCTCAAGAATTATAATAATAATAAAAAAGTAACCATTTTTTTTGCCTTTATCTCACCTCTTGTGATGATCAGTCTATAGAGAACATAAACCAGAATTTATTGGCCACCTATTGCATTTGGAATTTACCAACATTTATAAATGTTTTATTTTTCTCATAATGGCTTGCAGAACAGAAATTATTTTATCAACTATCAACTAGTTGCAACATGATTGTGATAAATTATGAAATGATTTACCATTATTCCTGATATTCAAACTATCATTATTATTATAACTATCTTTTTTCTTTCCTGGATCTGTTCTCTGAATTGCCCTTCTTAACCCCTACCCTCAAAAATGGGATATGTCTATGGATAAGAAAGACTAATTCATATATGCCATGAAGCAAGGATTGTTATAGGGATTACTTAACTAGTTTTTTATTTAGTGTGTAGGTGTTAGTTGAATGCTATAAGACTTACCAATAAGAAGGCAATACAATAGTGAGAAACTATAAATGAGAGGGGGAAAAAAAGAGACTCAAGTTGGTCTTACATTCAAAGGATATAGGCAAGGGTAATAATAAAATTTCCCATGCTTAGAGCAGTATAACACTCTAAGGTAATATTGTCACATGGTTTCCCTTACATACCTTTTTAACAAAAAATGAATCAAATTAAAAAAGAGAAATTATAAAATATTATGAGACTATGACAAAAAGTAAGAACTAGAATTTTTCTGAAACTCTGAACTCTAAAATTTTGTGTATGTTTTATTATTTGCATAGAAACAGGCATTTTATTTTATTTTTTTTCCAATTTATTTATTTTTCAGAAAAACAGTATTCATTATTTTTTCACCACACTCAGTGCTCCATGCAAGCCGTGCCCTCTATTAATACCCACCACCTGGTACCCCAAACCTCCCACCCCCCCGCCACTTCAAACCCCTCAGACTGTTTTTCAGAGTCCATAGTCTCTCATGGTTCACCTCCCCTTCCAATTTACCCAAATTCCCTACTCCTCTCTAACGCCCCTTGTCCTCCATGCTATTTGTTATGCTCCACAAATAAGTGAAACCGTATGATAATTGACTCTCTCTGCTTGACTTATTTCACTCAGCATAATCTCTTCCAGTCCCATCCATGTTGCTACAAAAGTTGGGTATTCATCCTTTCTGATGGAGGCATAATACTCCATAGTGTATATGGACCACATCTTCCTTATCCATTCATCCGTTGAAGGGCATCTTGGTTCTTTCCATAGTTTGGCGACTGTGGCCATTGCTGCTATAAACATTGGGGGTACAGATGGCCCTTCATTTCACGACATCTGTATCTTTGGGGTAAATACCCAGGAGTGCAATGGCAGGGTCATAGGGAAGCTCTATTTTTAATTTCTTGAGGAATCTCCACACTGTTCTCCAAGGAGGCTGCACCAACTTGCATTCCCACCAACAGTGTAAGAGGGTTCCCCTTTCTCCACATCCTCTCCAACACATGTTGTTTCCTGTTTTTGTTAATTTGGGCCATTCTAACTGGTGTAAGGGTGATATCTCAATGTGGTTTTTAATTTGAATCTCCCTGAGGGCTAATGATGATGAGCATTTTTTCATGTGTCTGATAGCCATTTGTATGTCTTGATTGGAGAAGTGTCTGTTCATATCTTCTGCCCATTTTTTGATGTGTTTGTCTGTTTCGTGTGGGTTGAGTTTGAGGAGTTCATTATAGATCCTGGATATCAACCTTTTGTCTGTACTGTCATTTGCAAATATCTTCTCCCATTCCGTGGGTTGCCTCTTTGTTTTTTTGACTGTTTCCTTTGCTGTGCAGAAGCTTTTGATTTTGATGAAGTCCCAGAAGTTTATTTTCTCTTTTGTTTCCTTTGCCTTTGGAGCCATATCTTGAAAGAAGTTGCTGTGGCTGATATCAAAGAGATTACTGCCTATGTTCTCCTCTAAGATTCTGATGGATTCCTGTCTCACGTTGAGGTCTTTTATCCATTTTGAGTTTATCTTTGTGTACGGTGTAAGAGAATGGTCGAGTTTCATTCTTCTACATATAGCTGTCCAGTTTTCCCAGCACCATTTATTGAAGAGACTCTCTTTTTTCCACTGTATATTTTTTCCTGTTTTGTCAAAGATTAATTGACCATAGAGTTGAGGGTCCATATCAGGGCTCTCTATTCTGTTCCACTGGTCTATGTGTCTGTTTTTATGCCAGTACCATGCTGTCTTGGTGATCACAGCTCTGTAATAAAGCTTGAAATCAGGTAAGGTGATGCCGCCAGCTTTATTTTTGTTTTTCAACATTTCCTTAGCAATTCGGGGTTTCTTCTGATTCCATACAAATTTTAGGATTATTTGCTCCAGCTCTTTGAAAAATGCCTGTGGGATTTTGATCGGAATGGCATTAAAAGTATAGATTGCTCTAGGCAGTATAGACATTTTAACAATGTTTATTCTTCTGATCCAAGAGCATGGAATGATCTTCCATCTTTTTGTGTCTTCTTCAATTTCTTTCATGAGTGTTCTATAGTTCCTCAAGTACAGATCCTTTACCTCTTTAGTTAGGTTTATTCCAAGGTATCTTATGGTTCTTGGTGCTATAGTAAATGGAATCGATTCTCTAATTTCCCTTTCTGTATTTTCATTGTTAGTGTATAGGAAAGCCACTGATTTCTGCACATTGACTTTGTATCCTGCCACGTTGCTGAATTGCTGTATGAGTTCTAGTAGTTTGGGGGTGGCGTCTTTTTGGTTTTCCATATAAAGAATCATGTCATCTGCGAAGAGAGAGAGTTTGACTTCTTCATTACCAATTTGGATACCTTTTATTTCTCTCTGTTGTCTGATTGCTGTTCCTAGGACTTCTAATACTATGTTGAACAAGAGTGGTGAAAGTGGGCATCCTTGTCTTGTTCCTGATCTCAATGGGAAGGCTGCAAGCTTTTTCCCATTGAGGATGATATTTGCTGTGGGTCTTTCATAGATAGATTTGATGAGGTTCAGGAATGTTCCCTCCATCCCTATACTTTGAAGCGTTTTAATCAGGAACGGATGCTGGATTTTGTCAAATGCTTTTTCTGCATCAATTGAGAGGACCATGTGGTTCTTCTCTCTTCTCATATTAATTTGTTGTATCACATTGATTGATTTGCGAATGTTGAACCATCCTTATAGCCCAGGGATGAATCCCACCTGATCATGGTGGATAATCTTTTTAATGTGCTGTTGGATCCTGTTGGCTAGGATCTTGTTGAGAATCTTAGCATCCATATTCATCAGTGATATTGGTCTGAAATTCTCCTTTTTGGTAGGGTCCTTGCCTGGTTTGGGGATCAGGGTAATGCTGGCTTCATAGAAAGAGTCTGGAAGTTTTCCTTCTGCTTCAATTTTTTGAAACAGCTTCAGGAGAATAGGTGTTATTTCTTCTTTGAAGGTTTGGTAGAATTCCCCAGGGAATCCGTCAGGTCCTGGGCTCTTGTTTTTTGGGAGGTTTTTGATCACTGATTCAATCTCGTTATTAGATATCGGTCTATTCAGGTTGTCGATTTCTTCCTGGTTCAATTTTGGTAGTTTATATTTTTCCAGGAATGCATCCATTTCATCTAGGTTGCCAAGCTTATTGGCATATAGCTGTTCGTAATAACTTCTGATGATTGTTTCTACTTCCTTGGCGTTAGTTGTGATCTCTCCCTTTTCATTCATAATTTTATGAATTTGGGATTTCTCTCTTTTCTTTTGGATTAGTGTAGCCAGTGGCTTATCGATCTTATTGATTCTTTCAAAAAACCAGCTTCTAGTTTCATTGATACGTTCTACTGTATCTCTGGTTTCTCCCTCATTGATCTCAGCTCTAATCTTGATGATTTCCCTTCTTATGTGTGGAGTTGGTTTGATTTGTTGTTGATCCTCCAGTTCTTTAAGGTGTAGAGACAGCTGGTGTGTTCTGGATTTTTCAATTTTTTTTGAGCAAGGCTTGGATGGCTATATATTTTCCCCTTAGGACCGCCTTTGCTGTATCCCATAGGTTTTGGACTGAAGTGTCTTCATTCTCATTGGTTTCCATGAATTGTTTCAGTTCTTCTTTGATCTCCTGGTTGATCCAAGCATTCTTAAGCAAGGTGGTCTTTAGCTTCCAGGTGTTTGAGTTCCTTCAGAAATTTTCCTTGTGATTGAGCTCCAGTTTCAAAGCATTGTGATCTGAGAATATGCAGGGAATAATCTCAGTCTTTTGGTATCGGCTGAGTCCTGATTTGTGACCCAGTATGTGGTCTATTCTGGAGAAGGTTCCGTGTGCACTTGAGAAGAATGAGTATTCTGCTATTTTAGGGTGGAATGTTCTGTATATATCTATGAGGTCCATCTGGTCCAATGTGTCATTCAATGCTCTTGTTTCTTTATTGATTTTCTGCTTTGATGATCTGTCTAATTCTGAAAGAGGCGTGTTAAGATCTCCTACGATTAGTGTATTCATATCAATATGACTCTTTATCTTGATTAACAGTTTTCTTAAGTAATTGGCTGCTCCCATATTGGGAGCATAGATATTTACAATTGTTAGATCATCCCGGTGGATAGTCCCTTTAAGGATTATGTAGTGTCCTTCTGTATCTCTGACTACAGTCTTTAGTTTGAAGTCTAATTTATCTGATATGAGAATCGCTACCCCAGTCTTCTTTTGAGTCCCATTGGCATGAAAGATGCTTCTCCACCCCTTCACTTTCAGTCTGCGTGTATCTTTAGGTTCAAAATGGGTCTCTTGTAGACAGCATATGGATGGGTCCTGTCGTTTTATCCAATCTGCAACCCTGTGCCATTTTATGGGTGCATTTAGGCCATTCACATTGAGAGTGATTATTGATAGATACGTTTTTATTGACATCGAGTTATCTTTGAAGTTTTTCTTTCTGTAGACTGTCTCTATATTTCTGTTCAATGCTATTCTTGGGATTTTTCCTCTTTTATAGAACCCCCCCTTAATATTTCCTGCAGTATCGGCTTGGTGGTTGCATAGTATTTTAAGCCTTGCCAGTCTTGGAAACTCTTTATCTCTCCATCCATTTTGAATGTTAGTCTTGCTGGATAAAGTATTCTTGGCTGCATGTTCTTCTCATTTAGTGCCCTGAATATATCTTGCCAGCCTCTTCTGGCTTGCCAGGTCTCTGTGGACAGGTCTGACGTTATTCTGATGGGCTTCCCTCTGTAAGTAAGGAGTCTCTTTGCCCTGGCGGCTTTCAAGAGATTATACCTACAATTATAATTTCTCAATTTGACTATCAGGTGTCGTGATCTTTTTTTGGAGTGTATAATCTTGGGTGGAGACCGTTCAGCCTCTAGTACATGAATGCTGGTTTCATTCGCGAGATTCGGAATATTTTCATGAAGGACTTGTTCCACGACATCTTCTAGACTTCTTTCTTTCTCCTCCCCTTCAGGAATTCCAATAATTCTGACGTTGGAACGCTTCATGGCATCATTTATTTCCCTGATTCTGCTTTCGTGGGATCTAAGCTGTTTGTTCCAGGCTTCCTCCTGATCCTTTCTCTCTATCTGTTTGTCTTCCAGATCACTAATTCTATCTTCTGTCTCAGTTACCCTAGCTTTGAGAGAGTTTAGATTAGATTGGAACTCATTGAGAGCATTGTGGACCTCCTCCCTGGTAGCTTTAAGCTCCGCCCTAACATTGTGAACATCCTGTCTGGTCGCTTTCAGTTCGGCCCTAATCAATTCTGTTTGGTCATCCATGGCTTTCTCCAACCTAGCTATTGCCTGGATAATTGTTAGCCTGAATTCTCTTTCCGACATATTGTCTATGTTGATAGCCGTTAGCTCTGTTGCAGAAGGTCCATCCTCTGTATTTTTCTTCTGTTGGGCATTCCTCCTCCTAGTCATTTTGGTGGGAGATGACTGAACAGATGTAGCTGGATGTATCAACTCTGGTGCAGTCAAGGTGCACCCTGGAACACTTCTGAGCAGTCAGGATTCCCCACCCAAATGAGAGACAAAAGAAAAGAAAAAGAAAAAGAAGAAAAGGAAAAGAAGAAAAAGAAGAAGAAAAAAAGATAAAAGAGAGAGAGAGAGACAGGAAAGAAAGGGAAGATGAAAGAGAAGGTTCAGCCCAGATGGGCCCCAAGGTAAGATTTATGAAGTAGACAAACAAAAAGAGATAGAAAGACTGATACAATTATATGGCAAGAGAAAGAGGAAAAGAAAAAAAAATATATATATATGCAAATAAAGAAAGAACCTCGTCAAAAAGAACCACAAGTGTAAAATTTATATGCTATCAGGACAAACTCAAAAAACAGAAACACTGGTGGAAGAAGATGGGAGAGTTCTTATAAATTCTCAGTGTGTGCGAGGAAGGTTGTTTTGATTCTTCCTGGATGTATCTTGATATCTTTGTTAAAGGACTCAACTTTCCTAAGATAAAGGGGATTAAAAATTGGTTTACCTATAGGGGTAGTATTGATTGGGGAAAGGGGATTACTTTGAAGTTAACTCTATATGAATATTAGAGGATAAAAATAAAAAAGAATATACTAGACTAAACTAAACTAAAATTTTAAAAAAAGGAATTCAAAAAATAAAAATGCAAAAGAAAAACATAGGTGTATGTATCAAAAAGTTCAGGTTAGAAAGGTATTATGGAATTTGATGTACTGTGCAGCTCGCTGTGGTGGTAAATAGGTTAAAAAAATTACCTATGTGTAAAAAAAATATATATATATATATATATATATATATATATATATATATATATATATATACCGGAATAGTGGAAACGAGTGAATAATACAAGTTTTCCTATGAAGTAGTGGTGGTTCTCTTGTAGTCCTTTTTTTTTTTTTTTTCTTTCTTGGTTTGTTTTCTGGGGGAGGTACCTGCCACGTGGGTTGTCAGTCAATGATGTTTCCTGAGTTGAGTCCCCCCGCCCCCCTCAAGGGGGTGGGCTCTGGGGAAACTGGTTTTTTTCCGGCTTTTGTTCTCTGGCGGGTTTTTTTTGCTTGTTCACTTTTTTTCCTCTCACCTTGACCGCCTTTGATGGTTTTTGTAGTATTAAAAGAAATCAAACCGCACCCTGATCTCCGTCTCAGAGAGAAGCCTCATTCTGGGTGCAGAAGCTGAATAAATTCCCCCTTGGACACTGGCAGCGCAGGTTCCAAGTTGCAGACCCTGGGGGCGCAGGATCTTTTGCTCGTCCCCAAAGCCAAGGCAGTGGCAGCTGTCTGGGAGCTCCTGACCACCAGAGAGGTTCCAAGCAGCGATCGCACACTGAGATTTTACCGCCGGCCCAGGCTGGGAGTGCCCGGCTTGTGCACACCTCTTTTGAGAGGCGGCTGTGGGTCGGGCGCGTGTCTGGGGCACTGAGAACGGGGCGCTGGTCCGTAAGCCGCAGGCTGGGCTTTTGCGTGCCTCTGTCCGGGGAAGAGTTTCTTGCGTGCGCGGCTTAGACTTTGAAACAATGGCGCAGGTCAAGAAGCGCCCCCGGGCCTTAGTAACCCAGGAGAGCTGGAGGGACGTGCGCGCGCATCTCAAGCTTTGTGGTAGGGCTAGCGCGCGTTCTGCAGACCAGCGCAGCTCCCATCCCCTCACAGGAGCCGGAACCCACGCGCTCTGGGGCGCGCTGGCGGCTTAGGGACCAGGAGCCGGTTTCTCTGCCGCACTCTCTCTGCCTCCACGCCGGGGAGGCTGTCTGGGACCGGGGACTTAAGCCCCTGTCCCTAGCCACCCGGATTCCCACAACTTCCCCCGCGATCCTTTGCTCTTTTGGAGTGCTTTCAACCAGTCTCCAAGTTAATGCTGGTCCCCAGACTCAGGGCACTCTCGCTCGTATTGGGGTATTACTTTCGCACCGGTCGCCTCTGGTGGCTCCCTCCCCCTTTTGTTTATCTTCCGATATCAGTCCGCTGTTCCCATGCCGCTTTACCTGCTCACTGGTGTCTTCTGCCCCTGTAGAGATCCAGACGTGTATAATTCTGATCTCAGGCTGATTTCATGGGTGATCGGAGTTCTTTGGTAGGTAATCAGCTCACTTTGGGGTACCAGCTGAAAAGACGCCTCTTCCTAGTACCCCGCCATCTTGTCCCCCTCTGAAACAGGCATTTTAAAAAGCTATTTTGTCTTGTTAAAAGGTATGTAGTCTTTGACAAGAACTCTAATGATTTAGAACTGAAAAAAAAACTAACCCCAATATTACATTTAAACCCCCAATATCTCCAACTTTTTTTTAAAGATTTTATTTATTTATTTGACACACAGAGAGAGAGAGAGATCACAAGTAGGCAGAGAGGCAGGCAGAGAGAAAGGGAGAAGCAGGCTCCCTGCTGAGCAGAGAGCCCAATGTGGGGCTCAATCCCAGGACCCTAAGACCATGACCTGAGCCGAAGGCAGAGGCTTAACCCACTGAGCCACCCAGGCACCCCTATCTCCAGCCTTTTATATGTCAATCACTAGGTTGCAGTTTTCATTACTTTTAATATTAAAATATAACCTCATTTACCTCCAAGAGTTGCTGAATAGATCAAATGAGATGATTATGAAATCATGTATTAAATAACATATGTAGATGCATGATCCCATGTATATTGTTATTTTTACAGTAGTTTCAAATCTGTAACTTGGTCTTGTTTAAGTTCACAGTGTTGATGAGGTACCAAGAAATGGCCTCAAAATACTTGCAAAACCTATCTTATGCTCTAATGAGTGTTAGTTAACCTTGCTCCAGTTAATTTCTAATTGATCTCTCTATTAAGGAAAAATCCCTATCTTAGTGATCCTTTCAAGCATCTTATAAAATATGAGAGAAACTCACCTCACGTAGACTTTTCAAGTGTGAGCATTATATAATCATAATGAGCAACTTTTTTCTATGTTTCCTTTTGATTTTACCAGAGACTTAATATTCCTCTAAGTTAACAAGATATCTGACAATGTGTAACCTGATGCTTTGTTTAGCATCATTTAATTGGTAGCTTTCCTGTATTATTGATCTTTGTATGAGTGCATTCTAGTTAGTATAGCCATCTTGGCTTGGAAAAAGTTTTGTAAAAGCATTGCTAGGAAACAACAAGCATGATTATAATATTTTAGTTTTCCATTATTTGTTTAGGATTTAGATCTTTTGCAAAACACACATGCACACAGAGCTAAAATTAAGCTTGAAGCAACCTATTTAGAATATAAGTAGATGAATAATAAAATGCAAATACTATTATCTTAAAACCTTTGATTAAAAGGTAAAAAGCATCAAAGTAGGGGTTAGAGAATGGTTCAAAGTAGGCCATGTCCACTTGCAATTTTAGCCTTTGAATGAAATGTCTGCATGTTCAATTTTGTGTTAACTTTAGTTTTTCTTATAATGCCTGTACCTTGACATGACTTTTTTTGTTTGTTTTTGAGAATTGATTTTTATAAGATTTTATTTATTTGAAAGACAGAGAGATGAGCACAGGTGAGGGGCAGAGGAAGATAGAGAGAGAGGGAGAAGCAGACTCCCAGCTGAGCAGGACACCTGATGCGGGGATTGATCCCAGGACTGAATATCATGACCTGAGCTGAAAGTAAACACTTAATCAATAGAGCCACCCAGGTGCCCCATGGAGAAATGGTGTTAAGAGAACATTAAATAGGGTGCCTGGGTGGCTCAGTTGTATAAGTGACTGCTTTCAACTCAGGTCATGATCCTGGAGTCCTGGGATGCAGTTCTGCATTGGGCTCCCTGTGCAGCAGGGAGTCTTCTCCTTCTGACGCTCCCTCTCTCATGTTCTCTCTCTCATTCTCTCTCGAATAAATAAGTGAATAAAGTAAATAAAATCTTAAAAAAAGGAGAAAGCATGAGAACCTTAAATAAGTGTAAAATTTAGTTGTTGTTGTTGTTGTTGTTGTTGTTTTAATAGGCAGGGAAAAGTAGAAACATGATAACTATGTGTGCTACTTTCGAAGAACATAAGGACAAAAATATAACCTGAGGTGTTTTAATTTTTATTTATTTATTTTTTTTAGTTTGTTTGTTTGTTTTGTGATTTTATGTGTTTTAGAGGAAAAGGGAGAGCATGAATGGGAAGGGCAGAGGGAGAGGGAGGATCTTAAACATGCTCCATGCTGTGGGGATCTCAACAGAGTGATGAATCCCATGACCCTCGGATAATGACCTGAGCTGAAACCAAGAGTCTGAAACTTAACTGACTGCACCACCCAGGCACCCCAACCTGATTTTTCTTTCATATAAATAGTTTTCTGAGTGTTAGAGAAGTCAGCCTTATGGGCGAGTCTTATTTTAGCATTTGTGGAAATATTACAACAAATCAATGACTGAGGTGTTTTTCTATTTTGTTTTGACTTCTAGGGAAACTTACTAAATTTCTTCCGTAGCTGAAGTAACTCAGTCAAGAAGATAATGGTTTGATTATTCTACTTGAATATATACAGAGTCAATATGTATCTTAATACAGTCAACTGGTGTTGAGAAAGATATTATCATATTAAGTGATTGGATAATTAAAGGGAAATTAGAGATTTGCACCATTCATCATTTGATTTATGTTTCCCAAAATGGAAAAACAAAAAAGTCTCTTAAAGAATGAGATTTGTTCTAAGTCAATTCTGCTTCCTAATTTGAACTGGTTATTTCCTAACATCATATTAATTGGTCATTGCAACTGCTGATGACTAGTGCATAACCTGGAAGAACACATTTCCACTTCATTAAATTCCTATCTTGTGATAAACTAATTTAACCTAACATAATTCACATACTTGCTGGACCTAATTACCTTACCAATACAATCTGTAGATATAAACACCTGCAGTGCTATAATTAGAAAAAATATCATCAACTAATTCAATAAAAGTAATTTTCCCCTTCATTACACAGTAATTGTCTTTGTTAACTAATTGTAGTGTGGCTTAAAGCACTGCTAAAAATATTAATATTATTAAATTTTTCCTGCTCCTGAGATCTGAACATTCGACATCAGGTCTCTGAATCTTAGTTATTTAGGAAGTATGCATGTTAGCTTGAGAGTAAATGGAAACAGCAGGCTGTGCACCCATTAACATCCATAGATGGATGGTGCAACCAAATAAATGGAAGACCTGAACAGGCTGCAAAGTATGGTGATCAGGGAAGCATAGTTCTATTTCCCTAATGAAAAAATAATGATATTTTATTTATTCTGATGTTAACAATTACATCAGTAGTGCTGCCTTAGTTAAGGCATGACTTGGGTAAGGATAGCCAACATTTCTCAAAAGATAGTTCTGGAAAACTCTGTCCTTTTAGTGCTATAGAATGAAAGTATTTTCTTATTGGACTTTCTTTCTGTGTTTGGTTTTGACCCAGATGCCCTTGGAGAAGAACATACACTGGAGTCTTTTGCCTGATGAGTAAGAGCTATTACCTATTGTACTAGAGGCTCCTTGGTATGTTCTATGAATAGCAGAAAATGGGAGAGAGGAGTTTGTTGTATTATCTTGTGCTTATTCACATGGTATCTTACTATGACTTTTTTTCTTTAGAGAATTTTTCAGAAGCTATGGAATGTCTCATACTGGATTTTTAAAAAAAAATACTTATTTTGAGCAGAAATAATACATCACTTGAGTGAGAAGATCAACCGGTTGTCAGGTTCTAGAAATGTTATCCACAACTCGAAGTACTTTTATTTTCCCATTTAGAAATAATCATTGTTCCTGCAAGCAGCTTATTCTTATGGGGCTCCTGTAAAGACACGTTGTTGTGCTTGGAGGGAATATACTGAGAACATATTCTATCTGCTTACTACCTATCTACCTACCTACTTATTTTAGCTGTGTACCTAAATTGATGGCTTCCACTCAAGCCATTAAACTTACTATTGCTTCAGATTTCATCAATTATTTATAAGCCAAGCACTCAAAAATTTAAAAACCTTCTGTCATCCTGCCAGTGAGGATGTTAAAAAAAATGTTTATGCTTTTCTTATTGTAGATCAATTCTTTCTAGCTTAAATCCTTCTCACATAAAATACTGGTATAACAAAGTACCTGGACACTCTTAGCCAATAATTTTGCCTGCCAGCTGGCCTTGGAAGAAGTAATCAAGAGAACATGACTGCAGGTTGACCCTTGAGTTGGGTCTAGACAATCAGTGGATCCTGACATCCCTCCCCTGTCCTTGGAATATATGTTCTGCTTACTGTTCCCACAGTGGGGGCTGTTCCAAGAGCATAACCTGAGGGGTTAAAGGGTTGTCCAGACCATCAGGATGGTATATATGACTGAGCTCAGTTATGGTCTCTATAGAAACTTTTAAGATTCAGTGGTGGGTACCTAGGGCTGGGAAGGGGGAAGTGAACATCTCCTCTTACAGCCATCTAAAATAAACCTTATTAAGTTCCCTTATTAAAGCTGCTACCTACCAATCAGAAGTTATCTGCCTCTTTTGTCTTTCTACCTTTTCCCTCTGTGTAAGAGGTCAGTTTGCAAACTAATAGCCAGAGAATAATTTATATGTGTATAGAATAAATAGGTGTGCCAACATTCTACCCTGAAAAATTACAGAGTCAGGAAATGGGTTAAAAAGTATAAGTTTTTAGAAAAACACCAATGTGTTACAAATATATTCATAATCAGCAACTTTTATATCAAAGTACTTTATTTTGCATGTAATACAATTTTCATGTAATATTTCATTTGATCTTTGCAGCAACATTCTAAAGAAGATATGTCTCAGCAGTGTATTAGGTAATTTGTCAGAATTTTTTCAGTAGTAAACTATGGAATTATGGCTTTTAAGTTTAAGTAAATTCCAAAAATCTATGCTTTTCCCCGGGTATCTTGCTGCTTTTGTTGTATCTGCAATTTTTTATATAAGATCTTATAGTATGCTTATGTACATTTATCTTATAAACCCCATATGTGCTTACGGTTGTATAAATAAGCACATACACATACACACCCATGAATTTTTTCACACAGATTTTTCACACAGATTTACTAATTTTCAAACTGAGGTATGAACTTAAGTTCATCAATCTACAATGGTATATTTTCTTCCTAGGATAAATTAAGAAAGATTTTTACACTAATTGAAAAACTGATTACGTAATTATTCATAGTGCTAAAGACTGTATTTTAAATCAGTGGAAAATAATGTTAATGTTGCCTTTATTAGATATTAAAACACGGTTAAACACACCAAAACTACTTTTTAAATCAGTGTAATATGGTTTTCTGGCAAGTTGTATTATATTATTTGCAATTACATGGAAATTTTAAAATAATTCAATTCAATGAGACCATGGTATGTCTTTACCCAGAAAACTGATACTTAGTTTAAATTGAAAAAAAAAAAGAGAGAAAGGAAGAAAGAAAATATATACAGAGCTCTGGGATAATTCTGCAAAGCAGTTGTGAACATCAGTGAAAATAGTCCTTTTGTGGACTTGAAGACTTTTTATTTTTGTTGATCTATATAGCTAATGTTTCTCAGAGTACTTTTTTCCCCCACATGTGAAGAGATATGCATTACATATATCTAAAGACAACATATTATTCTCAAGAGAAAAGATATTTTCTCTAATTTTGCCTCTAATTCTTGTCCCTTTAGTCTCAAGTTATTAAATAGTCTGAGAAAAAACCCAGATATTGTGTCCCGACAGACTTGTATCCAAATCAAAGTCCTAACCAAGTCAGTAACAAGGCAAAATTCTGTGATATAGTTGAGGACTTCTATCTTTATTTCCATCATTTTTTTAAAAAAAGATAATAGTTTACATGACAATGTACATTTGTTTAGTTTGGGAATCCAGGACAGGCGAAGGCAATTTAGTACTACTGAAAGAGTTGTAACTCTCAATCAAGAGAAAAATAGCTACATTCTATAGTATATGGGTTAGAAAATTGTACTTTATCCTTCTGATCTCGTGGTTTAATATGAATTGAATTAAATTGAGCATTTACTTTGGAACAGGAAAGTTGAATTATATATTTTTTTCATGATTACATGATGAGTTTACAACAGGAAAGATAATGCTCAATATTAAAACAAGGGAAGATTTTACAGCAAGACAAATCTGTCTTGCCTTGCAAATTCTACAATTTATTAGCTATTTGCCATTGGTCAAGCTACTGACTATATCTTCGAATGAATATCTTCAAAGATTAAATGAATTTCATACCTCTTAATTTACTACAAGCATTGTGCTTACATTACAAAACATGTGCTTACAAACATTAAATTATGATTGATAAAAGTAGTATTTTCTATGTACCCTATACATGCACAGATACATATATAACAATATATATAAAATATATATCATATAATATAATATATGATGTGTGTGTATATATATTTATATATATACATACATATGTGTGTGTGTATATATATATATATGTATATATACATAAATTAAGCCTTTCCCAATAACACAGATATTGTTGTTTCTATTTAATAAAAATAAGAATTTATTCTATATTCTTATTCTATATATATATATATATATATACACATATATGTGTGTGTATGTATATATATATCCTTATTCTATATTCTTATTCTTATTCTATTCCACAACAGAATAGAATGTGGAAGTGCTATGGAAAAGCATCACTGTCTGCCATTTAGCTGAACTTCACCACACATATTTTGTGAGATATTATAAAAAACATTTTGATGTCAAGACACTTCATCTTTCCTAATCATCTAATTTTACTTGTATAAAAGCAAAAATATATTTAATTTCCCCTTTATTTACAATGAAAAGTGATTAAAGAGTTCAGAGATAAGTTACACATTTTTTTTTAAAGATTTTATTTTATTTATTTGAGAGAGAGAGACAGTGAGAGAGAGAATGAATGAGGAGAAGGTCAGAGAGCGAAGCAGACTCCCCATGGAGCTGGGAGCCTGATGTGGGACTTGATCCCGGGACTCCAGGATCACGCCCTGAGCCGAAGGCAGTCGTCCAACCAACTGCGCCACCCAGGTGTCCCGATAAGTTACACATTTTATTTATCCTTAAAATGCCCACTATTTTTTTAATTAATTAATTAATTATTTTTAAAAAGTATTTGCTATCTCCTTGAGGTACTGAGTTAACTTTAAAAGTTCTTTGTCTTTATCTCAATTTAGGTGTGCTTTCATAAAAGGCCTTATCTTTAGTGCATTCTGTGGGTTCATTAGAAAATTTCTTCCTATGTCATCAAACATTATGGCATTTTTTTTGCTGTAAAACTCTGAAAACTTCCCCCATATAACACCAAGAGGTTTTACATCTATTAATCCTCTCCTTGGAGTATGCACAGTTATCATAGCAGCACTGTCTAACATGAAGGTAATCTTATAATTTGCATTTGTGCTCACTCCCAGCTCTTTCATTTTAGCTTCAATCCACTTCATATTTGTTGCGGACCAAATAACAATGTCATAATCCTCATATGCAGATGTTAGGAACTTGTGAAGATATGGCCGCATAATTCTACTCCAGTCTCTGCACAAGACCTATGGTCAAATAACGTATAATCAACATCTAGTACCAAAAGCTTTTCTCCTTCCCTGGGAGGATTCAAAATTTCCACTTTATACTCTTTTATGCTCACTATTTATAATACAGTAATAATTTTGCTAAGCTTGAATGAACTCTAGCTTATTCTTTCTATTATCTCTAACCCAAAGTGATATTCTCAAAATCTCCAAGTGCTAAAAGAAATGCGTAATTTATTATCTTCTTTTTAGTTAAAAACAACAAAAATATCTAAGTCTCCAAATTGTTATTTAAAGGACACCATATTGGACCAGCCATCTAATGCTTGACTATTTCTATATTATCAACTAACAGTTAAAAATGATATGGTTGGACAACTACAAACATAGGACAAATAAACACAAGATCATATTACTTTCAATTAAAAAATCCTTTGTTATTTATAAATGAGATGGACATATATCAAGAATTTATTTTTTCCTCCATAGAACAGTGTTTATCATTTAACCACATTATTTTTCAAGCTTAATTGAAAATCACAATTCTGCCTTATCATGAAACGATGTTTCTTGTCATACAGACATGTCCAGTGACTCACAATTTTTACAACTGTATTTTCTAAACTATGACAACTTTATGCTCAAGAATATGACAACTTAGATCTAAAAAAACAAGACTAAACAAAACAAAACACTGAAAAATAAAACATACCAGAAATAGAAAAGAAATAAATATTTGAATAGCTCCATATTACTGAAGTTGTAGGATCTACAATTTTTAATTTTTTTCCCAAGAAAACTCCTGATGCAGATGGCTCAAATGATGAATTTTTCCAGTATGTTAAGGCAATCAGAAAAACTTTACACGAACTTTTTCAGAAATGGAGAAAGATGGATGGCCTGCAGACTCATAGGCTTGTTTTTAGGTACATGTTTTTAGGGCAGAAGTTCAGAAATTAACTTTCATATGTTTCACCTATGTTTCATCACAGAATCAATGGATTTATAGACATTATCATATTGTTGGATCCTAATTATGCTATCCAATATACAGTTGACCCTTGAACCACACAGTTTTGAACTATATGGGTCCTTTTAATATATGCATTTTTTACAGTATGGTACTATAATATATTTTCTCTTATGATTTTCTTAACATTCAATGCTCTAACTTATTTACTGTAAGAATACAGTATATAATAAAAAATAATACAGTATATATTACATACAACATATAAAATATGTATTAATCAGCTGTTTATGTTGTCGACAAGGCTTCCAGTCAACAGTAGTCTATTAGTAGTTAGGTTTTGGGAGAATCAAAAGTTATACACAGATTATGAGGGTTAGTACCCCAACCCTTGTATTGTTTCAGGGACTACTGTACTTGTTTTCCTTCCCAGTTATCTATCCTCTATGTATTTTGTGAGATGTATGTTTCTTGTCAATGTATTTTATAAACTTGAAAAAGGCAAGACTAAGGGGAGAATTCCCTGTAGATTTACCCAAAAAAAGTTGACCATAAATTTTTATCTTAAAATTAAATTCATACACCTAATTACCAAGCCATCCATATAACTACTGTTAATAGGCCCACTTTTCCCCTACTTTCCTCAAAGCTGTGATGAAAGAACACATGTCTGCAGGATTTCATCACCTGCTATATTCCATGTGGTTAGTCTAATGTGATTCCTATTAAGAAAATTCATGCTAAATTCCAGTGGACACAGTTCCTGTCTTGATCTCAAACTCTCTTTTTAGCAATCACTAAGTCTGCCTTGCCCATGAAGCTAAGTGCCTTGTTCTTTTTACCAACTCACCTAATCTTATCTATTCCTAAATGATGATAATATTAATTTAACCTGATTCTCCATTCAAATACATGATGTATCAGTTTGTTAGCATATGATGTCTACCTTTTAACAATCTATCAATACGCAATTCTAGTTAGTATGTGTCACACTTCATGATAAATCTAAATCTGTGGAATTTTGATTGGAATGGCATTAAAAGTATAGATTGTTCTAGCCAGTAGACATTTTAACAATGTTTATTCTTCCGATCCAAGAGCATGGAATGGTCTCCCATCATTTTGTGTCTTCTTCAGTTTCTTTCATGAGTGTTCTGTACTTCCTCGAGTGCAGATCCTTTACCTCTCTGGTTAGGTTTATTCCCAAGTATCATATGGTTCTTGGTGCTATACTAAATGGAATCGATTCTCTAATTTCCCTTTCTGTATTTTCATTGTTATTGTATAAAAAAGCCACTGATTTCTGTACATTGACTTTGTATCCTGCCACATTTATTTATTTTCAGAAAAACAGTATTCATTATTTTTTCACCACACCCAGTGCTCCATGCAATCCATGCCCTCTATAATACCAACCACCCACCAACTTCCCACCCCCCCGCCACTTCAAACCCCTCAGATTGTTTTTCAGAGTCCATAGTCTCTCATGGTTCACCTCCCCTTCCAATTTCCCTCAGCTCCCTTATCCTCTCTAACACCCCTTGTCCTCCATGATATTTGTTATGCTCCACAAATAAGTGAAACCATATGATAATTGACTCTCTCTGCTTGACTTATTTCACTCAGCATAATCTCTTCCAGTCCCGTCCATGTTGCTACAAAAGTTGGGTATTCATCCTTTCTGGTGGAGGCATAATACTCCATAGTGTATATGGACCATATCTTCCTTATCCATTCATCCATTGAAGAGCATCTTGGTTCTTTCCATAGTTTGGCGACCGTGGCCATTGCTGCTATAAACATTGGGGTACAGATGGCCCTTCTTTTCATGACATCTGTATCTTTGGGGTAAATACCCAGGAGTGCAATGGCAGGGTCATAGGGAAGCTCTATTTTTAATTTCTTGAGGAATCTCCACACTGTTCTCCAAAGAGGCTGCACCAACTTGCATTCCCACCAACAGTGGAAGAGGGTTCCTCTTTCTCCACATCCTCTCCAACACATGTTGTTTCCTGTTTTGTTAATTTGGGCCATTCTAACTGGTGTAAGGTGATATCTCAATGTGGCTTTATTTTTCAAAGAGCTGGAGCAAATGATCCAAAAATTTGTATGGAATCAGAAGAGACCCCAAATTGCTAAGGAAATGCTGAAACACAAAAATAAAACTGATGGCATCACATAACTGATTTCAAGCTTTACTACAAAGCTGTGACCACCAAGACAGCATGGTACTGGCATAACAACAGAAACATAGATCAGTGGAACAGAGTAGAGAGCCCAGATATGGAGCCTCAACTCTATGGTCAAATTATCTTCAACAAAACAGGAAAAAATATACAGTGGAAAAAAGACAGTCCCTTCAATAAATGGTGCTGGGAAAACTGGACAGCTATACGTAGAAGAATGAAACTCGACTATTCTCTTACACATACACAAAGATAAACTCAAAATGGATAAAAGACCTCAGTGTGAGACAGGAATCCATCAGAATCCTAGAGGAGAACATAGGCAGTAACCTCTTTGATATCAGCAACAACAACTTCTTTCAAGATATGTCTCCAAAGGCAAAGGAAACAAAACTGAAAATGAACTTTTGGTACTTCATCAAGATCAAAACCTTCTGCACAGCAAAGGAAACAGTCAACAAAACAAAGAGGCAACCCACGGAATGGGAGAAGATATTTGCAAATGACAGTATAGGCAAAAAGTTGATATCCAGGATCAATAAAGAACTCCTCAAACTCAACACACACAAAACAGACAAGCATATCAAAAAATGGGCAAAGGACATGAACAGACACTTCTCCAATGAAGACATACAAATGGCTATTAGACACATGAAAAAAAATATTCATCATCATTTGGGCCATCAGGGAGATTCAAATTAAAACCACATTGAGATATCACCTTACACCAGTTAGAATGGCCAACATTAGCAAGAGAGGAAACAACATGTGATGGAGAGGATGCGGAGAAAGGGGAACCCTCTTCCACTGTTGGTGGGAATGCAAGTTGGTGCAGCCACTTTGGAGAACAGTGTGGAGATTCCTCAAGAAATTAAAAATAGAGTTTCCCTATGACCCTGCAATTGCACTACTGGGTATTTACCCCAATGATACAGATGTAGTGAAAAGAAGGGCCATCTGTACCCCAGTGTTCATAGCAGCAATGGCCAGGGTCACCAAACTGTGGAAAGAACCAAGATGCCCTTCAGTGGACGAATAGATAAGGAAGATGTGGTCCATATACACTATGGAGTATTATGCCTCCATCAGAAAGGATGAATACCAAACTTTTGTAGCAACATGGATGGGACTGGAAGAGATTATGCTGAGTGAAATAAGTCAAGCAGAGAGAGTCAATTATCATATGGTTTCACTTATTTGTGGAGCATAACAAATTACATGGAGGACATGGGGAGATGGAGAGGAGAAGGGAGCTGAGGGAAATTGAAAGGGGAGGTGAACCATGAGAGACTATGGACTCTGAAAAACAACCTGAAGGTTTTGAAGGGGTGGGAGGTGGGAGGTTGGGGGAACCAGGTGGTGGGTTTGGGGATGGCACAGATTGCATGGAGCACTGGGTGTGGTGCAAAAACAATGAATACTGTTAAGCTGAAAATAAAATAAATAAATAAATAAATAAATATATATATACCTAATGCTGAATTTTAATGAAGTTCCTCAGAAATGGTTAAATCTGTTATCTAACAGTGCAATCTATTTTCAACTGTATCTTTTCCCATCTAGTAAATTTTTGTAAAATTTGTATTGCCTGTTTTTATATATAAATGACTTCTTTAGATTATTGTGAGAATTTGATGAAATCAGTGTGTTCAATATTTAACACACAATCTCTCTATTAAGATTCAATAAACAGTTTCTTTACTTTCTGTGGTCCCTATTTTGTTTTTTAAGACAAACATACTTGTATTTTAAAAAGTAAAATCAGTCTAAACTTTATCAACAAGCAGTACCTGATAAAATATACTTCACAAACAATTTTTACTCCTATTCCTGTTCATTTAATGTACTGAAACTGGTTTCATGTCAGGTCTTGGGAAGATGTCTCAGTGAAATTTGATTTGACATATATAAAATCATATGTATGTTGAAATGTTTTTAGGTTGTCATTTACCTACTGTTAGAGGTTTATGAAGTGACAGGTTAGGAGGAAAAAGAGGGGGAAAAAAAAAAAAGCAGAGAAGCAGTGTATGAAGCATTCCCAAAGTTGAAAAAAACTTTAGTTAAAGAATAATGCTAATCCTTCAAACTTTTATAATCTATTTTAAAACTCTTCAAAGATATTTAACAATTATCAAAATAAAAAAAAAAGAAAGAAAGAAAAGAAAAAAAAAAAGGCAGAAATCCATCCAGTCGGTCCATGAATATTAGAAGTTTGAAAGTTCACTTTCCAAGAACAGAAGACATTGGTTTATTAATTAATTAATTAATTAATTTTTAAAAATAATGATTGCAACATGTGGTGTCTAATTTGGATGTGTCTGGAGCCTTAGAAGTTTGACTACTGCACATTCTCCTACAAATGGACCTTAAGAGCATGTTTGAATGTTCTAGTTGGGGAGCACAGCTACTCCTATACCCTTGATCAAAAAGTCCTCCCCTATCAGGGAAGGTCATCCTTTTGGACCAAACATGCAGTTCCAGAAAGGTGCACATGGAGTGGTTAGGGAGGGGAGGGACATCCCGTAGCCACCCAGATCAGTGGAGTCAATCCTGATGACCAATGGGGTGACAGATGTTACAGCCAGATTGCCCTTACATCCGACATTAGTTATTTTATTTACACAGAAACTTTCACCTACAGAAGCTTATTAAACCTAGTTAATTAAAGTGTACAATATTTTTTAAACCCTCATTTTCTTTTAGTAGGCATGATTCTTCCATTAAGATAATTTTAGTCCATCCACCATCATTATTTTAAAAAAGCTTACTAAATACAAAGAAATACCACTTTAAATTCACATATTAGGAGATTTATTCAATATATATTACCTTCTACGAAATTCTCTTTGTGAGAATCATACATTTGAAAGAAACTTGGCTTCTTCATCAGTGAACCTGTATTCCAGGACTGGATTTCCACAGACTAGCTATGGAAAAGAGAAAGGCTCATAACTTCTCTGGGTCTCAGCTCAGTGACTTATATTTTTAAGATTTTTTAAAAGTTTTAAAATTAACTATACAATTGACCTTTAATTGACCTTTATTTGTAGAGTTATATTTATTTTATTCTTATAATTGTGGTACTAAACAACTCCATCATGCCAAAAATACTCCCTGTGCTGTTCCTTTAGTGTCCCTGTCCCCCCACCACTAACTTTAACTACTGGCAACTATTCATTTATCCTCCATCCTAATACTTTGATCTTCTTAAGAAATTCCCATCAATGGAATTATGTAGTATTTAGCCTTTGAGATTTCTTTTATTTATTTTTTCATGTCAATATATTTTGGGGATTTATTCAAATTTTTGCAAGGGTCGAAAGTCCATTACATTTTATTGCTGAGTATTAGTCAACAATATGGATGTTACACAGGTTTTTTCTCCCATTTACCTGCAAAAAAAATTTGATTTTTTCCCCTTCTTGTGGCAGTTGTAAATAGGTCTTCTATAAATATTTTGTACAGGTTTATGTGTGGACATACATTTAAATTTCTCTAGGGAAAATATATATGCATGTGGTTACTAAATCATAAGTATATGTTGCAACATAATTTACAATAGCCAAGATATGGAAGCAATGTAAATCTTCATCAATAGATAAATGGGCAAAGATGTACACACACACACACACACACACACACACACACACACACCCCGGACTATTACTCAGTCACAACAAGCGATGAGACCTTGCCATTCATGACAACATAGATGGACCTAGAGGGTATTATGCTAAATGAAGTAAGTCAAACAGGGAAAGACAAATACCATAGGATTTCACTCATATGGGAACTCTGAAAGAAAAAATGAGGGGCACCTGGATGGTTCAGTCAGTTAAGTGTCTGCCTTCAGCTCAGGTCATGATTCTGGAATCCTAGGGATCAAGCTCCTCATCATGCTCCCTGCTCAGCAGGGAGCCTGTTTCTCCCTCTCCCTCTGCTCCTCCCCCTGCTCATGCTCTCTCTCTCTCTCTCTCAGTCATTATCCCTCTTAAATAAATAAAATACTAAAATAAATAAATAAAAGAACAAATGGACATAAAAACAAAAATCAGCATCAGACTCAAACTGGTGGTTGCCAGGTGGGAGTAGGGAGTAAAATAAGTAAAATGGGTGAAAGGGATTATGAGGTAGAAACTTCCAGTTATAAGATATGCCACAGAAGTAAAAAGTACACACACATATCACCAATAACAAACAATGATATATAACAACTAAAACTCTCATATTTTGCTGGTGGGAGTGCAAAATGTTTTGTTCAGCCTACTGACTTAAGGTATTGTAATTTGACTAAATTTCCTTCACAGTAGTTTACGTTAAGTATTTTAGTTTTCCAAGATGCTTGAAAAATTGTAAAAAGAGTAAGAACATCTGTGTCTAGAACACAATGTATTATAATAGAGTTAAATATAAAAGGATGAGTTATATATAGAGTATACTCATGAATTTTAACAACCCGCTGTAAGAATCTGTAAGGATCAGGATATCTGGGTGGCTCAATTAGTAAGCCTCTGCCTTTGGCTGAGGTCGTGATCTTGGGGTCCTGGGATCCACATCCACATTGGGCTTCTTTCTCAGCAGGGAGCCTTCTCTCTCTGCATGCTATGCCTGCAGCTCCCCCTGCTTGTACTCTCTCTCTCTCTCTCTCTGAAAAATAAATATTTAAAAAAATTTATAAGTGATCAAAATAGGCATATACATTCAGATGCTATTGGAATTCACATTTTATTATAGATGAAAGGTAATGAAGTTAAGCAAACTACAAAAATATCATGTATTACTAATTCATATTATACTACACATCTTATTAGATATGTTGGATACATTGCACTATCTGCTTGAAATACTGTAACTATCTTTAAGAAAAAGCTGCAGTTGAGAACTACATCAGCTCATGAATTTAACTTTGGTGGTTATAAGTAATACAGGTTAAATGAGAGAATTTATCTTGCTTATGGAATTAGTTCTGGCTCATTACATCATGAGAAGTTTCCTCAGGAACTCTAAATAACAGAGATACAAGATCATCTAAGGGCACAGATGCATAAAATATGTGTTTCTACATGTATCCCAATTAATTTTAAAATCTGTGCTTCAGATATTAAAACAGATAGAAATAACTGGGGGTTTTAGATAATTTTTATACATAATTTTGTTTTACTAGATTTAAAGCTATTCCATATTTTTCCAAAATTTGAGGGAGTATAAACTCAAAGAAGTGCTTATTATTACCAAACCAATGCATAATACATTATATACAGCAACCTTCCCTCCTTCTCTTAACATTTTCCTTCCCTGAGGAACAATCAACCTAATTTAAAGACAGAAAAATTTAGCCAGTTGAACTGGTTACGTTGACAGTACCTTGAAGTACATACTTCTCCTTTCCATCTCCTCCTCCTCTTTCTTCCTCCTCCTCCTCCGTCTCCTCTTCTTCTTCTCATTCTTCTCCTTCTCCTCCCCCTCCCCCTCCCCCTCCCCCTCCTCCTCCTCCTCCTCCTCCTCCTTCTTCTTCTTCTTCTTCTTCTTCTTCTTCCTCTTCTCCTCCTCCTCCTTCTTCTTCTTCCTCTTCTTCTGCTTCTTCTTTTTGTATGTTATTTTGTTTTTGTTTTGTTTTTATTTTAATTCTAGTGAGTTTACATAGTGTCATATTAGTTTCAGGTGATTCAGCAATTTCATACATCACCTGGTACTTATCATAAATACACTCTTAAATAACCACCACCTATTCAACCCATTCCATCTCTCTTAATTGTTATGTATAATATTTCGCAGTTTTGCAGATGCTATTATGAACTACATCACTAGTCTATATATGTGGATTTGGAACAAAGGTTTTTCAAGACAGATTCAGCCCTCACTATAGTTGATATGTATTCTCATAAAAATTTTCCAATAGTTGTGGAGAAATATCTACAATGATAACAGTGGCAGCACTTAGTTATTAATACAAATGAGTAGGATTCTCCAAATGTAATTGTGCAAAACTAAAATGCATTCAACTTTTTAATATAACCTTCAATAATCAATTTGATGTTTATGGAGCACAACCTATTTCCTGATATGAAATGTTAGTAAAGAATATTAAGAAATCATGCATAAATGTACTTTCACTGTTTGCTTAATAATACTGAAATTTTCATCAGTGAGATAGTTACAGAACTCTATGAAATGCTTATTTAAAAACCACTAAGTTTTCCAAATTGTGTTTTTTGTCTCCATCCATTCCCAGTGAATTTTGGAATTTTTGAAAAGAGAGGATTCCTAAAATAAGTTAGTAATCATAACAAGTAAATTTCAGGCTTGGAGTATTGCCATGAATAAACATCAATCCAAGCTTATGTAATTTGTTAAGACTTGATCTGTGACCTAAAATGTGATGTAGCCTGGAGAGTGTTCTGTGTGATTGTGAAGAATTATTCTGTTGTCAAATAGAAAGTTCTTTATAGGTATGTTAGGTCCATTTGGTCTATAATGTTGCTCAAGTCTGCTGTCTATAGATTTTCTGTCTGTATGTTCTATCCCTTATTGAAAGTATGATATTTAGTCTCCTATTATTATTGTATTGCTGCCTATTCTTTCTAGATTTAAAATTTCCTTTATATATTTAGGAGATCTGATGTTGGATGCATATATATTTAATAATTGATAGATCAAGTTTTACTTATTTCCTTAGAATTTTCATAAAATCAATAAAGATGTATTTTTCTACCTAAAGATATATTTTTCTTCTTTATTTCCATGCAGCTGATCTTTAAGTCTAAAATTAGGTAAATATTAGCAAATATATATCTTTCAACATAACCCAAAAGTAAAATGGTTGTGTGTTGTCTTTCATGGATCCTTTTATAAAAAAATGTTATACATTCACAGAATAGGGCTAAAAGAAAATGACATTTTACTTTATTTCTACACAGAGTGAAGTCTACTGAATATGAAATCAAATTCATGCCTACTTATCAATTTTTCTTATTAAGCTATCATCAATGCTTGCATTATTCTGTTCGCAATACTTTTAATAATGTGTTAATAAATAAGAAACAATATCAACAACAACAACAATTTGATAAAAAAAGTAATTAAGGGGCAGAAGAGAAGAAATTCTGAAGACCAACAGAAAACATTTTTTTTCCAGGATTGAGATACATGACAATTTATTCCATAGGTTGGTAGATGCTGACTGTGAAATTGCAGTAGTAAAAGTTATAGAGAAATCAACAATATTGTTTTGGGGTCATTAGATCATGATAAGTTTCTTCTGGAAACACAAATAACAAAGATACAAGATCATTTGAGGATACAGATGCGGGGTGCCTGGGTGGCTTAGTCATTAAGCGTCTGCCTTTGGCTCAGGTCATTGACCCAGGGTCCTGGGATTGAGCCTGCATCAGGGTCCCTGCGTGGCAGGAAGCTTGCTTCTTCCTCTCCCACTCCCCCTGCCTGTGTTCCCTCTCTAGCTGTGTCTCTGTCAAATAAATGAATAAAATCTTAAAAAAAAAAAAAAAAAAAAAGCCCAGGGACGCCTGGATGGCTCAGTTGGTTAGGCGGCTGCTTTCAGCTTAGGTCATGATCCCAGCATCCTGTGATCGAGTCCCACATCAGGCTCCCTGCCGAGCAAGGAGGGAACACTGCCTCTGCCTGCCACTCTGTCTGCCTATGCTTGCTCTCTCACTCTCTCTCTCTCTCTCTCTAACAAATAAATAAATAAAATCTTTAAAAAAATTTTTAAAAAAATTATAAAAACACAGATGCATAAAGTATTTATTTACATATATATCCCAATTATTTTAAAAATACATTCTTATATATTCTTGAGACATGAAATATATAGATAACATGGTGTTCACATATACTAAGTAAAACTAGAAAATGTTTTAAGTTACTTAACACTTTCCTTAGTTTTGAAAAATTATAAATTGAACAACAATAACATGAATACTCATGAAACCTCCAGGGGCTTTTGTAATTCAATAGTTTAGGCTAAACTATTAAATAAATTCAAAAAGAAGCAAAAGATTCTGGTAAATTATGAGGAGAGGAAAGTCTTTTAAATTTATTTTACACGTCACTGCTCCTACTGGTTTTAGGTTCTTGAATTGTCTACTTTAAAAAATAAACCTTGCTATTTTCTTTTTCTGTAAAGTACTTAGATATAGCAAAAAGAAAATTTAGAAGGGAGTACGAAGCAATCTACATCTTAGAAAGACCATTAACAACCTTAGCACTGACTTCTTTCAGTGATACCAACTCAGGCTACAGAACTGTGACATGAGGGAGATTTATATGTGAGACATTATAGTTTGTTTTTAGATATAAACAATTCCTATAGTAATGGCATCAAAATGGATAACTCTTTATTGTAATTTACTCCAGCACAATATTGTGACACTTTCTTCCAGACTGGGTGTAAAAAACTGTTTTAAATTCCAAAGGATGGGTAGATGGGAGGCTCAGATGGTTGAGCGTCTGGCTTTGGCTCAGGTCATGATCCAGGGTCCTGGGGTCAAGTCCCACATCAGGCTCCCTGCTCAGGGCCTGCTTCTTCCTCTCCTTCTGCCACTCCCTCTGCTTGTGCTCTTTTATTCTCTCTGTAAATAAATAAAATCTTAAAAAAATAAAATAAAATTCCAAAGACTCCAAATGACAGTTCTCTAAATCCTCCATGTTTTCCTAAAGTAAATAAAAACCATGCTTACTTCTTGCATCTTAGATAATTATTTCACACATATAATACACTGGTCATAAACCTGACAAGCAGAGCAAATTCTTAAGCTATTAAATGAAAACATTCTTTATGTTTTGGTTACCATAACAGTCCTAGATAAATATTTCTTCCAGTTCTTCCTTCTTCTTTTGTCCTTTAACTAAAAGACAGGATAATTCTTCATTCTAGTAGTATTTCCACTAAATCATACTATGAAATATGAAGGCAGCAAGAAACTTATAAATATCAATTCATAATTTTTGTATTTTCTTTGTTATTTACCACTCTCCATGGATACTATACTTCATTTATTAAAGACATCTATCTTTTAATAACACATTAACACATTTAAAGTATGTAATGAGAGGTTTGGTTTAATCCATAAATATACTCTCAGGAAATCTTGTTAATTAGAATATTGGGAAATGGTATTTCCCTAAGACTACTGAGAATGTGATTTTAAATGGAGGGTGACAAACATCCAAATACATGGTACTGAAAGCTCTCAATAAAAATTAATCTTTTAAAGATTAATGTGTCAATAGAAGAAGGTGTTATTTAAACCAAAGCTCTTTAACTGGAAAGCAAAGTTTCAGGCAACAAGTTTAAGGTTGAATTCCTAGAGTAACATTTGTGTTTTTTTTTTTTTTTATTATTTGTTTGTTTGGTTGGTTTGGTTTGGTTTTTTAGTTTAGCTTTGTTTTTGTCTAATGCTATCACTGGATGCAACTGTATGGACTTTAAATTGACCTTTAGAGTTTCATTGCATGATAAAATTTTTTCAAAAATTTCAAGAAAACTCTACTGAAAATTTCATATTCAGTGTAGAATTGGATTTGGTAGCAGATGTGAAAGTGTGATCTGAGATTGGAACAATACTGAATTAAATATGTTGTATAGGAAGGTGGGAATAAATACTGTTTGTCTTCAAAGTAATTGACTGGTTTCTAAGCTTTCCAGATGAACTGTTGTCAGGTAGAGCAAATTGGTATGTGGGGATATTAGATTATTATTATTATTATTATTATTATTTTTATGTTAGGACAGGGAAAAATCTGGAGAGAGGGTGGGAGGGAGGGAGGGAAGGAAGGAAGGGAGGAAAGAAGGAATGAAGGAAGGAAAGAAGATGAATAAATGTTGGGAAAATCACTAAAGGTATTCTAATAATCTATTCCTTAGGAACTTCAGCAACAAAAGGTTTAAGCATAACACTAAAATCAGTACTAGTAGAACCTAGATCATTTAAAAGTGGAGTAAATCCACAATGTTTTACTATTTCCATCATTAATTCAAAATTAGCACTAATTTATTTATAGTTTATTTACAGCTTGCTGAGTCCACAAAGTGAATGGGCTTGAAGCAACCAGATGTGCTATTCTCTAGAATAATCTCAAAGAAGAAAATTCAAAATAAATCCACATTTTTAAAAACATTTTATTTACTTATTTGAGAGAGAGAGTGAAAGCATGAGCAGAGGGGAGGGACAGTCGGGGAGAGAGGAAGTATACTCCCTGCTCTGCAAGGAGCCCTATGCAAGACTTAATCCCAAGGACAGGAGATCCTGTCTTGAACTGAAGCAAATGCTTAACCAACTGAGCCAACCAGGCACCCTGTTCAAAATTTCTTATTTCAGAGTCTTAGCTATTATGAAAAGTTTAAACATGATTTAAAAATCTGATAATTTTATTGTTTTTATTTAACTCTATACACACTGAGAATTTTAAGAATAACCCCTAACAACTATTTCTCTTTCTATAAGGATCAGCAATTTAACCTCTATGAGAGTAATATATTAATACTAATTGTCTTTGCTAAGCAATGTTATAATGGAAATTATTTTTTTAAATTTACAGCTATTATGTAGGTCATGCAACAAGAAGATAGTATTTGTCTATGAAAACAAAATTTAGCTTAATATTAGCAAACCAAATCCAAAATAGTAAACTAAGAATTATTTGCCCAAGTCAGATTTATCCAAAGAATGTGCAAGGATAGTTCAACTTTCAAAAAATCAGTTAATGTAATCATATTGACAAACTAAAAAGGAACAAAAAATATGATCATATTAGTAAATGTAGAAAAAAAAAAGATGAAATCCAAACTCCATTCATGGTAAGCTTTCAGTTAACCAGGAATAGAAAGAAACTTTCTCAATTTATAGAGACTATCTACAAAAATCCTACAGTTAATATTTACTTGATGGTAAGAAACTCAAATCTTTTCCACTAATATTAAGTACAAGGTAAGGATATTGTCTCTCATTACTTCTATTCAACATCATACTGGAAGTCCTTAATAATGCGGTGAGGTTTAAAAAAAAGAGGGGGAGGGGGAGGTAAATAGGGAAGACAGAAAGAAAGCTTCTTTGGTTTGCAGGACGAAGCCTGGGTGGCTTAGTTGATTAAGTGAAGGCCTTGGACTCATGTCATGATCCTGGAGGCCCAAGACTGAGTCCCAGTAGGGCTCCCTGCTCAGAAGGGAATCTGCTTCTCTCTCTGACCATCCCACCTCTCATATTCTCTCTCTCTCTCTCATTCTTTCTCTCTCAAAAAAATAAACAAAAAAAATTTTTTTAATTTTTAATTTTTTTATTTTTTATAAACATATAATATATTTTTATCCCCAGGGGTACAGGTCTGTGAATCGCCAGGTTTACACACTTCACAGCACTCACCAAAGCACATACCCTCCCCAATGTCCATAACCCCACCCCCCCTTCTCCCAACCCCCCTCCCCCCCAGCAACCCTCAGTTTGTTTCATGAGATTAAGAGTCACTTATGGTTTGTCTCCCTCCCAATCCCATCTTGTTTCATTTATTCTTCTCCTACCCACTTAAGCCCCCCTAAAGATACAAACGTAGTGATCCGAAGGGGCACGTGCACCTGAATGTTTATAGCAGCAATGTCCACAATAGCCAAACTATGGAAAGAACCTAGATGTCCAACAACAGATGAATGGATAAAGAAGATGTGGTATATATACACAATGGAATACTATGCAGCCATCAAAAGAAATGAAATCTTGCCATTTGCGACAACGTGGATGGAACTAGAGTGTATCATGCTTAGCGAAATAAGTCAAGCCGAGAAAGACAACTATCATATGATCTCCCTGATATGAGGAAGTGGTGATGCAACAAAAAAAAATTTTTTTAAAGAAGACAATATCGGGGCGCCTGGGTGGCTCAGTGGGTTGAAGCCTCTGCCTTTGGCTCAGGTCTGATTGGGATCGAGCCCCGCATCAGGCTCTCTGCTCAGCAGGAAGCCCGCTTCCTCCTCTCTCTCTGCCTGCTTCTCTGCCTGCTTGTGATTTCTCTCTGTCAAATAAATAAATAAAATCTTAAAAAAAAAAGAAGACAATATTTTTGTCATATTTGTTTGCAAGAGTCTATAAAAAGAAATGAATTTTCTTGGTGAGAGAATCTGAATAGACACTGTGCCAAAAAAGGCACATGGATGGCAAACAGACAATACAAAGAAGCAGTCCCTAGTCATCAGGGAAATTCAAATCAAAATTACAATGAGATACCACCTCACACCTGTTAGAATGGCTATTATCTAAAAGACAGTATTTAATATGTTTTGGCAAGGATGTGGAGAAAATGAATTCTCTTACACTGTTGATAGTGATGTAAATTGGCACAGCCACTATGGAAAACAGAATGGAGTTTTCTCAAAAAATTAAAAAAATAGATACCATATGATCTCATAATTTCCACTACTGGGCATTTACTCAAAGAAAACGACAACACTAATTCAAAAAGATATATGAACCCCTATGTTTACTGCAGCATTATTTATCATAGCCAAGATATGGAAGTAACCCAACTCTCCATCAGTAGATGAATGGATAAAGAAGATGTGATACACACACACACACACACAATGGAATATGATTCAGCCACAAAAAAGAATATCTTGCTATGCCTGATAACATAAATGGACTTAGAGGGTATTATGTTAAGTGAAAAAAGTCATATGATTTTACCACTTCTACATGGAATCTAAAAAACAAAACAAATGAATGAACAAACAAAAAGCAGAAACTGACCAAAATACAGAAAACTAACTGATGGCTTTCAGAGGGGAGGGAGAGATATAGACCTCCAGTTTTGGAATAAGTCACAGAAATAAGTACAGCATAGGGATTATAGTTGATGGTATTATAATAGCATTTGTAGGATGATAAATAGTAGCTACTTGTGGTGAGTGAGTATAAGGCATAGATTTGTTGAATCACTATGTTGTATATCTAAAACTAATGTAATAGTGTGTGTTAATTATAGTTCAATTAAAAACAAAACAAAACTACAATTAAAAAAGTCCCAAACAAACAAAAAGTCACAGCCTATGTCATAAAAATAACACACTGTTTGATTAAAAGATATTTTGTAATTACAAAAACATTCTGCTTCATTATATTTACTGTCCTATTTTATATTATATATAATCTCATTTTTCTGTAATCTATTTTTCTTAATATTTACTTCACCACTGATACTTTTTAAGTTAAGCTCAGATTGAAAACTGATATGTTTTAAATGTCCATTTTAATAACCACATTTATCTACTGAGACCAAATATAATTATCCTATGTATAATTATAGACCTATGGAATATAACTGAAAAGAGTAATTGGTATAAACTAAAATAAATCAAACTGAAATATATTCTTGTTCTTTTTAAAATTTTATGGCACATGTTTTACTTTGTTTCTCCATTCTTAAGTTGAATAAATTTTAATTAATTTTATTGTGGTTTAATTGATATATAACATATTAGTTTCATATATACCTAATATTCATGTATATTCATATATACATACATTCCTTAGAAAGTACCTTATATGTGAATTTTTTCTCTTTCCTAGTTGGTAAATTTGTGTTGATTTCTACCTAAACTACCCATTCATGTCTCTGTGTGTATATATGGGATATCTGTGCAGTGTTTTTTGTTGGTTACAAAAAGCCCAAAGTACAGATACGCATAAATTTCAAATGACATTTGAATGGATAGATGGAGATTAAGGCATCAGTTATGATTTCAATTTTATGTTGAATTTTTATTAAAAAATGAACAACTATAAAACATACACATATATTATGTATATTCATATACATATATACATACACATATATACATAAACATAAATATATTATATATTCATATATACATGATAATTTCATTTTTATGTGGATTGAAAAATGATTATCACAGTTAGTATAGTTAACATCCATCACCATATATAGTTAAAATTTTCATAGTGACAAAATTTCTTGTAATGAAAACTTCTAAGATCTCTTAATTTTCAAATATACAATAGACTATGAACTTTAATCACCATGTTGCACATTACATCTCCATGATGTATTTATTTTATTACTGGAAATTTCTACTTTTTGACCCTTTCACCCATTTCACTCACTGCTCCAAAGACTATTGATTTGTTCTCTGTATCTGGGAGGTGTTGTTGTTTATGTTGTTTGTTTTTTGATTAGAGATTTTTTTAAGACTTACTCATTTGAGAAAGAGACAGAGACTAGCAGGAGGGACAGAGGGAGAGTGAGGAGGAGAAAAGGACACTCTGCTGAGTGTGGATCCCTATGCAGGGCTGGATCCCAGAACCCTGAGACTATGACTGGAGCTGAAATTAAGAGTCAGATGTTTAAAAAACTGAGCCACTCAGGCACCACTGGAATGATTTCTAATTTCAATCATAATAAGAGTATCTGGTATCAAACCTACTCTCCCAGAATTAAAACAAATGTAAATAACCTATAAAGTAATTCATTTCAGTTATTGGAAAAAGAAGGTAAAGCGTCTTGAGAGAAGTACCTGAGGAAACCTCCACATTCACCCCCACTTCATGCCTGGGGTGATCTATAAAGTGTAGCCCATACAAATGAATCATAAGCATAGAATGGTGGTATGACTGCACACAGGAAATCATCAGAATTCAAGGGTGCTACTGCTAAAATGGTTGTAATTTTAAGGGCTTGTGGATTCCCCACAGGTATTGTCTGAATTATAATTGTGTTTATAGGACAAGACTCTAGTAAGTACAAGTCACTGGGGAGAAAATAGATGAATTAAAGTTTCCTTACATATACAATACTGCTAAGAGAATGAAGTTTAACTAAGCTAGCATGGATGCAATCCAGAGTAGAAGATGAGCCTGTTAAGCAGAGATGGAATATATAGAATGATCCAATTCTGAGGCCTAGAGCAGTGGTTCTGAACTGGGAGTAATTCTGCCTTCCACTCCTCAGTGGTATTTGACTATGTCTGGAAATATTTTTGGTTGTTACACTTAGAAAATGCTCTTAGCATTTAGTGAATAGAGGCAAATGATCCTGTTGAATATCTTGTAATGTAAAGGAATAATCGGCACATAGCAAAAGATAGTATCTAAAATTAAACATTTAGAGAAAAAAAATGAGCAAAAAATAAATAAACAAAACACCATTGAGCAGTAATACAACTTCAAACTGCTTAATATTAATATAAATGGAGTGACTGAAGGAGGGAATAGAAAAAATATTGAAAACCTAGGTCATCTTTTTGCAAATATGATGAAAACTATGAACTCTAATTTAAAAAAAATCAACAAATTTAAGCACAAGAAGCATGACGAAAATTATTTTAAAATTATACCATAAATAATTTCCTTCAATAATAAAGAGAAATATTAAGAGAAGCAGGATTAAATGGGTGCATCACACACAAAGAAAAAAGGTTAAAATTTAACAGACTTATCAGAAAGAAAGCAAAGACAGTAGAGCAATGTCATTGTAAGGGCCTATTTAGTCAGAGCAGCTCCATCCTGACCCTGCCCCCCCACTCCCCTTCAGGGACCTTACTTAAAAACAAGTACCGGAAACCAGTCCCAGATAACAAAGCCCAAATACAAGGGTGGGTCAGACCAGGTGGAGGTATCCAATCAGTGGGGGCACACACTGTCTCCTAGCGACCAAGGAGTATGGGTCCTGCTTTTTGGGTGCCCTTTGGGCACCAGTTCTGACCAAAGTGATAGGCTAGTTCAAATATCTACTATAGAGTAAACTGTAATTCTATTGGTCACTTATGTGTGACCTAGCTGGAGTGTGCAGCTTTCTCTGTGTTACAATCTCATTGGTCACCTGTGCGTGGCCAGGCCCAACCACATGGCCTTTGCCCTTAAAAGTTAATCTGTAAAGAAGAGAGAGGTCGCCTTCTCTAGAGTGGCCCCAACCAGTCTGTTTGATGGTTGGTTTGATTCTTGATGCTTGGCGCAAAATAAAGCTTTGCTTGACCTTCCCCTTTATCATTCTCAGTCCTTTGACCATGAACCCATTATTGGGGGACCCAACAGTCATTAGACATCTAAAAGTAAGAAAAAAAAAAGTAGAGGTTATAATCCATCAAAAATAGCTTATAAAAATGAACATTATAGAGAAGATGAAATAAATTCTCTCCCTGGTCCTCCCCACTAAATACAACTATAGCCCTGGAAATAATACAAATGCAACCAAGTATGACTGTGGAAAGACGAGTGATTGCTTATGAATCCCAGATTAGAGAAACTATATTCAGTGGGGAGTTCTACAAACCCCCAAACAATAGCAGGTCTGCCCAGGTAGGCTTCTTAAGGAAATGCATCTTCCAACCACCCACTGAACAAAAGAAGGTGGCCCAGTTGGTTTATTTCCCCCAGGATGGTACAGGTGTGCTGGGCAACAACACTAGGTGACTCAAGCAATACTGGGGAGGGTGTCAGCTGGGAATCTCATTAACTATGAATGGTCAAAGAAAGACCCTTGTTTTCCCTCTAGGCCTGATGATCCTTTCCCTCACCCTAAGATATTAGACAGCTGGGAGTTACTGGCAAGGGGAATTATGTCAGAACAATTGTCCAGCCTGGGAAGCCTTTTCATTTTTATAGCTTTGAGACACCCTAGCTCAGCACAGAGACATCAAGTGGACAGAGTACACAAAGAAAGGAGGTCTTACCACAACATTCAGCCTAAGCCAAGATGTACTTTTCATCCCTGTGGACTCCTACTGAGCATACTGACAAGGTGGCTCTGACAGGAAGATCCTGTCACAATTGCCTAAACTGGAAAACAGATACCGTCTTCATAGATCAGAGACTACTTTCTTCTATATAGAGGCACAGCTTGGGAAATTTCTACTCCTTCCTAAGTCAGCTCCATCAGGATAGTAGGAGTCTCAGTGGTACCAGAGATACCAAACAGACACAAATATCACTGTGAAGTATCTGAAAATTGAATTTTCATTAAAACCCCATAAAAATAAACCAGGACCCATGTTCTAAACCTAAGCAGGGTGACTGAATGCTAAATAGAAGAGTTAAATAAGACTCAAAGTCTCCTAACAGATAAATACCCAGGAGGGGGGAAAATCAGTCAATCAATCAATCGATTAAATGGGTGCATCACACACAAAGAAAAAACCTGTTGTTTCAGGAGATAGGAAAAAAAATTATATGGAATGAGAAAAGACAAATAACTGACATCAACATTGAGAAGAATCAGATCAGGGAATGATCCAATAAGCCTTTAAAAAGCAGCATCAGAAAAAAAGTTTCAATAAATTACCAATGCCTTAGAAAATCATAAATTTCTGGGTGCCTGGGTCGCTCAGTGGGTTGAGCCTCTGCCTTCAGCTCAGGTTATGATCTCAGGGTCCTGGGATTGAGTCCCACATTGAACTTTCTGCGTGGCAGGGAGCCTGCTTCCTCCTCTCTCTCTCTCTGCCTCCCTCTCTGCCTACTTGTGATCTTTCTCTGTTGTTGTGCCTGCCTTCGGCTGGGCTCATGACCCCAGGGTCCTAGGATCCAGCACTGCATCCAGCTCTCTGCTCAGCGGGAAGCCTGCATCTCCCTCTCCCACTCACCCCGCTTGTCTTCCCTCTCTTGCAGTGTCTCTCTCAGTAAAAGGGATAAATAAAACCTTAAAAAAAGAGAATAAAATGGAAATTAAAAAACTAAAAACACTTACTGAAAAAACTCACTGGATGAGTTTGATAGTAGTGTAGAGAGGACACAGGATACAATTAGTGAAGTTGAGGACAGACCAATAAAATTTACCCAATTGCAACACCAAAGAGAATATAGAATTTTAAAAATAAAGATCTTCTAGGACTTATAGGACAATGAAAAGGATCAAGGATCATCATCCATACCATCAGAGTCCTAGAAGGAGAGGAAATATAGAGTGCCTGAAATAATGGCTGAATTTCCAAACTGGGTGAAATATATAAATCTACAGATTAAGAAACTGAGAAAATACAAATAGAATGAATCCGAATAAATCCATGCTAAGACACAGTTTGACTTCTGAAAACTAGGAAAAAATAATCTTGAAAGCAGCCAGATAAAAATAATGTGTTACCTATAGGAGAACACAAATTGAAATTATAACCATTTTTCCCCCATGTAGAAAGGGACAGTATTTTTCAGCTGCTGAAAAAAAAAGAGCTGCCAACTGTTAAACTATGTCTGTCAGGACTATTTCTCAGGAATAAAGGTATTTAAATAAATGAGAACAAGTGAAAACTATTTGCTCAGTGCTTACTATAGAAAGTGAGTAAGATACCATCACTTACATTTGGCAAAGATTCCAAGGCAAACAGAGGAAATGGAAAAATATTATAATAAATAAAGGGAAAACCTTTAGGTATGCCCTGATTGGAAGTTGCTTAAATGAAAAAGCTGGAAGCAAGCCAGTTTGTAGCAAGGCATCCTAAAGGATTAGATAAGGGAACGTATTTGGCCTTCACCATTTGGTCATTTGTTGGAAACTGGGAATATAAACTGTCAGTTATTGATGAAGTCCTGACTGCTACAGAGGTTATAGTTTGACTTCTTGGGCTAGTTGTGGCATATGGTGGTTTGTCTTCTTATGCTGGTTTCTGCAGATTGTGGGATAGTGTTCTATTTTAAAATATGTATGGTTGTTGTCTGTTTGGTTGTCTAGTCTCTCAAGTGAGAAATAAAAACATTCTTCTGATAAAGAAAAGCCAAAGGAATTTATTTTCACAAACCCACTGTTAAAGAATGTATAAGTGAACTTCTTCAAACAGAAAATGATAAACTCTTGGGGGACACCTAGGTGGCACAGTTGATTAAGTGCCTGCCCTCAGCTCAGGACATGATCTCAGGGTCCTGGGATTCAGCCCCTCATTAAGCTCTCTGCTCGATGGGGAGTCTGTTTCTCTCTCTCTCAAATAAATAAATAAAATCTTAAAAAACAAACAACAACAGCAAAAAACTCATGGGGGATAAGGAAAAAAAGAAAAAAAAAAAGAAACTTCCATCAGGATTCCAAATAGTACTTGACAATAGAAATAAAGACTATAAAATAATTAATACCAATAAGAACAATCTTTAAAAAGTGGCAAAAGTAAAGGGACAATTTTGAGTATAGTGGCTATAGAAAATAGGTATGGAATTTCCACAAAAAACTAGAAATAGAACCACTATTTTGATGCAGCAATTTCACTTCTGGGTATATATCTAAAAGAGATAAATCACCATCTAAGAGATTTCTGTACCCTTGTTTTCATAATAGCCTTAGTCCCAGTAGCTAATACAGGGAAACAACCTAAGTGCCCATCAACAGATGAATGGACAAGGGTGGTGCATACACACACACAGGGATATAAATCAGATATAAAAAAGAAATCCTGCCATTTGCAACAATAAATAGACTTTGATGGCATTATACTAATTGAAATAACTCAGACAGAGAAAGAAATCCCATACGTTATCACTTCTGTGCGGAATATAATAAAATCAACTTTAAGAGAATAACATGAAGGTTGCGAGGGCCTTAGGATTGGGAAAAATGGAGAGATGTTGTAATCGGGGCACCTGGCTGGCTCAGTCAGTAGAGCAGGCAACTCCTGTTTGAGCTCCATGTTGGGTTGTAGAGATGGCTTAAAAAGAAATTCTAAAGCAGAAAGGAAGAAGAATAAAAAGATGAAAGAAAGAAAAGAATGAGAGAAAGAAAGAAAGAGGAAAAAGAAAGAAAGAAAGAAAGAAGGAAAAGAAAGAAAGAAGAAAAAGAAAGAGAAAGACAAGAAAGAAAGAAAGAAAGAAAGAAAGAAAGAAAGAAAGAAAGAGAAACTTTCAGTTATAAAATGAATAAGTTCTGGAGATCTTATGTACAACATAGTGACTACAATATATTATCTTGTAAAATTGAAAGCTATCACGAGAGTGGAGATTTAATGCTCTCATTTTAACAAACAGTGGTATTACAAGAGGAAAAATGTTTGATTACTAACCTTATTCTTTTAGACTTGTCACAACACATACGTGTATACAACCATCATCACATTGTACTTTAACCTTATACAAGGTTTTATGTCAACTGTAAGAAAATAAGCCTGAGAAATAAATGTTAAAAATAATAAAATAGAAGCACAACTTGAGAGTTCCTTATAGTGATGGAAGTGTTGTTTTCTGTTTTGTCTGTGGTGATAGATACACAAACTACATATGTAATAAAGTTGTAAAGACCTACATACACACAAGCTTAAATGGAGTTACATAATATAGGACAATACTGAGTAAGATTGATGGATTTTAACAATTTCAAGTTCCCTGAATGTGATATACTTTAGCTCTGCAAGAGGTCATCATTGTAGGAATCTGAATAAAGGATACACAGGATTGTTTTGCATTGTTACAATGGCATGTAAATATACAATCATTGATTATGTGTAGTTAAATAAAAGAACACAATCATTGATCATGCGTAGTTAAGTAAAAGAACACAAACCACACAAAAAAAGACAAAATAAGGATGTTTTCTCAACAAATATAAGTTAAAAAAATTATCACCAGAACATTAGTACAGGAAATATTAAGTATGAGGAGTAGGGTAACAGATGGAAATCTAGAACTACACAAGGAACAAAGAGCACCAAAAATGGTAAATATGTATGTGCAATTTATATTACATGCAACTTACATTCCAGAAGCATATTACTACTTTCTTCACCTCTCTTCTTTGACCTGTATGAAATTTGATGTTTTTGGTTTTTATCTTAAGGGTATAAAATTATAATTTGGAGTTTGAAGAAAGAACCTTTATTAAAATCATGGCTCTACCACTCACTAGCCATAAGACCTTCGCAAAGAGTATTTGCAAAATATCCTTTTTCAATCTGATATTATTAGCTGTGAAGAATAGGTAATATATGTCAAAACAGCTAGTGCCTCAAATTTACAATGCTTAATCTTAAATATTGCCTTACTTTCTTTCTCTGTATCAGATTTTGTTTTCCTAAACTTGCCCCCCCACAATCCTATTATTACTGAATTGTCAAACATTTTAATTAAAACAACCCCCCCCAAAACCTTATTTCAATTGTCACCCAGTTCCCTAACACTAATCAACATTTAGATGAGGTTCTCCATCTTATCTCTCATGGTTTAAGTAAAAGACTTTTGAGTTGATAGTATATATGTAGCAATGATGATTATTTTATTTTATTTATTTGACAGAGAGGGCACAAGCAGGCAGAGGGAGAGAGAGAATCAGGCTCCCCACCAAGCAAGGAGCCCAATGTGGGACTCGATCCCAGGACCCCAGGATCATGACCTGAGTTTAAGGCAGCTACCAAGTGAGCCACACAGGTGTCCCACAATGATAATTTTTTGAAGCATCTGTATAATATTTTTGTTTGTTGACTTGGATTTTTGTTTCTTTGTTATCACCCATTTAGAACCACTGATATTGTTGTATTGGGAAGATAGGTCCTTCACTATGGATTAGGGAAAAAGTGTCAAAATTTCAAATTTCCACAAACATTTCATTCTTTAAAGCCCTGAAAGTAGGAGGATTAGGAGACCAGAAATATTTAGACTTTATCTTCTCAGATTACCAAGGACAATTTGCTGCTGCTACTGGCTGCATTGTCCATAGCACTAGAGAATTTTTGAGTTAGGTAGAAAATACACTACTGAGATTATAAATGATCATTTTGGTGATGCTTTTATCCAGGTCAGATTACCATATACAGAAACATTAATTTTATAATTCTGTTACATAATTCCCTGAACATTTAAAAACTGAGAATACAATGTTTAATAAATATTGACTTTATGTCATATGCCATGCTTGGCATTGTTAAATAACTTATGTAATATATGTTCCTAACCCTCAAGGAGACAAGATTTGTCTGTTTATATCCTGCTGATTTCTTCTATGGAATACATTTCCATTTAAGGCTCTATTAAATTTAAGCAATTTTTATTAAGTTGTTAGTGTACTCAGAACCCTCTGCTCAACATCAAATTAAATAGTAAAAGAGAACTGGCTGGTACAGCTAATAGTGAAAAGGGGGATATATTTACTAGAATTGTATGTTCATGGAGGTTATCATGAAAACTAAACTATATCAAAGATACACTATTTATTGACTAGTTATGTGTCAAGATAGAAAATGCTAGTATGAATTCACTGAAATTCAAATAGTTAAACATGTTTAGTGGTTTTTTTTTTTTAGTTTTTTTTTTTTTTTAATTTCTTGTCAGTGTACCAGAATTCACTGTTTATGTACCACAGCCAGTGTTCCATGCAATACATGCCCTCCATAATACTCATCACCAGGCTCACCCAACCTCGCACCCCACACCCCTTCAAAACCCTCAGATTGTTTTTCAGAGTCCATAGTCTCTCATGGTTTGTCTCCTCTCCCAATTTTCCCCTACTCCCTTCTCCTCTCCATCTCCCCATGTCCTCCTTGTTATTTCTTAAGCTCCACAAATAAGTGAAACCATATGATAATTGACTCTCTCTGCTTGACTTATTTCACTCAGCATAATCTCTTCCAGTCCCATCCATGTTGCTACAAAAGTTGGGTATTCATCCTTTCTGATGGAGGCATAATACTCCATAGTGTATATGGACCACATCTTTCTTATCCATTCGTCCACTGAAGGGCATCTTGGTTCTTTCCACAGTTTGGTGACCCTGGCCATTGCTGCTATGAACACTGGAGTACAGATGGCCCTTCTTTTCACGACATCTGTATCATTGGGGTAAATACCCAGTAGTGCAATTGCAGGGTCATAGGGAAGCTCTATTTTTAATTTCTTAAGGAATCTCCACACTGTTTTCCAAAGTGGTTGCACCAACTTGCATTCCCACCAACAGTGTAAGAGGGTTCCCCTTTTTCACATCCTCTCCAACATATGCGGCCTACTGTCTTGTTAATTTTGGCTATTCTAACTGGTGTAAGGTGGTATCTCAATGTGGTTTTAATCTCCCTGATGGCTAATGATGATGATCATTTTTTTTCATGTCTGTTAGCCATTTGTATGTATTTTTTGGAGAAGTGTCTGTTCATGTCTTCTGACCATTTTTTGACATGATTGTCTGTTTTGTGTGTGTTGAGTTTTAGGAGTTCTTTATAGATCCAGGATACCAGCCTTTTGCCTGTAGTGTCATTTGTAAATATCTTCTCCCATTCTGTGGGTTGCCTCTTTGTTTTGTTGACTGTTTCCTTTGTTGTACAGAAACTTTTGATCTTGATGAAGTCCCAAAAGTTCATTTTCACTTTTGTTTCCTTTGCCTTTGGAGCCGTATCTTGAAAGAAGTTGCTGTTGCTGATATCAAAGAGGTTACTGCCTATGTTCTCCTCTAGGATTCTGATGAATTCCTGCCTCACGTTGAGGTCTTTTATCCACTTTGAGTTTATGTTTGTGTATGGTGTAAGAGAGCTGCCGAGTTTCATTCTTGTATACATAGCTGTCCAATTTTCCCAGCACCATTTATTGAAGAGACTGTCTTTTTCCCACTGTATATTTTTTCCTGTTTTGTCAAAGATTATTTGACCACAGAGTTGAGCGTCTGTATCTGGGATCTCTACTCTGTTCCACTGGTCTATGTATCTGTTTTTATGCCAGTACCATGCTGTCTTGGTTGTCACAGCTTTGTAGTAAAGCTTGAAATCAGGCAATGTGATGTCCCCAGTTTTGTTTTTCTTTTTCAATAAACCCATTTAGTTTTAGTTCGTGCTAATTTTTTATCAACCCCCCTCCACCAGCTTATAACTCCTCAGTTAATTCATAATAAAATAAAATAAACACAAATTTAAAAAAATGTTACTGTGATTTATTTAACAGCACCTCTTGAAAACTTGAAGTAATTAAAGCAAAACTCAGAGTTTATTAAAATGAACAGTGGAATTCCATACCACTTTTAGATCTACTTTTAGACTCAGCCCCCAAGTGGCAAAGGAATCTATTTCTTTGGGGAAAGGGTGAATAGGAAAAGGATATGCAGTCCTATTGCATATTTATTTTCCCCTTTCTTTTAAAGACAGCATTTTAAAAATTATTTTTATTAACATATAATGTATTATTTACCCCAGGGGTACAGGTTTGTGAATCATCAGGCTTACACCTTTCATAGCACTCCCCAATGACCATAACCCAAACACCCTTTGCCTACATCCCCACCCCCCAGCAACCCTCAGTTTTTTTGTTTTTGTGAGATTAAAAGTCTCTTATGGTTTTCTCCCTCCCAATCCCATCTTGTTTAATTTCTTCCTTCCCTACCCCACTAAACCCCCTACCGTGCCTCTCAAATTCCTCATATTGGAGAGATCTTATGATAATTGTCTTTCTCTGATTGACCTATTTTGCTCAGCATAATACCCTCTAGTCCCATCCATGTCATTGCAAATGGCAAGATTTCATTTCTTTCGATGGCTGCATAGTATTCCATTGTATATGTATATCACATCTTCTTTATCCATTCATCTGGTTGATGGACATCTAAGTTCTTTCCATAGTTTGGCTATTGTGGACATTACTGCTATAAACATTCGGGTGCACATGACCCTTTGGATCACTACATTTGTATCCTTAGGGTAAACACCTAGTAGTGCAATTCCTGGGTCATAGGGTACTTCTATTTTCAACATTCTGAGGAAGCTCCATGCTATTTTCCAGAGTGGCTATACCAGCTTGCATTCCCACCAACAGTGTAGGAGTGTTCCCCTTTTTCCACATCCTTCCCAACATCTGTCATTTCCTGACTTATTAATTTTAGCCATTATGACTGGTGTGAGGTGGTATCTCATTGTGGTTTTGAATTGTATTTCCCTGATGCCGAGTGATGAGCAGCACTTTTTCATGTGTCTGTTGGTCATCTGGATATCTTCTTTGTAGAAATGTCTGTTCATGTCTTCTACCATTTTCTTGATTGGGGTACTTGTTCTTTGTGTGTTGAGTTTGATTAAGTTTTTATAGATTTAGATACTAGCTCTTTATCCAATATGTCATTTGTGAATATCATCTCCCATTCTGTCAGTTGTCTTTTGGTTTTGTTAACTATTTCCTTTGCTGGGCAAAAGCTTTTTATCTTGATGAAGTTCCAATGGTTCATTTTTGCCCTTGCTTCCTTTGCCTTTGGTGATGTTTCTAGGAAGGAGTTGCTGTGGCTAAGCTCGAAGAGGTTACTACCTTTGTTCTCCTCAAGGATTTTGATGGATTCTTGTCTCGCATTCTCACATTGAGGTCTTTCATCCATTTTGAGTCTATTTTTGTGTGTGGTGTAAGGAAATGGTCCAGTTTCATTCTTCTGCTGTGCAATTTTCCCAATACCATTTCTTGAAGAGACTGTCTTTTCCATTGGACATTCCTGACTTCTACATCAAAGATTAGTTGACCATAGAGTTGAGGGTCCATTTCTGGGCTCTTTATGTCCCATTGATCTTTGTGTCTGTTTTTGTGCCAAACCATACTCTTTTGGTGATTATAACTTTGTAATAGAGCTTGAAGTCTGGAATTGTGATGCGACCAACTTTGGCTTTCTTTTTCAATATTCCTCTGGCTATTCGGGGTCTTTTCTTATTCCATATAAATTTTAGGATTATTTGTTCCATTCCTCTGGAGGAAATTGATGGTATTTTGATAAGGATTGCATTAAATGTGTAGATTGCTTTAGGTAGCATAGACATTTTCACAATATTTGTTCTTCCAATCCTTGAGTATAGAACATCTTTCCATTTCTTTGTGGCTTCCTCAATTTCTTTCATGAGTACTTTATAGTTTTCTGCATATAGATTATTTGTCTCTTTGGTTAGATTTATTCCTAGATATCTCTGGTTTTGGGTGCAATTGTAAATGGGACTAACTCTTAATTTCTCTTTCTTCTGTCTTGTTGTTGGTATATAGAGATATAACTGATTTCTGTGCATTGATTTTATATCCTGACACTTTACGGAATTCCTGTATGAGTTCTAGCACTTTTGAAGTGAAGTCTTTTGGGTTTTCCACATACAGTATCATATCATTTGCAAAGAGTGAGAGCTTGACTTCTTCTTTGACTTCTTCTTTGCCAATTCAGATGCTTTTATTTCTTTGTGTTATCTGATTGCTGAAGCTAGGACTTCCAGTATTATGTTGAATAGCAGTGGTGATAGTGAACATCCCTGCCATGTCCTGATCTTAGGAGAAAACCTCTCAGTTTTCCCCATTGAGAATATTCGCTGTGGGTTTCTCCTAAATGGCTTTGAAAATATTGAGGTATGTATCCTCTATCCTTACATGTTGAAGAGTTTTGATTAAGAAAGGATGCTGTACTTTGTCAAATGCTTTGTCAGAATCTATTGAGAGTATCATATGGTTCTTCTTCTTTCTTTTATTAATGTATGTATCACACTGATTGATTAGTGGATGTTGAACCAACCTTGCAGTCCAGGAATAAATACCACTTGTTCATGGTGAATACTTATTTTAATGTACTGTTGGATCCTGTTGGCTAGTATTTTGGTGAGAAATTTCACATCTGTGTTCATCGGGGATATTGATCTATAATTATCCTTTTTGGCAGGATCTTTGTCTGGTTTTGGGATCACAATAATGCTGGCCTCATAAAATGAGTTTGGAAGTTTTTCTTTCATTTTTATTTTTTGGAACAGTTTCAGGAGAATAGGTATTAATTCTTCTTTAAATGTTTAGTAGAATTCCCCTGAGAAGCCATCTGTCCCTGGGCTCTTGTTTGTTGGGAGATTTTTGACAACTGCCTTCATCTCCTCACAGGTTATGGGCCTATTCAGATTTTCTATTTCTTCCTGGTTCAGTTGTAGTAGTTTATGTGTCTCTAGGCACGCATCCATTTCTTCCAGATTGTTAAATTTGCTGGCATATAGTTGCTCATAATATGTTATAATTGATTGTATTTCTTTGGTGTTGCTTGTGATCTCTCCTCTTTCCTTCATGATTTTCTTTATTTGGGTCCTTTCTCTTTTCTTTTGGTAACTGTGGCCAGGAGGTTATCAATCTTATTCATTCTTTCAAAGAACCAGCTGCTAGTTTCATTGATTTGTTCTACTGTTCTTTTGGTTTCTATTTCATTGATTTCTGGTCTGATCTTTATTATTTCTCTTCTCCTCCTAGGATTAGTGTTTCTTTGCTGTTCTTTCTCCAGCTCTGTTAGGTATGTTAAGTTGTATACTTGAGACCTTTGTTGTTTCTTGAGAAAGGCTTATATTGCTATATACTTTCTTCTCAGGACTGCCTTTGCTGTGTCCCCCAGATTTTGAATAGTTGTGTTTTCATTTTCATTTGTTTCCATGAATTTTGTTCAATTCTTCTTTAATTTCCTGGTTGATCCACTCATTCTTTAGTAGGATGCTCTTTAGCCATGTACTTGAGTTCTTTCCAACTTTCCTCTTGTGGTTGAGTTCTAGTTTCAAAGCATTGTGGTCTAAAAATATGCAGGAAATGATCCCCATTTTTTAGTACCAGTTGAGACCTGATTTGTGACCGCAGATGTGCTCTATTTTGGGTCTGTTCCATGTGCGCTAGAAATGACTGTGTATTCTGTTGCTTTGTAATGGAATGTTCTGAGTATATCTGTGATGCCCATCTGGTCCAGTGGGTCACATAAAGACTTTATTTTCTTGTTGATCATTTTCTTGGATGATCTGTCCATTTCAAGAGGAGGATGTTAGAGTCGCATATTATTATTGCATTATTGTCAATGTGTTTCTTTGATTTTGTTATTTATTGATTTATATAATTGGCTCATCCCATGTTAGGGGCATAGATATTTAAAATTTTTAGATCTTCTTGTTGGAAGTATGCTACAGTGTCCTTCCTCATCTCTTATTATAGTCTTTGGCTTAAAATCTAATTTATTTGATATAAGGATTGCTACCCCAGCTTTCTTTTGATGTCCATTAACATGGTAAATTGTTTTCCACCCCTCACTTTAAATTTGGAGGTGTCTTTGGGTCTAAAATGAATAACCTGTAGACAGTATATTGATGGATTTTGGTGGTGTTGTTGTTGTTTGTTTTGTTTTGTTTTGTTTTTCCATTCTAATATCCTGTGTCTTTTGATTGGGGATATTTAGTCCATTTGCATTCAGGGTAACTATTGAAAGATATGAATTTAGTACAATTATATTACCTGCAAGGTGACTGTTACTGTATTTTGTCTCTTTTCCTTTCTGGTCTACTACTTTTAGGCCCTGTCTTTGCTAAGAGGATCCCTTTCAATATTTCCTATAGGGCTGGTTTGGTGTTTGCAAACTCTTTTAATTTTTGTTTGTCCTGGAAGTTTTTATCTCTCCTCTATTTTCAATGACAGCCTAGCTGGATATAGTACTCTTGGTGCATATTTTTCTCATTTAGAGCTCTGAATATATCATGCAAGTATTTTTTGGCCTGCTAGGTCTCTGTGGAAAAGTCTTCTGCAAATCTAATATTTCTTCCATTTTATGTTACAGACTTCTTGTTCCAAGCTGTTTTCAGGATTTTCTCTTTGTAGCTAAGACTTGTAAGTTTTACTATTAGATGATGGGGTGTGGACATATTTTTATTGATTTTGAGGGGACTTCTCTGTGCCTCCTGTGTTTTGATGCTTGTTCCCTTTGCCATATTAGGGAAATTCTGTACTATAATTTGTTCCAGTATACTTCTTCTCCTCTCTCTCTCTCTTCTTCTTCTGTGATCCCATTTATTCTAATATCATTTCATCTTATGGTATCACTTATCTCTCAAATTTTGCCCTTGTGGTCCAGAAGTTGTTTGTTTCTCTTTTGTTCAGCTTCTTTATTCTCCATCATTTGTTCTTCTATATCACTAATTCTCTCTTCTGCCTCATTTATCCTAGTAAGAAGAGCCTCCATTTTTTATTGTACATCATTAATAACTTTTTAAATTTCAATTTGGTTAGATTTTGGTTCTTTTAGTTCTCCAGAAAGGGTGTTTTTTTTTTTCCTCCATAAAGGGATTCTCTAATATCTTCCATGCCTTTTTTGAGCCAGCCTAGCTAGTACCTTGAAATTGTTATTCTGAACTCTAATTCTGACATATTACCAATGTCTGTATTTATTGGGTCCCTAGCCTTCAGTACTGCCTCTTGTTTTTTTCTTTGTGGTGCATTTTTCCACCTTGTCATTTTACCAGTTAAGAATATGTGAATGAGAGAATAAAATAATAAAAGGGTGGCAAAGACCCCAGAAAAATATGTGCTAACCAAATCAGAAGAGACCTAAAACTGGTGGGAAAGAAAGGGGGGTATCTATTTCTCTGTCTATCTATGAGAGCCACCTACTTGATTTTGGGTGTATTCTGATCTCTTAGAAAAAACTACCTCCTAAAATTTTAAGGAAGGAAATATATATATATATATATATATATATATATATACACACACACACACACACACACACACACAAAATAAACGTAAATAGGATGAAGGGATGGAACATGACTGTAAAGATGAAAATTTAAAAAAAAAAAGATTCTAAAGAGGGTTATGGACATTGGGGAGGGTATGTGCTTTTGGGTAAATTGGAAGGGGAGGTGAACCATGAGAGACTATGGACTCTGAAAAACAATCTGAGAGGTTTGAAGTGGCGGGGGGATGGGAGGTTGGGGTACCAGGTGGTGGGTATTGTAGAGGGCACGGCTTGCATGGAGCACTGGGTGTGGTGAAAAAATAATGAATACTGTTTTTCTGAAAATAAATAAATTGGAATAAAAAAAAAGAAGGAATTGGTAAGATAAGTTCATTGGGGAAAAGTTCATTGGAGAGAATGTGATCAGGCTAGAGCCTAGAACAATGCTAGATTTAGGGTGTGTTTTTATCTATTAGAAGAAATTGTATCCTAAATTTTGTTTTTAAAAAAAGCTATATGTATACAAAAAATAAGGTTAATTACAATGAAGGGATACAATATGACTATAACAATGAAAATTTAAAGAGATTATTTTTAAAGGTATTGTTAAGATAAAGTAGCTTAAAAAAGGTTTAAAGAGGAAAGGAAATTTTTTAAAAAAGAATAAGAAAGAAAACTAAAATTAAGAAAAAAAAATTAACTTTGCAAGACTAAAGGATCATGAGAAAAAAAGCCATGAATTATAGGGGTTGCTTTCCCCTAGCTCTAGAGTTCCACATTTCTCATTGATAGGGTGAACTTGGTCTTGGCTGGATGTTCTTGCTGATCTTCTGGGGGAAGGGCCTGTTGCTGTGACTCTGAAGAGTCTTTGCTTGAGGCAGAATTGCACCACACTTGCCAGCAGCCAGGCTAAGTAATCTGCTTGGTTTGCCTGGGAGATTTTTTTCTCTGAATTCCCTCTGTGCAGCTTTGGAGGACAGGAGCAAAAATGGTGGGCCTTCCAATCTCCAGCCCAGAGGAGCTGAGAGCTTGGGGCCCCAACCCTCAGTGCACCCTCAGAGAGAAGCAGTCAATGCCTCCTGTCTCCCTGGTCTCCAGCCACACTCTGAGCTCACTTAGCTTGTGCCAAGCATTTCTATATCTGGTGCATAGCCCCATCTGCCAACTCAGCAGATTCCTACAGCATGCCACACACTTCTCCTCCCAGGGGGTCTCCCTGGATCTGCCACTTGTGGGCTCCATGCTCAAAGAGCAGTGGCCCAATTGTGCCTTAGATCATTGTTTAAGGTAACCTTGAGCTGAGAGCTTATTCCTTGGCTCTGTCTCTGTAACCAGCTTTCCAGCTCCAATACCTGACAGCTCTGCCACACTCAGACAACCCCAGTCTTTCTATAACCCCATGGATCTTGAGACCACACTGTCCCTATGAGGGCTCCACCCCCACCGAGCCTCTGGAGCAATGTCCCTCAGTGGAGCAGACTTCTAAAAGCTCTGAAATTGTGCTCTGCTGCTCCATTGTTTGTGGGAGCCAGCACATCACTTTCTGGAAGATAGGATGTGTGGAAAAGTAAATCTTCCCATGACTTCAGATTCACTTCTCCACACATCCTATCTTCCAGAAAGTGGTCAATTTTTTGTACCTAGAATCGCTACTCTTTTTCTCTTTTATCTCCTATTGAGTTTGTAGGTGTTTGGAGTGATTTGATAACTATCAAGCTGAATTCCTGGGACCTAATGCTATCTCAGTCTGTTACTCCTCCATCATCTTGCTTCCTCTGACCTAAAGACAGCATTTTTATTCCTCAGATAATTAATACTAACATTTTATCAGCAGTTATGCAGAGCAGCAATTTAAGTAGGAGTGAATAATGTCTTCTGATTTATATTTTTGGGCTTTTAAAAATCTTATTTATAAAGCATTTTCATAACTCAGTAATGTCTACATTGCTTTTCCTTATGAGTTATATTGCTTTTATCCATCCATTTTGAATGGAAATCCATATTTATATCCTTTGTAATCTCCTCTGTAAGCAACATATAATTACTAACAACATATAAACAAGTATAATGTCAATAATTCAGAAAGACACAATATATTTAGTTACTATGAGGTCATAGTTTTGCAAAAGATTTTAGTTGACCAACAGCTAACAGATTCCGAATATGTGAAAAGGAGATTATGTAACCATTTTTGGTAGCCACAATTCTCTTTGAATATGTATCATCAATCTGGCCATTCATTTGTGTATTAAAGAATTTTCTGGACTATATTACCAAATTTCCTATTTGATATTTTAAGCAATGTGCAAACTTATTAAAGAAGGGAAGTAATTTAAGTTATGTTGATAATATCCTTATATTGATACCTGATAGTCTATGAAAAATCTGAATGCATGACTGTTTTTGGATTTCCAATGACAGTAATACTGATCAGTGCCTATTTAAAAATAAAATAAAATAAAATAAGAGACAAAATAATTACTTCCAGAATGTTCTCTTTTCCTTCCCACATCAAAGATACAAAAAATTATTTACTTTTAAAATTAGACATCATTAAAATATTGAATACAAAATACTATCAATTTTTCCAAATGAGGAAATTTAGAATCTTAGATCAAGTGCAAATATTTTACTTATTTTTAAAATTAATTTATTAATTAGAATTTAGATTGGTGTTGTTGATCTACATCCATTTTTTAATTTGTTTATTTTTTTTTAAGTCCTGAAAACAACCACTAGAAATAATATTGTCACTCTCTACTTCTATCTTTACAGTTTTAGATGGTAAGATGAACATAAAAAGTGAGTCTGGTTTTTATTTTTATTTATATTTATTTTTTAAATGATTATATTTATTTACTTGATAGAGCTAGAGCCAGAGATCACAAGAGGGGAGAGGTGAATTGCAGAAGGAGAAGGAAAAGCAGGCTCCCTGCTGAGCAGGAAGCCAATCCCAGGCCCTTGGGATCATGACCTGAGTCAAAGGCAGAGGGGTTCACCTAATCTACTGAGCCACCCAGGTGCTCTGTGCGTTTGGTTTTTAATTATGGTTTAGGAAACAGTTAAAAGGTGACACAATTTGATTTAAATCTCTTAGTACAAACAGAGTTCTCACTAATCCAAGTTAATAGTTATGTGTTCATGAAATCAACAAATAATATTTGCACCTAAAAAAATGTTTCACCAAGGAATTAAGAATAGGAGAGTTATGAAGAAGGGAAAGGAGAATATTATTAAATACATGTATAATATTTTAGTTCCTTGAGGAATAATTAGAATATACGTAATAAACCTCAGCATGTGTTCTATTATTGTCACATTAGAACATTAATTCCGGATAAAATCTATGTCCTCACACACCTTTTTGCACTCTGAGTTTCACTTTTTTTTTTTTTTTTTTCAATCTGATAAAAGTAAAGTAAGACTTGTATCTAGTACTTGTATCTAAGACTTAAATCTAGGGTGCCTGGGTGGCTCAGTGGGTTAAAGCCTCTGCCTTCAGCTCAGGACATGATCTCAGGGTCCTGGGATCGAGTCCTACATCGGGCTCTCTGCTCAGTGGGGAGCCTGCTTCCTCCTCTCTCTCTGCCTGCCTCTCCACCTACTTGTGATCTTTCTCTGTCAAATAACTAAATAAAATCTTAAAAAAAATAATTAAGACTTATATCTAGTACTGAGTCATATGCTTTTCTCAGCTAAACAGTGATTTAAGATTTGGGAAGCTAAAATATCAGAGTGACTTTACCTAGTAGTATTTTCTAAATAATAACAAAAGCTAAATATATAAGCATTTATTATGAATAAAATTTAAATAATATATATTTTTCATGTATGCCTCATACTAAAAGGTGTCACCTTGGAATAATATCTCTGCATATATAGATTGATATTTTCCTTTTTCTTAGATATATGCTTTATAAATCACCTCTTTGTAATCATACGATTACATTAAATTCTCAGGGAGTTTATTTTTGTTTCCATCTTTAAATAGGAATGTAATCAACATAGTTGCATCAAATGTCAAGATATAAAGTCTATTTATACATACTTGTAAAAACATAGTGTCATGTTATAAAACATGTTATAAAATTATATTAAATTAAATGCATTAGGGCTCCTGGGTCTTTCAGCCAGTTGAGTGACTGACTCTTAATTTTGGCTCAGGTTGTGATCTTAGGGTCCTGGGATCCAGCCCCAGTATGGGGCTCTGGACTGAGCGGGGATTCTGCTTCTCTCCCTCTGTTCCTCTCTCACCACTTGCGCTATCTAAAATAAATAAGTCTTTAAAAATTAAAATTTAAATGCATGTAAACACACAAATGAGTATAGGTGATACTAGTAAAATCTGAGTAAAGTGAGTGCGTTGTGTCAATGTCAGTTTTCAAATCTTGATATTGTTCATAGTTACAGGATCTTAACACTGAGAAAAACTGGGTGGAAGGTATAGCAAATCTCTTTGGATTATGCCATATAGCTGTGTGTGAATTGACAATTATCTAAAAATAAAAAAGTTATCATCTATATGATATTATATATTAAAATTAAGAGTTAAGAAATTCTACATGTGAGATAGTATATGTAATAAGGACAGATAGATAACATACATTATAAAGACTTTTTACATTGTCCACCAAGCATTAACCCCATTCATCTGGTAAGGATATCCCTTCCTTAATTTTAAAACTAGCTGTATTAGGTTGTGAAATAAGAATGAATTTATGTGCTTTAAACAAGAATTCTTCATTTGTATTTTTACTTCAATCTGAAGAAGCATGGGTGGTGATTCTAGTTCATTCAGAACTCCCTAAGACCTGAACCTAACTTTTCTAAAGACCTTAGAACAGGATTCCAAATGAGCTTTTCAGGCTTGAGATCATATATAATTTAAAAACTATTTGAAGCAACAATAGAATCTTTTTTGCATTGATATTAATCCTCTTTTTCTGTTTTTCTCACATTCATTGAAAGTTTCTGCACTAATTCTCTATGTGTAGGATCTTTTAAACTTACTCATGCTCTTTCAAATAAAACCTTATCTCTCCTGAAGTAAATATAACATTTAAAAAAAAATTTGTTTCTGAAATTCTGAGTCTCATATTGTTAAAAACCCACACACATAATTCAAAAGAGTTAAACAGTAATATCATTAAGAAAATAAAAGTCTAATTTTAAGAAGTAAAGTCTCTAAATTTAAATTGAATTAATTGTAAACTTCTTAGATTTCCCTTTCCCTCTCCTTTGTAAATGTATATGCCTTGATTTGTTGACTCCCTGAGACTTAGACTGAGGTCCTTTCTTTCTACTCCTTCCTGGGGTAGTTTTAAATAGGTCAGGGCACCACTGATAAATGTACAGGGATAACTCACACTGGTTTCCAACATAAATCCACCTCTTGATATTCCAAATCCATACAGCCACTTGTCTTATCCAACTTGGCTTCATTGTTGTAATGGACACTGTAAGGCCCAGATGGATAGCTCCTTAGGAATGAGAGACTTACACACTCCCAGAAATCCTACCAGCAACCAACTCTTAGCTATTAGTCTTTTAAAACTATATTCAGCAGAAGAGAGTCATCACTCTCAAGATCTTTCCCTCTATCTAGGGTAGCTCACATAAAATATCACCTGTATAGAGGACATAATGTCCACCACTCTCTCCCTATGTGAGGATCACTATATTTAGACAATCAGAGTGGTTAGCTGAATTGTTCTGCTGAGACTATATTATAAAGGAACTTATTTCTCTGCTCAATTCTTTTTTTTGTTTTTTCTTTACCTTCCATAGGTGGTTCTCTATCTAGAACTTTCTCCTCACAGAACACAATCTGTGTCAATCCATACTAATTGTGGTTCTATAAAATGGATAGAAATATACAGCTAGATCCTACCTCACCCAGCTAGCAGTGAAGACACCTTCACCTACTCCAGCAACCTCATACAGTCTCTAGCACAAGATGGTAGGACAATAATAAAACTTTCCCTAGTGATGAACTGGAATGATATTTTGATGCAGGAGAAGCCACTAACTGCTGTGATGTATCAAATGGTTAAAAATGTCTAGGAAATAATACTTAAAAGAGAAAAATTTGGTGTTTGTTCTTAATATTGACTGCTATTCAAGGCCTTAGAAAAAAGATAATGAAAGGGTGAGCATGATTAATCTGCAATAAAAAGCTAAGAGTAAGCCAGAAGGCCTCCTCCATAGGTTGCAAAGAGACTATCATTTTTTGCAGCCTGAGGGTTAAAAAGGTAAAAGCAAGGTTTGAGGCTTATCATAGTCGAAAATCTAGAGAAATTCAAAGGGTGTTAAACTTCCAATACCGCCCTGCTGTCCTGTCATTAAGGTGCTAGAACAGAAGAAAATGTGACCCTGACGTGTGGATAAGAGTATCTAGATTGAAAACACCTGAAATCTTGAATTCCCAAATTGTCCTGAACCTACTGACCCTGAGGAAGATGTTCACTCCTCCCTAGTAGAGATTGGCAGTACACCCACACCCTACTTGAATATGATACAGCAGATGTTGATAACTAAGGTCATGTGGCTTCGTAACCCATGCATAGGACTATATACCAAAAGAGTTGTAGTACTTAAATAGCAGGAACCAGCAATGGTCCCATGAGTACCCCAGGACCATATTCTGAATTGGTGAGATCAAAAGAGGTTGGTTAAGGATTTATTAATGTGGGAACACTCCCCAGGATTCAAGATTGAATATGATGGCATAATGTTGGGAGTTGGTAGAAACTTGTTCTACAGGATAGTTCATAGGAACATGAAAACATAAATATTGACTCTAAGGGAGAAAAAATGACACAATTGCATGGAAGACTGTGGAAACGGTATAAAGGCCTTCTCACTGTCCCCCAACACAGAAAAACTCTGAAGGTCTATCTCAGTGTCATATTCCTCATGGTGTGTTCTGAAGCCTTCATCTCTCCGCCTATACTTGCTTCCTTCCCTTCCAAAGGTTATCATTCTAAGAACATCCCAGATATAAATCTGTATATTAATCTCCATCTCATTGTTCACTTCCTGAAGTTAAATTTGAAACTCTGTCTCAGGCGTTTCTAAAGTCTAAATACAAACTCATGATACTTAAAATTAAACATACTTCCCAGTTCAGACCATAGCCTTATCCCTCATTTTATTATCTTTTTTTTTTAAAGAATTTATTTATTTATTTGACAGAGAGAGATCACAAGTAGGCAGAGAGGCAGGCAGAGAGAGAGAGGAAGGGAAGCAGGCTCCCCGCTGAGCAGAGAGCCCGATGCGGGACTTGATCCCAGGACCCTGGGATCATGACCTGAGCTGAAGGCAGTGGCTTAACCCACTGAGCCACCCAGGCGCCCCTCATTTTATTATCTTGGGCAGAAACCTAGGATTCACCTTCAACACTGTTCTCTTGTTTATGACCCCTGGATAATCCATGAGCAGTCCTGTCTATTTTATCTTCTTTATGTATGTTAAATACACATAGCCTTCTCCATGTTTATTACTTTAATTCAAAACTCATGAAAATGTTTCTCCCTCCCCCAAAGAGTTAAAAAGCAATTATCTTTGAACTGGTCCCATCACATCCACTATTAATTTCTCCAAACTTTTTGCCAGAATAGTATTTTAAAATCAAAAGTGTATTAATACAATTTTAGAATCCTTAAATCACTTTCCTTTGCTTCTAAGAGCAAAATCTTTAGCATAGCTTCAAAGTCCGGAACAATCTAGTTTATTTCTTTTTCTGCAAGTCCACACACTTACCCTCATTGTCAGGGCTTCTGGCTCAGAGGGTTAGATTCTGAATAGTGTCATGCTTCTTCATTGCATGGGGCCTTTGAACTTATATATCTTTTCTGTCTGAAGATTTCCTTCCTTCCACCATCTGCTTCCTATTGTTAATTGCCTTTTATGTTTATTCTGGTAAACCCTTCTACCTAGTGTAGATTAAATCTCTCTGTTCATGCTCTCTTTTTATTACATTTCTTTCTCTTTTATTTGTCACTGTACTTTATTTTTAATTACTTGTTTAATATCTAACATCCTACATGTTTTAAATTCTGGATAGATTATCTGTTTGTGACAATACTTTGCACAAGCCAGATTATTATTTGTTGAATCAATTAAAATATATTTTATTCATTACCCCCCCAGAAAAACTTGCACATTTGATGTCTTTTTAACATAAATCTGAAGGAGTATCTGGTAAAGAGAAATATGATATAATGAGCATATCAGAATTATACACGGAAGGTAAGATGGGAAAAATGTTGGCAGCCTACTAGTGGCACAGTTCCTGGTGAGAGGAGTGTTTGGCTGTGGAAGAAAAGAGTTAAATATATAAAGTAATATAGTAGTTTTTCACATCTTTTTAATGTTTTGTTTATATTTTCCTGTGCCCTCTCATTGATTTACAATTGCTCAATTATAGCCATTTAAGACCATCCCAAAATGTGGGATCTATAGAATAGCAAGTGTCTGAGAGTCAATTAATGACAAAGTTGTCATTAGTGTTTGAGAGGTATATAGAAAAAGGGACTTTTGAGTCAAATTAGAATTAGATTCAAACACTGGCTCTGTAATTTACTGGGTGTGTATTTTGTAGTCTTTGTCAAACGTTTTAACTTCTCTGTGGTTTGGGATGGTATTACCTACTGACCTTCCATGCATAACAAAAGTGTATATACCAAACAACAGAAATGGAGTAAAAATGTTCTATGTCTATATACAATAAGTACATATGTGTGCGCCTATATACAATAAATACATATGTGTGTGTACACACATACACATATACATACATCTATTCACATTATTAACACACATATCAAGTCAGTATTTTTCCTGCTATGTGTCAAAATCACTGTGAGATTTGGAAAGTAAACTTTTTTTTAACCACAATTCACTTTTAGCTGTTCATTCTTAACAGTGCTGAGGATGCACAGTTTATTTATAACTAACTCTGACTGTGTTTGTGTTTGATGTCTAGAATGTGTGAAATCCTTTTCTGCTACATTATTCTTACTTGCAAAATTTTGTTTGTGTTAATAGTTACATATATAAGCTACAGCTGTTTTATTATTTTATACTACAGTATTATAGTTTGTAATTTAAATTATTGCAATCAATAATCTGTGAGGAAATGACATTTAGAGAGAATAAAAAGATTTTGATTGGATTTGTTCACAATTACTTTGTGACTGCAATTATAGATTTGTCATATATAGCAGGGGCTTGGGAAGTATTTGTTGAATTAATGAAAACTAAGTGATAAGGCAAAATCTACATTCAATCTCGCATTTGTCTGATTTCAAATCCTGGACATAATCCAAAATCTCATCTTTCTTCTCAAATACATGGTGTAGCTTTCATAGATGGGAGATTGTATTAAGAATATCAAGCAGGTTTAAACTTTCTCACTTTGTACATTATCCATTTTCAACCAAACATCAACCTAGAGTGTGCTCAGCTTCATCTTTAGGAGCCTCATTTTACATTAACAGTGTTATCACAGTTATATAATAATCCACACTCTCATTTTACCATTCTTTTTAAACTAATATTTGTATTTTATTATTTCTCTATTGTATTTCAGAGTAATGTCATTTGTCCTATTGTCCCTTAGATGTTGATATAAAACTTCTGTAGTTCTTTCCAAGAGTGGGACGCATTTATGATGACACATATTATTAAATTCTCTTTAAAATACATTTCAAATACCATTAAATATGTCATGGTCCCTTTAGCTAACATTTTTAGGAATGTGGCATATTGCAATAGTATGTATTATTGTCTCATACATATATGTGTGTGTGTATATATATATTTTTTTCTTTTACCAAATTAAAATGTCTATAGTTAATACAAAAACTTAGTTGTTCCAACACAATTTGATAATTTTTATAGTGAGTGGGAACAACTAGAGTGAAGTACTGCATAACTTTTAGCAAACATGTATTTAATAGAAAAATGAAACAAATAGAAATATGATATTTTATTTGATTATATTATATAATTATAAGACACATGTCCTAACATATTACAAAGTATAGGAATGTAAGCAATGTTGGGATATCTGTAAATATCTCATGTTGGAGAAGTTATTTTTTAAAAGAATATATGAATTTCTGCTTTTATTAGCTAATAGCATCAAATAATTTTATCATTATATTCTCAGATAATCTCTGATAATATGATGGATGCCAAGGTAGTAATTTTCTCATAATATTTTTCATACAAGTCAATAGTTTATATCAGTAAATTTGGTTTTATCTCACATTTCTTTGTTAGCCAATCACCATAACTATTTAGTAAGTTATTTCAACAAATCTTGCATTTTTGAATATTTATTTAGATTTATAAAAAATCACACAAGATTATAGTATATATAAAACTCAGAAACTCTATATAGGAAGAAAAAGCACTTGTTTCTTTTTCAATTTTATTTCAATTCACACCCTGTGTATTGTTCCAATTCTTAGATGGAAAAATCTGAAATTGGAAAGAGAGTGAGGAATAGCTGGACAAATTTCTCATTCTATGTGATACATGAGATGAAAGACACATTTTTAATGCTTTAAATTCTTTAAATTTGGGAGTGTGGTTGTCTCCAAGGCAAAAATGGATAACAGCTGTCTTCTCTCATAAGCAGAAGCTGTCATAGTAATTTAAAAAAATATTTATTCCTCACTATCATATGAATTTAACCTTGTTCTATGATATAACTGGTTGCTAAGGATTACAATTAACCTGTTAGAATATATTACAACAGAACATTGCAAATAATAGTTCTTATTAGAGATTCTTTTAACATGAGAGAGAGAAACTTTGCCTGCAAAAATGAGAATTACAATTCAGCCACTGGCTCTGTAATTTACTGGGTGTGTATTTTGTAGTCTTTGTCAAACGTTTTAACTTCTCTGTGGTTTGGCAGGGCATGTCCAATTTTGTCAGCCTAACATTAAAAAGAGACTTTTTTTCTATACAAAATTTGAGTTTCTTAGGTGAAAGGTGTTAGGCAACTAAAAATGTATTATATAATTAACTCCATAAGATTCAGATATGGAGGAAGGCTTTATAATCCCCTGGAAGTAGAAAGGTCCTCCTCAATAATAATTGCTGATTTAAAATTCTGGGTTTGTACCGAAAATTTGGGGGGAAGCTTGAAGATGATACTTAACCATAAATTGTACCTCACCATTTTAAAATATAAAAATTATATACACTGGAATTAGCCAAGGATCAGTTATCTTACATTTAAAGCTAGACTGGAGAGTCTTGCTTGAATCCAAAGAAAAATAAGCTTCTTAATTGTTTTCTCAATAGCACCATGCAAAGCAGAAGGGAATGTTAGAATTTTCTCCTGCCATTCCCCAGTGCTAACTGAATTGAGAATAAGAGCAAAAAGAAACCACATTGTTTGCAGACAGATTTCCCCAGTCCCATAATTGAAACATGTTTGAGTTATGCAAGCTGGAGCTTTGTCTCAATTTCAACAATTATGTATCAGTCCTTCCATAAGGAAGAGAAAACCATGAGGAGAGAGGGCTGGACTGGAATTATTCTTCCAATAATATTCCATAGGATTGCTATTCTTCTAATACTCCATCTGAAAAGAGGGTGTGATTTCCCTCTTCTCTGTGAAAATAGGGAGAGAGGAATATAGACTTCCCATATAATGGATGCATAGCAGTCAGGCTTTATATTTTCTTCTGCATCTAGTTCTATCTTTATCTAGCTTTAAGACTATGGTGTATATATTTGTGTTCTCTCATGTATGATATTAGTTCTCCTTAAAAGACTGTTACTTTGAATCTGAGTGAAGATTCATGAGTTCCAAATAGTCACTAGACTAGAAATTCAAGTTCCCTGGAGTCTAGTGGGATAGAAAAGTGAACAAATCCAACTCAAATGAAGTCCTGACCTGTGTAGACCAGTTGCAGAGTGATTTCACTTTCAAAGGAGCATAATACAAACATGAATTCTGATATTTACCTCCCTTCACTCTTGAAGAGACTTCTAAGAAAATGGAAAACAATAATCTTTTCTTTTCTAATGTCTTTTTTTCTCTTCACACTTTCTCTTTCCTCATGCATAAGGTTCATTATTGTGATCTCTCCATCTTCTTCTCCCTGCCCTTCCAAATTTGTTGCTTTCATAAGGAGGAATGTTGTTGTTGTTGTCATTGTTGTTGTTGTTGTTTTAATCTATAATCCACATATGAACAATGGGATTAGCTTCCTTTTGCTTGGTATTCCTGGAAGAACCCACCTAACTGGTATTTTTCCTGCCAACATATTTCTTTTTCTTTTGTTTTTGTTTTTGTTTTTCCCAAGAAATGGTCCTGAGTGGTGTTCTTGCCCAACATACTTCTGATTTTATTCACAAAAGCTTGTGGACTCATTTTTGGCTGGTGAAATTCTATCTCTAAGGAATCAAAACAAGTAAATAAAGACATAAACATAGAATCTTTCTTTAGTGTACAGGAAGAAGAGAGAGCTCCATTTTTGTCTAATTACACAGGGAGTTGTATGATATGTAGTAAACATAAATTGAGAGCATAGAAAGGAATGGAATCCATACATGTTTGCTAAATTAGATGAACCTGATCTAAGATGTGAAGAATAAAGAGGAGTTAATCAGATGAGGAGGAACATCAAGTCATTTCATATTGAAATAATAGTATGTGCAATAGGTCAGATTTGAGACATAGATTGAAAATTTGCAAATTTGTGGATTCATTTGTTTAATTATTTAGTTTGAAATTACTGGAGTTTAATGTGCACAGGAAATGAGATTAAACAATTTAGAAGAAAATTTGACCTTACAGAACTTTCTATATAATGTTATTGAGTTTAGACTTCATATGGAAAACAACATAATGACATTAAAGATTTCAAGTTTAGAGAATTACATATATGGATTTGCATTTTTATGGTGCTCATTCTTTTTTTTTTTTTTTTTTTTTTTTTTTGTTTTTTTTTTGTTTTTTTTGTTTTTTTGTTTTTTTTCCCAATTTATTTATTTTCAGAAAAACAGTATTCATTATTTTTTCACCACACCCAGTGCTCCATGCAAGCTGTGCCCTCTATAATACCCACCACCTGGTACCCCAACCTCCCACCCCCCCGCCACTTCAAACCCCTCAGACTGTTTTTCAGAGTCCATAGTCTCTCATGGTTCACCTCCCCTTCCAATTTACCCAAATTCCCTACTACTCTCTAACGCCCCTTGTCCTCCATGCTATTGGTTATGCTCCACAAATGAGTGAAACCATATGATAATTGACTCTCTCTGCTTGACTGATTTCACTCAGCATAATCTCTTCCAGTCCCGTCCATGTTGCTACAAAAGTTGGATATTCGTCCTTTCTGATGGAGGCATAATACTCCATAGTGTATATGGACCACATCTTCCTTATCCATTCATCCGTTGAAGGGCATCTTGGTTCTTTCCATAGTTTGGCGACTGTGGCCATTGCTGCTATAAACATTGGGGTACAGATGGCCCTTCTTTTCACGACATCTGTATCTTTGGGGTAAATACCCAGGAGTGCAATTGCAGGGTCGTAGGGAAGCTCTATTTTTAATTTCTTGAGGAATCTCCACACTGTTCTCCAAAGAGGCTGCACCAACTTGCATTCCCACCAACAGTGTAAGAGGGTTCCCCTTTCTCCACATCCTCTCCAACACATGTTGTTTCCTGTTTTGTTAATTTTGGCCATTCTAACTGGTGTAAGGTGATATCTCAATGTGGTTTTAATTTGAATCTCCCTGAGGGCTAATGATGATGAGCATTTTTTCATGTGTCTGATAGCCATTTGTATTTCTTGATTGGAGAAGTGTCTGTTCATATCTTCTGCCCATTTTTTGATGTGTTTGTCTGTTTCGTGTGGGTTGAGTTTGAGGAGTTCATTATAGATCCTGGATATCAACCTTTTGTCTGTACTGTCATTTGCAAATATCTTCTCCCATTCCGTGGGTTGCCTCTTTGTTTTTTTGACTGTTTCCTTTGCTGTGCAGAAGCTTTTGATTTTGATGAAGTCCCAGAAGTCTATTTTCGCTTTTGTTTCCTTTGCCTTTGGAGACGTATCTTGAAAGAAGTTGCTGTGGCTGATATCGAAGAGATTACTGCCTATGTTCTCCTCTAAGATTCTGATAGATTCCTGTCTCACGTTGAGGTCTTTTATCCATTTTGAGTTGATCTTTGTGTACGGTGTAAGAGAATGGTCGAGTTTCATTCTTCTACATATAGCTGTCCAGTTTTCCCAGCACCATTTATTGAAGAGACTGTCTTTTTTCCACTGTATATTTTTTCCTGTTTTGTCGAAGATTAATTGACCATAGAGTTGAGGGTCCATATCAGGGCTCTCTACTCTGTTCCACTGGTCTATGTGTCTGTTTTTATGCCAGTACCATGCTGTCTTGGTGATCACAGCTTTGTAATAAAGCTTGAAATCAGGTAAGGTGATGCCGCCAGCTTTATTTTTGTTTTTCAACGTTTCCTTAGCGATTCGGGGTCTCTTCTGATTCCATACAAATTTTTGGATTATTTGCTCCAGCTCTTTGAAGAATGCCGGTGGAATTTGGATCGGAATGGCATTAAAAGTATAGATTGCTCTAGGCAGTATAGACATTTTAATGATGTTTATTCTTCCGATCCAAGAGCATGGAATGGTCTTCCATCTTTTTGTGTCTTCTTCAATTTCTTTCATGAGTGTTCTATAGTTCCTCAAGTATAGATCCTTTACCTCTTTAGTTAGGTTTATTCCCAGGTATCTTATGGTTCTTGGTGCTATAGTAAATGGAATCGATTCTCTAATTTCCCTTTCTGTATTTTCCTTGTTAGTGTATAAGAAAGCCACTGATTTCTGCACATTGACTTTGTATCCTGCCACGCTGCTGAATTGCTGTATGAGTTCTAGTAGTTTGGGGGTGGAGTCTTTTGGGTTTTCCATATAAAGAATCATGTCATCTGCGAAGAGAGAGAGTTTGACTTCTTCATTACCAATTTGGATACCTTTTATTTCTCTCTGTTGTCTGATTGCTGTTGCTAGGACTTCTAATACTATGTTGAACAAGAGTGGTGAAAGTGGGCATCCTTGTCTTGTTCCTGATCTCAACGGGAAGGCTGCAAGCTTTTTCCCATTGAGGATGATATTTGCTGTGGGTCTTTCATAGATAGATTTGATGAGGTTCAGGAATGTTCCCTCTATCCCTATACTTTGAAGCGTTTTAATCAGGAACGGATGTTGGATTTTGTCAAATGCTTTTTCTGCATCAATTGAGAGGACCATGTGGTTCTTCTCTCTTCTCCTATTAATTTGTTGTATCACATTGATTGATTTACGAATGTTGAACCATCCTTGTAGCCCAGGGATGAATCCCACCTGATCATGGTGGATAATCTTTTTAATGTGCTGTTGGATCCTGTTGGCTAGGATCTTGTTGAGAATCTTAGCATCCATATTCATCAGTGATATTGGTCTGAAATTCTCCGTTTTGGTAGGGTCCTTGCCTGGTTTGGGGATCAGGGTAATGCTGGCTTCATAGAAAGAGTCTGGAAGTTTTCCTTCTGCTTCAATTTTTTGAAACAGCTTCAGGAGAATAGGTGTTATTTCTTCTTGGAAGGTTTGGTAGAATTCCCCAGGGAATCCGTCAGGTCCTGGGCTCTTGTTTTTTGGGAGATTTTTGATCACTGCTTCAATCTCGTTATTAGATATCGGTCTATTCAGGTTGTCGATTTCTTCCTGGTTCAATTTTGGTAGTTTATATTTTTCCAGGAATGCATCCATTTCATCAAGGTTGCTAAGCTTATTGGCATATAACTGTTCGTAGTAACTTCTGATGATTGTTTCTACTTCCTTGGTGTTAGTTGTGATCTCTCCCCTTTCATTCATAATTTTATGAATTTGGGATTTCTCTCTTTTCTTTTGGATTAGTGTAGCCAGTGGCTTATCGATCTTATTGATTCTTTCAAAAAACCAGCTTCTAGTTTTATTGATACGTTCTACTGTATCTCTGGTTTCTCCCTCATTGATCTCAGCTCTAATCTTGATGATTTCCCTTCTTATGTGTGGAGTTGGTTTGATTTGTTGTTGATCCTCCAGTTCTTTAAGGTGTAGAGACAGCTGGTGTGTTCTGGATTTTTCAATTTTTTTGAGCAAGGCTTGGATGGCTATATATTTTCCCCTTAGGACCGCCTTTGCTGTATCCCATAGGTTTTGGACCGAAGTGTCTTCATTCTCATTGGTTTCCATGAATTGTTTCAGTTCTTCTTTGATCTCCTGGTTGATCCAAGCATTCTTAAGCAAGGTGGTCTTTAGCTTCCAGGTGTTTGAGTTCCTTCGGAACTTTTCCTTGTGATTGAGCTCCAGTTTCAAAGCATTGTGATCTGAGAATATGCAGGGAATAATCTCAGTCTTTTGGTATCGGCTGAGTCCTGATTTGTGACCCAGTATGTGGTCTATTCTGGAGAAGGTTCCGTGTGCACTTGAGAAGAATGAGTATTCTGCTGTTTTAGGGTGGAATGTTCTGTATATATCTATGAGGTCCATCTGGTCCAATGTGTCGTTCAATGCTCTTGTTTCTTTATTGATTTTCTGCTTCGATGATCTGTCTAATTCTGAAAGAGGCGTGTTAAGATCACCTACGATTAGTGTATTCATATCAATATGACTCTTTATCTTGATTAACAGTTTTCTTAAGTAATTGGCTGCTCCCATATTGGGAGCATAGATATTTACAATTGTTAGATCATCTTGGTGGATAGTCCCTTTAAGGATTATGTAGTGTCCTTCTGTATCTCTGACTACAGTCTTTAGTTTGAAGTCTAATTTATCTGATATGAGAATCGCTACCCCAGCCTTCTTTTGAGTCCCATTGGCATGAAAGATGCTTCTCCACCCCTTCACTTTCAGTCTGCGTGTATCTTTAGGTTCAAAATGGGTCTCTTGTAGACAGCATATGGATGGGTCCTGTCGTTTTATCCAATCTGCAACCCTGTGCCGTTTTATGGTGCTCATTCTGACTGTACAATGAATTGATTGAAACAATAGTTTCATGTGATGTGTATACGCAGGCTATTTGTCAAATCAATCTTCTTTCTGGAACACAGCTAATCTTTATTTCCCAGATTGTTGACAGAAATGGCCATATATAGCTGAAATTTGGCCAGTAGAAGGTTAAGCTGCACCATTTCCAGGCCTGAGCCTAAAGGCTTTACAATAATGGCTTATAATTATTTTTCTTTCTTCAGGCTGGGTTTGGAAAGGAGAGTCCCTAGAAGGGAAGAGTCTGGGTCCCTGAATCTCTGTTTGGAAGATAGACGACCCCCGCCCCCACCCTTATCAGGAACATACATTTTAGAATTTATGTGAGTGAAAAACAAATTTCCATCATATTTGACCCATATTAGATTTTAGGTTTGCTTGTTACAGCAGCTAGCACCCTTTTAACACATACATGTAAGTTAAAATTTACTACATGATATAACAAAAAACTAGAGATAAACAGATCAAGCTAGAGTCTAACTCTATTATGTGCTGACATCTTGAAAGAATTAAAGATTTTTCAATCTTACTATAGGAATTATATAGTAGGTCTCTGTTTGCTTAAACAACTGCAAGTGACAAAGTGTAAAATTATAACTGTGCTAGAGAAACTATATCTTTTTACTACACTTTGATAAAGTAGTTATCAGCAGTTTTATAAGAGCTATTTGATGAGGTTAAGGAATTCTGCTTGTGAGAACACTCAGAGATATTTTTTCATGCCTTGTTGAATTTCTTTTTGTTGTGCACAGCTCTAACATTAGTTTTTTCTTAGACGTATTTTTAATATGTACTGTATTATTTGGGTTACTTCATTGTTAGGAAAAGGAATGGCTGATTAACTGGACCAGGCTCCACTACTGAATATGAATCAAAGGAGGATAAGCAGCAAAAAAGTTTGGTCAGGATCTTGCCATTATTATCTGATGCTAATACTGCTGATGAGAATCTAATATTGCCATCTCTTTATTAAAAAAATAAATACTTGTTCAACAAAATCCCAGTTGGGGATCCACCTGGCCAAGTTTAACTAATGTTCCCATGTTTCAACACTCATAGAAAATCCTTGGTTTGCCTCCCTTTCTTCAATGTGCAAAGGCAGATATCAATGAAATGTAGCATTCCTAAAAACCAAGAAGGAAATTTGGATATGGCATTGAGAAAAGTTAACAAGTGATCATTATAATCAGCTTATCAATATGTTGCATTAAAGATGTATTTTTAGAGTAGTGTTTATACTAAGGTATACAAGGGATTTAGGGATACTTCTACATCTCTTTACATATATCACAAGCTGTGAAGGTTACAGTTAGTCTTTAATATCCCACAGTTCTCTTAGATGAACACACACTTTAATTTTTAATTAAAATTGTAGGTTCCAAGAATATATTGGGTAAGTTGGGAGAAATGGAGGGAAAGAAAAACACATTTTTATGGTGTGATATATTTTAGAATTTACAAAGCCATACCAAGCAAAATGGCTTTGTGAAACTAATAACATCTAAGTAATACTTCAGTTTTGGAAGTAACATATCTAATCATGCAGACAGGTTTGAATGTAACAACATCTTCTCTGTAATTTGACTTTTTCTTTTATGATCTATTGTTCAGTATCCCTTATATGCATGCCTATAAATTTAAATAAAGAGACATGTAGCTGTAGCTTGGGGAGAATTTTTCTAAAACAGTAGTTATATTAGATGATAGCACTTTGCTTTTGCTTCTAAATATATACACATCTATATATTTGGAATTGTTCCTATAGCTTGAAATATAATAATTTATTGTTTTTCTTACCTTTAAATCAAAACATTTTAAAAATTGAGTGATGTGAGGAATTTCAAAGTAATTCTAAAAGTCTTTGATGAGAATCTTTTTTCCTCTTTGTTATAATGTTTACTTAAGGATAAACTTTTCAGTGATGGATATCACTAGTTGTAATGACCCTGCTTTATTCAGAACATTTTTGTTATACTTTTATTTAAAATAATATGCTATTCTGTGTTTGAAAGATTGTTTCATGGGACCACTCTCTTAAAAACATGATCCAGACATATTTGCTGTTATTTCTTTTTCATATTAAGTAATGCTTAGATCTAGGTAAGATAAATTATGCTGTTGTAATGAACAAACTTTAAATCTTACTTGGAATGAAAAGGAAGGCTTTTCATCATGGTTCATATATATTTGATAATTACTGTTGGTAAAAAACAAAACAAAACAAAACAAAACAAAACAAAAACCCTATGTACTGCCTATAATTTAAGTTAAACTAGAACCACCCAGATAGTTAATTAGTTACTTTTTTTTTTTCTCCTAATAGGGAGATTTTTTTTTTCTATTTTTGAGTAATCTCTATACCCAATGTGGGGTGCAAACTCACAAACTCGAGATCAAGAGCTAAACCCTCCACTGACTGAGGCAGCCAGATCCCCTGGCTGACAACTCTTAGTATGTCCCTATCTTCATTGTTCTTCAAGATAGGCACTTCAAATCAAGTTAAGAAGATCTATTTCATATTAATTCTCCAGTGTAAGTTCTGAAGAGTTCTTTGACAACTTATTCATTATCTAAGTCTTATCTTAAAAGATGGGGGAGTTCTTAAGCACTAAATTGAGCTAGTGGAAAAGTACTGGGGGATATTAGGGGAAAGATTTTGTCAATGCGATTAGATAAATTGTTTGCTAATTGGTGCTTACTGAAGTTAGACTCCTGTTGCCCCACATATACCAAAAGATAGAAACCCTATATTTCTTTATTCCTTAGCTTTGAGGTATAATTGACAAATAAAAATTTTGTATACTTAAGGTTATGATTACACTTCAAAGACATGGCTCAGGTCTTTGAGAAAGACATTCCTGGATTCTAAAACAGCCAATATGCTGGAAAAAGATTTACATACAAAGAGACAGAGAAAGAAATTACAGCTGAAGTTTTTCAAAGCCAGTACTCTAAAATAGGAATGTCAAAGGCTTAGCGTGAGGAAGAAAACTGTCTAAAGTTTAGTCAAGCTGAAGTTAACATTAAGGCCATCTTGATCATATATATGTTGAGATTTCAACAATGTAAGTGATTATTATATCCTTGATTTGATGCTTGTCAAAGATTTACAAGTTGTAAGCTGTTTTCTCAACTTGAAGTGCCTATAATTTCTCTACTCTTTTTGTTATTACCTTTATATTTCTTAAATTTGGACTTTTTTTCTTTATTGAGCTTAGAATAACTCATGTAACTCTTCCAATCCTTTATAGATTCAGTCAATGACAATCCATATATACAATTAGACTTCTGTTTTCCAATCTTTTCCCTTTGAGGTATTCACTAACTATATTAAATTCCTTCCATGTTACCAAAGGTGGCGTTTTGACCAAATATTTCTCTTTTTAAATTTTTTTATTATGTTATGTTAGTCACCATGCAGTACATCATTATTTTTGATGTAGTGTTCAAAGATTCATTGTTTGCATTAAGCACCCAGAGATCCATGCAATACTTGCCCTCCTTAATATCCACCACCAGGCTAACCCATCCCACTACCCCTCTGCCCTGTAAAAATCTCAGTTTCTTGGAGTCCATAGGAGTAGCAAGGAGGGCATTAGGAAAAGGAAGGGAAAAATGAAGGGGAGGATCAGAAGGAAAACAAATCATGAGATACTATTAACCAAAAATATCTTATAACTATATAACATAGATAGCTATTCTGTTGTCCATCAAAAATACCCTTTTCTGGTCACTATCACACTTCTAGCCCATGCTACATTCTGTAGAGTTTTCCTGTTATTAGCAGTGTTACAATTCTAGTATTAATCAACCAAGGATTATAGGTTATGTGTCAATAATAAACAATCCCCAGATTTATTTTTTATTTTTTTATTTTTTTAAAATTTTTTGTTGCCAGGATCATGACCTGAGCTTAAGGCAGCCGCCCAACCAACTGAGCCACCCAGGCGTCCCAACAATCCCGAGATCTTATTGGTTTAAAGTAGAGTCTGTTTCTTGGTCGCATTACCTTTTCATTTTGGGTCTCCCAGAGACTCTAGTATATATCTCCTTAACCTAGAACAAGTAGAGTGGCAAAAGAAAAGAGAGTTCTGACATGTCTCATACTAACACTGAGTATCCAAGTTGAAAATGGCAGGTACCACTGTACTCATAAGCCATGATCCAGAACCAAGGTTATAACTGCTTCTAAATACAAGGGAGCTGTTTAAAGCAATTCTACACTACAAGTGGAGGAGGAATAATAAAAATATCTGGTAAACTCTATTTTGATTACTAACATAACTTCACTTTTCTGACTCCTGTCACTCTGCTCCCCAAATGAGTAGAATATGATAAATGCATTTCTATCAAAATATCATTTTCGGAGGAGTCAAGATGGTGGAGAAGTAGCAGGCTGAGACTACTTCAGCTAGCAGGAGATCAGCTAGATAGCTTATCTAAAGATTGCAAACACCTGCAAATCCATTGGCAGATCGAAGAGAAGAAGAACAGCAATTCTAGAAACAGAAAGACAACCACTTTCTGAAAGGTAGGACTGGCTGAGAAGTGAATCCAAAGCAACGGGAAGATAGACCCCGGGGGGAGGGGCCGGCTCCCGGCAAGCGGCGGAGCAATGGAGCACAAAATCAGGACTTTTAAGTCTGTTCTGCTGAGGGACATCGCTCCAGAGGCTAAACCGGGGCAAAGCCCATGCGGGGCCAGCATGGCCTCAGATCCCACAGGGTCACAGAAGGATCAGGGATGTCTGAGTGTCGCAGAGCTTGCGGGTATTGGAACGGGAAAGCTGGCTACAGAGACAGAGCCGACAGTAAGCTTGCAGCTCTGGGTTACCTTGAGTCGCAGGATCGGTGAGCTCGGAGCGCGGCTGGAGGTCAGGCAGACGGGAGATACTGGCGCTGTTCTCTGAGACACACTGAGGAGTGGAGCCCCAGGCTCTCGGCTCCTCCGGGCCGGATCAGGAGGCCGCCATTTGTATTCCCGTCCTCCAGAACTCTACGGAAAGCGCTCAGGGAACAAAAGCTCCTGAAAGCAAACCCGAGCAGATTACTCAGCCCGGCCCCTGGTAAGGGCGGTGCAATTCCGCCTGGGGCAAAGACACTTGAGAATCACTACAACAGGCCCCTCCCCCAGAAGATCAACAAGAAATCCAGCCAAAACCAAGTTCACCTACCAAGGAGTGCAGTTTCAATACCAAGGAGAGCAGCAGAATTCCAGAATAGGATAAAGCAAAGCACGGAACTCATGGCTTTCTCCCTGTGATTTTTTAGTCTTGCAGTTAAAGTAATTTTTTTCTTTTTCATTTTTTTTCTCTTGTTTTGCTAAAATTTGTTTTAACTTTTACCCTTTTCCTTTTTAACGTTTTTTAACTAGTTTATCTAATATATATATTTTTTCTTTTTTATACTTTTCTTTATTCATTTTCTTTTTTTAATTATTTTTTCTTTCTTTCTTTCTTTCTGAACCTCTTTTTATCCCCTTTCTCCCCGTTCACGATTTGGGATCTCTTCTGATTTGGTTAAAGCATATTTTCCTGGGGTTGTTGCCACCCTTTGAGTATTTTACTTGCTCCTTCATATACTCTTATCTGGACAAAATGACAAGGCGGAAAAATTCACCACAAAAAAAAAAGAACAAGAGGCAGTACCGAAGGCCAGGGACCTAATCAATACAGACATTGGTAATATGTCAGATCTAGAGTTCAGAACGACAATTCTCAAGGTTCTAGCCGGGCTCGAAAAAGGCATGGAAGATATTAGAGAAACCCTCTCTGGAGATATAATAACCCTTTCTGGAGAAATAAAAGAAATAAAATCTAACCAAGTTGAAATCAAAAAAGCTATTAATGAGGTGCAATCAAAAATGGAGGCTCTCACTGCTAGGATAAATGAGGCAGAAGAAAGAATGAGCTATATAGAAGAACAAATGACAGAGAATAAAGAAGCTGAGCAAAAGAGGGACAAACAGCTACTGGACCACGAGGGGAGAATTCGAGAGATAAGTGACACCATAAGACGAAACAACATTAGAATAATTGGGATTCCAGAAGAAGAAGAAAGAGAGAGGGGAGCAGAAGGTATACTGGAGAGAATTACTGGGGAGAATTTCCCCAATATGGCAAAGGGAACGAGCATCAAAATTCAGGAGGTTCAGAGAATGCCCCTCAAAATCAATAAGAATAAGCCCACACCCCATCATCTAATAGTAAAATTTACAAGTCTTAGTGACAAAGAGAAAATCCTGAAAGCAGCCCGGGAAAAGAAGTCCATAACATACAATGGTAAAAATATTAGATTGACAGCTGACTTATCCACAGAGACCTGGCAGGCCAGAAAGAGCTGGCATGATATTTTCAGAGCACTAAATGAGAAAAACATGCAGCGAAAAATACTATATCCATCTAGGCTATCATTGAAAATAGAAGGAGAGATTAAAAGATTCCAGGACAAACAAAAACTGGAAGAATTTGCAAACACCAAACCAGCTCTACAGGAAATATTGAAAGGGGTCTTCTAAGCAAAGAGAGAACCTACAAGTGGTAGATTAGAAAGGAACAGAGATAATATACGGTACAGTCACCTTACAGGCAATACAATGGCACTAAATTCATCTCTCTCAATAGTTACCCTGAATGTTAATGGGCTAAATGCCCCAATCAAAAGACCTAGGGTATCAGAATGGATAAAAAAAACAAAACCCAACTATATGTTGCCTCCAAGAAACTCATTTTAAGCCCGAAGACACCTCCAGATTTAAAGTGAGGGGGTGGAAAAGAATTTACCATGCTAATGGACATCAGAAGAAAGCAGGAGTGGCCATCCTTATATCAGATCAATTAGATTTTAAGCCAAAGACTATAATAAGAGATGAGGAAGGACACTATATCATACTCAAAGGGTCTGTCCAACAAGAAGATCCAACAATTTTAAAAATCTATGCCCTCAACATGGGAGCAGCCAACTATATAAACCAACTAATAACAAAATCAAAGAAACACATCAACAATAATGCAATAATAGTAGGGGACTTTAACACTCCCATCACTGAAATGGACAGATCATCCAAGCAAAAGATCAACAAGGAAATAAAGGCCTTAAATGACACACTGAACCAGATGGACATCACAGATATATTCAGAACATTTCATCTCAAAGCAACAGAATACACATTCTTCTCTAGTGCACATGGAACATTCTCCAGAATAGATCACATCCTCGGTCCTAAATCAGGACTAAACAGGTATCAAAAGATTGGGATCATTCCCTGCATATTTTCAGACCACAATGCTCTGAAGCTAGAACTCAACCACAAGAGGAAGTTTGCAAAGAAACCAAATACATGGAAACTAAACAGCATCCTTCTAAAGAATGAATGGGTCAACCGGGAAATTAAAGAAGAATTGAAAAAATTCATGGAAACAAATGATAATGAAAACACAACAGTTCAAAATCTGTGGGACACAACAAAGGCAATCCTGAGAGGAAAATATATAGCGGTACAAGCCTTTCTCAAGAAAAAAGAAAGGTCTCAGGTACACAACCTAACCCTACACCTAAAGGAGCTGGAGAAAGAACAAGAAAGAAACCCTAAGCCCAGCAGGAGAAGAGAAATCATAAAGATCAGAGCAGAAATCAATGAAATAGAAACCAAAAAAACAATAGAGCAAATCAACGAAACTAGGAGCTGGTTTTTGAAAGAATTAATAAAATTGATAACCCCCTGGCCAGACTTATCAAAAAGAAAAGAGAAATGGCACAAATAAATAAAATCATGAATGAAAGAGGAGTGATCACAACTAACACCAAAAAAATACAAACTATTATAAGAACATACTATGAGCAACTCTACGCCAACACATTTGACAATTTGGAAGAAATGGATGCATTCCTAGAAACATATAAACTACCACAACTGAACCAGGAAGAAATAGGAAGCCTGAACAGACCCATAACCAGTAAGGAGATTGAAACAGTCATTAAAAATCTCCAAACAAACAAAAACCCAGGGCCAGATGGCTTCCCGGGGGAATTCTACCAAACATTTAAAGAACTAATTCCTGTTCTCCTGAAACTGTTCCAAAAAAAAAGAAATGGAAGGAAAACTTCCAAAATCATTTTATGAGGCCAACATCACCTTGATCCCAAAACCAGACAAGGATCCCATCAAAAAAGAGAGCTATAGACCAATATCCTTGATGAACACAGATGCGAAAATTCTCACCAAAATACTAGCCAATAGGATTCAACAGTACATTAAAATGATTATTCACCACGACCAAGTGGGATTTATTCCAGGGCTGCAAGGTTGGTTCAACATATGCAAATCAGTCATTGTGATACAACACATCAATAAAAGAAAGAACAAGAACCATATGATACTCTCAATAGATGCTGAAAAAGCATTTGACAAAGTACAGCATCCCTTCCTGATCAAAACTCTTCAAAGTGTAGGGATAGAGGGCACATATCTCAATATCATCAAAGCCATCTATGAAAAACCCACTGTAAATATTATTCTCAATGGAGAAAAACTGAAAGCTTTTCCACTAAGGTCAGGAACACGGCAGGGATGTCCATTATCACCACTGCTATTCAACATAGTACTAGAAGTCCTAGCCTCATCAATCAGACAACAAAAGGAAATTAAAGGCATCCAAATCGGCAAAGAAGAAGTCAAACTATCACTCTTCGCAGATGATATGATACTATATGTGGAAAACCAAAAGACTCCACTCCAAAACTGCTAGAACTTATACAGGAATTCAGTAAAGTGTCAGGATATAAAGTCAATGCACAGAAATCAGTTCCAATTCTCTACACCAAGAACAAGACAGAAGAAAGAGAAATTAAGGAGTCAATCCCATTTACAATTGCACCCCAAACCATAAGATACCTAGGAATAAACCTAACCAAAGAGGCTAAGAATCTATACTCAGAAAACTATAAAGTACTCATGAAAGAAATGGAGGAAGACACAAAGAAATGGAAAAATGTTCCATGCTACTGGATTGGAAGAATAAATATTGTGAAAATGTCTATGCTACCTAAAGCAATCTACACATTTAATGCAATTCCTATCAAAGTACCATCCATCTTTTTCAAAGAAATGTAACAAATAATTCTAAAATTTATATGGAACCAGAAAAGACCTTGAATAGCCAAAGGAGTATTGAAAAAGAAAGTCAACGTTGGTGGCATCACAATTCCGGACTTCAAGCTCTATTACAAAGCTGTCATCTTAAAGACAGCATGGTATTGGCACAAAAAGAGACACATAGATCAATGGAACAGAATAGAGAGCTCAGAAATAGACCCTCAACTCTGTGGTCAACTAATCTTCGACAAAGCAGGAAAGAATGTCCAATGGAAAAAAACAGCCTCTTCAATAAATGGTGCTGGGAAAATTGGACAACCACATGCAGAAAAATGAAATTGGACCATTTCCTTACACGACACATGAAAATACACTCAAAATGGATAAAGGACCTCAATGTGAGAAAGGACTCCATCAAAATCCTTGAGGAGAACACAGGCAGCAACCTCTTTGATCTCAGCCGTGACAGCTTCTTCCTAGGAACATCGCCAAAGGCAAGGGAAGCAAGGGCATAAATGAACTATTGGGATTTCATCAAGATAAAAGCTTTTACACAGCAAAGGAAACAGTTAACAAAATCAAAAGACAACTGACAGAATGGGGGAAGATATTTGCAAACGACATATCAGATAAAGGACTAGTGTCCAAAATCTATAAAGAACTTAGCAAACTCAACACCCAAAGAACAAATAATCCAATCAAGAAATGGGCAGAGGACATGAACAGACATTTCTACAAAGAAGACATCCAGATGGCCAACAGACACATGAAAAAGTGCTCCATATCACTCGGCATCAGGGAAATACAAATCAAAACCACAATGAGGTATCACCTCACACCAGGAGAAAGGGGAACCCTCCTACACTGTTGGTGGGAATGCAAGCTGGTGCAAGCACTCTGGAAAACAGCATGGAAGATCCTCAAAATGTTGAAAATAGAACTGCCCTATGACCCAGCAATTGCACTACTGGGTATTTACCCTAAAGATACAAACGTAGTGATCCAAAGGGGCAGTGCACCCGAATGTTTATAGCAGCAATGTCCACAATAGCCAAACTATGGAAAAAACCTAGATGTCCATCAACAGATGAATGGATAAAGAAGAGGTGGTATATATACACAATGGAATACTATGCAGCCATCAAAAGAAATGAAATCTTGCCATTTGCGACAACATGGATGGAACTAGAGCATATCTTGCTTAGCGAAATAAGTCAAGCAGAGAAAGACAACTATCATATGATCTCCCTGATATGAGGAAGTGGTGATGCTACATGGGGGCTTAAGTGGGTAGAAGAATCAATGAAACAAGATGGGATTGGGAAGGAGACAAACCATAAGTGACTCTTAATCTTACAAAACAAACTGAGGGTTGCTGGGGGGAAGGCGGTTGGGAGAAGGGGTGTGGGGTTATGGACATTGGGGAGGGTATGTGCTTTGTTGAGTGCTGTGAAGTGTGTAAACCTGGCGATTCACAGACCTGTACCCCTGGGGATAAAAATATATGTTTATAAAATTTAAAAATTAAAAAAAAAGATAGAGGCCTCACTGTTTTCAAAAATAGGTAAAAATTATAAAAAAAAAAAATAGCGGTATACTGAGGTCTGCCACTTAATGGCTTTTTACCCTTCTGGGTATTTTTAAAACTTGGAGTCTCACTTTCCTCAACTTTCAAAAGAAACTAATAACAGTTGCCAGTTGTAAGGATTGCATTAAGCAGTGTACAAACACTTGAAATGTACAAGGCTGCTCAGGAAATGGTATCTGTGTGTATCCTACTATGTACCTCACCTGAGTGTCAAAGAGAAGAATCTTTATAAGGCTATTCTCATATTTCAAGGATTTGGAGAATAAAGTTATATTCTGCTTCTCCCTAATTTTTATGGTTTTATATAATTTCAATTTTTTTCTGCTTCTTCCCTGAGCTCTATAGTTTAAATGTTCCAAATACATAATACCAAAAGATTACAGTCCTAGCTCTTCAAACACAGTAGTCTCCAAAAGTTAAATTTGTAATTTTTTACAGAAAAAGTCTGGACTTTCTGTAGTTTTATTCTACTTTGTAAGCATAGTAATTCCCATTGCTGCTGGATGGTGAGTATACTAACATTTCTGGAATAGCTCCAAAGTTCAGAAGAAGCCATTTCATCTAGAGGTCACAAATTCTTCCCCATGTAGATTCTAATTCAGTTTTTTTTTTCCTAATTCAGTTTGAATAAATCCTTACAGTAGTCAAAAAAATATCATTTTCATCCAATATTTTATAAGCCAAATAAATAGATAAATTTACTATGCCAAAATCAGCATTTCTTGAAATGGAAACTCTAGACTTTATATTCTGACTTTTAACAATCTAAATTAAAAAAACATACAATAGAAATTAATCATTAAAGTACTTTTGTGTTAATTTTTCATGTACAAACTATAAACTTGTTTTAAGTTACAGATGCTTGGTCTGACACCATAATACACAGTGAGTTGTTTTGGATAAAGTAATAGAGTCAAATCTGGTATAGTACAATGCATTAGCACTGCTGTTGAATTAGGAGTATGAACGAAACTTCTGTATTCCAATGTAGAGGTATTTTCAATTGAAAGTGAGCCTGTTTGGATGGATGTTAAATCTATCCAAAAATGGATTTAAGATTCTTTCTTCTGCTTCCATTCGTAAACACATATCTAAAAATGTGATTCTATACATCTGCCATCAGGCTCAAAGCTTGAGGAAGATGGGCTTCTAATATCAGATGTATGTACTAAAACATGATCTCCATTTTGCTAGCTCAGGATAAATTTTATCAGAGATTTCAGGACTATGACAAGTCATATCTGTTATGGTTGACTAACTGGGATTTCCATAAATTTCATCTTTAGAGTGTGTACAAATTCATTCTAAGTATAATCTGAAATATATTATATATAGATATAATATATATAAATATATAATCTAAGTATAATCTGAAAAACTAAAGCATGTTAAAATAAAATACTATGTAGAATGCTTTTCCATCTCTTTAAGAAAACTTGATATGTGCACTCTTACATGATAGGATTTTATTTTAAACAGTGTCAGAATTCATTTCAGAGAACATCTTTTGATTAAAATGTAGGTTTAATATGAAAAATAAAAATAGGAAATTCTTCTCATTAACCAAATTATACTTTCGTATGCAACTTCCCTAACATAGTACTAAGACATGTTAACTTTTTAATATTGACTCTTTTGGGGTTCAAATTCATCAAAACAGGCAAAACAGATGCAATATTGTTTATGTTATCCAACAAGACATATAGTAGGCATGGGTTTGTTTTACTATATTAGTTAAAATTCCATATCCATCTTTGGTGTGCATTACAACCTAGGACAAAAAGTCGTTGTGTGAGTAACACAGAAAAACATTGTTTACACCTCAAGTATGATGTGAAGTACATCATCTTCATTCTAGTTAAACATGCTACACTTATCTAGCACTTTCCAGTATAAAATATACTTCTACATTATTTCATTTTGTCACCATTAAAATTTTGTAAGTTCTAGAAATACCTTTGCTGATAAGAAATAGCTGCTCTAAGAATATAAAACACTTTTTGAAATTTGGATGTCTTGCATCATGAAATAAGTCCTATTTTCCTGACTCTAGCTTCATGATTCCTTCCATTATACCATAGAATATTGTACTTTTTAGGGCATCCACTGATCAACACATGGTTTGAGTCTCCTGATAAACATTAATTCAGGGAATCCAAGTCAGGTAGTTAGGACTCAGAAATGCTAATGTATTTGATTATATGTATTTCTTGTATTTGATTACATTAACAATTTAAGTAACCATTTTTCACTTGGTCATAATTAGGACATAAGGGTGACTTATAACTAATACTTCTGGGCAAAGCTCATGAGGTAATTTAAAATCATAAAATCATGTTCCCAAAATATACCTACTTCTTGCTATTGAAATTCTCACCATCAAAACAGTTTCTATAACTTTTTTTCTTTAAAATTGAATATGTGAATAAAAACTTTGCTATAATCAAGCCACATGCATTCCAGGAGTGCAACATGCTTTAGTTAAGTTCACAAATAGAACATGCAGAGGGCTCTGCAGTTACTTCTCAGCTTTTTCTCAGGAAGCTTCCATTTGCTCTTCATGCCATTTAAATGTATCACCCACCTGGGTGGCTCAGTGGGTGAATCCTCTGCCTTCAGCTCGGGTCATGATCTGGGGGTCTTGGAATTGAGGCCCACATTAGGCTCTCTGCTTGGCGAGGAGCCTGTTTCCCCTTCTCTCTCTGCCTCTCGGCCTACTTGTGATCACTCTCTGTGTCAAATAAATAAAATCTTTAAAAAAGTGTATCATGCATTTATTATTATGATCTTCCCCAACTTTTTCTTGAGAGTTAGCCTCTCATGGATATATCATCAACCAATACTCAATGAAGACTGTATTTTTAGTAACACTAATATTTTTCATTTTTTATAGTACATGATTATTGTCATGCAAATGGAAATCACAATTTACATTTGATAATGTACAAGATCATTGTACACTACAAACAAACATAGTCATTAATGAGTTCCTTAAATGTTAAATAATTGGGTTACAGCTCTTTTAAATGTTTTATGTTATGCTGAAATAGAACAATTCTTATCTAAAGTTTTCTGTCCTCTTAGGTTGCCCCTTTCTTCATCTTTTAGCTAGTGAGAATACAGTTTGTTGAGGCTTTTTTTCCCCCCTTTGGTCTGCACTATTTCTAGGTAGCCAGCTTCTTCATCTCCAGTTTTGAGACACATGAGACAAAAAAAAATCTGAAGCAAATCACAATTATATTATTCCTTGGATCCTGAAGTCATTAACCTGTCTTTTTCTCTTCACCTTTCAGGGTCTTATTAGTGTGTGTGTGTGTGTGTGTGTATTATTATATTATTAGTATTGGTATTATGTATAGATAAGTATAATTAGCATTAGTATTATTATTAGTATTATTAGTATATTATATATATCAGTATCATATATATATAATGTCCAGTGTGTATGTATATATGTATGTGTGTGTATGTGTGTGTATATATATATATATATATGCATATATACATTGTGTGTGTGTGTGTGTATTTTTTTGATGTACGGGTATTTAATTGTACTTAGTAGGGAAAAAGGAAAAGTATGTCTTCTCCAAATTCCCATAATTGGAAGTCCTATAGCATCATTTTATTTTGTTCTTTTTGTAGGGTCAAACTGAAAATAACTGAAAAAATATTTCAGTTAATAATGGAATAAATAGGGGTGCTTCAGTGGGTCAGTCAGTTAAGCATCCAGTTCTTGATTTCAGCTTAGGTCATGATCTCCGCGTTGTAAGATCAAGCTCTGCATCAGGCTGCACACTGGGAATGGAGCCTGCTTAAGATTCTCTCTCTCCATCTGTCACTCCCTCTCTCTCTCTCTCTAAACAAAACAAAACAAAACAAAACAAAACACCCCTAAAACACAGTGTAATTAATAAAGTATGATAGATTCATATTGTAGAGGATTATACTAAAATGGAGGAGAGTGAAATAAGAAGTATGTGACAACATGGGTGACTCAGATAGACATAATATTGAGGAAAACAGCCAAAACATAAATGAATATATAGTGGATGATTCTACATGTATAAATGTCAAAAAATGTGTTCCATTTAGGGAATTGTAAAGATAGCATGAAGGAGGATTTTGGAATCTAAAAATATTCTATCTCTTGAATTATTAGATTACCTATACAAATGTATTCACTTTGTAGCCATTCATGATGATGTTCTTTATACACACACACATGTATATTACATATATGTATGGTTTTACATATTATATATATATATAGCCAATCATATGTATTATATAATTACATAGAGTTATAATAAAAAATTTCCAAAAAATATAACACAGACATTATACTTAGTTTTGACTAATTGTCTTTTTTCCTGGAAAGTTGAAACAAGAGAATGGAACCTGACATTTCCACTTGTATTAGTCATTATAGCAAAGATTATAACCAATGTAAATAGCAAGAGGGAAGAGTAAAAGATAATAAATGGAGAGGGGAACCTGGGAAGCTCAGTCAGTTAAGCTGATCATAGCTCATGTTTTGACCTCATTGTTCTGGATTCAAACCCCCTGTTGGGCTTCATGTTGAGCATGGAGCCTACTTAAAACATACATACATACATATATATACATACATACATATATACATACATAAAATGGAGAGGAAGAAATTAAAGGATAATTATTAGAAAGTGATAGAGCTGCTTGCAAAAAAATTAACATTTTATGAAGTTTGAACTTGTTAAACTAAAAGAATGTTCAAATTATTAATTATTCATTTCTAAATACGAAATTATAGTTTGTAAAACCACAGTTGCAGAATGGCCAAATCACCCAGTTTTCTCTATTTCAAGTCTACTGATCACCTCCACCTTCCAACTGGTTGTTATTATTCCACAGAAATAGTCTTAGCTTTCCATTCTTGCATCCCATGAGCTTAGAACATCTATAGCAATAGTTTTCTGTCTCTCACATAAATGGAAAGACATTACTAGCAGTGCTTGCATCTGGTCTGGTGGCTAGATTGCATCACCAAGTGTGAATATTACTCTGTACTTAGATTCTCTCTTATATCCTCTTTCATTCTTTAGGTTTTCTCAGTGTTCTACATTGTATCATGAGCAGCAACCCTTGAATTTAAAGCCAGAAGGTACAAGTGAGTAGTTTCTAAGATGAACTTCATTGTAGAGTTGTGGAAGCAGATCCAAAATGACTTCCCCAAAGACATTGTGTTGGTTGGACAAAGAGCTAATGTTAATATTTGAGATTTTTAAAATTCTCTTTCTGTAAGGCTTTTAGGATTTCCCTTATCTCTTTGTCTACTATACACCCATGAAATTTATTCTGGGTTCCTAGCCATAAACTTGTAAACTGGTACTGATATTTTAATGCCTAGCAGTAGACAATAAGGAAAACTTAAAATCATTACTCATTTGCTAATCTATAAATATATGCTCAAAATTTGACTACATGCTCAAAAGTATCAAGTATAAATATAAGTATATTAGCCCTAATAGAGCTTAGCCAAATGCTAGATTGTAACTGTTTAATTTATTTTACATTATCCCTACTGGGTCATTAAAGTGGCTTTTTATTTGAGTTCCATACATGTTGCTCTTTAATATATGACTTACTAATGTCACTAGTAATTTATAAGGATAATTTTTTTCTGGGATAGATAGCTGCCCAGATATATATCTGGCATTTAAATTAAATGCCCTGATATATATTAAATTCAGTGTATTAGTCCCACAGTAATATGTAATGGCAAGAGTAATAAATTTTCTATCTTGATTTTTAAAAGTGGACTAAGCCACTCTAAGTTTCAAAAGAGCATTCTTAGTTTTTCTTCTAGCAGAGAAAAGCAGAGGATGGAAGGTATTGAATGCAAAGCTCAAATAAGTATAAGACCAGAAATTGCAGAGCTGTTCTTTTGAAGATTCTCGCTTAAAAGGGAGACCAAAGAAGCACTAGTATCAAAGATGTAAAGTTTTAATTGATGCTGTAGGGTATATGGAATATTGCCCCACAGATAAAATTTAAGGTACACTGAGAAAAAAAATAATGCTTAGATCTTTACACTGAATTTTTAAGTTGATACTGTTTTACAAAAATTAGTAAATTCTGATTACATCTCTTTGAGGTGGGTGAGTGTTATTAAACACTGCAGGTGAGAACTGCATTACATCAAGTGATAATAGTTATTGCCATAGTAACATGGACATCACAGGCACAATACCAAAATCCTTACCAGTGCAAAATGTTCAGTGGTTTTAATGAGAATTCTCTGTGAACCCAGTTTGCCCCATGTGCTCATTTCTTTGGGAAATGTTTGAACTCAGTATTGCTTTATTCTTGTTAACTGTGTGTAGTATAGCCTATGTGAGTCACCCAAAACAGCATGGAGTGATTTAGGCTGATATCGCAAATTACATTTAGACTTCACCATCTGGGTCAAGCAAATGAATTACGAATAAGTCTGGTCCCTAATGAAAGATGATTTTGTCTAACAAAGAATAAAGGCAGGGAAGTCACTTAAACTTGTGCTTTTGTTGACTGCTGTTCAATGAGTACCCCTTTGGTTTCTATGCAATATTAGAAAATATTATCCTGTCATAGCTGGATGAGTGCTTTAACTTTCAGTTAGACCCTCCACTGGAGAATCACACTTGGACATTTTCATAGAAGTATGTACAAGCCATCTTCCCAAACTAAATTCAAGTACAAAACCACCAATTTTATAAATATTGCAATAATCATCATGAGAAATGCAACCTGGATAATCTGAGCAATAACACATGATACACATCTTAAATTTTACATAATTTCTGTTATACATGATCTAATTTATTCATATAGCAAACTATAAAATAGTTAGAACAGCAATTATTTTCAACACAGTTTTGAAAGTACAACTCTGGTCTAATGCCTGGGAAGTAAAACAAACAAAAGACACACAGGCACACACACACACACACACACACACACACACACACGAAAAAAATCATGTGATTTGAAATTGGAACAAACTAAAAATTGTGTTCAAATCACTGAAACTCTTTTAGTCTCAGCTTCTTTGTCTGTAAAATATGGATGATAACAGGTATTTCTAGTTCAAACAGCCCAGACTCACAGTGGCTTGACTTAAAATTTTTTTTTAATTCATAATGGCACAAAAATGATATACATTCAGTCTAAACTATACTTAAGATTTTGAATTTTGATCTTTCCCCAGGTGAGTGACATGCAGTAGGATACCCTTTTATGATACTGCACAGTGACAGCAAGCCTCAGCTTCCAGTTGGCCATAGGATCACAAGGGTGTACAACCAATACAGTTATAAACATTCTAGACCAATATGAGCATTCTTTTTTCACTTTCAATACAATATTCAATAAATTACATGAGGTATTCAACACTTTATTATGAAATAATATAAAGACGATTTTGCCCAACTATAAGCTAATGTAAGTGTTCTAAACGTTTAAGATCTGCTAGACTAAGATACGATGTTTGATAGGTGAGGTGTAGTAAATGCATTTCAACTTAGGATATTTTCAACTTACAATGAGTTTATTGGAACTAACCACATCATAAGCTGAGGAAGATTTGTATACTTGTAGAGAAAGTTAGCTAACATGTATTAGTTACTTTTAATTAAAGTCAACCACACAGGTTCAATTTTTGAGGATAACAACTCAAATAATATTTAATTTTCAAATAGGTAACAGAATATGATATTTAAAAATAAACACTAACTTATACAAATAAGATGGATTTTTTAACCTCAGATTGTTACTTATTTATGTATTTTTTCAAGTCTTTTTGTTAAAGATTTTAATAATTTATTTGATACACAGAGCTAGAATAAGCAGGGGTGGAAGAAGGGGCAGAGAGAGAGAAGGAAGCAGTCTCCTTGAAAAACAGGGAGCCCCACACAGGGCTGGAACCTAGGACCCTGAGATGATAACCTGAGCTGAAGGCAGATGCTTAACCAACGGAGCCACCCAGGCGACCTGGCCAAGGCATTTTTAAAATTTAATTTTATTTATTGTTTGGGATAGATAGTAGTGCAACTGATAGATCCTAGGATGATTCTAATTTTAACTTTTTGAAAAACTTCCATAATGTTTTCCAGAGTGACTGCACCACTTTGCTTTCTCACCAATAGTGGAAGAGTGGTCCCTTTTCTCTGCAACCTCCCCAATACCTGTTGCTACCTGTGTCATTCATTTTAGCTATTTTGACAGGTGTGAAGTGATGTTTCCTTGTCTATTTGATTTGTATTTCCCAGATGATGAATCATCTTTTCATGTGTCATGTCTTCTGCCCATTTTTAAGGGATTAGTTGTTTTGGGGTATTGAGTTTTATAAATTCTTTACATATTTTGGATATTTATATATTTATCTAATATGTCATTTGCATATATCTTCTCTGAGTCAGTAGGCTGATTTTCAGTCTTGCTGATTGTTTCCTTTGCTGGACAGAAACTTTTTATTTTGATGAAGTCTTAATAGTTTATTTTTGCTTTTGTTTCCCTCAATTTAGACAAATATAGCAAGAAGTGAGTAATCTGATATCAAAGAGATTACTGCCTCTTTTCTCTTCTAGGATTTTATTGGTTCCTTGTTTCACATTCAGGTCTTTCATCCATTTTGAATTCATTTTTGTGTATGCTGTAAAAAAGTGTTCCAGTTTCAATCTTTTGAATGCTTCTATCAAGTTTTTCCAAAACCGCTTGTTAAAGAGACTTTTTATCCACTGCACATTCTGTGTTGCTTTGTTGAAGATTAACTGAACACTTGTGGGATCATTTTGAGGTTTTTCTCTTAAGTTCTATTGAGCTATATGTCTATTTTTGTGCCAGGACTATATTGTCTTGATCACTACAACTTTGTAATGTAACTTAAAGTCTGGAATTGAGATGACTCCATTCTGCTTTTGTTTTTCAATATTGTTTTTGCTATTTGGAATATATTGTGGTTCTATACAAATTATAAAACTGTTCTGGCTCTGTGAAAAACATTGTTGGTATTTTGATAGGGGTTGCATTAAATGTGTAGATTGCTTTGGATAAATATATACATTTTAACAATATTTGTTTTTCCAATCCATGAGCATGGAAGGTTTTTCCATTTCTTTGAATCATCTTTACTTACTTTCATCATTTTATAGTTTTCAGAGTATAGATCTTTTACCTCTTTGGTTTGGTTTGTTCTAGGTATCTTATTGGTTTTGGTGAAATTGTAAATGAAATTAATTCCTTGATTACTCTCTGCTGTTTAATTATTGATATATAGAAATGCAACACATTTCTGTACATTGATTTTGTATCTTTTGACATTATTGAACTCATGTATCAGTTCTAGCAATATTTTGGTAGAGTTGGATTTTCTATATAGAGTATCAGGTCATCTGGCAAATAGTGAAAACTTGACTTCTTCCTTGATGATTTGGATGCCTTTTATTTATTTTTATTATCTGATTGCTGTAGGTAGGACTTCTAGTACTATGTTAAATAACAGGGGTGAGAGTGGACATCCCTGTCTTGTTCCTGACTACAGAGGAAAAGCTCTGTTTTTCCCCGTTGCAGATATTAGCTGTGGTTTTTCATATGTGGCTTTTATTATGTTGAGGTATGTTCCCTCTAACCCTATGTTGCTGAGGGTTTTGATCATGGATGGGTGCAATAGGTGCATTTCTGCATCTATTTAAATGATTTTTGTTGATTCTCTTGCACCTATTGAACCACACTTGTGGCCCAGTAATAAATCACACTTGATCATGATGAATGATTCTTTTAATGTACTGTTGTATTTGATTTGCTAGTATTTTTTTTAAGATTTTATTTATGTATTTGACAGATAGAGAGAGACCACAAGGAGGCAGAGAGGCAGATGGGGGTGGTGAGAAGCAGACTCTCCAGTGAGCAGAAAGTCCAATGAGGGCCCAAGGCCCTGAAATCATGACCTGACCCAAAGGCAGAGGCTTAACCCACTGAGCCATCCAGGCACCCCCGATTTGCTAGTATTTTATTGAAAATTTTTGCATCCATGTTCATCAGGGATATTGGCCTATAATTCTGTTTTTAGTGGACTCTTTGTCTGGTTTTGTTATCAGAGTACTGCTGTCATGGAATGAATTTGGAAGTTTTTCTTCCATTTCTATATTTTGGAATAGTTTGAAAAGAATAGGTATGACTTCTTTAAATATTTGGTAGAATTTGCTTATGAAGCCATCTGGCCCTAGACTTTTGTTTATTGGGAGATTTTTGATTACTGATTCATTTCCTTTACTGGTTATTGATCTTGTCATGTTTTCTATTTCTTTTTGTTTCAGTTTTGGTAGTTTATATGTTTCTAGGAATTTCTCCATTTCTTTCAAGTTGTTCAATTTGTTAGCATGTAGATTTTCATAATCTTCCAGTTGTTTGTATTTCTATAGCATTGGTTGTTATTTTTCCTCTCTCATTTGTGATGATATTTATTTGGGTCCTTTTTCTTTTCTTTTTTATAAGTCTGGCTAAGGGCTTATCAATTTTATTTATTTATTTTTCAAATCACAATTTCCTGGTTTCATGGATCTGTTATTTTTTGTTTTTTTTTTTTGTTTGTTTGTTTGTTTTGTTTTTCAGGGGGTAGTGTTTCTATATCATTTATTTCTGCTTTAAATTTCATTATTCCTTTCCTTTTACTGTCTTCTAGCTTTGTTTGTGGTTCTTTTTCTAGACACTTTAGGTGTAAGTTTGGGTGGTTTATTTGAGATTTTTCTTATTTCTTAAGGTAAGTCTGTATTGTTATAAACTTTCTTCTTAGGACCGCTTTTGCTGCATCCACAAAATTTTAGGACCATAATGTTTTCATTTTCAATTTTCCATCTATTTGTTGATTTCTTTTTTGATTTCTTAGTTGTCCCATTCATTGTTGAATAGCTTGTTTTTAACCTCCAAGTATTTGTGGTCTTTCCAATTGTTTTCTTGTGGCTGACTACAAACATCATAGTGTTTTGGTCAGAAAATATGCATGGTATATCAATGTTTTTGTACATTTTGAGGCTTGATTTATGATCTTGTATGTGATCTATTCTAGTCCCATGTGCACCTGAAAATATGTGTAATGTGTATTATGCTGTTTTAGGATGAAATATTCTGAATATATCTGTTAAGTCCTTCTGGTCCAATGTGTCATTCAAAGCTATTGCTTCCTTGTTGATTTTCTGCTGAGATGATCTGTCCCATCATGTAAGTTGGGTGTTAAATTCCCCTACTATTATTGTAGTATTATCATTTAGTTACTCTATGTTTGTTATTAATTGTTTTATATATTTGTGTGCTTCCATGTTAGGTGTATAAATATTTAAAACTGTTTATTTTTCGTATTGGATAGTCCCCTTTATAATTATATAATGCCCTTCATCTCTGTTACAGACTTTGGTTTAAAATCTATTTTGTCTGATATAATAAATATTGCTATTCATGCTTTCTTTTGACATCCATTTGAATTACAAATGTTTCTCCATCCTCTCACTTTTAATCTGCAGGTGTCTTTAAGTCTAAAATGAGTCTCTTGTAGGCAGCATATAGATGGGTTCCCCCCCCTTTAATCCATTCTGACACTCTGTCTTTGGGTTAGATTGTTTAGTCCATTGGTATTCCAAGTTATTTGATAGATATATATTTAGTAACATTTTATTACTTATTCTTTCATTGTTTCTGGAGATTTTCTCTGTTCCTTTCTAGTCTTTGTCACTTTTGGTCTCTCTTTTCCACTCAGAAAGTCCCCTTTAATGTTGCTTGCAGGGATGGTTTAGTGATCATGAACTACATTAGTTTTTGTTTTTCTGGGAAACTCTTTATTTCTCCTATTCTGAATGATAGCCTTGATGGATAGAGTATTGTTGACTATAGATTGTTCCCATTCAGAATGTTGAATATATCATGCCACTCTCTTCTTGCTTGCCAAGTTTCTGTGGATACATCTGCCGCTAGACTTTGGGTCTGACATCTTTTGTCTTGCTGCTTTAGGGTGTGTTTTTTGTTTTTGTTTTTGTTTTGCTTCCCTTTATTGGTATATTTTGCAAATTTAGTTACAATATGTCTTGATGTTGACCTTCTTGTGTTGATTTTGTTGAGAGTTCTCTGTGCCATCTGGATCAGGATATCTGTTTCCTTCCCCAGATTAGGAATGATTTCTGCTATTATTCCTTTAAATAACTTTTCTGCACCCTTCCCTCTCTTTTTCTTCTGGGACAGCTACAATGTGAATGTTATTATGTTTGATGGACTCACTGAGTTCCCTAAATCTGTTCTTGTGTTCCATAATCATTTTATTCACTTTTGTTCCACTGCATTATTTTCTATTATCTTATCTCCTATATCTCTTTTTATTCCTCTACTTCTTCTATTGTTTCATTGCATCAAGACTGTTTCGAATCTCATTATTGTATTTTTCATTTCTAAGTGATTTTTTTTTTTAAACTTTCATCTCTGTGGTAAGGGCCTCTATGAAGTCTTCCATTCTCTTCTCAAGTCCAGTGAGATTGTTTCTTAAAATTTTCCATCAGGCATGTTACTTATATCTATTTTGCTTAGTTCTCTGGCTGTGACCTGATCTTTTTCTTTCATTTCAGATTAATTCCTCTGTCTTGGTTCTTTGTCTAAGTCTCTGTGTTCCTCTGTATGTTAGAAAAGCCTATTATGTTTCCTGTTCCTAAGAGTCATGCTCTTCTAAAGAAGAGGTCATATAGTTCCCAGGGCCTGATGCTTCAGGGATTGTCTCTGGTGTGTCTTGCATGCACTCTGCTGTTGTGCTTTGGCTGCTCTATCCTTTAGCGCAGTGGTCTGCAGACACTCTCCTTGCCTTTAGTGAGCAGTGTTTGCTCTTTGGCTAGAATGTGGCAAGTTTTAACTAGGTGTACTCTGGTCTGCTTGTTAAATGAGACCTGATACAATTTCTACCAGAATGAAACCCTATAGAACTCTGATTTTGGACATGATGTAGGCAGGAGTTTCTGTTGGTCTTCTGGGAAAGGAGCCTGTTGTGTAGGGACTGAGTCAAATTTAATCAAGAAGGTCAGCATAACCAGAGCACAGGGGAACTTGGTGTAGCAAGTTAGACATTCTATATTGGCACTGTGCTATTTATTTCAGGTATCTCTGTTTATGCTGAGGAGCAGGGGAGGGAAATCTTGTCAACCAAGAACTTTGTCCCCAGAGAAAGTTCTCTGTGCCTGCTGTTCTGAGGAAAACACTCTGAGAGGAGCAAATAATCTCCCTTTTCTGGTCCCAGGAATTTTTCAGATTTCTTTTTCCACACTGTTTGCCTCCCTGTTGTTTGCCTGCCATCTTTCCAGAAGCAGGGCAATGTCCTCATGGCTCTATCACAGACAAGCCTGCTGATCTTTAAATCCAGTCTTCAAACCCTGTTGGTTGTAAGAACTCATGAAAACCCACTCCTTTTATATTCCCAGCCAATGGCTTTAGGCAAGTATTTTCCTTGTGTGTTTCCTTGTGCACTCTTGATTTTCTCCACCACCAGGAGTCTCTCCCCTCTGTAATATCAGAGAGTCACTTCTCCACCAAACCATATCTCTACCCTCCTACCTTCTTTGATATGACATTTTCTCACCCTCTAGTTGTGGAATTTGTTCTGTCAGTCGTCAGTTTAATGTTAAAGGTACTCAAAATGTTTTGATAGTTATTAATTTTGCTCCAGGGATGAGATTAGCCAAGGTCCTCCTACTTTTCCACTATCTTATCTTACCTTCTCTTATACCAGATTTTTCAGATGTGAAGGTAAGTTATATAATCAACAAGATGGGTTTTAAAAAGAAATGTAGCAAAAATATGACAGAGACATGAAAGGCAATGATAGAAATAATCCAAATATATTAATATAAAATAAAATTAAGTAAACTAATTTCATTAATTTAGATAAAAAAATTCATCCAAATACTATATAAGACACACAGTAGAATGGTTAATTTTATATGTCAATTTGGTTTAGCCAAGGAATATCCATGTGTTAGGTCAAACATTATTCTTGTTGTCTTCAGTTGTGAAGGTGTTTTTGGATGAGATGAACATTTAAATTGGCAGACTAAGTAAACCAGATTTCCTCCCTTAACATAGAAGGCCTTCATCTATGGAGTTGAATAATGGAATAGAACAAAAATCATTACCCTTCCATAAGCAAGGGGAGACTCTTTCTGCTGGAGTGCATGAGTTTGATATTGGTCTCTTTCTGCCTCCAGAACTCAAACTGAAGCATTGGTTCTTCTTGGGTATCCAGTCATTAACTTTAGGACTGGAGCTACATGAGCTCTCCTATGTCTCCAGATTGCTGACTGAAGATCTTGAGACTTCTAGGCTTCCATAATTGTGTGAATTATGTGTGTATATGGAAACATAAATATGTATTTATGTTTCTATATATGGAAATACATTCTAGGCCATTTAAATTGAACAAAGTTATTAAACTCAAATAAACTTTATAGCAAAAATAATTATTAAGTTTAAAGAATCAAATTCTAATTAAGTTCATATCCATACAATCTTCATAATATAACTTCAAATTATATGATATAAAAAGTGACAGATTAAAAGAGCTATTGGCAAAGTAATAAATATAACTGAATAATTCAGTTATATTCATCTCTTCTTAAAATAAGACTTCAAAGATAAAATATTGCTAAATATGTATAAAATATATGCAATACACCTCCTTCAACAATTAGGTAGGAAATGCATATTTATTTTTCTCAAGTATGCATGGACATTTATGAAAGTTTAACATATGGTAGTCTGTAAAGCAAGCATTTACATATTTCAGACAGTTGGTAACATACAGGATACTTGGAGCACCATGTAAATGGCAAAAACTTGTGGAAAAAAAATACATATAATGAACACAGCCAGAAAAGTGGAAATTAAGAACATATGGGCTAAAGAAATCATAATAGGTATTAGAGAATAACTAAACTTTAAAATAAGTCAAACTTATCATGTCAAAATTCCTAGATATATAATTAATAAATAGGCAGAGAACATGAACAGATTTTTTTTCTCCCAAAGAAGGTATGCAGATGACCAAAAAGATACATGAAAAATGCTCAACATCACTCATCATCAGGGAAATGCAAATCAAAACAATGATAAGACACCACACCATAAGAATGGTTAAAATATAAAAGACAAAAAATAACAAGTGTTGGCAAGGATGTGAAGAAAAAAGAGCTCTCCAACACTGTTGATGGGAATGTAAATAGGTGCAGACACTGAGGAAAACAGTACGGAGTTTCCTTAAAATTCAAAATAGAAATGTCATATGACCGACAGTTTTTCTACTGGGTGTTTGCCCAAAGAAAATGAAAACACTAATTCAAAAGGATATATGCATGCTTTGTTACAGCATTATTTACCATAGCCAAGATATGGAAACAAACTCATAGCTCATCAATAAAGGAAAGGATATGAAGGTACAGTATCTATCATCTATCATCTATCTATCTATCTATCTATCTATCTACATAGATATATGTGTATGTATGCAGCCATAAAAAGGATAAGATCAGGCTATTTCTGAAAATATGAATGGACCTAGTGGGTATCATGCTAAGTGAAGTTAATCAGCCTGAGAACGACAAATATCATATGATCTCAGCTGAGCAAGGAGCCTGATACAGGACTCAATGCCAGGACGCTGGGATCACTGCCTGAGCTGAAGGCAGATACTTAACCAACTGAACCACCCAGGCATCCCTACAGCAGAGATTCTTAACATTTTTAATCTCTTGGATAAAGACCATGATTGCCCCCTTTCCACAAAAGCGAACACATACATAAAATTCTACATGGTAGTTTAAGGGGTTCATAGACATTCAGATTAAAGTTTAGTGATCTATAAAAAAAGTCCTCAGGTCTGCATACTCTAACAGTGATTTCCAAACATGATTTATAGATTGTTGATGAACTATTAACACCTCTTCGTAACAATCGCTCTTTTAGAGGTGAATCTTATGTTAAAATACTTATGTTAAAATGTTAAAAATACTTATAAATGACTAATTACAAAAATAAGAAAATACTTCTCAGTTGGAGAAGGTAATTTGTAGATGTTTGTAGTCATAATACAAGAACTTTGGATGAGTGTTATATTTGAGAAAAGTACTGAATTAAAGAAGTTACATTAATGATTGGCTATGTCATTTGGTCAACCCTTTGTTAAAGAGACTCCTTGTACAGTTTGTTTCATGGAACAGGACTTGTACACCTGCATTACACAACTGGAACATTATTTTCTTTGACTTCTGAAAAAGGAAATACCATTCTTGAGTGATTTAACACTGTTGGGAGAACAGAGCCAACTGATAAAATTCTCTTAGAGGGATTTTTTAAATAAATTATTGTCCATGGATAGGATAAATGATGCATTCTTTTTATAAACACTATCCACAAGAAAAATGTTAAAGCATTTAGGAAGAAACACAAAATAAATTTCAAAGAAAGAATAATTTTGGTGAGAACCAAACATAAAAATGAAATTTTTAAAGATTTTATTCATTTATTTGAAAGATAGAAGAGAAAGAGACCATAAGCTGGGGAGTGAGGGAGCAGAGGGAGAGGTTGAGGAAGAAGCAGACTCCCTGCTGAGCAGGGATCCTGATGTGGGCTTGAGCTCTGACCCTAGGATCATGACCTGAGCCTAAGACAGACAGTTAACTAACTGAGACACCCAGGCATCCCAAAAGGAATTTTTAAAAAAGGGAATATTTAATAAACTGGAAACACATAGAAAATTTGAAAGCTCTGCTTTCAATATGCTGTAGGATCAAATAAATAAATAAAATCTTAAACAAAACAACAAAAAAAACCAAACTGGAAATTGCTTTCTATGTAGTACAAATTAAATAAACAGCTATTCTGTCCAGCATGGGTATAATTAGTCCCTTCCTTATTCCTCTTCTGGGAGGAAGTATACGAAGGGCATGAGGGATTTCTTGGCTGTCCAGAATCATGCCAGAATTTTATGATGTTTATCTATTTCCTTTGCCTGTTTCTGCTAATGAATTAAAAAAAAAGATTTTATCTATTTATTTGAGAGAGAGATAGCAAAAGAGAACACAAGTGAGGAGAAGAGGGAGGAGCAGTCTTCCTGCTGAGCAGGGAGCCCCGTGTGTGTTCCATCTGAGGACCCAGAGATCTGCTGTAGGATATACACACACATACACAATCACACATACCATTTCATCACCTATGTTTGCAAGATTTTTGACTACAGAGAAGAATAGGGACTATAGAAGGAGTATATTCAAGGTTTTCTAACCACTTGGGAAAGAGTAAGCAAAAAAAAAAAAAAACTCACTGGATCACAAAATTAGAAAAATAAAATAAAATATATGTAAAGGAGTGAGTAGAGAGAGAAAACTGTTCAGAGATCCATGAGAAAATCAAACAAGTCCTTATGGCAAACACTCCTCAGACTGCAGAGAGTGCCTGAGGGTCCCAAAGATTCTTCCTGTTGTCTTAATGTATAAGGAAGAATAAACCAAGGCTGTTTGAAGTTACACGAGGAAAAGGAAGACAAGCAATCAAGACTATTTGAAACTATGATATAAGTTAATAAAGTGCTTAATTTTGCTCCAATGGATATGATTCAGTAAATCTAATATGTAAAGTTTTAGAAGATACAGATTTTTTTCAAAAAATATACTTATATTTTTAGATGTTATGTTTTCTTTATTACTTTAAGTTATCTAATTTCTTTTTTAAGTTATCAAATTGCTATAATAAATATGTATTTTTGTAGAATATGATACAGCATACTGTAAGAAGAGATCTAGTAGTGGTAAACTAGAAAACCTAGGGATCATTGCCTAAAGATTGAAATTTATACCCTCCTACATGAAAGTCATAGTGAATTTGCTTTTTCTTCCATATCAGCCTTGAGCTTTTGTGACTATATCATTTAAATAGTGATTAACTCTAGGTTTTGGCTCTGCATTGGGCTCCACACTCAGTAGGAAGTCTGCTTGAGATTCTCTCCCTCTGCCCCTCCCCCTGCTTGTACATACTCTCTCTCTCTCTAAAATGAATAATAAACCTTCAAAATCAAACAAACAAACAAAAAAGAGCAGCAGTTTGAAAATGCCTATACTATATGTGAAGAAGATTCATTTACTAATCTTTTTTTTTCAATTTATTTATTTTTAGAAAAACAGTATTCATTATTTTTTCACCACACCCAGTGCTCCATGCAAGCCGTGCCCTCTATAATACCCACCACCTGGTACCCCCAACCTCCCACCCCCCTGCCACTTCAAACCCCTCAGACTGTTTTTCAGAGTCCATAGTCTCTCATGGTTCACCTCCCCTTCCAATTTACCCAAATTCCCTACTACTCTCTAACGCCCCTTGTCCTCCATGCTATTGGTTATGCTCCACAAATGAGTGAAACCATATGATAATTGACTCTCTCTGCTTGACTGATTTCACTCAGCATAATCTCTTCCAGTCCCGTCCATGTTGCTACAAAAGTTGGATATTCGTCCTTTCTGATGGAGGCATAATACTCCATAGTGTATATGGACCACATCTTCCTTATCCACTCATCCGTTGAAGGGCATCTTGGTTCTTTCCATAGTTTGGCGACTGTGGCCATTGCTGCTATAAACATTGGGGTACAGATGGCCCTTCTTTTCACGACATCTGTATCTTTGGGGTAAATACCCAGGAGTGCAATTGCAGGGTCGTAGGGAAGCTCTATTTTTAATTTCTTGAGGAATCTCCACACTGTTCTCCAAAGAGGCTGCACCAACTTGCATTCCCACCAAGAATGTAAGAGGGTACCCCTTTCTCCACATCCTCTCCAACACATGTTGTTTCCTGTTTTGTTAATTTTGGCCATTCTAACTGGTGTAAGGTGATATCTCAATGTGGTTTTAATTTGAATCTCCCTGAGGGCTAATGATGATGAGCATTTTTTCATGTGTCTGATAGCCATTTGTATTTCTTGATTGGAGAAGTGTCTGTTCATATCTTCTGCCCATTTTTTGATGTGTTTGTCTGTTTCGTGTGGGTTGAGTTTGAGGAGTTCATTATAGATCCTGGATATCAACCTTTTGTCTGTACTGTCATTTGCAAATATCTTCTCCCATTCTTATTTATTTTATATTTAATATTTAATGTTGTCAGTCCATTATGTCACCTTACATAAATACTTAAAATATCTCTATGTACAGTGGGACTCAGCTGGTTCTTCTCTAATTCTTACAAAACTAAAATCATGGTATTGGCAAGACCACCTTCTTTCTTCTGGAGAAGAATTTGCTTTCAACCTAGCTCATTCAGTTTGTTGGCAGAACTCAGAAATTTTCGATGTGAAGTTCAAAGACTGAGATCTCCATTTCCTTTCCAGCTTTCAGCCATGGGCTGATTTCAGCTCCTAAAAGATGCCTCCCACTCCTTGCACGTGGCCCTCTCCTTCACAGAACCAGCTATGATACTTGGAACCAATCTGACTAGTGCAATTTCCTTGACTCGTCTGTCTGCTGTGTCTTGCCATACTTTTCTGCTGTATTTTACTAATTTCTTCCTTTTCTAGCTGCTTTTAGAGCTTCACATGATTAGGTTGAACCCACTAGTAGTGGCCAGGCTTCTCTCCCTGTTGTAAAGTGCTTAAACCTAATTACACCTGAAAAGTCCCTTCACCATGTAAAGTATTATTTTCACAACTTCTTCAAATCAAGCCATAGACATCTTTGTCAATAGTTAACTACCTACTGTCAAGAATACCCAAGCCCACAAATGTCAAATTACTTATTTAAAACAAGATTTCTGAAAGATTTTGAGGCACCTATGTTTCTCTCTCTCTCTCTCTCTCTCTCTCTCTCTTTTAATCAAAATAAGCTTGTCACGAAATAGAGATGTTATATATTACTATATTTATTTTTAGATGGCAACATATCATTGGCAAGTCCAAGAATCATAAAAATGTACTTACTACTTGGTCATTTATTGTGTGTATCTCATGAGTTGATACTGAGTACTGTTTCCCAGGGAAGAAATGAGTGAAGACGTATTATTTCACTATTTTCTGTTCAGTCAAATACCAAATTCATAAACATTCTGAATCCATCTGATACCTTGTAACAAGTTCTACAGATTTTTTAGTGTAACTATACTACTTTATGGCATTGGTTTAAAGAAAGTCAGGCACCTGGGTGGCTCAGTGATTTAAGCCTCTGCCTTCAGCTCAGGTCATGATCCCAGAGCCCAGGGATCGAGTCCTGCATTGGGCTCTCTGCTCAGCAGGGAGCCTGCTCCCACCCCCCAACTCTGTCTCTCTGCCTACTTGTGATCTCGCTTTCTGTCAAACAAACAAACAAATAAATAAATAAGAAAGTCATTTAGCAATCTGCTCATGTTCAAATTTTTAGCATTTGTTTGCTTCACAGATAATTATTGAAAAGCTACTTTCTATTACACTGTTTTTAAATTGTGATCATGTGGCATAGAGCTAATCAAAATTGCACAATACTTTATTAAAATCATATATATTTTAATCTGAATGATAATCTCAGCAGGAAGATAATAATCAGATAATAAATATTTTGATGATATGTAATAAGCAGAAAAATAGGAATTTTGCTTCGCTATATCTTTTGTTATGCAGTTTTGCTGTTGCTGCTTTTAATGAGTGTGAGAATAGAAGATTCAGTAGCATACAACTCTTTATGGAAGAAAATTGGGACAATCCAGGAGAAATAGCCCATATATTATGACTGATGAGAATATTAAGTTTAGATGAAAGGAAAGTTGGAATGCACATATAAACTTATAAACAAAAAGAGCCATTAACTAGGAATATTTCTGAGATAATGTATTTTACCACAGATTAAAAATATTTGCTTCAGTTATCTAAATTCTCAGAATTCTGAGTAAATTGTTGAGCTCCTAGGAAAATCCTAAAGGTGCTTAACCTCTAGCATTTATCACCATGAAATTCCTTAAAGTGTTTCCAGTGTGCAACTTGCAATACTCTTCTCATAATCAGTTTTACACACTGGCCTCAGTGGAGTGTGCCACACCAGTCTTTTTGGTCACTGGCCAATGAAAGAGCCAAAATTAATGCTTATCTAAGAGGAAAGAAAATAATGATTCCCCAGACACTTGGACTTTATTATTAAAATTCCATTCTTTCTCTTTTAGAATTTTAAAAAGCCAGGGGTGCCTGGGTGTCTCTGTGGGTTAAGCCTCTGCCTTTGGCTTTTGTCATGGTCTCAGGGTCCTGGGATTGGGCCCCACACCAGGCTCTCTGCTCAGCAGGGAGCCTGCTTCCCTATCTCTCTCTGCCTGCTTCTCTGCCTACTAGCAATCTCTTGCTCTCTGTCAAATAAATAAAATCTTAAAAAAAAAAAAGAATTTTAGAAGACCAAAAGCACAACATTTAAATTTAGTTGATCTATATCAGGACTAGTAAATTATGAGCATTAATGACTTCTATATGTTTCCATTTTTATACTATGAGAAATACATATAATTTCCCAAATCAGTATATTATTTTTTAAATTAATGTGCTAGCTAGGACTTCAGATTTTATTTATTTATTTGGCAGAGATCACAAGTAGGTGGGGGGGAGCAGGTCCCCCGATGAGCAGAGAGCCTGATGTGGGGCTCAATCCCAGGACCCTGGGATCATGACCCAAGCTGAAGGCAGAGGCTTTAACCCACTGAGCCACCCAGGGGCTCCCCAACTCAGTGTATTCTTTTTGTTATCTCATGGAAGACTTAACACAGAGAAGGGAATGAATAAAGAAATAGAGAGAGCAAATTCTTCCCTGAATCAAAGTAGTTTATTTCATTATATTATTTAGCTTCTGTTAACACAAATTTATTGTGTTATGATCAAAGATTAAGTGATGATATATTAAGTATCTCCCCAAAGAGAATACCTTAAAATAATGGCAACAATCAATATAAAAGTTCATTTTTCATATAGTTTGCATAGTTTTGTGATTGCAATTGAGTGTCTTACAAAAAGATGCCTAATAGACATTAAATTTTGTTATTTTTAAAGTCTTTTTTAGATGTTAAAATTTCTTCATTTTCAGTGCCATTATCACTGAGAAAGTTTTCTCTTAGTAAAATGGGAATAGGGGATCTTAAAATTGTTTTGAATATTCAATTTATCTTGGCAAGATTACTTTGGAGTGACAGAGGAGAGCATCCCTTAGGAAAGCAATGAATATTATAATTAATCCCAGTTGTTCTGAGTGAAGATTAAATAATCAGATCTTTTGTGTTTTGATGAGAACAAGACCAACCAAACTAAATTGACCCTACTCACTTGCCCCAAGAACCAAGCAAACAAACAACATCAACAGTAAATAAATCTCATGCTATAACACTATAATGTAATTTAATAGGAAGGACGGAGGGGTGTACTGAGTGGTTAATTGTTCTAAAAAGCCTCATTTAGGGGCACCTGGATGGCTGTTGGTTAAGTGCCCTACTTCAACTCAGGTCATGATCTTAGGGTCCCAGGATAGGGACACACTCAGCTGGGAATCTGCTTCTTCCTCTCCCTCTCTAACTCTCCCTGCTAGTATGCACTTGTGTGCTCTCTCTCTCTCTCAAATAAATAAATAAATAAAGTCGTTAAAAAATAATAAAAGGCCTTATTTAATAGCCTGGGCTTAGACTTCACCTCAAGATGTAGTTTGTAGATTTCAAAAAAAAAAAAAAAAGACGTGATTTACGGGGCATCTGACTGGCTCAGTGAGTTAAGGGTCTGACTTTGTCTCCAGTCATGATCTCAGATTGCTGAGATGGATCCCCATGTCGAGATCCCTGCTCCACTGGGAGTCTGTTTCTTCCTCTCCCTCTGCCTCTCCTCCCTCACTTGTGCTTTCTTTCTCTCTCAAATAAGTAAAATCTAAAAAAAAAAAAAAAACCAAACAAACAAACAAAAACAGAAACAAACAAGCAAAAAGAACTAAAAAAAAACCCTCCAAAACATAAGGTCGTATATTGATAAATTGACAAAAAGTTTGTGTCCACAGTTCATGGGAACCTAGTCCTTCATTTTCCTTCTAGAATCAATATTTTAGTACTTGCTAATTCAGTGTTCAAGCCAACTTTATAGAATATAATTACAGCAAACCATGAAGTTTGACTTTGTATATGTTTTTGAACTTTATTTTTTAGGTCTAATTTTCATACAGTAAAATATCTTGATCTTAAAAAATATAATTCAGTAAGTCTTGACAGTGGTATGCTATTTGTCCACTCTACAAACACTACATATATATATGAGTAGATATATTCACCATAGAATATGCTCTTGTGTTTCATTTTGGTCAATTTTTTGTAGGATAATTCTGTTACTGAATACTGTCTCTACTTCTTTTTGGAATTCAGCAATGAGCACATACATTTTGTATTCTTTATCTGTTTTGTTGCACAAAGCATGTTGGTTTGTGATTCACCCATGCCTTTGTATGTATAAATAGTTCAGTCCTTTTTTTTATCAATAGTAGTCCATTAATGTGTTGCAAAAATGTTGTGCCTCATTAATTACTATTTATTTTGTACCAAATGACTTACTATTTTTATTTGAAATTCTTGTAGACTAATTATTTTGAGCAATTTTCATGAATCTATTACTCAATTCTAGTGTGTGTGTGTGTGTGTGTGTGTGTGTGTGTGTGTCCAGTGTTAGTTCAGGTATTTTTGTACATATTTTATTTTTTGCTATTGACTCATAGCTCTGTATATACTAAATATGTCCTCTAAGAGATATATGTATTGTTAATGTTTTGATCCAAATTATTGCACACATCATCTTCTTCATGAAGTCTTTTGATAAAAATAAATTACCAATTTTTATTGTTTAGTTTAACAGTTTTTATTTGTTTAATCCCTTCTGTGTCTTGAATAAGAAAATTTTTTTCGAACTTTAGGAAATATTTCTTCTTACAATCTTTATGTTTCTTACTCTTAAGATTAGGTCTACAATACACATCCAGTTAATTTTTATACATGAAATGAGTAATGAGTAAAATTTTTTGCCACAATGATATCCAGTTTCAAGTGCCATTTTTAAAAGCAAACTTTATTTTCTCTGTTGAGTTGGACTGTCTCTTTTTTAAAATATCAGTAGATCATTGGTCAATTTTGGACTCTCGATTTTGTTCCATTGATCTGATTGCTCATACTTTATGTCAATAAAACACTGTGTTGATTACTGAGACTTATGATCTTGAAATCTTGAAATATAATATATTTTCTAACTCTTCTTTTCCAAGGCTAGTTTTGGCTATTTTAAATTCTATACATTAACATAAAAGGTTTGGGATCAGATTTCCAATTTTCTCCCAAAGCTTCTCTAACGATTTCGATTGTTGTTGCAATTATTTACAGATCAGTGGGGAGGTGAACAATTTTACAGTATTAAAACTTCTCACTCATGAATGCAATATGTCTCACAATTTTTTTTTAAAGATTTTATGTATTTATTTGACAGTGAGAAATCACAAGTAGCTGGAGAGGCAGGCAGAGAGAGAGAGAGAGAGAGGGAAGCAGGCTCCCTGCTGAGCAGAGAGCCCGATGCGGGACTCCATCCCAGGACGCTGAGATCATGACCTGAGCAGAAGGCAGCGGCTTAACCCACTGAGCCACCCAGGCGCCCCAGTCTCACAATTTTTAATGTCATTTTTTTCAGCAAGATTTTGTACTTGTCAATGTGCTTTCATATGTACCTTCTCAGATATCATTTTTTAAAAATTTCACATTTTTTTTCCTGATTTCTTTTTTTTTTTATTTATTTTCCAATTTATTTATTTTCACAAAAACAGTATTCATTATTTTTTCACCACACCCAGTGCTCCATGCAAGCTGTGCCCTCTATAATACCCACCACCTGGTACCCCAACCTCCCACCCCCCCCGCCACTTCAAACCCCTCAGACTGTTTTTCAGAGTCCATAGTCTCTCATGGTTCATCTCCCCTTCCAATTTACCCAAAAGCACATACCCTCCCCAACAACATTGCAACATTTACATATTTTCTCCCATTTTTTCATTGCAAGAATAATGGAACAGTATTTATTCTTGTATACTGTCTTTGTATTGAGCAGCACTTCCTAAATTCATGTATCAGTTCTAGTTGATTTGTTTAAGATTCCAATGGTTTTCAATGAATCTATAATAGTCTAACTCAATTTTTCTGTTTGCTGATAGCCTTCAAATCTGCCACCATCAGCCTTTTTCGTCTGCCCATATCAGAGCAAGCTGAATAGAAAATTTCAGAGTTCCTCTCTTGGTACTGCTGGGAGTTGCAGCCATGCAAACTCCTGCCAGTGCATGGAAATCCCTTCCCCAGCCCCACTAATTAACCATAATTAAAAAATCTAACAAAACAAAACAAAACAAGTCTCTTCTCTCAGCTCTCTCAAGATATTGAGACCCTGCTTGGGAATCTTCTCTGGTCTTCCCACAAAGACTCCTTATGTGACTAACAAATATTTTAATTCACATAATCTTACAGCATGCGTGGGATCATCAATCTTAACATCCAAACAAAATTTGGGATGGGGTGTTAATCCTGCCTTCTCTGAGGCAATAATGACAGTTTCATTTCTTTCTTCTCAAATGTTATGTTTATTATTTCATTTCATTGTTCTAATGTACTAGCTAGGACTTCAGTATAATATTGCATAGAAGGAACTATAGTGGTCTTCCTTACCTTGTTTACAATCTCAAGAGAAATTGGTCAATATTTCCATATTAAATATGATTTTACCTGAATGTTTTAATAGATGCCATTTAAAAAATTGCTAAAATGCCATTCTATTCCAAATTTTCTGAGGTATTCTATCTTAAATAGATGTTAAATTTGTTAAATGTATTTGAGGCACCTATTGAAATAACTGTTTTAGGTCTGATCTGTTTTATAAATGACTTTTAACATTTTGTTTGCTATTTTTAGTAGTTGCTCTACAGATTATATTCTGTAACTGTTTTTAATCACAGTTGATAATTAATAGTAAGAATCTTATAATAGCAAATAGATATAACTTCCACGAACTTTGTCCTATTATTGTTGTGTGTTTAATTTATGCTACAACCCTGCAATACATTGTCATTATTTTGCTCTAAACAATCAGTAATCATACATAGCTGCACATATGCATGCATACATGTTTACTAGCATAATATTATATACATCAATATTAAACACACATATAGCATGTAAGTATATATGTACACACATCTATGTATATGGATGCATATTTTCATTAGTTTAATATTGTGTATGTGAATTATCGTCATGCATATGTATCACACGAACATAAATATAGATCATGTAATTTTATATATTTGTGCTTTGTCATGTTTTTATTTCTTTTTTTTTAAGATTTTATTTATTTATTTGACAGTCAGAGATCACAAGTAGGCAGAGAGGCAGGCAGAAAGAGGTGGGGGGAGCAGGCTCCCTATTGAGAAGAGAGCCTGATGCGGGGCTCGATTCCAGGACCTGGGATCATGACCTGATCTGAAGGCAGAGGCTTTAACCCACTGAGCCACTCAGGCACCCATGTTTTTATTTCTTTTTGAAGATTTGAATTTTTTCCTGGTGCCTTTCACTTTCACATGCACAAATAATTTTTTTTAAGATTTTGTTTATTTATTTGACAGAGAGAGAGATCACAAGTAGGCAGAGAGGCAAGCAGAAAGAGAGAGGGAAACAGGCTCCCCACTTAGCAGAGAGCCTGATCCCAGGACCCTGAGACCATAACAAGAGCCAGAGGCAGAGGCTTAACCCACTGAGCCACCCAGGGACCCCACACCTGCACAAATCCTTTAAATACTTATTGCCATGTAGTCTTGTTGTATATGAATTTTCCCAGCTTCCCACATTTAACTGTCTAAAATTGTCTTACTTTGCTTTCAATTTTGGAGATTTTTTTTCTTGAGTTTAGAATTGTATGCTAAATCTTTCATGCATTTTAATGATGTTGTCCCACTTTTATATATTTATTCTACTTGAGTTTGGTGTACTTCTTGGATCTCCTGGTTAAGAGTTCATTCTCTGAGGGGTTTGAAGTGGCGGGGGGGTGGGAGGTTGAGGTACCAGGTGGTGGGTATTATAGAGGGCACGGCTTGCATGGAGCACTGGGTGTGGTGAAAAAATAATGAATAATGTTTTTCTGAAAATAAATAAATTGAAAAAAAAAAGAGTTCATTCTAACTTTGGAAAAATCTTGATAATTATCTCTTTAAATATTTCTTCTGTCCCATTCTTTTTCATCTTCTTTGACAGTCTGGTAAGCCAATATTAGATTAATTGATATTAAATATTAGATATATAATATTAGACATTTAGATTATCTAACATTAGAATATCTAATATTCAATATTTTCTAATATTTTTAATATCTAATATTAGGTAATTTCTTTCAGAGGTTGAACATTCTATTCCATTTATTCACTCTTAGTTGTTTGTGTGTGTGCTTCAGGTTAGGTAATTTCTGCTAATTGCATTGAAATTTTTGATGCTCTTCTCTTTTCAATTCTTCTATGAAATCCTTCAAGTGAATTGTTCATTTATAACATTCCATTAGATTATTTTTAATAGTTTCAATCTCTTTTCTATAATTTACTGTTTCTCCATGTATGCTTTCCAGTGTTTTGTTATACATTTTAGTACCCATTTTTATAGTTACTTTAAAATCCCTAATGAGTTACTCTGACAACTGGGTCATCTTTGCATCTCTATTCATTTTTTTTCTTTTATTGAATATTGATTATTTATAACCATACATCTGCAGCTATCTCATACATTTTTAGAATCATACATTGGACATTGTGTTGAAGAGGACAGTAAAGGGGAGCCAGGGTGTCTTGGTTGGTTAAGCATCTGCCTTCAGGTCAGGTCATGATCCCAGGGTCCTGGGATCAAACCGCACATCAGTCTCCTTGCTCAGAGGGGAGAATGCTTCTCCCTCTGCCTGGATCTCCCTCTGCCTGCCACCCCTCCTGCTTGTGCTTTCTCTGTCAAATAAATAACTAAATAAAATCTTAAAAAAAAAGAAAAAAGAAAAGGACAGTGAAATTAAGCTCTATTTTTTTTTAATTAAAACTTTAAAATAGTGATCCTTAGAAAATGTTGCTTATACTGTCAGTCCACTTGCATGGGGATCCGAGTCATTCTAATCTGCAACTGAGAAAGCTGTGCTTAGTTTCAGTTAAATTCACCAAAAGCTTTAAATATTTTGTGTGACAGAGGTATGTCTCCAACATTTTTTGGGATCTGAGAAAGATGCCAGCGATGTTGTATGGTTTTATAGCACAGATACTAGCTTTCTGAATAATGGAAGATCGCTTTTCTTTTCTTTCCTGTCACCCCAACTTCCCTCTTTCCCTCCTTTTCTCTCTTTCTCCCTTCCTCCCCTCTCCTTTAGTGTTAAGCTATCCATATTTTGAGTTCTTGAGTTTTTCTCTTTAATCATGAATTCCTGCACATTAGGAGATTCATTTCATACTTTGGAAGACAGTTGTAACACAGAGAGTGAAGACTCAGTTTTCTTCCAATGTACATATCTCAGTGTATTAGTTTCTTAGAGCTGCCATAACAAAGTACCACGAACTGGGTGACTTATATTGTCTTACAGTTCTGAAGTCCAGAAATCTGAGATCAAGGTGTTAGCAGAGGTAGTTCCTTCTGAGGACTGTGAAGCAGAGTATGTTCCATCTCTCTCCCAGCTTCCTATGGATTGTTGGAAATCTTTGTCATTCCTTCCCTTATGGACACATCACCCCAATCTTTTCCTCATATTTATATGACATTCTGTGTGTGCATGCATGTGTGCATGTTTGTATGTATGCGTGCCTGTGTCCAACTCCCCCACCCCCCCCCTTTTTTTTTTGCAAAGATGCTGATCATATTGGATTGGAGGCTCATTCTACTCCAGTATGATCTCATCATGTTAACTAAATATAGCTGCAGTGCCTCTATTTCCAAATAACTGTATATTCTGAGATTTTGAGATGGGGTTAAGACTTCAACATAATAAGTTGGTGGGAAAAAATAATAATTTGATGGTAAAGGGGAGCACAACTTAAGGCACAACACTCAACTTTCCTGTCACAGAGTAATCCTTCACAGAACTGCTGTAAGGTACTCACTGCAGACATGTAGAGATTTGAAGAATTTCCTCCAGCACTCTCGCTCTGTCCCCATCTTTTGGGGACAGAAAGCCATTGCCTTTTCATTAGATGAGCACCCCCCCAACATAACTATTAGGATGATATTTCTGTTATTTCTCTTGCCCTCCTCCAGGATTCAATGGATAGATGCCTTGCATTTAAAAAAGTGGTCTGCTTTCCCTTTACGATATAGTCTTGTGCCTTGGAGTGACATCTTGCCCTGTGCCTGTCCATCTTAGAAGATACGACCTTCCACTTGTTTAAAATTTTGTGTGCATTGGAATGTGGGAACTATCTACCATATGCCTCCAGGACCCAGCATCCCATCCTTAGCCACAGCAAGGAAGTCCATGGGAATGCTGACAGAAAGTTTCAGACTTGCTTTGTAACTGGGATTCACTGGGATTTGAATCAATAATTCCTGCCATGCATGGACATTACAAATTCATTACTACTTGGCTTATTTCTCCTTATCTCATTTATGGTGAGTTCCTCCTCATTTTGATACTCTACCAGAAATAATACCAGCCATGGATATCTTTTCTCTCAGGAAGGACATGCTTGTTCTAGAAATTAATTCACTCAGGGTTTTTTGTTTGTTTGTTTGTTTTGTTTTTACCTTCAACTCTCTGATTTTTATAAACTTGTTTGGTTTATTTTTTTCCCTCATATATCTTGTTATAAGGGTGGTAGCAACATTCTGTTATGAATTTCTACTATCCTAATCAGTAATTAAGTCCCACAATCATGTCTGTCTTAAAAAGCCTCACATAGAAAATGTGAGGTTGCTGTGTTATACAACTTCAGTGGATGCCATACCCATTATAGTCTATATGAACATTATGTCCTGGAACTGAACAGTTCTCAAAATACATGGCTGGACATAGTATACATTCAATATTAACAGCACTCATTCAAGAAAGCCTGAATCATTTCTGCATAGTACCTATGAGCTGAGAGAGAACTGAAGAGATTTATTTCAGTATTAATGACTTGGGTATTCTTTCTGGGGTACTTTTCTTCCCAGAGTGGAAAAATAAAAATTACTTTATTCTGATAGGCTCTGGTGTGTTTACTTGAGAGTATCTCACATGACATAATACTGACTGATGGGAACTTACCACCAAACGCTGAACTTCTGGAGTGAATATATCCCTACAAATAAAAGACAGTTATGGTCATCAACAATTTTAACTCAACTTCTATGGAGGAGAAAATCAAGTTTAGTTTCTTCACAATAATCAGTTTTCTTCAGTTCTTTTTTTTTTAAGATTTTATTTATTTGACAGAGAGAGATCACAAGTAGGCAGAGAGGCAGGCAGGGAGAGAAGGGAAAGCAGGCTCCCCACTGAGCAGAGAGCCAAATGTGGGGCTCGATCCTGGTACCCTGAGATCATGACCTGAAGGCAGAGACCCAACCCACTGAGCCACCCAGGTGCCATAGTTTTCTTTAGTTTGACAGAGATAAGGTCAAGAAGACATGAATTCTCTTTTAAGTTTCCCTTAAACAATAAAATTGCTTACTTGGAAGATGTATCAGATGGTAGATTATAGACATGTAACAGAGTGATTTGAACTTTTATACTTCTTTACTTTTCAATATCTTAGGATCCAAGCACTTACCTTCTTAAATTGGACCATGATATATCATTTGCACTGCCAAAATTTATGTAGGAATACCCTGGACCTATAATAATTTAGAAAATTAAACAATATATAAGCTTTTGTTTTTTCACTCTGGTATTCAATAAAAGCAGTTATTCTTTTTTTTTTCCTTTTAAGAATTCAATTTTTCAAAAGAAAAAAAAATCATTTTATACTCCATACTAATTTGATAACAAGAATAATATTTTAAAAAGCTAAAGTTGGGGTGCCTGGGTGGCTCAGAAGCTTAAGCCTCTGCCTTCAGCTTAGGGCATGATCCCAGGGTCCTGGGATTGAGCTCCACATTGGGCTCTCTTCTCAGTGGAGAGCCTGCTTCCCCCTCTCTCTCTACCTGTGATCTCTCTTGTGATCTTTACTTGTGATCGCTCTCTGTCAAATAAATAAATAAAATCTTTAAAAAAATAAAAAATAAAAGGCTAAAGTTATTAGAATGGTAATAATTGATTCTAATCTCTATAAATAAATACTATTTGTCCTCTTTTATAAACATTTAAAACATTTATAAACATTTAAACATTTAAAAACAATTAAAATTCAAATATTTATTTTGTTATATGTTTTCAAAAAGTGTATTATTAAAAAATTCAAAGTAATTAAGATGATATTTTACAGCCTATGTACCATTTCACCTTTTCCACATTGGTACTGCTCAAAGATTCTGCCAAAACAAAGCATTATAAATCTTCAGAAAAAAATGAAAGAGGTGTATTAATAAATATATACAAAGATTGGGGCACCTGAGTTGCTCAGTTGGTTAAGCATCTGACTTCTGCTCAGGTCATGAGCCGAGGGTTCTGGGATCAAGCCCTGCATCAGACTCCCTGCTCTGTGGGGAGTCTACTTCTCCCTCTCCCTCTGCCTGCTTGTATTCTCTCTCTGTGTGTCAAATAAATAAACAAAATCTTTAAAAAAAGATAAGCAAATATATTGCCATGAGATCTGATGAGAAAATAAGGCCCTAAAATGTAAATATATTCTTTGTATATTCTATGTTTCATATCTCTAAAGAGTAATATGCACATTTTAAAGCCAAAGTTGACATATGGTTGTCCTTTTTCAGCAGATCTACAAGCAGATCTAAGAAATTAGGTGTAAACTATTGACCGATGTCTGAATTATGTAGGAAGAAAAAACCAATACAACTTCATATTTTTACATTTTTAAACAACTGGGACACACACACATATACACACACTTAAGTATACAAAGATCTAATACCAGATTCTATGGCCAATTAATTAAAAGATAAAGAACATTAATTAGAATGATAACCCATTTAAATTGCATTATTATATTTTTCTCAATACCAAGGTCTTTTTTTGACACTTCTGAGTTTTACTAAATGTACATGTTTGTATTATTCTAAAGTTTCAAACTTTTAGTGTAATTTGCTAATAATAGTGAAATAAACAATATATGTTATAAAAAGCAGTCAAACTACTAACAAATTACTTAAAACATACAAAATTTCCTTTTTTAAATGGAATGTAGTTAACCACTATTCTTTTCATAGAGCTGAATTTTATTATTATTCTTTTCATGTCTTAAATAATATTTTATTACTGTTATTTTCACATATTAAAGAAAGATTGATATATGACAAATTGTTCTTGTGCTGGAATTTGGCACTGACCATAGATTATTACAAATGATTGCTAAATTTGTAGGAAATTATATTATACAGCACATCAATTAGTGTGTGAAACTCATGTTTTAATTCACTCTGCAGAACACAGATATCACTTAAGTTTTTTTATATTCTATCTTTACCTTTCAGCATAAATAAAATAAATCACTTTTCAAATTGTTGAAGCAGTAATATAAATTTCTATGAAACAGGCTATAAACATTACTATGGGACATTCTGACTCTGAATTGTTTTCTAGGGAAATGCAGATGTTTATTTTGCAATGTGAATGTATGTTAATGTTGATCTTGAATTTACTTCCAAGAGTGAACCAAAGCTTTCATTTTCTGAAGTATCATGAGTGTATTATTTCTATCCATGAGGTTTATCATTTTATACATTGCAATATGCATTCTCTTCACTGTCCATAGAGAGTAAATCCTCACATTGCTTGCATTTAAATTCTAAATATTCCTTTTGGACACTCTATTCAACTTTGATATACTTTTTCTTAACACTTTTGGATTTTGATTTTGTGAAGAACAAAACACAATGAAAACATTTGACTGGAATGCATCCTTTTTAAAACAATGTGTAAACTTCTCTCCATTTTCAAAAGAAAAAGAAATTATGCTCTCATTTAATTTTATTATGCTTACTGAGACCCACTATTCCACTGTACATATTCTAGTAGGTTATTCATTAAAAGTTTTTTAATTGAAATTAGCCTAATTACATCAAAGCTTCTATCTACTCTGTTTCTTCCTTTCTGAATTCCAAAGGTCAGAATGATTTTAATTAATTTGTGAGTATTGTCATCAGCTAAGTGCTGTAGAGTAACAATAGGCAAGAGTATCAAAGGGCCATTGACTGATGAAATTGTAAATAATAAATTCCTTTTCCAAAAACATCAAAATACTTCAAAAATGATTATAGATGAGGTGAAATCTCTTGTTTTCATTCAGAAAATGAGTAAAATCTGTTCATTCCCTTCTCTTATTTCCATTGTTTATGTTCACATATTCTTTGGCAAATACTCATCATTGTGTTCATCTTCAAGGTCATTTTTCTAATTTTGTGGCCTCCTTCTTCACTACCACTCAAAGATTTCCCATAACATATCATCTCAGGAACAAAGAATTCATTTACTTCTACAAATGGTTTTTAAGTCTTATATACATTGAGAATTAAAAAAAATCCTGAATATAATAACACAATTTGATGATAGTAAGAAAAGACTGTGATGAATACCTTTGGTTCTATATTGCTAGAATTCTGGATTCCATCCTAAGTAATTTATTCTTCTATATCAATATGTCTTCTTTCAAAACTGTAAATACCTTGTGATTTTCAGTAATTTAATTATACAAACTGCTAACACTAAAGCAAATGTTTTAAAGACTTAAACACACAGCTGAGATCAGTTTTTCTTTAAATTACATTCCTTTTCTTAATTCTTATTTTTTAAATTTAATTTTAGTTTTTTAGTGTTCCAAAATTTATTGTTTATACTCCACACCCGGTTCTCCATGCAATATGTGCCCTCCTTAATACCCACCACCAGGCTCACCCGTCCCCCGACTCCTCTCCCCTCCCAAACCCTCAGTTTATTTCTCAGAGTCCACAGTCTCTCATGCTTCATCTCTTCCTCCAATTTACCCCAATTCACTTTTTTTTTCCTTCTCCTGATGTCCTCCATGTTATTCCTTATGCTCCACAAGTAAGTGAAACCATATGATCATTGACTTTCTTTGCTTATTTCATTCAGCATAATCTCTTCTAGTTCTATCCATGTTAATACAAAAGTGGGGTATTCATTCTTTCTGATGGCTGTGTAATATTTCATTGTATATATGGTCTATATCTTCTTTATCCATTCCTCTGTTGAAAGGGATCTTGTCTCTTTCCACAGTTTGGTGATTGTGGACATTTCTGTTATGAACATTGGGGTACAGATGGCCCTTCTTTTTATTACATCTATATCTTTGGGGTAAATACCTAGTAGTGCAATTGCAGGGTCATAGGGTAGCTCTATTTATCATTCGCAATGGGAGATCATTGTTTTTAACACACAGCTGAAATTACCAAAATCAGAGAAAACAAATTATATCATAAATAGTGTTCACAGAAAGAAAACTCAGAATTAAGTAAAGGAGTTAACCTGTATCACCTAGGTCTTTCTTATGTTTTTAAACACTTATGATAATTCCACTCTGAGTATATAATTCCTTAGTTTTCCTTAAGTTGTTAAATAGGTTTTAATGTATTCGTATACAACTGAATTGGGCCGAGCACCCTGTTTCAAACTTCAGAGACAAAATTAATAGCGTCCCTGCATATATGCTTACTATACTCTCATATAATTCTCACAAAACCCTTGCTAGATATATGTATATTATTGTGTATTAGTATGCTATGGTTGCTGCAACAAGGTAACCTAAACTGGATGGTTTAAGCAACAGGAATTTTTCATCCACAGTTCTGGACCTTGAAGTCTATAATCAAGTTATTCGAAGGCTTGGTTCATTCCAGGGGTTGTGAAAAAGACCATGTTCCATGTCTCTCCTTTAGCTTCTGGTAATTCATTGGGATGAGAAGATCTCTAGTCACGTGTATTTGTTAATTGGCTTTACCCAAAAGAAAAGTAAAGTTTTTAGTATCCTCATGACTGCAGGTGGTTTTACAACTTAGAGAAGTGTCCCAGAAGTTAGGACTCTAGCTTCATCCCAGGGAGTAGGAAATAGGGGTGCTATTTTCCTTGGTGATTGCATTTTAAAGGGATAGCCCTGGTCTTTGAGAAAAGCATTCTGGATTGTAAAACTAGCAAGAGGCTTTTCAAAAGATTTACATTTCTAAAGGGCTGACAAAGAATGTACAATTATAAGTTTTCTAAAGTAAATGTTCTAAAGGAAGGGATATCTCTGCCTTAAGGCAGAAAGAAGCCATGTCTAAAGTTTAATCAAGCTGAGAATAATTTTAAGATTCTCTTGGTCCTTATTTGGTATTATTATAGTGTAATCTCCAAAAAAAAAAAAAAAAAAAAAAACTCATTGTAGGAAAGAATTTTGTCTATCTTGTATAAGAATTCTTCCAGAGGACATAGCACATTATTTGGCTCAAAAACAACAACAACAACAACAACAACAACAACAAAACACTGTTGGATGAATGAATCCATACATAAATAATAGTGCTTTCCAGGAGTAAGCTTCCAGTTCATATTCACAAAAGAACAAATGAAGGTTTCTACGTATTTAGAGTAAGAGAGAAGTCATGGTTCTTGTTTAGTTTGGATTTCTCTTATTTCAGTATGATTGAGTTTCTACTCTAAGAGACCTCTTCTGCAATAATATTTTCTTGCAACAGAAAACTTAACCTCTGAGTCCTTATTTAAATTAGAAGAGAGATGTGTTTTGTAAGTTGCTCCTTTTTGTTATTTGCTTCAGACTACTTTACACTAATTTGTTGCTTGGTGACATTGTTTCTTTTCATTTAATCTCTGTTTTCCAGATGTCACAACTAATATTTATAAATTAAATATTTTGTGTACTTTGTAACCATTGTTTTCTCATTTTGCATTTTTCTTGGTATGAAGTGAAAGGGTTATTTTTCTATTTCTTTCAGGCTTAAGGTGAAATATGGATTTAAAAATAACACAGGGCCCAAACTCTTTGTATTAGAATTCAGATGTGTTCCCAGTAATTTGTTCTGTATCGCCAATTTGTGCTGCATATACATTCTTGCAAATTGAATATATAATCACTCTAATTGTGCTGTCTAGTTGAGCAGCATATACGAGAAATTAGGATATTTTTTTCCTCCTGTGAAGTGACTGTGATGCTATGTGTATTATATTGAAATACCATGTTATTTTTTTAAAAACTCCCAGATAAATTGTTAGTTGTTTTCAGTTATTTATTTATTTATTTATTTATTTATTTTTCTTCAGTAATTGTGCCATGTTATTCAAACTGACTCCTTTCTGTCTTCAATTCTTCCCTCTCCCCACCCATGGACAGATAATGAAAGTAATGAATGGTAGCTATTGTCTGTCTTAGAAAATGAATTTGCAAGACAGGAAATAAGAATTTATTTTTCCTGATTGACAGGAGTTTCTGGTGGCTTTTTTTTTAAATGTATATATAACTTGTGTTTTATATCTTTTTGATTGCAATATTTAGTTAACATTTGGAGCTAAATGTTGCTATTGCTTTCTTTGTTGTGCTGTCAGACATGTGGTTGTAGTGTCTAAGATTAGGGAAGATGCATGTGAGGACAGGGAAAGCAATGATTCCACTCTGGTAGAACAGCAGTTATGGGCAAACTACAAAAAAGGAAAAAGAATATAGCTGCTTGCAATTCCAATCTCTGCTGTTCAACCAAGCAGACCGAAGGTAACCACTGGCTGTGAAAGTAGCCTCTAGCTATCCTCACTTTGAGATACCAAGAGGGAATCATCCTTTTGGAAAAAAAAAGGAAATAAGAGAAATTGCTTTGAGGCCTTGGAAAGGAGACACAATAATACAAATATCAGTTGCTGTATAAAAAAAGAATAGTTGTACAATAGAAGTCACTTTTAATGAGACTATAGCTGGTCATAATCCTTATGAAACTGACTTTATTTTTGTTAAATGAAAATACAATAATGAAATGAAATACCAAATGTAGTTTCTATTCAATAATTTTATAGGATTTAAGTAAGATATTTTTAAAAAGCTCTAATAAATACAACAGCATCTCTTTTTCTCTTTCTCTCTGCATGAATTCTAACAAATCCTCTGCTATGCATTTTTCATTTCTAATATTATTCATTACCTTTTCTGTGTTGGCTTTTCTAACCCTAAAAGGCAAGTTTCCAATAGACCTTGACACATTTTCACTTTCATTTAAGGAGGATAAATGCTCCAGCATGCACACTGATGGAAATTAATTTCATCTAAATGCTCGTAGGCTAACTATCTGGATATGTAAATACTCCTACTGCAAATTTTGTTGCCAAAGGTTTTTCATTACTAGCAGGAGCCCTGACCAGATTGTGATAAAGCAGCAAAGTCCTAATAAAAAAAAAAAGTAATCTGCTTTCTTTATCAAATTATCCATGAGTATCTGATACATCATTGCATTAACAGGGAAATCTATCCACTTTCCACAAAGGTTTCCTCTGTAGTTTTGCACTGATGTCAAGTGATGGAAAGATGATCACATTTGATGAGTAAGATTAAGCCCCAGAATGAAGTCTATGAATGATGATGAGTATCGTGCATCCAGCAGGGAATTCACAACTGCAAAGTTAAACATGCAACATAGTTTGTCACTTGTCAAGAAATAGACAAAACAAAAGCTACAGATTTTTAATATATAAACTTTCATGACCAACTCCATATGACCTATGTCATCTATTTTGATGTCTAGTCTATATCACAACATCTAGCACTTAATCTATTTTATTGTCATATGGGTTATATAGATAAGATACACCAGTTTCCCTGTGCATTCTGGCAAGTATATAAACTTATGTGGCCACCATCTCAATCATTTTATAAAACATCCATACATCTAAAAAGTTCCATTGTGTCTCAGCAGAGTCAACCCCACCTCACCCAGCAAAGGCAAACACCAACCTGTAGTCTGCCTTTATGAACTTGTTTTCCCCCTTTTCAACATATTATAGAAACAGAAGCATACTCCATGAGCTCTTTAACTTCTGGCTTTGTATACATAATACATTGTTTTGGAGATTCATAAAAAGAACTCCATAAATGAATAATGTTCTTATTTTTATTGTCAGCCCATATTCTATCATACTAATCACAACAATGTGTTCATGCACCTACTTGTTGATGGGCATTTGTGCCCTCTTCAGTTTTGGATTAACATGAATAAAATTGTTACGGGCATTTGTGTACAGGTTTTCATTTTCCTTGGGTAAATCTTAGACATGGAATCAGTGGGTCATATAGCAAGCGTAACTTTAACATATAAAATGTTTTAAAATTGTTTTCCAAAAATAAAACCAGCAAAGCATGAGAATTACAATTGCTCCACACCCACTCTAATACTTTGAACTGACAGACTCTAAGAACTATTAGCCACTGTGGGTATGTAGTGAGGGTCTAGGTGTACCTTGTTGTATTTGCATATCCTTGATGACTAATATACTGAGCACCTTTTCATGTGATTATTTAATTTTTTTAAAATACTTTTCCTGTGAAGTGTCTGTTGTATTCCTTTTATGAAAAAAAAATGGGTTGTTAGCCATCCTACTTTTGATTTTGTAAGTTCTTTAAAATTCTGAATATATAAGTCCTCTCACATATATATATTATAAGTGTATTTTTCTAGTTTTTGGTGTTCCTTTTTATACTCTTTTTAATGTAACAAACAATTTTTAATCATTTAAACAGTATCAAATTCAAAGCAAAATTGCAAATAGAAGTGTAAAAAAACTCTTCTTCAAATCGATTTGGAACAATTTGCTGACCAGTGTGTATTTTCTATAAACAGGAACGTCCCCTGCATAACCAAAACAGGAACCTAAAAATAGGGACATTAACAGTTACATATTAGTGATACGTATATTTCTCGGACTCCATTCACATTACCCTCACATTTTTTATAGTAAAATAATCCAATAAAGAATCATCACTGCATTCAGTTGACATACATCTTTAATCAAATTTCATCTGGACAAGTTTCTCAGTCTTTCATTGAATTTCATGGTCTTGGTATGTATTAAAGATTATACAATGGTGATTTATAGCGAGTCACTTTTAAAGATTTCTTCACTATTAGATTCAAGGTTTTGTGAAACTTCAAGTGAGTTATCATAGAGTAATATTGTATTCTTCTCATGTACCCTACCAGGATACAATTTGTCCCAATGCAGATAGAATTCACTTTGATCACTTGATTAAGGCATTGTCTGCCAGGATTCTCCATTGCATTCAAAAGATACCCTTTTATATTCTATAAATAGCTTGTATTCTTAGAGAGGTATTTAAAAATATGTATATATTTTATGCCTCATTTATCTTTAAATTTATTGACTGGGTTATATAAATATGGATGGATTATTTCCTGTTTAATTTGTTGGGTAATAATATAATACTAACTATATTTATTCTGAGGCTGAAATTATTCCATATATATATGGAATATATATTTATATTCCATATAAATATACATATATATTTCCCCTTTGGAAGTCCTCCCTTTCAAGCTTACTTCTATATGGTTGTGGCATACTCAGATCATCTTGTTTTTTTTTTTTTTTTTAAGATTTTATTTGTTTGACACAGAGAGAGAGCGATCACAAGTAGGCAGAGAAGCAGGCAGAGAGAGAAGGGGAAGCAGGCTCCCCACTGAGCAGAGAGCCCGATGCGGGGCTCAATCCCAGGACCCCAGGATCATGACCTGAGCTGAAGGCAGATATTTTAACCCACTAGCCACCCAGGTACCCCCTCAGATCATCTTTTAAACACACCCTTGCTCTGGCATAGAAACATATTCTAAGCTCATCTTGTATTTCCTAATTTCAACCCTTGTATTAGGCAATTGTGCCAGGACTTGTGATTCCTTATACCGTGTCATGGTGTTTAGAAACCAACCTCAACGTGAGACAGGAATACATCAGAATCCTAGAAGAGAACATAGGCAGTAATCTCTTCGATATCAGCCACAGCAACTTCTTTCAAGATATGTCTCTAAAGTCAAAGGAAACAAAAGCGAAAATAAACTTTTGGGACCCATCAAAATCAAAACCTTCTGCACAGCAAAGGAAACAGTCAAAAAACAAAGAGGCAACCCCCGGATGGGAGAAGATATTTGCAAATGACAGTACAGACAAAAGGTTGATATCCAGGATCTATAATGAACTCCTCAAACTCAACACACATGAAACAGGCAAACATATCAAAAAATGGGCAGAAGATATGAACAGACACTTCTCCAATCAAGACATACAAATGGCTATCAGACACATGAAAACATGTTCATCATCACTAGCCCTCAGGGAGATTCAAATGAAAACCACATTGAGATACCACCTTACACCAGTTAGAATGGCCAAAATTTACAAAACAGGAAACAACATGTGTTGGACAGGATGTGGAGAAAGGGGAACCCTCTTCCACTGTTGGTGGGAATGCAAGTTGGTGCAGCCTCTTTGGAGAACAGTGTGGAGATTCCTCGAGAAATTAAAAATAGAACTTCCCTATGACCCTGCAATTGCACTCCTGGGTATTTACCCCAAAGATACAGATGTCATGAAAAGAAGGGCCATCTGTACCCCAATGTTTATAGCAGCAATGGCCACGGTTGCCAAACTATGGAAAGAACCAAGATGCCCTTCAACGGACGAATGGATAAGGAAGATGTGGTCTATATACACTATGGAGTATTATGCCTCCATCAGAAAGGATGAATACCCAACTTTTGTAGCAACATGGACGGGACTGGAAGAGATTATGCTGAGTGAAATAAGTCAAGCTGAGAGAGTCTATTATCATATGGTTTCACTTATTTGTGGAGCATAGCAAATATCATGGAGGACAAGGGGTGTTAGAGAGGAGAAGGGAGTTGGGGTAAATTGGAAGGGGAGGTGAATCATGAGAGACTATGGACTCTGAAAAACAATCTGAGGGGTTTGAAGTGGCAGGGGGGGTGGGAGGTTGGGGTACCAGGTGGTGGGTATTATAGAGGGCACGGATTGCATGGAGCACTGGGTGTGGTGAAAAAATAATGAATACTGTTTTTCTGAAAATAAATAAATTAATTTAATAAAAAAACAAAAAACAAAAAGAAACACAAAAACAAAACAAAACAAACAAACAAACAAAAAAAGAAACCAACCTAACCGTCCATTGAGATGGCTTAGGAGCAGGGACACTCTAATAGCAATAGGCATCTGTATTTGTTTTCTATTTCTGTGCAGCATATTACCAAAAAATGTTTGCCTTAAACCCACACAATATACTATTTCATAATTTTATTAGGTCAGATGTCTGGGTATGGGTTAGGAGGGGCCTCTTTTCAGGGATTCGCCAAGCTGAAATCAAGGTGTCAGTTGGTGCTCCGATTCTCAGCTGAGGCTCAGGAACCACTGAAACTCACTGATTGTTTGTAGCATTCATTTCCTTGTAACTGTATGATTAAAGTGTTTGGATCCAGGCTAGCTTTTAGCCAGAGACTACGCTTAGATCCTAGAGGTTGCTGTTCCTTACCACATGGCCCCATAGACAATTCACAATATGGCCATCCTTCTGGGCCATCAAGAACTCCTTTCTCTGACTCTTCATGTTCTTTTAAGCCTCATCTGACTAGTCCAGGCTCACCCAGAATAATCTTTTAATTAACTCAAACTCAGCTAATCTGTATTCTAATACCAAAAGTTATACACCATTATATTTACAGATCTCACCACACTACAGAGGAGAATTTGTACATGGTGTGTACAATAGGGAGCAGGAATCTTGGGGCTTATCTTAAAACTCTGCCCATCACAGAACTTAATGGACACATCTTAATTTCTTTTACTTCCTTTTCCCATCCCTATTCCATTCACGTTTTTCAATCCTTATGTATCTTTATTATAATTGTTATTTTTAACTTTTTTAATGAAAAATTTCAAATATAGAGCACAGTTGAAAGAATTTTACCATAAATACTCATATCCACCACTTTCTATTAACACACTACGTTAATATATCTATACATCTATTTTCCTTTTATTTATCCAAAATTCCATCACCATTTTTAATTCACCTCAAAGGAATTTTCAGATATCAGTGCACTTTACTCTAAATAATTAACAGGAATAGCACTAACTAGAGCTTGGTATTTGTTTATAAGTTTGGGTTTCTTTTCATATAAAATCAACAAATAATGTTATTCATATCTTTTAACTATGAATTAACTGAGTTTGATGAATGCGAGCACCTGTGATGTCCAGAAGGACAGCTGAGATGTATGGGACTGTAGTAATTATTATTTGTGGGGAACCTTTCTATAAACAAATTTAATCATTCTAAACCATTATGTTTTGTCGCTCTCGCCAGCAAGAACGACCAGGAGACCTCAGCGAAGCAAGCTTTATTTCTGCGTAGCTGTTGGGATCTCTCTCTCTCCCGCCCGTGCATGTCTATATATACCAAGGTTGCACAACCAATCACTTGCAGCCACATAGATACAAAATCCTAAGTTCTGCCTACTGGCTCGCATCCAGCTGCCATCTTAATGGCGTGTTTACTTTCCGGCACCTGCCCCCCCCCCCCCCCCCGCAGGCCCAGCTGGAGCAGCGAGGGCTTGAGGCAGTAGCAGCCCAGGCAACGAGCGGGCACGGCGGAGCCCAGAAGCATCACCGTGCATGCGCTACAAGCCGCTCGGGCACCGACAATGTTTGAAACATTCCAACTGTTCAATTTTATGCAATTATATGAAAGAAATATCTCTCTGGTAAGTAGGACAATTTGCACACCTTGTTACAGGTCCACAGGGCTTTAAGACAATTACATTGTCCAAGTCAGCAAGACACTGTTGGGCTATCAATTCTATCTCACATGTCAGTAGAGGATTGTAAGGCACAGCCCCTCTCCCCCGCCCCTCATCCCCCCCCCTCACCAAACCCACCAAATTAAAACAAAGTTCAACACATGCAGAATGAGGTTTGGATCACCTTACTCAGATGGTATAGCTAGACCCATGGTATCCAGATAATTTTTAAAAAGGTACCCCAAAGTGTGGGTGTACTGAGGTATGGAGTCTGAGGGAGGGACCTGCTTACCCAGTGCAGGGATGGTACTGGTACCCCAAATCCTTATAAAAAATAACATTTTTTTTTATCCCTAAGAAATCTCTCTCTAGTGCTTTATAAGTATTCCCCACCTTACCCTAGAGAAGCAATTGCTTTTCTGGAGTTTTTTCACAAAGGTTTAGTTTTGCTTGTTCTTTACTTAATATAACCAGAATCATATGGTGTCTACACATTTGTATAGGCCCTCTTGCATGCAGCAAAATATTTTAGAGATTTATTCAAGTAGCTGTATGCATGAATATATGAATATATGAATACATCACATTTTTAAAACATTTTTTTAGTGGACATCTGGGATATTTTTAGTTTCTTGAAATTGTAAATAAAGCTACTATCAGCATTCTTATACACTTTTGTTTTGTAAACCTATGCCTTCATTTTCTTAAATAAATGCTGAGGAGAGGAATTGCTTGGTAATAGGGTGATGTATATTTAGTTTGAAAAAAATGGCATGAACTCTTTCCAAACTTCTTTTTCTGATTTTTAAATTTTAAAATTTAATTCAAATATGTGTTATGTTAGTTTCAGGTGTATGAAGCAGTGATTCAACAGTCCCCAACATCATCCTGTGGTGATCACAAGTACCCTCCTTAATCCCTATGATCTATTCCACCAATCTCTCCACCCTCTTCCCCTCTGATAAACATCAGATTGTTCTCTATATCATTAAGAGCCTGTTTCTTGGTTTGTCTCTCTCTCTCTTTTTTTCCCTTGCTCCTTTGCTTTGTTTCTTAAATTCCACATAAGAGTGAAATCCTATGGCATTTGTTTTTCTCTGACTTATTTTGCTTAGCATTATACTCACTAGCTTCATCAATGTCATTGCAAAAGGCAAGATTTCATTCATTATATGTTTGAATAATATTCCATTGTATACATACACGACTTCTTTTTTATCCATTCGTCAATCGATGGGCACTTGGGCCACTTCCATAATTAAGCTATTGTAAATAATGTTGCTATAAACATACAGGTATGCATATTGCTTTGAATGAGTGTTTTTGGAGTTTTGGGGTAAATACCCAGTAATATGATTACTGGATTGTTTAGTAATTCTATTTTTAACTCTATAAGGAATTTTGATACTATTTTCCCAGTGACTGTACACATTTGCATTCTCAAAAACTGGAGAATTCCTTTTCTCCACATCCTTGTGAATGCATTGTTTTTTGTGTTTTTTATTTTAGCCATTCTGACAAGTGTGAGAAATTTCATTGTAGTTTTGATTTTCATTTCCCTGATGATAAGTGATATTTGGTGCCTTTTCTTGTGTTTGCCTTCTGGATGTATTCTTTAGAGAAATGTCTGTTCATATCTTCTGCTTATTTTTAAATTGGATTATTTGTTTTTGGTTGTTGATTTGTATCAGTTCTCCATATATTTTAGATATGAGCCCATTATCAGACAAGTCATTTGCAAATATCTTCCTCCATTCATTATACTGCCTTTCAGTTTGGTTGACCATTTCCCTCACTGTATAGAAACTATCTACTTTAATGTAGTAACAATGTTTTTGTCTTTGTTTCTCTTGCCTCAGAAGACATAGCTAGAAAAAAATGTTACTATGACTAATGTCAGGGATATTTCTGCCTGTGCTCTCTTTTAGAATTTTTATACTTCCAAGTCTTACATTTAGGTCTTTCAACCATTTTGAATTTATTTTTGTGTATGGTGTAAGAAAGTAGTAGTTTCATTTTTTGCATGTAGCTGACCAGTTTTTCCAACACCACTTTTTTTTTTAATTTATTTGTTTGAAAGAAAGAGGGAGTGGAGGAGGGGCAGAGGGAGAGTATCTTCAAGCAGACTCCCCACTGAGCATAGAGCCCAAAGTGGGACTCAATCTCATGACCCATCATATCATGACCTGAGCCAAAACCTAAAGTTGGACACTTGACTGAGCCGCCGAAGCCCCCTTCCAACACCATTTGTTGAAAAGACTGCCTTCTTCCCATTCAATATTAGTTCCTGCTTTGTTAATGATTAACTGACTGATCTTTATTAAAGATTAACTAGTTTACTTCTGGGTTTTCTTTTCTGTTCTATTGATTTATGTGTCCATTTTTGTGCCTGTACCAAACTGTGTTGTTTGCTACCACTTTGTAATATAAGTTAAAGTCTGGAATTATGATACCTTCAGGTTTGCTTTTCTTCTTCAAAATTGTTTTTACTTGGGGTCTTTTGTCATTCCATACAAATTTTAGGATTGCTTAGTCTAGGTTTGTGAAAAATGTTACTTGTATTTTGATAGGAATTGCATTAAAAGTATAGATTGCTTTGGGTAACACAGATATTTTAACAATCTCGGTTCTTCCAATAAATGAGCATGAAATATCTTTCCATTTCTTTCTGTCACCTTTAATTTCTTTCATCATCGTTTTATAGTTTTCAGAGAACAGGTCTTTTACCTCTTCAGTTAGGTTAATTCCTAGGTATCTTATTGTTTTTTAGTGCAATTGTAAATGTGATTATTTTCTTAATTTCGCTTTCTGCTGCTTCATTATTAGTGTATAATAATGCAACAGATTCTGCACATTGATTTTAGTGTCCTATGACTTTATTAAGTTTATTTATCTGTTCCACTAGTTTTTTTGGGAGGAGTATTTCAGGTTTTCTATATAAACATATCATGCCATCCAGAAATAGTGAAAGTTTTACTTCTTCCTTACCAATTTGGATATTTATGTTTCTTTTGTCATCTAATTGCTGTGGCTAAGACTTCCAGTACTATGTTGAATAAAAGTGGTGAGAATAGACACTGTTGTCTTCTTCCTGATCCTAAGGAGAAAGCTCTTAGTTTTTTTTTCCCCTTAAGTGTGATGTTTGCTGTGGGTTTTTCATATATGGCCTTTATTATGTTGAAGAATGTTTCCTCTACACCTATTTTATTGAGGGTGTTTATCAAGAAGGGTGTTGTACTTTGTCAAATGCTTCTTAAAATGTTCATACTGTTTTTATCTTTTCTCTTACTGATGTGATTTATCACACTGATTAATTTATCAATATTGGACCACCTCTGCATTTCAGGAATAAATCCAACTTGAGTGTGGTGAATTATTTTTTTAATGTGTCATTGGGTTCTATTTCCTGGTATTTTGTTGAGGATTTTTTCATTAAAGATGTTGGGCTGTGGATTTGTGTGTGTGTGTGTGTGTGTGTAGTCTTTATTTGATTTTGGTATCAGGGTGATACTCACCTCATAAAATTAATTTGGAAGTTTTCCTTCTACTTTTTTGGAATACTTTGAGAAAATAGGTATTAATTCTTCTTTACATATTTGGTAAATTTCATTGTGAAGCCATTTGGTCCTGGTTTTTGTTTTGGGGAATTTTTTGACTCAATCTTCTTGCTTATGATCAGACTGCTCAAATATTCTGTTTCTTTCTGCTTCAGTTTTGGTAGGTTGTATGTTTTTAGGAAATTACTAACTTCTTCTAGGTTGTCTACTTATTGGCATATGGTTTTTCATAATATTCTGTTACAATTATTTATATTTTGGGGATGTTGATTATTTCTCTTTCATTTGTATTTTGTTTGAGTTCTCTCTCTCTCTCTCTTTCTCTCTCTCTCTGATTCTGGCCAGAGGTTTATGAGTTTCATTGATCTTTTAAAATAGCCAGCTCTTGGTCTCATTGATTTGGGCTATTGCTTTATTTTATTTTGTTTTTGTTCCTTTGTCATTTATTTCTGTTCTAATCTTTATTATATCTTTCCTCTGTTGCTTTTGACTTATTTGTTACTCTTTTTCTAACTCTTTTAGATATAAGAATAGATTGTTTATTTGAGATTTTTCTTACTTCTTGAGGTAAGCTTGCATTGCTATAGACTTACCTCTTTGAACTGCTTTTGCTGTATCCCAAAGGTTTTGGACCATTGTGTTTCTGTTTTCATTTTCATTTGTTCTTCATGTACTTTTTTATTTCATCTTTGATTTCTTTGTTGATCCACTCATTGCTTAGTAGCATGTAATTTTTTCTCCATGTATTTTATGGTCTTTCTAGATTCCTTATTCTTTTTTTTTTTTTTTTTAAAGATTTTATTTATTTGACAGAGAGAAATCACAAGTAGGAAGAGAGGCAGGCAGAAAGAGAGAGAGGGGAGAAAGCAGGTTCCCTGCGGAGCAGAGAGCCCGACGTGGGGCTCGATCCCAGAACCCTGGGATCATGACCTGAGCCGAAGGCAGAGGCTTTAACCCACTGAGCCACCCAAGCGCCCCCCTTATTATTTTTTTAATTAATTTATTTATTTTCAGAAAAACAGTATTCATTATTTTTTCACCACACCCAGTGCTCCATGCAATCCGTGCCCTCTATAATACCCACCACCTGGTACCTTAACCTCCCAACCCCCCACCACTTCAAACCCCTCAGATTGTTTTTCAGAGTCCATAGCCTCTCGTGGTTCACCTCCCCTTCCAATTTACCCCAACTCCCTTCTCCTCTCTAACACCCCTTGTCCTCCATGATATTTGTTATGCTCCACAAATAAGTGAAACCATATGATAATAGACTCTCTCAGCTTGACTTATTTCACTCAGCATGATCTCTTCCTGTCCCGTCCATGTTGCTACAAAAGTTGGGTATTCGTCCTTTCTGTTGGAGGCATAATACTCCATAGTGTGTATGGACCACATCTTCCTTATCCATTCGTCCGTTGAAGGGCATCTTGGTTCATTCCATAGTTTGGCAACCGTGGCCATTGCTGCTATAAACATTGGGGTACAGATGGCCCTTCTTTTCACGACATCTGTATCTTTGGGGTAAATACCCAGGAGTACAATTGCAGGGTCATAGGGAAGTTCTATTTTTAATTTCTCGAGGAATCTCCACACTGTTCTCCAAAGAGGCTGCACCAACTTGCATTCCCACCAACAGTGGAAGAGGGTTCCCCTTTCTCCACATCCTGTCCAACACATGTTGTTTCCTGTTTTGTAAATTTTGGCCATTCTAACTGGTGTAAGGTGGTATCTCTATGTGGTTTTCATTTGAATCTCCCTGAGGGCTAGTGATGATGAACATGTTTTCATGTGTCTGATAGCCATTTGTATGTCTTGATTGGAGAAGTGTCTGTTCATATCTTCTGCCCATTTTTTGATATGTTTGCCTGTTTCATGTGTGTTGAGTTTGAGGAGTTCAATATAGATCCTAGATATCAACTTTTTGTCTGTACTGTCATTTGCAAATATCTTCTCCCATCCGGGGGTTGCCTCTTTGTTTTTTTGACTGTTTGCTGTGCAGAAGGTTTTGATTTTGATGGGTCTCAAAAGTTTATTTTCACTTTTGTTTCCATTGACTTTAGAGACATATCTTGAAAGAAGTTGCTGTGGCTGATATCAAAGAGGTTATTGCCTATGTTCTCCTCTAGGAGTCTGATGGATTCCTGTCTCACGTTGAGGTCTTTTATCCATTTTGAGTTTATCTTGGTGTACTGTGTAAGAGAATGGTTGAGTTTCATTCTTCTACATATAGCTGTCCAATTTTCCCAGCACCATTTATTGAAGAGACTATCTTTTTTCCACTGTATATTTTTCCCTGCTTTGTTGAATATTAATTGACCATAGAGTTGAGGGTCCATATCTGGGGTGTCTACTCTGTTCCACTGGTCTATGTGTCTGTTTTTATGCCAGTACCATGCTGTCTTGGTGATCACAGCTTTGTAATAAAGCTTGCAATTGATTTCCAGTTTCATAATGTTGTGATCCAGAAAGATACATGGTATGACTTCAATCTTCTTGAATTTATTGAGCCTTGTTTTATGGCTTAATAGGTGATCTATTTTGGAGAATTATCCATGTGTTTTGAAAAGAATATGTATTCTATTTTAGGATAAAATAGTCTGAATATATCTGTTAAATCCATCTGTTTCAGTGTGCATTCAAAGTCACTGTTTCCTTGTTGATTTTCTTTTTGATGACCTGTCCAACAAGGAATTATTATACTACTATTGTATTATCATCAATTAATTCCTCTATGTTTGTTATTAACTATTGTATGAATATGGGTGCTCCCATGTTGGGTTCATAAATGTTTAAAATTGTTATTTCTTCTTTATCTTCTCTTTGGATTGTCCCATTTTTGCCTCTACTTACAATCTTTGTTTTAGATACAAGTATTGCTAGTCTGGTTTTCTTTTTTTTTTTTTTCCAATTTATTTATTTTCAGAAAAACAGTATTCATTATTCTTTCACCACACCCAGTGCTCCATGCAAGCCGTGCCCTCTACAATAGCCACCACCTGGTACCCCAACCTCCCACCCCCCCCACCACTTCAAACCCCTCAGATTGTTTTTCAGAGTCCATAGTCTCTCATGGTTTTCTTTTGACATTATTTTATGATAAATGTTTCTCCATTCCCTCACTTTCTATCTGTATGTATCTTTAGGTCTGAAATAAGTCTTTTGTAGGCAGTATTTAAATGGATCTTGTTTTTTCATCCACTCTGTTACCCTTATTATTTGATTAACACATTTAGTTCATTTACATTCAAACTTATTGTTGATAAATATGTATTTATTGACATTTTGTTACTTTCTTTGTGGTTATTCTGTAGCTTTTCTCTGATCCTTTCTTCTTTTCCTCTTTTTCATGGTTTGCTGGATTTCTTTAGTGATATACTTAGGTTTTTATTGTCCATTTTTTGCATATCTATTATTGTTTTTTGATTTGTGGCTATCATTTGGTTTATATATAACATCTTCTGCATATAGCAGTCTATATTAAGCTGATGGTCGCTAAAGTTTAAACTCCATCTCCACTCCAATGTTTCAGAAATCTGGTACATATTTTACATTTTTTTTTTTTTTTACTTTGTGTTCCTCTGGGCAGATTTTTACAGGTGTGCTCAGGTTTACTTATTTATAGGTTTTTGTAATATATATATCTTACTTATGGTTCTTATTTTATACTCATAGAGTTCCCCTTAATATTTCTTGTATGGTTGATTTAGTGGTTATGAATTCTTTAAATTTTGTTTATCTGAGAAATCCTTTATTTCTCCTTCTCTTCAGAATGATAGCCTTGCTGAAAGGAGTATTTTTGGCTGAAGATTTTTCTTTCTCAGCACTTTTAATATATCATGCCATTCTTTTCTGATTTACAGAGTTTCTGCTGAAAAATCATCTGATAACCTTATGGGATTTCTTTTGTATGCAACTGTGTTCTTTTTTCTTATAATTCTTATTTATCACTAATTATTGCCATTTTCATTATTATATGCTTTGGTGTTGAATTTATTGGAAGATCTCTGTGCCTTCTGAATTTGGATCTCTGGTTTTCTCCCCAGTTTAAGGAAGATTTCAGCATTATCTCTTCAAATATATTTTCTGTCTCTCTTTTTCTGGGGAGGGTAGATGGACCCCTATAATGTGAATGTTATTACCCTTGATCGTATCACTGAGTCCTCTAAGTTATTTTAATGCAGTATTTGTTTCTCTCTCACCTATTCAGCTTGATTGCTTTCCATTGCTCTACCTTCCAGGTCACTGATACATTCCTCTGCTTCCTGTAGCCTCCTATATATTTCATGTATTGTGTTTTTTTAATTTCACTTAATGAGTTCTTCATCTCTGAAATGTTATTTTTGTATCCTTTTGTCAAGGGTCTCACTGATGCTCTCCACCCTTTCTGAAGTGCAGTATCCTTATGATCATTACTTTAAATTCTCTATCAGCCATATTACTTATTTCTGTTTCACTAACAACTCCTACTGTGATTTTGTCCTGTTCTTTCATTTGGCACATATCCCTCCAACTCCTCATTTGTCCATAGCTCCTTGTCTGTTTTTCTGTTAGGAAAGTTATCTCTGTCTTCTACTCTTGAAAGTAATAGGTTTCTGAAGAAGAAGTCCTGTAGTACCCTGCAGTGAGTGCAGTGTCCTCTGTTCACCAGAACATGGCACTTCTAGGGAGTCTCTTATGTGTGTTGTTTATGCCCAACTCTTCTGTTAGAGTTAATTTTTCTCTCTGTACAATTATCTGCACTGACTCTTTGCTAGTTGTGGGCTGTGCTTTCTCTCTGTAGGTCATTGAGACCTGGATAGGCTGCCTCTGAAGGCACTTGATCACATGAAGGCTCAGGAGTATGGCAGTGGTGTGAGCAAAATTTATGCTGAGCTACTAGGGCTAAGATCAGATTGCCAAAGTATGGTGGCCTCTAGGGTGTGGTGTGTGGTGGTGCCCAGGGGCACGAGTTCTTAAATGAGTTTATAGCCTCATCAAGAATGGGTAAGTTATTGAACCAGTCTATAGTCTCACCAAGAATAGCTAACAATTCTGGTTGTTCCACATCCTCACCAACATTTGGTGATGTCACCCATCTTTAATTTTAAATTTTAGCCATACCCTGAAAGTTTTTGGAATGCTCTATTTTTTCTTTTACAGAGTTGTTGTTGATGTTGTTGTTCATTTTAATAGTATTTTATAGTTGTTATTTTGCTTTTCACTATATCCATGCTTACTTTTTTAAAATTTTTAAGATTTTATTTATTTATTTATTTATGTATGTATCTGGGAGAGAGAGAGCATAAGCATAGAGAGGGAGAGAATCTCAAACAGATTGACCTAAACATAGAGCCTGAGGCAGGCCTCTATCCCATGCCTTTAAGATCATGACCTGAGACAAAACCAAGACTCAAATGCCCAACCAAGCCTTGCAGGCAGCCCCATGCTTACTTTAAATTGCTAAGAAAATATTTAATAAGCGTGTTGAATTATTTTGTGCAAAGCTATTATTTCTGTCATTTCTGTCTCTGTTTCTGTTGACTAATATTCGTTCTGGTTATAGGCTTTATCTAGTATTTACATATTTGATAGTATTTGATTGGATGATGGCATTGGGAATTATGTATTTCTTAATACCTGGATTTTTTTTTCCTTCCTATAAATAGTGACAGAATTTTCCTCAGAAGGAAGTTAAATTACTTGCAGATAATTTCAATCTTCTTAAGAACCGTTTTTGTTTTTGTTTGTTTCTTTTGTTTTTAAAACTTTTTAAGAGTAACCTTAACCCTAGCATTAATGCTAATATACAGTTCTTCTGCCACATTGCATTGGATGTCAGAGGTGTTCAATAAGATCTCTCAACTTTGGCTGTTTGAAGTTTGAATTCTCTTCGTTCTGTGTAAACCCTGAGAATAATATATCTTACTCTGAAGCCATTGTTCCTTGTTAAGCTCATGAAATTTTGTCCTATGTATGTGTAGGTTGGTATTGAGGAACAGACTCAAGATGGCAGATGCAGATTTCAGTAGATATTTTCCGTGTAGCTTCTGCCATTTCATTGCTCTGTCCTGAGAATTCCAAATGTCTCAAATTCCTTTAGCTTCTGTTTGTGTTTCTTTAACTCAACAAGATCCATCTTCTCAGCTTGGGTTCACCACTCAGCACCCCATCTAGAAAGTGCCTCCAAAGAGAAATACAAGGCAATGATAGAACTCACATATTTTCTCAATAATTGAAATTCTTTGTGGCCTGTTCATTCTCTGAAACTGGCTTTTTCATGCATTTTCACTGTTTTTCTGTTTTTTGACAGCAGAGAGACATTGAATATCAGAAATTCTTTCAAGGTTAGAAATGTAAATAGGGCATTTCCCCCCTCTAAGAAAGTTCTAAATAGGTCATATTTAAATAATTATGTGTAGAGGCACCAGAGTGGCTGAGTTGGGTAGGTGTCTGACTGATGGCTTCAGCTCAGGTCAAATTCTCAGGGTCATGAGACTGAGCCCTGTGTTGGGTGGACTCTGCGCTGGGTGTGGAGCCTTTCTCTCTCTTGGGGTGTCTGGGTAGCTCGGTCATTAAAGTGTCTGCCTTCAGCTTAGGTTGTGATCTCAGCATCCTGAGGTCAAGCCCCACATTGTATTCCCTCCTCAGCAGCAAGTCTGCTTCTCCCTCTCCATCTGTGCCTCCCTTCACTCATGCTCACTCTCAAATAAATACAATCTTTAAAATAAATTTTAAAAAAAGAAGATCATCTCTTCCTTTCCCTTTGCCCCTCCCTAATTGCTTAGGCTTTCTCTCTCAAATTAATTAATTGATTAATCAAAAAATTGAATAAATAAATGAATAATTATATGTAAATGATAAATGAATGAACTGTGCAGCCCTGACTTGTTTCAGCTCTTTATTTGCATAACTTTTTTCAGTATTTATATCACTGTTGGATTTTGTCAGTTTAACTCCAGTTATAATTTTGATGAAAATACTTTGTAATTTTTCATTTATATAGTGTGTAGTGACATCACTAGTAAAAGCACTTTTTGTCACAATAATAGATACAAAGCTTCCCAGCTTAAAACTTAAGTGAAAATCTATTATAAATATTAATTTATATAATTAATATTATAATATACATTTATTATAAATATATAATATATTCTATATAACTATAAATTATATAATATATATAAATTGTATGTATAAAATATATAAACATAAATAAAAACATATCTCATAAAACTAAACAGAAGATATTCTGTCAGATCACAGGTATGAGCTCTATATAACCCAGAAGTTTCCTGTCTCGGTGTCATCAGAGTTCTACTTTTCTCTCATTTTGGCTTTCTATATGTTCCAAGTTCATTTAGCACACCAAGGAGATATGATCAATTTCATGTTTCTGGAGGATTATCTCTGAATGACTTTTCTTAAGTAGGAGGCTTTTGCTAAATCAAAATCCTATGAACAGATATGTCGGGTCACATTCATAAACCTGAATATTGCTTTATAACCACATGAACATTTGATGAGTTAAGAGAATTTTCTGGAAAACTGTGGTACAAAATATAGGCATCTAATTTCCAGGGTGAAATGGAAGGCTAAGAGAGGATTGTATGGCAATTGCAAAATTTGTGTCCTATCACATGTTCTGTTTTTGTTTTTGGGTTCTGGGTTTTTTTGTTTGTTTGTTTTTGTATTTTTCTTTTCAAATTTTAAGTAATAAGCTTAAATATTTTGAGAATGATGACATTGAAATTAAGACAGTAAGTAATCCGAGAAGAGAATATTTAGGGTTAGTTTGTTCTTTAAATGTACAAGTGAATATTGCCTGAAAGTCACATGAATACATGCTCTGGGATGTCTGGACACATGAATATAGGCAATGTAACTTTTTTTTTTTTAAGAGTTTATTTATTTATTTGAAAGGTAGAGTGAAAGTGAGAGTCAGAGAGAGAGCACAAGTAGGGGAAGCATCAGAGCGGGAGGGAGAAGCAAACTCCGCCTTGAACAGGGTACCCCACAAGGACTTGATCCCAGGACCCTGAGATCATGACCTGTGCTAAAGGCAGACGCTTAGCTGACAAAGCCACCTAGATGCCCCAGACAATAGAACTTAAATTCATTGCCCTTGCTAGGAAAAATAAATTAAATAAATAAATAATAATTTGTAAAAATTACATGATTTTTTTCAATTTCTTTATTTTCAGAAAAACAGTATTCATTATTTTTTCACCACACCCAGTGCTCCATGCAATCCGTGCCCTCTATAAATTACATGATCTTTATCATGATGGTATATTAAGAAAATCACCTCTCTATATTAAAGATTTACATAGTACATATCCTTTTATAAAAATTAGTTAATTATTTAAATTCCACCAACATTGTCATATAGTTTCAAGTGTGCAATATAGAAATTCAACAATTCTATACATTACTGAGTGCATGTAGGATGTGTACCCTTAATTCTCCTCACTTCCCTTCATTTTGGCCATCCCCCACCAACCTCCCCTCTGGTAACCACCAATTTGTTCTCTATATTTAAGCCACTATTTTTTGGTTTCTCTCTTTTTTTTTTTCTTTAATTCTACATATGAGTGAAGTCATATGGTATTTTTATTTCTCTGACATATTTCAGTTAGCATTATGCCCACTAGATCCATCCATAGTGTTGCAAATGGCAAGATCTCATTCTTTTCTTATGACTGATTAATATCCATTATATATTATATATATATTATATTATATTATATATATTTTATATATGCAAATATATAAATCATATATATATCTCCTTGTGATATATGGATATCTATGTGGCATATTATATATGAATATCTATCGATCTATTGATATCTATAGATCTCTATTGATCTATCTATCAATCTATAGATCTCTCTACAGAGATCTATATATAGATCTATAGATGGATATATATATAATATTTCTCCATTCATCTATCAATGTACACTTGAGTAGCTTATATATTTCACTTCTTTAAATGAAAATATTTACTGAACCCCGATTTCTGCTCCTAAAAAAATCTCCTTACTTTCTGCTATAACAATCCAACCTGATGGTCTCTCTGCCAATCAACTAAGGCCTACTCTTTTGATAGCTTCCATAACTGAATAGCCCATGGAGTATTGAACAAGAGGTTAATTTAAAGAACTTAAATATCTTGTTCATGTAAACATTATTATTGTTTAGTAGTCTCAACCATTAGATATCGGGATAGGGATCCAATTTTATAATCACTATATTCTATAGTAGGCTGTGGGTTTATTTTTTATCCTTGGTGGAAACTTGATATAGACAAATTAAAAGCATTATGAGTAAAGAACTGAGGATATAGGCAAAGTGTGGATTCACAAAACTGGGTGTACTCTGATGTCTGCATGAAATCAAGGAAACAACCACTTTTTTTTTCAAAGATTTTATTTTTTTATTTGACACAGAGGGAGATAGAGTGTGGGAGGGGCAGAGGGAGAAGCAGACTCCTCACCTAGCAGGGAGACCAATGTGGGGCTCAATCCCAAAACCCCAGGATCATGACCTGAGCCGACAGCAGACGCTTAACCAACTGAGCCACCCAGACACCCTGGAAGCAACCACTTTTTTTTTTTTTTAATCGAGTTAGAGATGAGAAAATACCTTTAAGTATTATAAGATTTTGTTTTTTAATTAATTCTAAGGAGATAAATAAGGCACTCTTATTTTTCCAGCTTTTTTCTATTTTAAATACACAGGCTTACTTAATTCTCTGAATCTCTGAGCAAGAAAGTAGGAATGACCAGTGAAAATACAAAATAAGTAAATAACTCTCTAATGGACATAAAATGAACAAAGGATACAGTTTGTAATCACAGAGAGGTAGTTTAAGATATAACTAAAATAGTCATCCTCCTTGCAATAAAGTCTAATAAAGTAAAAACTATTTACTTTTCAGATTAGTGAATAGCATTTGTTGGTTCCTTGTTTGAAAAATGTAGTGTTAACTAACTAACAATGTTGGGAACAAACAAACTAACAAACAAACTAAAAATACTCCTGAATTTTATATTTTATGTTTATTTTTGAAAAGTTTGTATATAAAGTTACATATAGCTTTATGTAATTTACATTATATATGTTTGTATGTATTATATATAGGCAATAGCTCTGTGCATATTTCTATTTATATATTTTTATACTTATATTTATATATTTTTATACTTATATATTTATTTGTTCATTTATCTAATTATTCTGGTTGACCCAAACTGCATATACTGATAGCCACTTTGTTTATATAATAAATAAAAATTGTGAATTTTCTTTCCTTTTTAAGTAAAACAAAAACACTTTGTAATTTAACTCATGGCATAATTGTAATTTTTGCACCAGGGAGACTTTTTAATGTATTTTTGAAAATAGTAGAAAAGATTTTTTGTATTTTTATCCTGAAATTTCCAGACACATGGTGCCTTTGTATTTGTGTTACCTTTATTTCAAAGTGAATTATATATTAAATATTACATTATCATTACAACCAAAAGGTACATAATACTTTACTTGGAAAATATTTTTAACTATTCAATGAATATTAACTAATTTGGTACTTACAGTGCTTCATTGCAAAAATTATTTATTTTAGCATCTCTCACATTTTAATTTTTGACAAGTTAGTACAATATTTATGAGTAAAAAAAAACCAAAAAACAAAAAACACTGTCTACTTTATCACACAGTCACTGATGATTGTTTGTTACAATAGTAGAATAGTAGAATAGTTAGTCCATACTAACTCATTTATATTATATAAATTTGTCATGATAAAAAAATCTTTGGAAAAAATTGCAGTTAGAGTTCACTGACTTATACTGATATTTAAATTTCAAAAAGAGTAATCTGACTCTATTAACTGCTATCTTAGCTAATTTGAAAAAAAAAAGTCTTTCTCACTCTCAATCTCTCTCAAATAAATGAATACAATCTTTTTTAAAAGTGAGCTTTTTTAAAAGGTTGTATTTATTTATTTGACACAAAGAGAGAGATATCACAAGTAGGCAGAGAGACAGACAGAGAGAGAGGGGGAAGTAGGCTCTCTGCTGAGCAGAGAGCCTGGTGTTGGGCTCAATCCCAGGACCCTGAGCCAAAGGCAGTGGCTTAACCCACTGAGCCACCTAGCCCCTGCCACCCCTCAAATTGCGAGTTTTTAATGATTGTGAAAATCAGCCATAATTTTTTTGACATTTTAATTTAATTTATTTTTTTCAGTTTTCCAAGATTTATTGTTTATGCACCATACCCAGTACTCCATGCAATATATGCCCTACTTAATACCTACCACCAGGTTCACCCAACCTCCCACCCACCTCCCCACCAAAACCCTCAATTTGTTTCTCAAAGTACACAGTCTCTCATGGTTCATCTCCCCTTCTGATTTCCCCCAACTCCCTTCTCCTCTCCAACTCCCAGTGTCCTCTATATTATTCCTTATGCTCCATAAGTAAGTAAAACCATATGATAAATGACTGCTTGACTTATTTCACTCAGCATAATCCCTTCCAATCCCGTCCATGTTGATACAAAAGTTGGGTAGTCCTCCTTTCTGATGGAGGCACAATATTCCATTGTATATATGTACCATATCTTCTTTATCCACTTGTCCGTTGAAGGGCATCTTGGCTCTTCCTACAGTTTGGCAACTGTGGCCATTGCTGTAATGAACACTGGGGTACAGATGGCCCTCCTTTTTACTACATCAGTATCTTTGGGGTAAATTCCCAGTAGTGCAACTGCACTGTCATAGGATAGCTCTATTTTTACTTTCTTTTTTTTTTTGTTTTTGTTTTTGTTTTTGTTTTCTATACTTTGACAGTTGATTTATTTTTTTTTCCAATTTATTTATTTTCAGAAAAACATTATTCATTATTTTTTCACCACACCCAGTGCTCCATGCAAGCCGTGCCCTCTATAATACCCACCACCTGGTACCCCAACCTCCCATGCCCCCCCCCCCGCCACTTCAAACCCCTCAGATTGTTTTTCAGAGTCCATAGTCTCTCATGGTTCACCTCCCCTTCCAATTTACCCAAATTCCCTACTCCTCTCTAACGCCCCTTGTCCTCCATGCTATTTGTTATGCTCCACAAATAAGTGAAACCATATGATAATTGACTCTCTCTGCTTGACTTATTTTTACTTTCTTAAGGAATGTCCACCTGTTGTCCAAAGTGGCTGCACCAGCTTGCATTCCCACCAATAGTGTAAGAGGGTTCCCCTTTCTCCACATCCTCTCCAACACATGTTGTTTACTGTATTATTAATTTGGGCCATTCTAACTAGAGTAAAGTGGTATCTCAATGTAGTTTTGTTTTGAATCTCCCTGATGGCTAAAGATGATGAACATTTTTTCATGTGTCTGTTAGTCATTTGTATGTCTTCTTTGGAGAAGTGTCTGTTCATGTCTTCTGCCCATAATCAGCCATAACTTTTTTTTTTTTTTTAAGATTTTATTTATTTGACAGAGAGAAATCACAAGTAGGCAGAGAGGCAGGCAGAGAGAGAGAGGGGAGGAAGCAGGCTTCCCACGGAGCAGAGAGCCCGAGGCGGGGCTCGATCCCAGGACCTTGGGATCATGACCTAAGCCGAAAGCAGAGGCTTTAACCCACTGAGCCACCCAGGCATCCCAGCCATAACTTTTTAATATGAAGAATTGTTAATATAAAAATTTACATCTTACTGTACTAGAAGAAATTATAGGTACATTATAAAGTTGTCATTAAACAAAAATATAACTACTTTGCCACAAAGGAGGTAATGGAATTTTAGAGTTTTCAGTGATTTAAAATTGCTTATTTACCAATTACTTTTTAGACAAAATCATCCTTACTCTAAAATGTGTCCATCTCATTTGCAAGTCTTACTTAAATTTATTCAATTACTTATTTTTTAACAAAACTAGCATATCATGAATTATCATTATACTTTATTTTTTAAAGATTTTATTTATTTATTTGAAAGAGCGAGAGAGTGAGAGAAAGCATGAGTGGAATGAGAAGCAGAGGGAGAAACACACTCCCCTGCTGATCAGGGAGCCAGATGCAGGGCTAAAATCTGGGACTCCGGGATCATGACCTGAGTTGAAGGCCAATGCTTAACCAATTGAGCCACTGAAGTGGCTATTGAATAATATACTTGAGATTACTATACTTGAGATACTCTCATACATACATACATATATACACACATACATATAAATTTCAATATAGAACTATATATTTATTTTCATATGTATAAAATATATGTGTATATATGTTTGTATTCATAAGTATTTATATAAAATTAAATGACTTACTTACATATACCATATATATATATACATGATTAATCTTCTTCTGATGACCTTGACTGTGCGTGGAGTGTTGGTCAAGTATTTTGTTTTATGTCCCTCAGTTGAGACTTGGCTGACGTTTTCTCATGATTAGAATGGGATTATGAGATTTTTGGAGAAAGATCATCACAGAATTAAGCTGCCACTTTCATCACATAATATCAAGTGCATATACTGTCAACATGATTTCACTGAATATGTTAACCTTGATTACCTGGCTGAAGAAGTATTTGTCAGGTTTCTCCAGGATAAAGTTGTGTTGGGGGTAGCCCAGACATAAGGAAGGGAAGTTATGTTCCACCACCTTGTGGACTGAGTATTATATATATATAGATAGATAGATAGATAGATAGCTATAGATATAGTTTTGAAACCTTTTGCGTGAGACTTCTATCTTAATTTATTCTTCTACTTATATATGTATTTACTCATTTACTTTTCTATCTATATAGGTATGTATGTAATCCTTTCATTCTGTCAATACTGACACAGATATTTCTAATTCTTTGGGCTATAATCCAATACTCTATGTTATTGTTTCACCCATATTGTTTCAGGATTAACTGTTGGGAGCTTTTTCATTTGCTCCTGTGACTCTTTAGTGTACCCCATCATTGTGTGTATGTGTGTGTGTGTGTGTGTGTGTGTTGTGTGTTGTGTGTATGTGTTTGTCTTTTTTACTTTTTTTTAAAGGTTTTCCTTACATCCCCTTATAATACACTCCAAGCTTATCTTGTATATTCACTGCTAGTCCTAAAATCAGTCCACGAACCCTAGTTCCTTTTATCAGCAAATGATTTTAGAAACTAATATCTGGCCATTAGATAAGCTCATTCTTATTGGAATGTTTGCTTTGATACTCTCAATTGATATAGCAAAGAAATTCATGTATGCATGTATGTATGCTAAACTCTGCATTACATATATCTATAAATATTTAATATGTATTTAATATAAATATGTAACCACACATAATTATATTAATAATGCTAAATTTTGTTCATGCTGACACCTCCAGCTGAAAGTCATTACCATATATGTCATTCTGGTCTCCTCCCCATGTTTACCTATAACTCCATTCCAACAACTAAACTTAACCATCTATTTACTTAATTGTCAATTTCAGTATACATATAAAATAGTTTCATAACTGCTAACCTGTACACTCTTGGGAACAACTATATCAACTAGAATATTTTGACTATAAATATATATTTTTACATTTATTCTTACAGACTCCATTAATTTCTGAAGTTACTTAGAACCATAACTTTTCTCTTCACTGCCCTCACTGAGGTTGTTTCCTATGTTTGAAATACAGTTGAATGCTTCTGGCATATTCTCCATTCCATCCTGGGATACTTCGACCAAGTAAGTGATTTTGTTAAAAATTGGTAAATCTTAAAGTCCATTCTGTACAGTCAAATTATCTTGGTTTGTGACAAATGCATAGTGTTGCATGTACACCATTCCAGTATCACCCAGAATAGTTTCTCCACCTCTAAAATTTCCCTTCTACAATAACTTCTCTACAAACCTCGGGCAACCTCTGATCTGTTTACCATCTCTATAGTTTTGTCTTTTCCAGAGGTCATCTAAATTGAGTTCTATGGTGTACAGCCTTTAACCCTGGTTTCTTGTACTTATCAATATGTACTTAAGACTTATCTATGTTCTCAAGTGGCTTGAGAACCCATTTCACTTTATTGCAAATAGTATTTCATTAAATGGATACAACTCAGTTTGCTTACCTGTTCACCTACCAAAGAACATTTGTAGCAAATAGCTTCCATTTATTGGTGATTAAAAAGCTACCACTATAAAAGTTTTCTTGATGGTTTTTTGGGGTAGCATAATTTTTCAACCTAGTTGGGTAGTTATATAATTGTACAATTGCTGAATTATAGAGTAAGATTTTGATTAATTTTGTAAGATGCTGTCTTCCAGTGTCTCTCTATCAATTTGTACTTCCACTGGCAAGTAATGAGAACTTACGTTGTACTATATTCTTGTCACAAAGTTAGATCATCAGGTTTTGGATTTCAACCAATTTAATCAATGTGTAAGGGTGCATCATTTTTATTTGCAACTTCTAAGTGACAAATTAAAGTGAACATCTTTCACATGTTTATACATCAGATATCATTTGATGAGATGTCTATTTAGATCTTTTGCCCATTAATTATTGTGTTGAATCTTGTAATCATTGAGTTTTATGAATCATTCTTTATTAGATATGTGTTTTGCAAACAATTTTCTTCCAGTCTATGACTTGTCTTTTCATCTTCATCATAATGACTTTGGCAGATCCCATTTTTTTTTCCAATTTATTTATTTTCAGTAAAACAGTATTCATTATTTTTTCACCACACCCAGTGCTCCATGCAAGCCGTGCCCTGTATAATACCCACCACCTGGTACCCCAACCTCCCACCCCCCCGCCACTTCAAACCCCTCAGATTGTTTTTCAGAGTCCATAGTCTCTCATGGTTCACCTCCCCTTCCAATTTACCCAAAAGCACATACCCTCCCCAATGTCCATAACCCTACCCCCCTTCTCCCAACCCCCTCCCCCCAGCAACCCACAGTTTGTTTCGTGAGATTAAGAGTCACTTATGGTTTGTCTCCCTCCCTATCCCATCTTGTTTCATGGATTCTTCTCCTACCCACTTATTTTAGTACAATTCAACATACCTTTTTTTGTTTTTCTTCCATGGGTCATGCTTTTGATGTTGTCTCTAAAATCTTGTCACCAAATCCTAGTTTTCTCTGGTGTTTTCTTCTAGAAGTTTTATATTTTAGCATTTTTAAAGAAATTTATTTATTTATTTATGTATTTGAGAGAAAGAAAGAGAGAGAGAGACAACATGAGTCGGGGGAGAGGGAAAAGGGAGAGGAGAAAGCAACTCCCCGCTGAGCAGGGAGCCCCCATTCAGGGCTCAATCCCAGGACCCTGAGGTCATGACCTAAGCTGAAGGCAGAAGCTTAACCAACTAGTCACTGAGGAACCGCTATTTTAACATTCTAAATTTTGATCCATGATCCATATTGAATTAATTTTCATTAATAGTCTAATCTCTCTATCTAGGTTTTTACTTTTAACACATAGTCACACAATTTTTCTAGGACATTTGTTGAATAAATGAAATGGTATTTTTGGATAAATGTCCTCTGCCTTTATAATCTCTATCTCATTTCCACATCACCCAACTTTCCAGAAAACTAAAACTACCCATCACTCTACCACATCTCAATTCATCATAATTTGGCCTCTGTTCCCTTATTCCAACAAGTTTACTCTAACTAAGTCATTGATGTTAAAGTAGCATATACTGTTGGGATATTCTATAATTTATGACTTTAGTTTAAAATAGAGAGCAGTTTATTTCTTTCTTTCTATATATATATTTTTTTAGAAAGCAGTTTCTTGATGCAGTTAATTGATTATGGATAAGTAATATTAGCAAAAACAATGACTTTAGTTAATCACTGTTTTGAGGCTAAAAACTCCTGAAAGTGGAAGCTCACTTGATCTTAGTGTGTCCACATCTTGTTTCATAATTTTTAATCTATTTTAGTCAGACACTCTGACCACAGAGAAGAAGAGGGGCCCTAACCCATGGGCCAAGTAATTACTTAGTTGGAACAATTTTTCTAATTCCTTCTCACTGGTCAGTGATTTCTTTCTTTTTTTCTTTTTATTTAGATTTTATTTGTTTATTTGACAGAGAAAGATCACAAGTAGGCAGAGAGGCAGGCAGAGAGAGAGAGAAGCAGGCTCCCCGTTGAGCAAGGAGCCCGATGCTGGACTTGATCCCAGGACCTTGAGATCATGACCTGAGCCAAAGGCAGCAGCTCAACCCACTAAGCCACCCAGGCGCCCCTAGTTAGTGATTTCTGATTATGATTCTAATTAGCCTATGTATTATAAGGTAAGTAATTAGATATAATTTGGGGGTAAGAATTCTTTCTTACACAGGTCTTAACAGAGAATATTTTATTAGGTTGAAGCTTGGTGAAATCTGATCTATACATCTAGTTAAACTTGAATATTACTTATCTAACAATCCTTGGACTAACAGCTTACTATGTGCATGGAATAGTCACATTTTATTCTGTGCTAATATTGCAACATTCTTAAAAATTTTCTGACATTGATTTTGTATTTTTGTATTTTTAAGATTTATTTATTTATCAGAGAGAGAGCGAGAGTGTGCTCACAGCAAGGAGAAGAGCAGGCAGAAGGAGAAGCAGGCTCTCTGTTAAGCAAGGAGGAGCCCAATGTGTGTCTCAATTCCAGGACTCTGGAATCATGACCTGAGCCAAAGCCAGATGCTTAACTGACTGAGCCACCCAGGTGTCCCTGATTTTGTATTTAAAAAAAAAGAAAAACAATCCCTCTCCCCTCTGATAATATTTAATGTTATTTAATATAAAATTTAAAATGTAAAATATTTAAAATAAATATCTGCTTACTTCGCATTTAAAGCAAATAACATTTATTTAAATAAAGATAGTATTTAAAATAAATATATAAAATAATATTGATATTTAATGATAAATTTAAAGATTTAAAGTAATATTTAATATTTTATATTTAAATAATGTTTAAAGTAAATAAAATTGAACTGATTCTCAACCATTTAAACTAAATAGAATTTTTCCACAAAATTATTTGAAATTTAGAAATTAGTAACCCATTACTTCAATTTATACTTGTCCATTATTAATATTTTTTTGTACATTCTTGCCTAGGTAATGCATCATTTCTGAATAACTCAGTCTGGGAAATCATCAGCTCAGTTAACCATTGACCAATATCAGCCTCATACTCTTCATAGACTTTGAATTCTCTCTTCAAAGTTCTGATAAAATTGCCTTACCTTTATACGTAAATATTATATTCCTGCTCCAAAAAATTGTCAGATGAGATGTTTATATAATTCAAACAGAAATTAAGATTAATGCTATTATGTGATGATATTTACACTTATTCATATTTATATTTAACTTTATATTTTAATTTCTTGAGAAGAAAAGTGATTTTAACAAAATTTAAAAATTAATAACTATACACTTGTATTCAATTTTTATTTTTATTAGTTATATACTATTGAGTAGAAATTGTAATCCCTGGTATTGAAGATAATGGGTGTCCACATTTATTTGTGGGATGACCTCAAACACTGAACATAAGTATATGATAGATATAGATAAAGGAAAACAGGAAACACATGGAATTACACTATTATTAAATCTATGTAATATCATTTGAATCATATCTAAATGGTTTCTTAGTACTTGATACTGTCAAACTGACTTCTATGTACAAGTAGAAGTTAAAATTGATTAAGTACTCTTTAATTCTGATTTTATTTGATCTGTTCCTTCTGACTTTGTGTTTAGTGACAAGAGCTGCACATATGCTAGACAATTCTGAGTGTCAAGAAAGTCAAAATTCATACCTTTTCCACTTGCTCAAATATTTCTACAAATAAATTCACTCCATCTGTTCTTCATGCTCACAGATAAGCTACAGTTTTCATAATGGAGTTTGAAAACATATCCTAGTAATGAAAGATTGGCCTGAGCAAACTTTAAAGAGGAAATGAATATAAATTTAATGATCACTTTAGTGCTAATTACTATTGTACTACAGAACCTGAATTCATCTCAAGGGTAATATTTTCCTCATATAAAAATATTTTATTCCTTAACTATCAACTAAATCTAAATCTTGACATACCTAATTTTTATCATGACATCTAAAGAAGCACACTTTATGTCACTTTTCTGCCTTAAGGAGAACAGATGCTATTATTAAAATGCAACTGTTTTCACCCATTACTACTCAGTGCTTCATCAAGGTTCACATTACCACACATTGTTGACCAGCCTCATTCTGTAATTCGAAGTGGGAGACAAACTTGGATGTAATAATAGCAAGGGGGAGAAATTCACTGTTAGCTGACACACAGAATTTTCTACCCTCAGCATTAGCTATGCAATATAGTGGCTGAGATGGCAGAAGAGAGAGAAGTGAGAGCAATCAGCTGGCTTTCATTCAGGGAGATGGAGGACCCTGTCAAAGACACCAACAACTAATCAGCTGCCGACACTGATTGATGCTTTTGCTTGCATTCAAATCTATCACAGTGACCAAGGAATGTCTACCATTTACCCAGTGGATGGATAAACTAGAGCTAATATATGGCTTCTAAGCAAATAGGTCATTAATTCTTCTTAATAGGTGAAAGCTAAAGCTTAAATTTTCTTCCCAACAGCAACTTTCCCTTAATGGGGGGCAAGTTATAGTCAACTAAACAATAATGATATTTTTACAAGTGACAAATTTGCTGTGCTAGTTTTTATTTCAGCTTGCACTTTGCAATTGTCACTTGCTATTAAATCTATCAAGAATTTATTAACATGTTAATTAAAATGGCTGAAGAAGATAAAAATTGATAGACTGAAGGAGTTAGAGAATTGCTTTTTGTACATTCTTTCCTGGAGTGAAAATTATATTTCTTCATCTGACTTTATGTTAATTTTTTTTCTTTTTCATGAGATGATTTTTTTTAACTTATAGTCATTGAGTTAATTGCATTTTATTATTACTTGGCTTCTAATTAATTGCAGGGCATATCATTAAATGGCTTCTTAATGGCTTATAAATTCAACATTTTTCACCAATCAGCATCAAAGAAAGATGGTTTGAAACACGAATTGTCAAGTGATAATTTAAGGCATAATTAAAAGATATACCATGGTTTCTATTAAAGTAAGTCAAATCTGACTAGGACAAGTAGAAAGAGGTATGCTTTCAAAAGTTTCGTGAGACAGCTGAGTGTTTTCTTAATGGTGAGTGCTGGGAAGTATTTAAACCTGACGATTCACAGACCTGTACCCCTGGGCCAACAATACATAATATGCTAATTTAAAAAAAGGTAATAAAAAAAGAGTATTTTGTTAAGCATCAAACTTTTCAGGTATCGGGGTTAATAAAGTAATTTGCTCCAAAATACTTATTTAGGAATCTCTGCAGAAAGAATTTTGTAAGTGGTAAAAGTGAAACTCAAGTGAATTTACATTATGTTAATGATAATAAATACAGCTTTTGAATTACTTTGGGTCATTCATCTGGAATATAGTAAGATATTACTTAATTTATAAGTTTCAAAATTCATGTGGTGTATTTTATAAATAGTTCATATAAAGTAACTCTAGAATATTTTTATAATATGCCTCATACAGATAACCTAAAATTTGTAAAATATCTAAATTTAAAAAAAATCAAGACTTCTATGAAATAGAAATAAAAATTAGTTTGTTTAGAAAATGCTCTTTTTGTGCAATGAGTTCAATTTCTTCTGCTTTGCTATATCTTTACATTGTATCCAAACTATTTTAAAAAAATGTATAAACTAAAGTTATTTGAGTTTTCATGACATTATATCATCCTGTTATCTAAATGATTATTACACAAAGTCAAAGAAATTATTAATTTGGTGTTAAGACTAGGATATGAAATATCTAATCTTAAAAAAACACTACTCAATGGCAAATACTTGAGCTTTATTAGAAGCCAACAACAAAGAGAGTTCTGCTTACTAATGCTATCTTTATATTTTAATGTACCATACCAAACAACTTTGGAATTATTGATTGCCATAATAATGAATATGGAAAACCAGATATTAATAAACATCAGACTTTTCACTTAAAAAGATAAAGGAGGGAAACAAATGTTTATAAACTATATGTGGGAATGGATGGAAACCTAAATTACCAGTAATCAAAATAAATGAACTCAGACTCAAACTTATGGTAGCATGTATACCTCATAAAGTACAGTGTGAAATATAACAGAGACTTGGTATATAAACTTGGCCATCTAAATTAACATTACTTAGGCCCAAGAAATAAGAGATATTAATAGTACGTCATTCTTATAAAATTAAGTATTAAGAATTATCTTTGGATGGTGGGGATATGGGTTTTTTTTTTCTTCCTTCTTTCTAGATTCTCTATTAATCAAAATTTATAATGAATATTTACCTATTGCATTGATGGGGAAAATATATTTGAGAGAAAGAGAATTTCATTATAGACTAGATCTGTTGGCAACATAATTCAATATGCTTTCAGTTTTTTTTGTGCTTTCTAACACCTCTTTTCTCATCTCTGGATTATATTCAAGTCTGTTATGTTTGTAATTTACCTATGTCTATAACAAGCTTATACTCTCCATGTGTCTCCAACTGCAGCATAAACTGGGCTATAAGCTGTAGTTGGGCTATACAAAATAATTTAGAGACCATTATACTAAAAGGCAAAAAATCTGATAGAAGTTCTGAAAATCTTTATGAATTATGCCAGGACTTGATAAGCCCTTTCATCTGAAGAAGCAGAGGAAAGTCCTGATAGTCTCCAGGAAACTGATCTGGAAGGAGCTAAATGATGTAAGGCTGATTGTCCATTTAGAAAATATGCAACTGAAAAATGCTTCTGTTGATAAGAATGATTGCCAGTTAGATACATTTTCTCATTTGTCAAAAGTAGTCAAAAGCAAAACAAAAAACATTATTTCAAAAAAGAAACATTTCCACTTAATATTGGCAGGCCAGAATTAGAGGAAGAATTGATGAATAATATCTATTTAATTATGAGCTACCTCATCTTAGGCACATAAAGAAAAACCAATACTATAATTCAACAATGAAAAACATCCATGACAATAAATCAGGTACTTAATTTGGTAAGTACATAAATTAATAAATACGTGTGGGTTAAGAACAAATAGAATATAAATTTAATTTAAAAACAAAGGTAAAATTACTATTTAAGAAAGTTTTACATAAAATTAGGTACAATTTCTAAAAGAAGGCAGCAGCAACATTTGCTCTGAGCTTGCCAGTAGTCAAAACAGGAAGAGGGGCGACTGGGTGGCTCAGTGGGTTAAAGCCTCTGCCTTCAGCTCAGGTCATGATCCCAGTGTCCTGGGATCGAGCCCCCGCATTGAGCCCCACATCGGGCTCTCTGCTCAGCAGAGAGCCTGCTTTCCTTCCTCTCTCTCTGCCTGCTTCTATGCCTACTTGTGATCTTTGTCTGTCAAATAAATAAATAAAATTTTTAAAAAAAGGAAGAAAACAAAAGATCCATTATATCCCTGAGAAAATAAACCAAGAACTCAGAAGAAACACATCTTTTCAGGCACCCATCTATTTAGGAGTTACCCCTGCATTCAATCACCAATGGTAGGTGCAGTGCGAATCTCTGTCTCTGAGAGCATGAAGATGGTCATAGCATCAGAAGCTGTGAACATATTAACCAGTATGTAGAATAAATTCTGTAAAATTATCATACCCTTGACTTTTAATATCTGAACATTTTACCATATAAAGGAGATAAAAATCCTATGAAAACTTCTATACTGCTCTTCATGGTAAATGAAATGATAGGGGCGCCTGGGTGGCTCAGTGGGTTAAGCTTCTGCCTTCGGCTCAGGTCATGATCCCAAGGTCCTGGGATCAAGCCCCTCATTGGGCTCTCTGCTCAGCAGGGAGTCTGCTCCCTTCTCTCTCTCTCTGCCTTTCTGCCTACTTGAGATCTCTCTCTCTCCTTCTGTGTCAAATAAATAAATAAAATCTTAAAAAAATGAAGTGATACTACATTTTACTTGGTTTTGTTTAGCATATGTCAAAATATTTATATTCAGCATTATATTCATTACTTTATATTCATCAGCACAATTAAGAACATGGAATTTAGAGTTACAGCACCTGGCTTTGAATTATATCTTTGACTGTAATACCTTCATAACAACAGAAAAACAACATTATTTTTATATTATTATGTTTTTTCATTGATGGACATATTCATAACTCTACCTCATAGGTTTTTTTATGATTAAGATGATACCAATAAAATGCTTGAAATATCTGAAATTTGTAATTTTTAAAAAATGTCTTCAGTATTTTTTTGTTTTTTTAATGTAGGCTCCACATCCAATGCAACTTCATTCTCCACTTAAAGGCTCCACATCCAATGAGACTTAAACTCACAACCCTAAGATCAAGAGTCACGTGCTCTACCAACTAATCCAGCCGGGTGCCTCATATCTGAAATATTTTAAGAGTTCAATATACTTATTATACTTCATTATACTTAGGTTAACATAATAATAATGATGACTTTTTTAATTGCTATAAAGTCAGTGGTTAGTTTTCACAATATCTCTGTACAGGAATGTGGATAGGAGAGTCATTCTTTTTGTGTTACAAAATAAAGAAACAAAGACATATAATTATGTGTTGCTCAAAGTGGCACTTGAATTAATATCAGGAATAGACAAGAGTCAATGGCAATTCATGATAGATTTGCTCCTATCTTTCTGAAGGTCTTGCATTACCAAAACATGTTTTCTTTCTTATACAATGCAGTGCTGGTTACCAAGAACCCATCAAGACCTCTTGAGAGCGGATTAACCCCTATTCCCAGGAGGCAGTGGTGCAAGCAATCAGTGGCGTTGTGGCTGCAATGGATTGGTATGTGTAACTCACTGCTCATCTTGGCTGTCTTCTCCTGCTACTCCCATTCTCTAATCTTTACTCTAGTAGTCCTTTTCCAGTCCATTTTTTCCTCCCTTCACACAGGCTTCAGAACCTGTAACTAAATGTCTTCCTGATGAAAAACTGCAACCCAGGCAAGGGGCTACTCCACAGCAGTGGCTGGGACAGAGTTGTTCTGTCAAAGTTATATCCCCAGATTCTAGCCCAGTGAGATTATCTAACCACTCACTATTCCCACTTAACCCAGGGAAAGAGCAAGGTCTATAAATGGGAACTTCTCCACTCAGTCTGGCCACTCAGTCCAGGTTCAGCTTCTCCCCCTCCCGCACTGTCTTGGTTAAATAACCACTAGTATAAGCTCTCCTGCTTTTCTCAAATTCACTTTCCATTTTCTAGCATGGAGCTCAAAGTATGCTTTATATTTAATATATTCTGCATGAATACATGCATATTTGAATCAGCATGATGAACTGTGTAACTAAAACCTGCTGATCTCAATTTCTGCTTAGCACAGAATGGAACAAGTCTGAAAGAGGAAGGGATGGGGAGATGAATGTGGCACTTGAACCATTCTGGCTCTAAAGAGCCTTAACAAAGGTTGTTAACCTTTATTCCTGCCTATTAAAATTATCCTTGCCAAATGATTATTTTAGAAGCCTAGTGGCAGGTGTATTGCTTCTAACTCACTGATCCTGCAGGGAAACCCACCATTCCACAGCTGGCTTTGCGACTTGTACCATAGATTAAATTGCTTGGTTAGAGGGGAAATCAATTGCTATTTTTACAAAAACTTCACAAAATGCTTGCAATCTACAATCTAATCAAAATCTAAAAGCTCCTTGTAGATTAGTTTTATTGGCTCGCTTTATACTGCAGAACTGATGACATTTCTCACAAAACCCTGTACTGCCTCATTTCTTTCAACTACAGGGCTGATTTTCCTGATACTTACTGGGAGGAAATGAGTCCTTGAGCAGTTGCTCATCTTCAGGGTATTATTTTTTTATTTTTTATTTTTTTTAACACAGCCAAATTATTGTTTCCTATATGCAACATTCTATTTCTATATCCATTTACCCAAATTTATTCATGGCAGTGGATAGAAACAGCAAGTCACCTATCAGCAAAAATAATTTCCTATCACTCTGGAATCACTTTTAAAAGGGCACCAAACATTCATTCAATACATATTTACTGAATACCTACCTTGTGTTAGAAAAATGCATAATGGATTATGGTAGCTGAAGAAAATGGATAAAAACTAACTTCTAGACTGTCAAAAAGAGATTCAATCCATGTACTGTCTTCCTACAAATATTTGCATGACATATATATACACACATATATGTCATATATATATAGAGAGAGAGATTTATATATGCATGCACATAACATATATATTACATAATATCATATTTACTATATACTATATTATATATTCAAATTACATATAATGCATTGACTTATTAATGAATTATTTAATAATTAATTACAACTCACAAAATGGGGACTACCTCTTCATCCTCCCACTCACTCACGTGAATGTGCACACTGTGGTAGTCAAAGAACTTACACTCCCTTACTCCATATCCCTCAATGACTTTTTAAATAACAAATGGGTTCTATTCATACTACATGAAATTTTAGAAGTGAGATTGTTTTATTTTGTGTTAGTATAAACATGTTTTGTCCTAAGCTTCAGGGCATTTGAATACAACTTCCTTTTAAGTACAGGCAACATTCAGAGTGTTGGCATATCCATTACTGACCAGGGCCAGATTTAATTTAGATACTTTTAAAGTTGAGTTAATAGGAACTTCCTGCTTCTGTATTTCAATGTCAGCACTTCATAGCCAACTGATTGAATTACAAACGACTGAAGAAAGTACAAGCATTGCAAACATCTATTTGAAATGTAAATATCTTTCTTTGAAATGTCTTCTTTCCATGACAGAAATAAACTTCAAACAAAGCTTTATGCATGTACTGCTATGGAAGGATATTTTAAATACTGAGTCTTGATGTGATTAATTTAGTGATTGTTTCCAAATCACAAAATTATAATGATGACAAAGAAAAAAATCAATGAATGACTGACATGTGTGGCAGGAAGACTAAAGAGACAGATGGTTTCCGTACAATGACCAAAAAATTTAGAGTCCTTGTTCTAGTCTGAGAGTTTTCTGCTGAGTTAAAGCATTGTGAGATTCTAGGTTCTATTTAGAACTTAAGTCTCCTCTGTTGTTACTTATTTAATACTTAACTTCCTTTAGCAGAAAATCTTTGCCTGTTTTTCTTGAAATAACACTTTTAGTTTTTGTGTTATATAGATAAAGCTGCATTAAAATGTTGAGTTTGAGGACAGTTCTAAACATTTCCTCAACTTTTCACTAATTTAGGAGTCCAGGGAAACAGTCAAATTTTGTTTTGGTATTACTACCTCATTCAGGTCCTCTCTGTTACTCCCAGTCACCCAGCATGTGGGTGACTAAATATTCTAAACAAAGAGAGTGTTTGATGATAATGATGATAATGATACCTCTGTTGGTGTACAAAATCATCATTAATTGATAGCCCACCACACCACACCACTTTTCCCTCTATCTTTGGAACAACCTTAGAATCTCTATATCATCATGTCTATTTTTACAGCTTGACTTTTCAGGGAAATTAAACAATGTTCTGATAGTAAATAAGACTAAGTAAAGAAACTATTAATTAACTCTGAATCATTTTGCTTCTGGAATCTGAATCTTTACCAAAAGATACTTATGTATGCTTTTATTGAATAATTAATACCTGGCTCGGCCTATGGTTTGCTTTAGCAATATAATGGTGACCAAAACAGGCCCTAAGCAGCCATAAAGTTAGAGTAAATTTATTATTATTCCAATTGGCATTTTTATTTCATATGATTTCTTAAGGTACTATTCTATCTGAATATATTGCATCTGGAAAAGCACAATTTTAACCTCTATGGAACATAAAAAAAAAATGGGAATTTTTCAGTTGCTGTTTATTTGTTAGATCTAAATTCAAATCACAAATTATTGTTTATTCTGCCTTTTTGTTCAACCAAAAATTTTGAAAACCAATTCAAATTCTTGATGGATTTGTTCAACAATGTGGAAAAAGTAGATCAACCTCTTGTAATGTAAGAGGCATAGTTTTCCTATTATCTTACCAGAGGCTCTCCAATTGGAAGATTGATCAGGTTCTTATAATCTTTTGAAGGGCCATTTATTACAGTTATGTTTCTTTTCTTTTAACCAATTAATATATTTATACTACATAAACCTTTAGTAAAGCATAGAAAAACCTGAAAGTCGATCCTGAACCCTATAATTCTCTTACAAATAAAAACATTCATATTTTGTTTGATGTAGCATTATGTTCTATATGATGTCTAATGACATAAATGTATCTATTTAGTGTAAGCCTATTTATCATGAATGATTCACCTAATTATTCTCATACTAAAACAGAACAAAGAACAGTGGCTACCATATTTTTTTTTTCAAATTTGGATGCATAAATGAAAATTTGACCAAAAAATATTGTTGGGATTCAAAGTCATGTTAAACTCTTAAGAGCAGTAGAATAGTTGCTGAAACAGAATGACGTCTTCTTGTTTGCACATTCTCAATCTTCAGATACAGCAAATATTAAGGGGACAGCCTCATTATGGATGTGTGTGTGAGTGTGTGTTTCTGGTGGTGGGGACTACCTAGAGTACAGGTATTTCAGATATTACCATGTGGATAAACACAACATATATTTCTGTTTGTGAAGTGTGGGGTGATTCATAATATTGTGTTATCTGTAATTCAAAAAATTGTATCTGTCCAGGACCAAAAAACCAAAAAAGTTAGAGATGAATAAGTAAGTAAATGAATATCTTCACAACACATACAAATAAACACACTTTAAGAATTCAAGTCCAAATACATGTACAGATCTTTCTATCTTATAATAAGTTATTCTGTCTGTTAAAAAGAATAATCAATGTTTACATGAATCTAGTATAAAGTTTAATCAAGCATTTTGCTGATTTATCATAACCAGATTTTAGTAAAAAACTAATGAACTTCAGTATACAGTTAAAATACACATTGTGTATTATATATAAATAGGCTTATTTAGAACAATACACATTTAGAATAATCACAGATAAAGAAAAGTGCATCATTCTAAATTTTTTTTATAAACATTTAATATATTTTTATCCCCTAGGGTACAGGTATGTGAATCACCAGGTTTACACACTTCACAGCACTCACCATAGCATATACACTCCCCAACCACCCATAACCCCATAACCCCACCCCCCTTCCCCCAAAGACACTCCCCCCAGCAACCCTCAGTTTGTTTTGTGAGATTAAGAGTCACTTATGGTTTGTCTCCCTCCCAATCCCATCTTGTTTCATTTATTCTTCTCCTACCCCCATAACCCCCCTGTTGCATCTCCACTTCCTCATATCAGGGAGATCATATGATAGTTGTCTTTCTCCGCTTCTCTTATTTCGCTAAGCATGATACCCTCTAGTTCCATCCATGTCGTCACAAATGGCAAGATTTCATTTCTTTTGATGGCTGCATAGTATTCCATCTTCTTTATCCATTCATCTGATGATAGAAATCTAGGTTCTTTCCATAGTTTGGCTATTGTGGACATTGCTGCTATAAACATTCGGGTGCACGTTCCCCTTCGGATCACTACATTTGTATCTTTAGGTTAAATAACCAGTAGTGCAGTTGCTGGGTCATAGAATAGTTCTATTATATATATATATATATATATATATATATATATATATATATATATATTTGACAGAGAGAGATCACAAGTAGGGAGAGACGCAGGCAGAGAGAGAGAGGGACTCGATCCCAGGACCCTGGGATCATGACCTGAGCCGAAGGCAGTGGCCTAACCCACTGAGCCACCCAGGCGCCCCAGGTAGTTCTATTTTCAACATTTTGAGGAACCTCCATGCTGTTTTCCAGAGTGGTTGCACCAGCTCGCATTACCACCAACAGTGTAGGAGGGTTCCCCTTTTTCCACATCCTCTCCAGCATCTGTCATTTCCTGACTTGTTAATTTTAGCCATTCTGACTGGTGTGAGGTGATATCTCACTGTGGTTTAATTTGTATTTCCCTGATGCCGAGTGATATGGAGCACTTTTTCATGTGTCTGTTGGCCATCTGGATGTCTTCTTTGCAGAAATGTCTGTTCATGTCCTCTGCCCATTTCTTGATTGGATTATTTTTTCTTTGGGTGTTGAGTTTGCTAAGCTCTTTATAGATTTTGGACAGTAGCCCTTTATCTGATATGTCGTTTGCAAATATCTTCTCCCATTCTGTCAGTTGTCTTTTGATTTTGTTAACTGTTTCCTTTGCTGTGCAAAAGCTTTTGATCTTGATGAAATCCCAATAGTTCATTTTTGCCCTTGCTTCCCTTGCCTTTGGCAATGTTCCTGGGAAGATGTTGCTGCGGCTGAAGTCGAAGAGGTTGCTGCCTGTGTTCTCCTCAAGGATTTTGATGGATTCCTTTCTCACATTGAGTTCCTTCATCCATTTTGAGTGTATTTTCCTGTGTGGTGTGAGGAAATGGTCCAATTTCATTTTTCTGCATGTGGCCATCCAATTTTCCCAACACCATTTATTGAAAAGATTGTCTTTTTTCCATTGGACATTCTTTCCTACTTTGTCGAACATTAGTAGATCATAGAGCTGAGGGTCTATTTCTGGGCTCTCTATTCTATTCCATTGGTCTATGTGTCTGTTTTTGTGCCAGTACCATGCTGTCTTGATGATGACAGCTTTGTAATAGACCTTGAAGTCCGGAATTGTGATGCCACCAACTTTGGCTTTCTTTTTCAATATTCCTTTGGCTATTCGAGTTCTTTTCTGGTTCTATATAAATTTTAGGATTATTTGTTCTATTTCGTTGAAAAAGATGGATGGTACTTTGATAGGAATTGCATTAAATGTGTAGATTGCTTTAGGTATCATAGATATTTTCACAATATTTATTATTCTAATCCAGGAGCATGGAACATTTTTCCATTTCTTTGTGTCTTCCTCAATTTCTTTCATGAGTACTTTATAGTTTTCTGAGTATAGATTCTTAGCCTCTTTGGTGAGGTTTATTCCTAGGTATCTTATGGTTTTGGGTGCAATTGTAAATGGGATTGACTCCTTAATTTCTCTTTCTTCTGTCTTGTTGTTGGTGTAGAGAAATGCAACTGATTTCTGTGCATTGATTTTATATCCTGAAACTTTACTGAATTCCTGTACAAGTTCTAGCAGTTTTGTAATGGAGTCTTTTGGGTTTTCCACATATAGGATCATATCATCTAAGAAGAGTGATACTTTGACTTCTTCTTTGCTGATTTGGATGCCTTTAATTTCCTTTTGTTGTCTGATTGCTGCGGCTAGGACTTCTAGTACTATGTTGAATAGCAGTGGTGATAATCGACATCCCTGCCGTATTCCTGATCTTAGCGGAAAAGCTTTCAGCTTTTCTTTATTGAGAATGATATTTGAGGTGGGTTTTTCATAGATGGCTTTGATAATATTGAGATGGCTTTGATAATTTGATAATCTATCCATACACTTTGAAGAGTTTTGATCAGGAAGAGATGCTGTACTTTGTCAAATGCTTTTTCAGCATCTATTGAGAGTATCATATGGTTCTTTTTCTTCCTTTTATTGATGTGTTGTATCACATTGATTGATTTGCGGATGTTGAACCAACCTTGCAGCCCTGGAATAAATCCCACTTGGTCTTGGTGAATAATCCTTTTAATGTACTGTTGAAGCCTACTGGCCAGTATTTTGGTGAGAATTTTTGCATCTGTGTTCATCAAGGATATTGGTCTGTAGTTCTCTTTTTTTATGAGATCCTTGTCTGGTTTTGGGATCAAGGTGTTGCTGGCCTCATAAAACGAGTTTGGAAGTTTTCCTTCCATTTCTATTTTTTGGAACAGTTTCAGGAGAATAGGAATTAGTTCTTCTTTAAATGTTTAGAATTCTCCCGGGAAGCCGTTGGCCCTGGGCTTTGGTTTGTTTGGAGATTTTTAATGACTGTTTCAATCTCCTTACTGGTTTTGGGCCTGTTCAGGCTTTCTATTTCTTCCTGGTTCAGTTGTGGTAGTTCATATGTCTCTAGGAATGCATCCATTTCTTCCAGATTGTCAAATTTGTTGGCGTAGAGTTGCTCATAGTATGTTCTTATAATGGTCTCTATTTCTTTGGTGTTAGTTGTGATCTCTCCTCTTTCATTCATGATTTTATTTATTTGGGTCCTTTATCTTTTCTTTTTGATAAGTCTGATAAGGGGTTTATCAATCTTATTAATTCTTTCAAAGAACCAGCTCCTAGTTTCATTGATTTGTTCCATTGTTTTTTTTTTGGTTTCTATTTCATTGATTTCCGCTCTGATCTTTATGATTTCTCTTCTCCTGCTGGGTTTAGGCTTTCTTTCTTGTTCTTTCTCCAGCTCCTTTAAGTGTAGGATTAGGTTGCGTAACTGAGACCTTTCTTGTTTTTTGAGGAAAGCTTTTATTGCTATATATTTTCCTCTCAGGACTGCCTTTGTTGTGTCCCACAGATTTTGAACCATTGTGTTTTCATTATCATTTGTTTCCATGAATTTTTTCAATTCTTCTTTAATTTCCGGTTGACCCATTCATTCTTTAGAAGGATGCTGTTTAGTCTCCATGTATTTGGGTTCTTTCCAAATTTCCTCTTGTGATTGAGTTCTAGCTTCAGAGCATTGTGGTCTGAAAATATGCAGGGAATGATCCCAATCTTTTGATACTGTTTGAGACCTGATTTAGGACCTAGGATGTGGTCTATTCTGGAGAATGTTCCATGTGCACTAGAGAAGAATGTGTATTCTGTTGCTTTGGGATGAAATGTTCTGAATATATTTGTGATGTCCATCTGGTCCAGTGTGTCAGTTAAGGCCTTTATTTCCTTGTTGATCTTTTGCTTGGATGATCTGTCTATTTCAGTGAGGGGAGTGTTAAAGTCCCCTACGATTATTGTATTATTTTTGATGTGTTTCTTTGATTTTGTTATTAATTGGTTTATATAGTTGGCTGCTCCCATGTTGGGGGCATAGATATTTGAAATCGTTAGATCTTCTTGTTGGACAGATCCTTTGAGTATGATATAGTGTCCTTCCTCATCTCTTATTATAGTCTTTGGCTTAAAATTTAATTGATCTGATATAAGGATTGCCACTCCTGCTTTTTTTCTGATGTCCATTAGCATGGTGCATTGTTTTCCACCCCCTCACTTTAAATCTGGAGGTGTCTTCAGGTTTAAAATGAGTTTCTTGTAGGCAGCATATAGATGGGTTTTTTTTTTTTTAATCCATTCTGATACCCTGTGTCTTTTGATTGGGCAGTTAGCCCATTAACATTCAGGGTAACTCTTGAGAGATATGAATTTAGTACCATCATATTGCTTCTAAGGTGACTGTTAATGTATATTGTCTCTGATCTATTAGTTTTAGGGTCTCTCTTTGCTTAGAGGACCCCTGTCAGTATTTCCTGTAGAGCTGGTTTGGTGTTTGCAAATTCTTTCAGTTTTTGTTTGTCCTGGAAGCTTTTAATCTCTCCTTCTATTTTCAGTGATAGCATAGCTGAATATAGTATTCTTGGCTGCATGTTTTTCTCATTTAGTGCTCTGAATATATCATCCCAGCTCTTTCTGGCCTGCCAGGTCTCTGTGGATAAGTCTGCTGCCAATCTAATATTTTTACCTTTGTATGTTACAGACTTCTTTTCCCGGGTTGCTTTCAGGATTTTCTGTCACTAAGACTTGTAAATTTTACTATTAGGCGACGTGGTGTGGTCCTATTCTTATTGATTTTGAAGGGGGTTCTCTGCACCTCCTGGATTTTGATGCTTGTTCTCTTTACCATATTGGGGAAATTTTCTCCAATAATTCTCTCCAATATACCTTCTGCTCCCCTCTCTCTTTCTTCTTCTTCTGGAATCACAATTATTCTAATGTTGTTTCATTTTAGGGTGTCACTTATCTCAAATTCTCCCCTCGTGATCTAGTAGCTGTTTGTCCCTCTTTTGATCAGCTTCTTTATTCTCTGTCATTTGGTCTTCTATATCTCTAATTCTTTCTTCTGCTTTATTTATCCTAGCAGTGAGAGCATCCATTTTTGATTGCACTTCATTCATAGCTTTTTTTATTTCAACTTGGTTAGATTTTAGTTCTTTAATTTCTCCCGAAAGGGCTTTTATATCTCCAGAGAGGGTTTCTCTAATATCTTCCATGCCTTTTTAGAGCCTGGCTAGAACCTTGAGAATCGTCATTCTGAACTCTAGATCTGACATATTACCAATATCTGTATTGATTAGGTCCCTAGCCTTCGGTACTGCCTCTTGTTCTTATTTTTGTGGTGAAGTTTTCCTCCTTGTCATTTTGTCCAGATAAGAGAATATGAAGGAGCAAGTAAAATACTAAAAGGGTGGCAACAACCCCAGGAAAATATGCTTTAGCCAAATCAGAAGAGATCCCAAATCATGAGTGGGGAGGAAGGGGATAAAAAGAGGTTCAGAGGGAAAGAAAAAAAAAACAAAAAGCAAAGAAAAGAAACAATTAAAAAAAGAAAACGAATAAAGAAAAAGTATAAAAAAGAAAAATATATATATTGTAGATAAAGTAGTTAAAAAACGTTAAAAAAGAAAAGTGTAAAAGTTAAAAGATAATTTAGCAGAAGAAGAGGAAAAAAAATTGAAAAAGAAAAAAAAAATAATTGCAAGACTAATGAATCATGGTAGAAAGGCACGAGTTCAGTGTTTTGCTTTCTCCTCCTCTGGAATTCCGCTGCTCTCCTTGGTATTGAAACTGCACTCCTTGGTAGGTGAACTTGGGGCTGGCTGGATGTCTTGTTGATCTTCTGGGGGAGGGGCCTGGTGTAGTGATTCTCAAGTGTCTTTGCCCCAGGCGGAATTGCACTGCTTTTACCAGGGGCTGGGCTGAGTAATCCGCTCTGGTTTGCTTTTGGGAGCTTTTGTTCCCTGAGCGCTTTCTGTAGAGTTCCAGAGGATGGGAATGAAAATGTTGGCCTCCTGGTCTCAGGCCCGGAGGAGCTGAGATCCCAGGGCCCCACTCCTCAGTGCGCCCTCAGAGAACCGTGCCCAATTACTCCCGTTTCCGTGGCCTCCAGCTGCACTCCGAGCTCACAGAGCCTGCGACCCATTCAAGGTAACCCCGAGCTGGGAGCTCACTCGGCTCTGTCTCTGTAGCTGGCTTCCCTGTTCTAATACCTGTAAGCTCTGTGACACTCAGACACCCCCGATCCTTCTTTGACACTGCGGGACCTGAGGCCACGCTGATCCCGCATGGGCTTCACCTCGGTTTAGCCTCTGGAGCGATGTCCCTCAGCGGAACAGACTTTTAAAAGTCCTGATTTTGTGCTCCGTTGCTCCGCCGCTTGCCGGGAGCCGGCCCCTCCCCCCGGGGTCTATCTTCCCGTCGCTTTGGATTCACTTCTCCGCCAGTCCTACCTTTCAGAAAGTGGTTGTTTTTCTGTTCTAGAATTGCTGTTCTTCTTCTCTTCGATCTGCCATTTGATTTGTAGGTGTTTGCAGTCTTTAGATAAGCTATCTAGCTGATCTGCTAGCTGAAGTAGTCTCAGCCTGCTACTTCTCCGCCATCTTGATTCCGCATCATTCTAAATTTAAAGTTATCTGTCTTGTTATTGCAATAACATTTTAAGCAATTCCCAATATGTAGACAGCCACCTGATACATGACCTAAGGAGATGACTGGTTATCAAATCTAATACTCATTTGAGGGAAAGGATTTTATTCTAGGAGCAAGAGATTTCTGTGTGTAGAAACACAATGTCCTCTTAATAGTTATCAGTGTGATTCTCTGTTCCACAACTACACTTAACCCCATCAAGAAAGCTCTCGCAAATAATGGTTGTGGGCAAATATGAAAGGGAGACTGTGCACACAGTGTCTTCACACACCAAATTATATTCCAGTTTATGTGAACTGGCCAAAGATCTTAGTTGTCATTTATAAAATCACTTCTCAATTAAAAGAATGGGGGGGGATAAAGAAATTCTGAATTCTGTAAATACAACTCATATCTGAAAAACAATACTGAGTACTTCAAAATAATATAAATAAACAGGGACTGATGATATGGAAGTCTTTATAAGGGGACAAATAAAAGCATTTTTCACGTTTTCCAATATATATCTGTTTATATTCCAAAAGCAGAAAACCTGTTGTAATTATATACTTCTTTTCTACTTATTTTAATGAATATTTTCCTTTATTTAAAAATATCAGATACAGGTAGCTATTCATTAATATATTAGAGTCATCTATCACAGAGAAACTTCAAGACTTTTAGCTTGCTCTTTTAAATATAGAAATTAAAAAAGACAACTGAATAATAGATGTTTAATATCTATCAACTAAGGACTTAAAACATAGAATATAGAATTTCACCTATTTTCTTCTGATCTTTATCAATCTTACTAATGAAATCTATCTTTTGCCTACCTGGATTCTTTTAATAGAACACAACTCAAAGAAAGCCTCCTTTAATCTTTCCTTCCTTCCTTTTTCCCTCCCTCCCTTCTTTCCTTTCTTCTTTTTTCAAGATTTTTTTTTTTTTTAAAGGTTTTTTATTTATTTATTTGACAGAGAGAGGTCACAAGCAGGCAGAGAGGCAGGCAGAGAGAGAGGAGGAAGCAGGCTCCCTGCTGAGCAGAGAGCCCGATGCGGGCCTCGATCCCAGGACCCTGAGATCATGACCCGAGCCGAAGGCAGCGGCTTAACCCACTGAGCCACCCAGGCGCCCCTTTTTTCAAGATTTTAATTCTATGACTCAGTAATGGGAGAAATGAATGTTACAGTCCATGGACATGGTTGTTCATGCATGTATTTAAATTTTTAAAAAATTGACCTTAATAATGTTTTAGATTTGTCTGTGGATTCATTTGTAAGTATTTTATTGTTTCTTATCCTATTATATAAAGTATATGTTTACTATTTACCTAACTGTATTTTTGATAATGTAAGTAAATACAAGTCATTTTTGTATCAATTCTGGTGATACCTCTGTATCCAGTTCAATTTGCTTAATTAACTTACTTATTAGGCATAATCATTTATTTCTAGGTTTATTTGGATTGCTGCTTGATTATGGATATACTTTTTTTAATAGGTACAGGACAATTAATTCTTTTTTTTTTTTTTTTCTTTTGTCAGAGAGAGTGAGCACAGGGAGACAGAGTGGCAGACAGAGGCAGAAGCAGGCTTCCTGCTGAGCAAGGAGCCCGATGTGGGACTCGATCCCAGGATGCTAGGATCGTGACCTGAGCTGAAGGCAGCTGCTTAACCAACTGAGCCACCCAGGCGTCCCAGGACAATTAATTCTATTTGTTCTTTATTGTGTAATTTTTTCAAGGTTTAGTTTTCAAGAAATTTATTAGTTTTAGCTCTAATTTATTAAAAATTAGCTGTAAAATTATTAGTTTTAGTGTAAAAGTCATTATAAATTTATCTTCTTATATCTTTTTTTTTTTTAAAGATTTTATTTATTTATTTGACAGAGAGAGATCACAAGTAGACAGAGAGGCAGGCAGAGAGAAAGAGAGAGAGGGAAGCAGGCTCCCTGCTGAGCAGAGAGCCCGACGTGGGACTCGATCCCAGGACCCCGAGATCATGACCTGAGCCGAAGGCAGCGGCTTAACCCACTGAGCCACCCAGGCGCCCAATCTTCTTATATCTTTAAATTCTACTAGTGATATTTTATTTCATACCAAGTACAGATTACATGTTTTTTTCTCTTTTATTTTCTTAGTCTTCTCAGAATTTATAAAATACACATAACACAATTTACCATCTTAATCATTTTTAAGTGTTTGGTTCAGTGGTATTAATATCATTCATAATGATGTGAAACTATCAACATAATTTCCATAATTTTTTTCACTTTGTAAAATTTAAACTCCATACCCATTATCCATACTTCCCTATTTTCTCCCCTCTCCCACACTAGCCCCAGCCATCACCATTCCACCTTCTGTCTCTATGATTTTGACTACATTACATACCTCACATGAGTGAAATCATGCAATATTTTTCTTTTGGTGACTGGCTTATTTCACTTAGCATAATGTCTGAAAGGTTCATCCATATTGTATCATATGTCAGAATTTCTTTCCTTTAAAAATGCTGAATAATATTTCATTGTATGTATGCACTACATTTTGCTCATCTTTCCCATGAACACTTGGATGGTTGAATTGTATTTATATTTTAGCTATTATGAATAATGCTGCTATGAATGTGGGTGTACAAATACCTCTTTGAGATCCTGATTTCAATTCTTTTGGCTATACATTCAGAAGTGGAACTGACAGATTGTTTGGTAATTCTATTTTTAATTTTTGAGGAACCATCATATTTTCTGCCACCCTGTTGGCTCTACAATTTTACATATCTAACTCATATTACTTTGTGAGGGTTCTAATTTCTCCAGAGCCTCACCAGCATCTGCTTTTTTTCATCTTTTGTTAATAATAATAAAAAAAAATCAAAACAGCATTTTTTGTAGTAGTAGTAGACATCTCAATGGGTGTGAAGTGGTATCTCATTATTGTTTTCATTTGCATTTTCTGAATAACTAGTAATGATGAGAATTTTTCGGTGGTTACAGGCCATGTGTATATCTTCTTTAGAGAGATGTCCATTCAAGTCTTTTGCTCACTTCTGAACTGGGTTTTTTGTTGTTGAGTTTTAGGAGTTTGCTATCTATTTGCATATTAATCCTTTAATAATCTCTGGTTCGCAAATATTTTCTCTCATTCTGTAGGTTGACCTTTTACTCTGATAGTGCCTTTTGGTGCACACAATTTCAATATTTTCATGAAGTCTAGTTTGTCTATTTTTTTTTCCTTTGTTGCCTGTGACTTTGCTATCATATCTAAGAAATTATTGCCAGGTCTAATAACATGAAGCTTTTACAGTAATGATTTCTTCTAAGAATTTTATGGTTTAAGTTGTAATTTAAGTGTTAGGTGATTTTGAGTTAAGTTTTGTATACAGTATTTGATAAGGGTGCAAATTATTTCTTTTTCAAGAAGATATCCAGTTTTCCCAGCACCACTGTTGGAAAGATGGTGCTTTCCTCATTGAATGTTCTTGGATCCTTTTCAAAAATTATTTGAACATAGATGTGAGGGTTTATTCCTGTGCTATCTATTCCATTCCATTGGTCCATATATCTACTTTTATGATGGAACCACACTGTTTTGATACTCCAGCTTTGCAGTAAGTTTTGAAATCAGGAAGTATAAATCATTTCACTTTTGTTTTTGTTTTTGTTTTTTTGTTTGTTTGTTTTTGTTTTAGTTTTTGCTCTTTTTTTCTTTTCAAAATTGTTTTGGATATTTGGAGTCTCTTGAGGTTATATGTGAATTTTAGAATGAGTTTTTCTATTTCTGCAAAAAATGCCATGAGATTTTGAGAAGGATTGCATCACATCTATAGATTACAATACTATTTTCTAATCCATGAACATAAGATATGTTGCCATTTAATATATATTTTTATAACTTTCAGCAATATTTTGTAGCATTCACTGTTCAATTTTTGACAACCTTTGTTAAATTAATTCACAATTTTATTCTTTTTGATACTATTATAAATAGAATTGTTTCCATAATTTCCTTTCCAGATTGTTCACTATTAGTGAACAATAGAAATTCAGTTGATTTTTGTGTGTTGACTTTGTACCCTGATACTTTGCTGAGTAAATTTGTTAGTTATAACAGTTTTGTTTTTTTTTTTAATCTTAGGGGTTTTCTACATATAAGATCATATCGTCTGCAAATGGGGACAATTTTACTTTTTTTTTTCCAATTTGGATACATTTCTTCCTTCTTTCCTTCCTTCCTTTTTTTTTTTCCTTCCTTCTTTCCTTCCTTTTTTTTTTCCTTTTTTCCCTAAATTCCCTGGTTAGAACTTCCAATACTATGTTGAATAGAAGTAGTAGAAGCAGACCAGATATTAGAAGAAAATCTTAAATTGAGTATGATGTTTGCTGTGCTTTTTTTTTTTTTCATATATAGCTTTTACTGTTAAGTTAATTTCCTTTTATTTCTAGATGACTTTAGTGTTTTGATCATCAAAGTTTTGGATGAATTTGTGTTGAAATTCTCCATGATTTCATCTATTTTGTTGATATATTTCTTTACTTTATATAACATAAATGATTGTTTTAAGACCTTGTGTGATAAAAGAGATCAAATAATTTTTTAATATTTTCCTCCCTTTCATATGTTTAGTAATGGTTAATATTTAGCTGGATGTTTTTATTTTATAAAATAGCTGCAAACATTCTGGATGACATCTTCAGACAGAGAAGATTCTCATTTGTGTCTGTCAGAAATGGTGAAGAACTAATTCCTTCAAGATATGAGTTGAGCTGGGCTTCATTGAAATTTTAATCTCTTCATCACTTTTTATTAATATTTATTTATTTTTATTATCTTAATGTTTATTTCTAGTCTCCTAATTAAGAGTTGGTGGATCTTTTTATCTTCAACTTGAAAGACTGTGGAATATTCATCTCTGTCTGGTGGAAAATTTAACCTTAACTCGTTAAATTCCTGCCTTTAATTGTGTGTTTGAATTGAAGAATGTTTCTCCTTCCAACAACATGTTATCATCTAAGCATTGCAGACTAGTTTCAGTTTGACTTTAGAAAGCCTTAGCCTATAAGACACCTATAGATGTTGGTTAAACATCTGCCTTCTGGGGCCCCTGGGTGGCTCAGTGGGTTAAATCCTCTGCCTTGGGCTCAGGTTATGATCTCAGAGTCCTGGGATGGAGCCTTGTATTAAGCTCTCTGCCCAGTGGGGGGAGCCTGCTTCCCCTCCTCTCTCTGCCTGCCTCTCTGCCTACTTGTGATCTCTTGTCAAATAAATAAATAAAATCTTTAAAAAAAAAAAAAAAAAAGGATCTGCTTTCCACTCAGGTCATGATCTCAGGGTCCTGGAATTCAGCCCCCAAACAAATCAGACTCCTTGCTCAGTGGGAAGTCTTCTTCTCCCACTCCCTCTCCCCCCTATCTGACTTTTCCTCTCATTCTATTGATCGATTGATTGATCTAATCCATCATCCATCTATCTATCTAATTATCATCATTATCTATCTATCCATCTCAAAAAAAAAAAAAAAAAAGCCTTGACCAGGGCACCTGGGTGGCTCAGTCAGTTAAGCCTCTGCCTTCTGCTCAGTTCAAGATCTCAAGGTCCTGAGATTTGAGTCCCACGTCGGGATCTTTGTTCAGAAGGGAGTCTTCTTCCTATTCCTCTGCCTGCTGCTCTTCCTGCTTGTGCTCTCTCTCTCTCCTTGTGTTAAATAAATAAATAAATAAACTTTAAAAAAAAAAGAAAGAAAGCATTGGCCTAGTCCTCTACATGTTCTGATATATAGCCCCAAACTCAGCATATATTTCATGAGGTGATAAAAATGTTTCTGTAATACTCCCCACCAAGTTTCCAGATCAGGCAAACCCCATACAACTACTAAAGTTCTCCCTGATTGTTTTCCCACTGAGAACTCCTCTGAGTGAGAAAACCAAATCTTCAGCCTGCACCCAGAATCAACACATTCTTCCAATCAGAATATTGACAGTGATTATTTGCGCATCTCAGAACTATTTTCCTGATTCTGGAATTCCAATTATCTTGTCCTCATTGCTTCCATAAATCTCTAATAACTTTAAAGTAAGATTTTGTAATTTATCTTTACTTCTCAGTATGACAGCATAGAGTTGGCATATCTTCCCACATTATACCTAGAACCCAAAATCCATAAACTTGATCATTTTAAAATATGTTATATATGCATTTTTTTGTTTATTCTGAATTTTCTTTGCATAATTTATCTCTTCCTCTTTCTCTAATAAATCAGTATTTCCAAAGTTCTGTGTTTGTAAATCTTTTAAAAAATCTTTTGTATCAGGGAAATACAAATTAAAAAGTCTTTAGTATCAGGGAAATACAAATTAAAATTATAATGCATATCACCTCATACCTGTCAGAATAGTTAAAATTAACAACACAGGAAATAACAGGTGCTGGGAAAGATGCAAAGGAGAGCCCTCTTATAGTTTTGTTGGGATTGCAAACTCATTGTAGCCACTTTCAAAAACAGTATGGGGTTCCCCAAAAACTTAAAAATAGAACTACTGTCTCATCTAGCAATTGCACTACAATGTATTTACTCAAATCATACAAAAGTAATACTTTGAAGGGACACATGCACCCTGGTGTTTGTAGGAGCATTATCTACAATGACCAAATTAGGGAAAGAGCCCAAATGTCCATTGACTAATGAATTAATAAAGAAGAAATAGAATATTATTCTACCATAAAAAAGAATGAAACCTTGCCATTTGCAATGACATGGATGGAGGGAGCTAGAGAGTATTATGCTAAGTCAAAAAGTCAGTCAGAAATACAAATATCATATGATTTCACTCACATGTGGAATTTAAGAAACAAAATAAATGAATATGAGGGGGGGAAAGGGGCAAACCATAAAACAGACTTTTAACTCTAGAGAACAAACTGATGGTTACTGGAGGGGAGGTGGTTGGGGGGGATGGGTTAAAGCTGTGATAGTTGTTAAAGAGGGTACTTGTGGTGAGCACCAAGTGTTGTGTGTAAGTCATAAGTCACTAAAATCTAGACCTTAAACTAATATTGTACTGCATGTATAGCTAGCTGGACTTTAAATAAAAACTTGGGGAAAAGAGAGGCACCTGGGTGGCTCAGTGGGTTAAAGCCTCTGCCTTCAGCTCAGGTCATGATCCCAGGGTCCTGGGATCAAGCCCCGCATTGGGCTTTCTGCTCAGCAGGAAGCCTGCTTCCTCTTCTCTCTCTGCCTGCTTCTCTGCCTACTTGTGATCTCTGTCTGTCAAATAAATAAATAAAATCTTAAAAAAAAAAAACTTGGGAAAAATAAAAGTATGTTTTGATATTATACATTTTCTTTTTGTATTTTGTTTAATTTAAATAGATACCTGCAATTTTTCCTCTACATACTTTGTATTTTTTTTAGCTTGCCCTTTTTGTTGTTTTTCCATGTTTTGAGTTTAGTCTATTTACTTTTCGCTATTTTTCATTCCTTATAAATGTACTTAAGTCAGTATATAAAGGTTCCAGAATGTACCAGATACATAACAAAAGCTCAAAAAGTATCTAATCAATCTTATCTCAAATAAAGATACAAATATAATTAAAGAAAGGTAATACTTCAACCATGCTACCTTCCAAAATTTCATGTCCACTTTTGATCCTTCATATACCCTCCATGCAACTATTAAAAATGAAGATCTTTAAATTAGACCCTCATTTAATAAATGACTAAGGCCTTCCACAGTAAAATCACCTATATTAATGACATAATTCATTAACATGCATTCATATATATTTTATATATGCATTCCATGTATGTTATATATAAATATATGTAGTTCTACACACATATGCATATATAAATTATACATATTTTATATATTCAATATATATTTATATTAATAATAAATATATAAAAATTATATATAACATTTTGAAATTCAAAAATTTTGGAAATAGGTTTTCATGAGGGCATGAAAAGAAATATATTTATTTGTAATTCATTTAACAGTTTAATTCCATACTACTTAATGTTTTTGATATTAATTAATTTCATTATTTGTGAGAATGCAGTTATTAATTAATTATTTAATGCTATAATTTGATACATTTTTATTGACTTTTGTTTGGCATTGTATTAATAAATAACTTTCTCAAAATCAAAACTTGCATGATTTCATTAGAGGTTTTCATCATAGAAAAGAAACTGAGATCCTAGAATAGCTATAGGAATTGTTTGAAATGATACTTATTTCCTCAGGTTAGATTACTTTTTTTGCCATTTAAACCGGAAACTAAATACACTAATTGAGTGCTTAAATATAAAAAGGTTATTATTTCTTCCTAATTTCTACTGTGGTTCCACTATGAAATAAAAATGTCATCAATTAGACTACTTCAATTTTGCTCTGGAAGAACTATCAATATAAATCAATTGTTTTATTCAGTAATTGTTAAAATAATTTATTCAACACTGAGATGATCATTAATCACTTATAATTCTTTAGTCACTGTGCTAGGTAAGGCAAATATGAAGACTAAAAATATGTGGGCTGTTAGGCAAGCTACCTATAAGTTGGATTTTTGTCAGATATGAGGAACTCACAACTAAGTACTGTCCAGAGATTGAATACCTCTCTCACTGTACCTACTGACTTATCCCTCTAACAAATTGTCAGTTAGCAAGATTGGATTTTTTATTTGGGTCTCTTGTAAATTAAGGACCTGGAGCTAGAAAGAAATGTAGAACTCACCTCAGGCATAAAATTTTAGAGGTCCCTAAAAATCAGAAATCAAGATAAATAATAATTTAAATTCACTATTTAAAATAGTTCAAAATAAATTTAAAAAATCACAGTCAATGAAATAAAAATTCCAAATGGATTGCACACAGCAGTACAATGCAGAACAGTAACAGAGCCTAAGGCAGTAAAGAGAAACTGCAGACTTCTAAAAACACATTTAATCTAGTTTTAGTTTTAGTTTAGGAACTAGCTTGGTTCCAGAACATTAAAGTAGAAGAGGTTGATTTTGAAAATATTATTGATGAATTTGCTTCCAAGAAGTTCAGATAAAATTATAATAAAAACTAAAATAGAATTATCTTGATATAAAAATATTTTAAAACCCTAATATTGCAAATTTTAATATACTGACTTTTAAATTTTAAAATAATTTTCAAATGTTTTTATTATGCCTATTCAGAAGGAAATAGATTCATATTGAACAGATTTTCTCATACATCTTCTGATACCTAAACAACCCCTATGTCTTTATTGAGTTAAGACAGGAGAGAGTCCTTACTGCAATTCACCTTTTCCTGCAAGTTTATATTAACTTCTATAATTTTACTTTGCTTTCTCTGTCTGAACTCACTCAGAAAGCCAACTACTCCTTTCTGTGTTTAGTCCTTTCTATTATCATGTATTGAAAACAACTTAAGGAGATATCATTAAGTGATTTTTTAAAAGATTTTATTTATTTATTCATGAGAGAGGCAGAGAAAGAAGCAGGCTACCCATGGAGCAGAGAGTCCAGTGCAGTAATCAATCCCAGTAACTTGGGATCACTCACTTACCTGAGCTGAAGGCAGGTATTCAGCTGACTGAGCTACCCAGGCACCCTCAGTGAATGTTTGTTAAGGATGGCATCATTCGAATATTAAAGGTGATGCTATGAGAGAGATAGAATATATATTATGCAATTCGTAGGACAAATTTATGTGAAAATATAAGCACAGTGATGGAAAGGAATTATATATTTGGAAAAGCATTTTTTTTATTTTTTTAAAAGATTTAATTTATTTATTTGACAGACAGAGATCACAGGTAGGCAGAAAGGCAGGCAGGGAGAGAAAGGGGGAAGCAGGCTCCCTGCTGAGCAGAGAGCTAGATGTGGGGCTCAATCCCAGGACCCTGGGATCATAACCCAAGCTGAAGGCAGAAGCTTTAACCCACTGAGCCACCCAGGTGCCCCAGGAAAAATAAATTTTTTTTTCAAGTACATGTGAAAGTCTTTCTCTAAGCACTGGAATAATGAAGTGTGTCAATGACTTGATGATGATAAGTCATGAAGAGAATGAATGGATAAAGAATTCAATTATATATTGTTTGGGTGAAAGGAGCTAGTTTGAAAGAAGTAGGATATAAGGGATATTATGCTGTCTAAACTAATCTGATGAAAAAAATTTATAGCACAGAGAAAAAAATATTGGTCAGAAGGGAATATAGTGCCAAAACAGATAAATAAGTAATTCACAGATAACTTAACAGTCATAATCATAATTATCAATATCATCATCATCATAATTGGTACAATTTTTGAGAACCCACGGTGGATCAGAAAGAGTACAAACTATGAAGCATATACAGTGTGGTCAGTTACTACCTTCTCTATTTTTTCATAGAAAAAATAAAAATTCAGAAACATTAAAAACTTTGCTCATGTTAAGAGTCATGTTAAGAGTTGAGATTAGAAACTCAATCTTTATCTACTAATGTCAACGCTAATGCACAACAGAGAGGTATCAAAAGGAATTCACTATCATGTATGAAATTGAACTAGAAGGGTCTTAGTGACTCTTACCAAATGTGTGAACTGATTATAAATACTATATCACCATTATCCTGTGCCATATTAAGAGAACATCAGAAAACATTATCCATTGCATTTTAGGTGAGAAACTTAATCTCTTGAAGGTCTACAATTCTAAGGTCATGCAACTAAATCTAAGGCCATCCAACTCAGGTATTATTTAGAAACTTTCTCTTTTAAGGATTCTGCTGCAACACCACAGAAATTAACTTTGTTCTCTCTTATGTCCTTCATTTCAAGGAAAATTTAGTACTGATTTTAAGCAGAAAGTATGTGATGACCTATTTGTATGTTTTGCTGGCCTCAGTATCCATCCCAAGCTTTGATGTCCTCTCTGCTTTCTTGGTTCTCACCTGTTTGTTTCCTCATATGGTGGTACTAAGTTCATAATAATGAATTTAGTGTGAAATAATTTGTGTGTTCTATCAAAAATTATGCTGGCCCTTAAGAAATTCATTTTACAGTTAAAGGAAGATGTATAGTATAGGTTAAAGAGCAAGAATTTTGTGGTCAAATATCTTTGAATCCTACCTCTGCCATCTTCCAGTTCTAGAATCTTGAGTTATTACTTTAGAAAGCAAAATACAGAACAAAAACTAAACAAAAAACCAACCAACCAACCAACCTCGGGCCTTTAATATCCTCTTCTACAAAATGAATCCTGGTTAGGTTTTTTGTTTTGTTTTGTTTTGTTTTGTTTTTTAAAGATTTTTATTTATTTATTTGACGACAGAGATCACAAGTAGGCAGAGAGGCAGGCAGAGAGAAGGAAACATGTTCCCTGCTGAGCAGAGAGCCCTATGTGGGGCCCGAACCCAGGACCCTGGGATCATGATCTGAGCTGAATGCAGAGGCTTTAACCCACTGAGCCACCCAGGCACCCAGAATCCTGGTTAGTTTTAATGATAATGATTTTATAGCTTCTAACATAATGTCAGGTCATATGCATACATAGTAAACAATAGCTGCTAGTAGTAATAACAACATTACCTATATCAAATTTGTAATGAACTAAAATTTAATAGGCGGTTAGAAAATAAACATAACTTAATATTTATACCAAAGCAAATTCAGCTCAATAGTTTAGCTCATATTTAATCTGAAAACAAAATTATAAACTTCATGTGCAGTCACAAGTAGTCTTTGACTTGATATGTTACTTAGAATCTATCTTGAATTCACGGCATTCTAATCCCATCATATTATTGTTATAAAACAGACTAGAAAAGTTGTTTGAAAACCAGACCAGCAGCATAATTTTCCTTTGGATCACCAGAGAACAAAGGGATATAGTTGCTGTTACAGTAGTTTTATTTGTTTTTAGGTAAACACACGGGCTCTAGAATCATATAGACATAGTATAAATTCCAGCCCTATTCAACAACTTCATGTGTAACTTTGAGCAATTTATTTACTTTATCTCAGACTTTCTTATTGGAGAAGTAAACTATTCTATCATCTATGTCAAAGGATTACTGTGGCATAGATTATGCACATGTAATCATCCTGGGGCACCTGGGTTGTTCAGATGTCTGGTTGAGCATCCGACTCTTGATTTTGGCTTGGTTATGATCTTGGGGTCCTGGGATGGAGTTGCCATGTCTGGCTCCAAGTTCAGCATGGGGTCTGCCCCTCTCCCTATGCTCTTTCCCTTTTCTCTCTTGTGCTCTCTGTCTTAAAGAAATAAATAAATCTTAAATGTGTATATATATCTATATATAGGTATATAGATACATATGGATATAGATATCATCATCTCTGGCACTTCAGCATCACCATCAACATCCTTCTAAGTATTGTTATCAGTGTTGCATGTCTGAACTTGTGACTATTTCAGATTAATATGCAAATGAATTATAATTGACCAGATATGATTTTTTAAATGGTGCCTTCCTAAATAATACATAAAAATTTCAGGAATAAAGCAATCTACTTTATAAAATATAGTGATTGGATCATTTATTTAGCTGCTCTAGCTGGGGGGAAAAAAACAGTTTGGATAACTCCTAAGCCTGTTTAAACACTTGATTTCTTTCATTCCCAAATGAATGTTTCATTAACAAAAGATGGGTGCATTAAGGTATTCATTTACTTGTAAGCAGATACTTCATTACATAAGGTTTCTACTGGCTTAATTAACTTTCTATTTTACAAGACCTGCAAAATATAGTCATCTCCCAAGCCTTCAAACAAATATTAAATATTATGAGTTTTTCATTTCTTTATTTTTTTCCAGTCACTTAAAATATTATAAATTGAATTGAATAGTTTTTTAGTGCCATCAATTTTTAAAACCCATATAGATAACTTTTTATCCCTATGTTAGCATAGATTGTATTCTGATTTCAGAAATTGCTGATTTTGAATGTATCTGGATATTTTCACACAATCATCATAAAATGAGGAAAATCATGATTTCAGGGCCCATATTACTGTTTTTCACACAAAGAGAAATTCAAGCAGGTTTAATTGAGTGTCTAAAATATGCTACGGAGATATGGTAGATGCTGGAGCATTATATTTCCATGTTATACACTTGACATTAGCATTTTCTTTTTCTTTCCTTTTTTTTGTTTGTTTGTTTTCAGATGTACAAATTAATGATTCAACATTTATATACAACGCCCAGTGCTCATCACAGCAACTACACTCCTTAATACCCATATCCCTCCCCAAATCCCTTTTGCTAACCATCAGTTTGTCCTCTATCATTAAGAATCTGTTTCCTGTTTTGTCTATCTCCCTTTTTCCCCTATGATTGATTGTTTGTTTGTTTGTTTTAATTACACATATGAGTGAAATTATATGGTATTTTTCTTTCTCTGTCTGACTTATTTCACTTAGCATGATACTCTAGCTCCATCCAGGTCATTGAAAATAGCAAGATTTCATTCTTTTTTATGGCTGAGTAACATTTATATTAATATTAATACTGTATTAGTATAGTAATATAGCAAAGTAATAATTATATATATGAAATGGTGTGTATGCTATCAAAATTTATGCTGCTTTTTAAGATACACACACACACACACACACACACACTTCTTTATCCATTCATCGGTTGATGGACATTTGGGCTCTTTTCATAATTTACCTATTGTTGACAATGCTGCTATAAAGATAGAGGTGTATGCATCTTTTCACATGGGTATTTTTTAATCCTTTGGGCAAATATGTAGTAGTGCAATTGCTGGATGAGAGGTAGGTTTTATTTTTAAGATTTTAAGGAAACTCCACACTGTTTCCCAGACTGGGTGCATAAGTTTGCTGTCCTTCTAACAGCATAAGGGGGTTCCCCTTTTACCTCATCTTCACCAGCACCTGCTATTTCTTGTATTGTTGATTTTAGTCATTCTGACAAGTGTGAAGTGATATCTCTTTGTAGATTTGATTGGTATTTCCCTGATGATCAGTGATGTTGAGCATCTTTTCATGTGTCTGTTGGCCATCTGGATATCTTCTTTGGAAAAATGTCTATTCATGTCTTCTGCCCATTTTTTAACTGAATTACTTGTTTTTGGGTGTTGAGTTTTGTAAATTTTCTATACTTTAGAGACTTTTTATCTAATATGTCATTTGTAAATATATTCTCCTATTCTGTAGGTTGCCTTTTGGTTTTGTTTGTTGTTTCCTTCACTGTGCATAACTTCTTATGTTTTTTTTTTAATATTTAATTTATTTATTTGACAGAGAGAGAGATCACAAGTAGGCAGAGAGGCAGGCAGAGAGAGAGGGGGAAGAAGGCTCCCTCTGAGCAGAGAGGCCAATGAGGGCTCGATCCCAGGACCCTGAGGTCATGCATGACCTGAGTCAAAGGTAGAGGCTTAACCCACTGAGACACCTAGGTACCCCAGCTATTTATCATGATGAAGTCCCAATAGTTTATTTTTGCTTTTGTTTCCATTGCCTCTGGGACTTACCTAGGAAAAAAAGAAAATTGCAAGGCCAATGTCAAAGAGTAACTGCCTGTGTTCTCCTCTAGGATTTTGATGGTTTCCTATCTCATATTTAGGTCTTTCATCCATTTTGAATTTAGTTTTGTGTATGGTATAGTAAAGTCACCCAGTTTTATTCTTTTCCATGTTACTGTCCAGTTTTCCAAGCACCATTTTTTGAAGAGATTGTCTTTCTTCCATTGGATATTCTTTCCTCTTTTGTCAATAGTCCATTGACCATAAAACTGTGCGTTCATCTCTGGGTTTTCTGCTTTATTCCATTGATCTAGCTGTCTTTTTCTGTGCAAGTACTGTGTTGTACTTTTTCTGTGCTAAAGGCTTAATTCTTCAATAAAAAAGTAAATGACTATTTTAATTAAACATGTAACATTTTTATATTTTATATTAACATTTTGACAATCACTAATTCTTTTTCTTTTATTTAACCACTAATTCATTTCAGTTCATATGTATTTTTGTATATAAATAAAGTGTAGTAGAATTGCTCTACAAACTCAAAGCATCATTTATGGTCTACAGGATAAAAAGCCCCTTTCAATAGTAAAAGAGTCACATCTGGCAACTATGTTCTGTTTTGATTATATATATATATATATATATATATATAGAGAGAGAGAGAGAGAGAGAGAGAGCGAGAGAGAGCAGGAAAATAAAATCAAATGCCTACAACTGCTTCTGTATTTCTTCTGAGCTTTAGATATTTTTTCTGAAACTTAACCAAATAAATAGTTTCTTTCTTTTTTTTTTTTTTTTTTTAGGGAAGTCCAGGAGGTTAGGCTGCTTCTCTTTGAGCCGCTTCTTGGGTTGGCAGGATGCCTCTTCGGCTGGACTGGGCTCAGTGGCACCTGAGACAGCTGGCGTGCCAACTCCCAGGCAAATAAATAGTTTCTTGAGCTTCCTGCTCTAAAGACCCCAAAAAGGATCTTTCTATTATTAACTACCAGGGTCAGCTTTTTTAGCCCTGGTTGACTTTTGAGTTCATTTTTCTGTCTTATTCAAAGCCTCTGGGACTCACTCTGCTTCCTTTTCTCTTTATTACTCTCATCTTCGACTCTATACATTGGCATGTCTAACTACCAGGACCAGCTCTAATATAGGAATCTATCTCCTATTTTGGCTGTGTGTGTGTGTTGTTGTTGTTTGTTTTTGCTTGTTTTGTTTTGTTTTCTGCTAATGAAAAAAGGTATCTAGAAGGTCATTTTTCTACATTACTGGTATTATGGTCACATTTCTCTTCCTTTTCTAAATTAAATTAAAATCACATGGAATACCTAAATCACAGATAAATTAAAGATGCTTAACATTATTTTTTAGATCAGATTCTACCTTAAATAATAAATAAGGAAACAAACAAAAAATTAAAAGCAACAACATCAACAAGTCCATCCAAATCCAGAGGCTTATAAAGTTCCCAAAAATCTTGCATCTGACTTCTTAGTGCCCATTTATAGTGGCCTGGGGTTGTGATTCTACTGGGCCAGGGTCTGCTTTGCTCTGTGTTGCTTCACTGTGCCATATGGAAAGCTGCTCAAGTATTTCTCATCTTGAGACTCAACTGTGGCGTTCATATTTAGGGGAGGTAGGATTTTTCTTCTTAATATCAAACTAAAAATCAAAACCCTGTTGTGTGTTTTTTTTTTTTTTTCAAGAGGCTTATTTTTAACTCTTGAAACACAAATAGTTAATTCTATCACTTTTTCCTGAATGGTGGATCTAGTACTTTTCTTCTAATGGTGGTAATCTTTAAGTCTGAAAGCTCCTTTTAAGGACAGGTATCCTTAATTTCTATAATAGCTCCACAAAATGAGTTTCTTTCAATGTTTTAAGGTGAAAGAAGAAGGTGGGAACCAGTGTGTGTTTATTCTTTACTAAAGAATTCTGCTGCAATATAAAATCAAAACAAACAAGCAAAAAAAGATTTTTGTTTTAAGGCTTTTAATTTTATATGTAATGGAAATGTATAAAAGGTTAGTTAGTTTCAAGAGTATCATTACTGCAGTAAGGACGAGTTTAGTGTTTAAGTGAATGACTTTTGGTGTTGAAAGATAGATTTTCAACTGCTCTCTCACTAACTATTACCCAAAGCAAAATGATTAAATATCTTTTACTTGGTTCCTTAGTGCATAAAACTGATATTACTTCACTCAGTCTTGGATTCTAATTACATTATTTTATTTATTCCTAAGTCACATGGCTTAATTCTTTCATATATTAACATCTCTGGAAGATGCCTTCTACAATATATATGTGAGAAAAGAATTGTGGAATAACTTACTTGGCAAAAATATAACATCCTATAATTTGCTAAAATATGATATATGAGAGGGAAAGGGCAAGATGACAAAAGAGTGGAGGACTCTATTTCAACCAGTCCTCTGAATTGAGCTAAATATCTACCAGTGCACTCTGGAAACCCATGAAATCAGCCTGAGATGTAAGGCCATACATGTCTGGATCTCTACAAGGGCAGAGGATCATCAGTGGAGAGGTACAGAGGAGTTGGGAGTGCGTAGACAGATATCAAAGGATAAACAGAAGGGGGAGGGAGCCACAAGTGAGACATTAGAAAGTAATGCCTTAGTATAAAGGTGCCCTGCACTTGGGGACCAGCAATAGCTTGGAGACTGGTGGCTGTGCGATGGGAAGGGACTGATAAAAGCACTCAAACAGAACAAAGGGACTTAATGGACAAGTGTGGGACTAGGCAGCAGCAGGTGTGGACCTAATCCCATGGTCCCAGGACCAGCCACAGCCACTGCCTTCCTGTGTCTGAGAGGACATGGAACAAACTTGAGTCAGCAGTCCCTAGGGCTTGTGGCTGCAACCTCTACCACAGCAGCACCTCTGCCTCTGATGTGGCTGAGAGGACTTGGCATGGACTTGAGTCCATGGTCCTGGGAACAGCAGCTGCCAGGACTGGACTTACCCAGACCAGTATCACTCATGGTTTTGGTGGCATGGGGGTACACAGACAAGCAAAGGCTTCTAGTGACTACTGAGATGGTGGCTGGGGGTGCACACCACTTGTGGGAGGCTGTGGTATTCAATGGGGCTTGCAGAGGGGGAGTTTGTATTTTCTGGACCACTCAGAAAGGAGCAAAGTGTGGCTTATCTATGAGGTGGAGGCCTGGTGCTGACAGTTTACTTTGCTCTGACCCTCTGAAAAGGCACAGAAAAGCCACCAGAAAACAAAAGCTCCAGAGAACAAAAGACCAAAAAACTGGCTTCCATGGAGCCCAACCCCTTAAGACCTGGCAGGGCAACTCCACCCAAGCAGGATTGACTGAAAAACAATGTGGCAGGCCCCTCCCCCAGAATACAAGCTGAAAGAACAAGAAGACAACCACCACAGGGTCCCCATAAAACTGTAAAACCCCAACACCATGGGAAAACAGTATATTAAGTTCTTAGTACTGCCTCACAGCCTGTGTATTTCTTAAATACAATTCTCTATCTCTTTTTAATTCTTTGTCATAATTCTTCCGCTTTTATATTTTTTACCTACTTGTATTTCAACTAGATGTTTAATACACCATATTCCATAGTAACTATTTTATGTGAATTTTTTTATCCATATACTTTTTTTGTTTTCTTTTTTATAAATATATATAATATGTATATGTATGTGTGTGTGTGTGTGTGTGTATATACACACATAGTCCTTTTCTGCCTGTTCAATATTGCCTTTATAAACACCAGTTTTAATTTCCCTGTATCTCTGGAAAGTTGAGTCCTCTAACAAAGATAACAAGATACACCCAGGAAGTACTGAAATACACTTCTCACTCACATTGAAGGATTATAACCTCCTTCCTGTCACTCCCCCTTTTTATTTTGTTTTTCTTTTTCCTTTGTCAGTCTTTTTGTTTGTTAGTGTGTTTTAGTTTTTGTAGTTTACAAATCTTATTCATGGGGCTCATTTTGACTGAGTGTCTTTTCTTGTTTACTTTTCTTTCCTTTCTTTTTGGCAATGACTTCCATTTGCTCCAAAACTTCCCAGGGTTCACCTTGTCTGGATTGTGGTTGATATTTTCAGCTACACATCCCCTTAAACACAACTCAACAGAATGACAAGGAGGTGGAATTTGCAACAAAGAAAACATGCAGAGACAATGGCTTCTCCAACAGATCCAATGGATACAGATCTAAGGAAAATGGCAGATATAGACTTTGGGGTAATAGTTATGAAGACAATAGTCAGGCTAGAGAAAACTATTAATGACAATATAGATTTGTTAAGGACAGAGTGAGAGCAAATCTGGCAGAACTTAAAAATGTTATCAATGAGATCCAATCTAATCTAGATACTCTGACACTTAAGGTAAATGAGGCAAAATATCAAGTTAGTGATCTAGAAGACAAACTGATAGAAAAGAAGGATCAGGAGGGGGCCTGGAACAAACAGTTTAGAACCCATAAAAACAGAATTAGAGAAATAAATTATGCCATGAAACATTCCAATGTCAGAATTATGAGAATCCCTGAGGGGATGGAGAGAGTGAGTGACTAAATCCTAGTAAGAATTTCCCTAATCTGGGAAATGGAACAAATGTTAATGTCCTAGAGTCAGAGAGGACACATGCAATATCAATGAGGGTAAACAAACCCCCCAGAATGTTAAAGTGAAAGTTCCCTATCTTAGAACCAAGGAAACCATTTTAAGGGCAGCCAGAGGGAAGAGATTCTTTACATAGAGAGGGAAGAACATCAGAATAATATCAGACCTTCCAAAGAGACCTGGCAAGCCAGAAAGTTCTGGCAAGACATATTCAGAGCACTAAATGAGAAGAACAGGCATCCAGGAATTCTTTATCTGACAAGGCTGTCATTCAGAATAGATGAAGAGATAAGAAACTTCCAGGATGGCAGACTGAAAGAATATGTGACCACTAAGCTGGCCATGTAAGTATTAAGGGGGGGATTCTATAAAAAGAGACCCCAAGAGTGATACAGAATAGAGACATATAGAGACAATCCATAGAAACAAGGACTTCACAGTCACCATGATGAAAATAAAGTCTTATCTGTCAATAATCACTCTCAATATGAATGGCCTAAAAGCTCCCATAAAATGGCACAGGTTTGCACTTTTAAAAACTCAGGACCCATTCATATCCTGTCTACAAGACACTCATTTTGAACCTAAAGATAAATCCAGACTGAAAGTGAAGGGATGGAGAGTCATCTTTAATGCCAATGGACCTCAAAAGAAAACTGGGGTAGTAATTCTCATATCAGACAATTTATATTTTAAGATTGTAGTTAAAGATGCAGAAAAACACTCTCATTTTTAAGTGGTCTATCCAACAATAATATCTAACAATTGTAAATATCAATGCCCCCAACATGGGAGCAGCCAACTACATAAGCCAACTGTTAACAAAAATAAAGGGACATATTGATAATAATTCCTTAATTGTAGGGGATCTTAACATGCCACTCTCAACAGACAGATCATCTAAGTAGATAATCAACAAAGAAACAATAGCTTTGAATGAAACACTGGACCAGATGGACCTCACAGATATATACATATATAGTATGTATATACTATATATATACTGAATATATAGAATATATATAGTATATATATACTATATATAAAGAATATAAAGTATATACAGAATATATATACAGATATATACAGAACATTCCACCCTAAAACAACAGAATACTTATTCTTGTTAAGTGCACATGGAACTTTTTCCAGAATAGACCATATACTGGGTCACAAATAAGGTCTCAAATGATAGCAAATTATTGAGATTATTCCCTGCATATTTTCAGATGCTTGGGAACTGGTACTCAACCACAAGATAGTTTGGGAGAAATTGAAATAGTTGAAAGCTAAAGACTGTCCTCCTTGAGAAAGATTAGATCAACCAGAAAGTCAGAGAAGAACTTAAACAATTCATGGAAACCAATAATAATGAAGGCACATTGGTCGAGTACGTAAGGGATACGACAAAAGTGGTCCTAATGGGGAAATACATAGCCTCCAAGCCTCACTCAAAAAAATGAAAAATTCCTAATACACAAACTCTCTTTACACCTCACATAACTGAACAATCAAAAACAAATTAACCCTACCTATGCACAAGAAGAGAAATAATTAAGATTAGAGCAGAAATCAATAAATTAAAAACCAGAGACACAGTAGAACACATCAATAAAACTAGAAGCTGGTTCTTTGAAAGAATTAATAAGACTGATAAACTACTGTCCAGCCTAATCCAAAAGAAAAGAGAAAGGACCCAAATTAATACAATTTATGAATAAAGAGGGAGAGATCATGACTAACACCAAGGAAATAGAAACAGTAATCAGAAATTACTATCAACAGCTGTATACCAATAAGTTAAGCAAACTAGAGGAAATAGATGAATTCCTGGAAACCTATAAACTTCGAAGACTGAAACAGGAAGAAATTGGCAACCTGAATAGACCAGAATCTAATAATGAGATTGAAGCAATGATCAAAAAATCCCAAAAAAACAGGAGTCCAGGATTTGATGGGTTCCCTGGGGAATTCTACCAAACATTCAAAGAAGAAATAATTCCTGAAGCTTTTTCCAAAAATAGAAACAGTAGGAAAACGTTCTGAGGCCAGCATCACCTTGATCCCCAAACCAGGTAAAGACACTTTCAAAAAGAAGAATTTCAGACCAATATCCCTAATAAATATAGATGCCAAGGTTCTTGATAAGATCCTAGCTAATAGGATCCAACAGTACATTAAAAGTATTGTCCACCATGACCAGGTGGGATTTATCCCTGGGATACAAGCATGGTTCAACATTCACAAATCAATCAATGTGATAGAACAAATCGGTAAGAGAAGAGAAATGAACCACATGGTCCTCTCAATTGATGCAGAAAAAGCATTTGACAAAATACAGCATCCTTTCCTAATTAAAACTCTTCAGAGTACAGGGATAGAAGGAACATTCCTCGATTTCATAAAATACTTCTATGAAAAACCCACAGCAAATATCATTCTCAATGGGGAAAAGCTGAGAATTGTCCCTTAAGATCAGGAACATGGGAAGGATGCCCATTCTCACCACTATGTTCAACATAGTACTAAAAGTCCTATCAAAAGCAATCAGACAACAACAACATCAAATAAATAAAAGATTCAAATTGGCAAAGAAGAAGTCAAACTCTCTCTCTTCACAGATGATATGATACTTTATGTGGAAAACCCAAAAGGCTCCACTGACAAATTTCTAGAACTTATACAGCAATTCAGTAATGTGGCAGGATACAAAATCAATGCACAGAAATCAGTTTCTTTTTTTTTTTTTCTTTTTTAAGATTTTATTTATTGGGACACCTGGGTGGCTCAGTGGGTTAAAGCCTCTGCCTTCTGCTCAGGTCATGATCTCAGGATCCTGGGATAGAGCCCCACATAGGGCTCTCTGCTCAGTGGGGAGCCTGCTTCCCTCTACCCTCCTCTCTTAAAAAAAAAGATTTTATTTATTTATTTGGCAGAGAGAGAGATCACAAGTAGACAGAGCAGCAGGCAGAGAGAGGGGGGATTCAGCCTCTCCGCTGAGCAGAGAGCCCAATATGGGGCCAGATCCTAGGACACTGAGATCATGACCTGAGCCAAAGGCAGAGGCTTAATTCACTGAGTCACCCAGGTGCCCCATCAGTTGCTCTCTAATACACTAAATGAAACTGTAGAAAGGGAAACTAAAGAAATTGATTGCATTTACAATAGAACCAAAACCTATGAGATACCTTGGAATAAACGTAACCAAGAAGGCAAAGAATCTATACTCTAGGAACTATAGAACACTCTTGAGAGAAATTGAAGACACAAAAAGATGGAAAATACATTCCATGTTCATGGATCAGAAGAGTAAACATTGTTAAAATGTATATGCTGCCCAGAGCAATCTATACTTTCAACACCATCCTAATCAAAATATCCTTGGCATTTTTCAACGTGCTGGAACAAACAATTAAAAAATTTGTATGGAACCAGAAAAGACCCCAAATCTCCAAGAAATGTTGAAAAAGAAAAAAAGCTGGGGCATCACATTGCCTGACTTAAAGCTTTATTACAAACCTCTGGTCATCAAGACAGCATTGTACTGGCACAAACACAGACACAAAGACCAATGGAACAGAATATAAAGCCTAGATATGGACCCTCAACTCTATGATCAAATAATCTTTGAGAAAGCAGGAAAAAATATCCAATGGAAAAAAGACAGTGTCTTCAATAAATGCTGCTAGGAAAATTGGATAGCTATACACAGAAAAATGATACTAGACCATTCTCTTACACCATACACAAAGATAAACTCAAAATGGCTGAAAGACCTCAATATGAGACAGGAATCCATCAACATCCTAGAGGGAGAACATAGGCACTAACCTCTTTAACATAGGCCACAGCAACATCTTTAAAGACATGTCTCCAAAGGCAAGGGGAGGAAAAAAAAAAAAAAAAAAAAAAGCAAAAATGAAGTTTTGGGACTTAGTCAAGATAAAAAGCTTTTGTACAACAAAGGAAAAAGACAACAGAACAAAGAGGCAATCCACAGAATGAGAAAAATATTTGCAAGTGACACTACAGACAAAGCGCTGATATCCAAGATCTATAAATAATTTCACAAACTCAACACCTACAAAACAGATAATCACATTAAAAAAAATGGGCAGAAGACATAAACAGACACCAAACATTACATACAAATGGCTAACAGACACATGAAAAAATGTTCATCATCAGTAGCCATCAGGGAAATTCAAATCAAAACCACATTGAGATACCACCATACACCAGTTAGAAAAGGAAACATTAACAAGGCAAGAAACAAGTACGGTTGGACTGAATGTGGAGAAAGGGGAACCCTCTTACACTGTTGGTGGGAATGCATGTTGGTGCAGTCACTTTGGAAAACAAACAAAAAATTAAAAATAGAACTATTCTATGACCTGGCAATAGCGCTACTGGGTATTTACCCCAAAGACATAGATGTAGTGAAAAGAAGAGCCATATGGACCCCAATGTTCATAGCAACAATGTCCATAAGAGCCAAACTGTGGAAAGAGCTGAGATGCTCTTCAAGGGATGAATGGATAAAGAAGATGTCTTCCATATATATAATGGAACATTACTCAGGCAATAGAAATGATGAATACCCAACTTTTGCATCAACATGGATGGGACTAGAGGAATTATGCTGAGTGAAATAAGTCAAGCAGAGAAAATCAATTATTATATGTTTTACTTACTTGTAGAACATAAGGAATAACATGGAGGATATTAGGAGCAGGAAGAGAAAAATGAAGGGGGGGTTGCCAGGGAAGACAAACCATGAAAGTCCATGGACTCCAAGAAACAAACATAGGGTTTTAGAGAGGGGGTGAATGGGAGGATGTGTTGGCCCAGTGATGGGTATATACGTATTGTGTGGAGCACTGTTTATGTATTGTTATACATAAACAATGAATCTTGGAATACTACATCAAAAACTAATGACATACAATATGGTGATTAACATAACATAATAAAAAATACAATTCTAAATAAATATTCATAGTGGTAGGCTTCTGTTAGAATGTAAATGAGAAAGAAGGGGTGCCTAGGTGGCTCAGTCATTGAGTATCTCCCTTCTGCTTAGGTCATGATCCCAGGTTTTTGGGATCAAACCCCGAATTGGGCGTCCTGTTCAGAAGCAAACCTGCATCTTCCTCTCCCACTCTCCCTGCTTGTGTTCCCTCTCTCACTGTATCTCTCTCTGTCAAATAAATAAATAAATATTTTTAAAAAATGAATGAGAAAGAAAAATCAGAAAAATTTGAAGATATGGGCAAGTTCTCAATATGGAGAATATTGGGGGAAGGTGTTAGAATGGGATATGTATAGTCCCCTAAATGGGGACTAGGGTAAGTACAGAGCTCATAGTCATGTGGTGGGTTTGTAGAGGAAGGTGTGAATGAGGAATAACCTAAGAGACCTAGGCATCTTTTTGATGTTTTATAAAAGGAGGGAAAAAATGTTGAAATTATTCCTAATATCTTTGAGTATCTTTGAGGCAGAATATGAGGCACTGGAGAAGTAGGTGTCTTGATAGGTCATGCAGTATCCACCCTGTCTTCTCCTTAGCTTCTGTTGATAAAGGTCTCCAGGTTACAACATGAATGATACAACTAAACATCAGGGTCCACTCTTTGACTCTTACTAGTAAAAGCATCAACTACATATTTTCCATTTAATTTATTGATTTAGATAAACTAAAATAATACTGCCTGTTCTAAACAGATAGTGAAGCAGTAGAGAAGAAATTAAGAAAACGATCTCATTTGTAATTGCACCAAAATAGTAAGATATGTAGAAATAAACCTAATCAAAGAGGTAAAAGACCTATACTCTGAAATCTATAAAATACTAACAAAAGAAATTGAAGATGACACAAAGAAATGGAAAGATATTCTATGCTCATTGATTGGGAGAACAAATTTTTTTTTTAATATTTTATCTATTTGACAGACATTACAAGTAGGCGGGTGGGGGGGGAAGGCTCCCTGTTGAGCAAAGAGACAGAAGCAGGGATCGACCCAGGGCCCTAGGATCATGACCCAAGTTGAAGGCAGAAGCTTTAACCCACTGAGCCACCCAGGCACCCTGGAAGAACAAATATTGTTAAAATGTCTGTATTACCAAAAGAAATCTACACATTTAGCATAATCCCTATCAAAATATCACCAGCATTTTTCACAGAACTAGAAGAAACAATGCTAAAATTTGTATGGAACCAGAGAAGAACCCAAGTGGCCAAAGCAGTTTGTAAAAGAAAAGCAAAGCTGAAGGCATCACAATTCCAGACTTCAAGTTATATTACAAAGCTGTAGTTATCAAAACTGTGATACTGGCACAAAAACAGACACATAGGTCAATGAAACAGAATAGAAAACCCAGAAATAAACCCACCATTACACGGTCAACTAACTTTCAACAAAGCAGGAAAGAATATCCAATGGAAAAAAAAAGATAGTTTCTTCAATGAATAATGTTGGGAAAACTAGAAAGCCACATGCAAAAGATTGAAATTTGACCACTTTTTTTAATACTATACCCAAAAATAATTCAAATGGGTGAAAGACCTAAATTTGGGACAGGAAATCATCAAAATCCTGAAAGAAAGAACAGGCAGTAACTTCTCTGACATTGGTCATGACAACTTTTTTTTTTTTTTCCCCCTAAATAAGTCTCCAGAGGCAAGGGAAACAAAAGCAAAAATGAACTATTGGGATTTCACCCAGGTTAAAAACAACAACAAACTTATGCATAGACAAGGAAATAATCAACAAAACTAAAGTCAACTTACAGAATGGGAGAAGATTTTTGCAAATGACATATTTGTTAAAGGGTTAGTATCAAAATATATGAAGAACTTATAGAACTCAACATCCCCAAAACAATCCAATGAAAAAATCGTTAGAAAACATGAACAGATATTTCTCCAAAGAAGACATCCAGATGGCCAATAAACACATGAACAGATGTTGAACATCATTTATTATCAGAGAAATGCAAATCAAAATTACAATGAGATATCACCTCACATCTGCCAAGATAGCTAAAATCAACAACACAAGAAGAAGAAACAGGTGTTGGCAAAGGTATGGAGAAATGCAAAAGCCCTCTAGAAAACAGTACGGAGTGTCTACAAAAGGTTAAAAACAAACAAACAAACAAACAAATAAACAAAACTCCCCTATGATCCTGCAATCACACTACTGGGTATTTACTCAAAGAATACAAAACACTAATTCAAAGAGATACATGCCGTATTATCAACTGCAGTTTTATCAACAATAGCCAAATTATAGTAGCAACCCAAGGGTTCATTGACCAATGAATGGATTAAAGATATGGTATATATATTAATGGAACCTTATTCAACCATAATAAAGAATGACATTTTGCCATTTCAATGGCATGGTTGGAGCTAGAGAGTATTATGCTAAGCAAAATAAGTCGATCAGAGAAAGATAAATAGTACATGATCTTACACATATGTGGAATTTAAGAAATAAAACAAATAAACAGAAAAAAGAGAGGGAAAGAGAGAAAGAAACCATGAAACAGATTCTAGCTAAGGAGAACAAACTGATTGTTAACAGATGGAGGGATGAGTTAAATTGGTGATGGGTATTATGGAGAACACCTGTGATGCATAGCAGTTGATGTATGGAATTTTTGAATCACTATATTGTACACCTGAAACTAATAAAACACTGTATGTTAACTAGAATTAAACAACAACAACAAAAACAAGCTTTGTGGATTAGACCACATTTCCTTTTAATATTTGTTGTTATCCCATAGACAGTGATACAGTTTTCCCTAGCTAGAAAGTAATATATATATTTTTTCCTTCACTTTATTTTGATAAAGTGCTTATGTAGGAACTTGGTTGAGATTTGTTTGCAAAGGTATATACATATATAAATTTTTACTGCATTATGATTAGAAAATATGGTTTCCAAAATTTCTATATTTAAAATATTCTTCAGTTTTTTGTTTTTTTGGTTTTTTTTTGGTATGGAAACAAAGAAAAACCAAAAACTATCCATGAGTAATGCTTTTACATGTCTATATATTTAATTGAATCTGTTGATTTGGGGATTATTTACTACTTTTATTTTTGTACTTACCAAATATATTTGATTTTAAATAACATATATGTATAATTATAGATATAATTGCATTTTATCTAATTTTCATTGACTTCTGACAAATTTAGCAATATATAATGTGTAGTCATGTTATCCATGGATATTTACTTATGGCAATTGCATATTCATAAAGGTGTATCTATTATTTTACAAAACATTTTTTTCTTTCTGAGAATTTTTAACCTGTAATGGCACTCTATTTGATCCAAATATTGCTAACCCTAGTTTTGGGATATTTTCATTTGTCTGGAAACTCTTTAATTCACACACTAGTTTCAACTTTATTCTTTTAAATATATATTTTTTCCTGTTATTCAATTTATTTATTTTCAGAAAAACAGTATTCATTATTTTTTTTCACCACACCCAGTGCTCCATGCAAGCTGTGCCCTCTATAATACCCACCACCTGGTACCCCAACCTCCCACCCCCCCACCACTTCAAACCCCTCAGATTGTTTTTCAGAGTCCATAGTCTCTCATGGTTCATCTCCCCTTCCAATTTACCCAAAAGCACATACCCTCCCCAATGTCCATAACCCTACCCCCCTTCTCCCAACCCCCCTCCCCCCAGCAACCCACAGTTTGTTTCGTGAGATTAAGAGTCACTTATGGTTTGTCTCCCTCCCTATCCCATCTTGTTTCATGGATTCTTCTCCTACCCACTTAAGCCCCCATGTTGCATCACCACTCCCTCATATCAGGGAGATCATATGATAGTTGTCTTTCTCCGCTTGACTTATTTCGCTAAGCATGATACGCTCTAGTTCCATCCATGTTGTCGCAAATGGCAAGATTTCGTTTCTTTTGATGGCTGCATAGTATTCCATTGTGTATATATACCACCTCTTCTTGATCCATTCATCTGTTGATGGACATCTAGGTTCTTTCCATAGTTTGGCTATTGTGGACATTGCTGCTATAAACATTCGGGTGCACGTGCCCCTTTGGATCACTACGTTTGTATCTTTAGGGTAAATTCCCAGTAGTGCAATTGCTGGGTCATAGGGAAGTTCTATTTTCAACATTTTGAGGAACCTCCATGCTGTTTTCCAGAGTAGTTGCACCAGCTTGCATTCCCACCAACAGTGTAGGAGGGTTCCCCTTTCTCCGCATCCTCGCCAGCATCTGTCATTTCCTGACTTGTTGGTTTTAGCCATTCTGACTGGTGTGAGGTGATATCTCATTGTGGTTTTGATTTGTATTTCCCTGATGCCGAGTGATATGGATCACTTTTTCATGTGTCTGTTGGCCATCTGGATGTCTTCTTTGCAGAAACGTCTGTTCATGTCCTCTGCCCATTTCTTGATTGGATTATTTGTTCTTTGGGTGTTGAGTTTGTTAAGTTCTTTATAGATTTTGGACACTAGTCCTTTATCTGATATGTCGTTTGCAAATATCTTCTCCCATTCTGTCAGTTGTCTTTTGGTTTTGTTAACTGTTTCCTTTGCTGTGCAAAAGCTTTTGATTTTGATGAAATCCCAAAAGTTCATTTTTGCCCTTGCTTCCCTTGCCTTCCTTTCCCTTCCCTTCCCATGTTCCTAGGAAGATGTTGCTGCGGCTGAGGTCGAAGAGGTTGCTGCCTGTGTTCTCCTCAAGGATTTTGATGGATTCTATTCTTTTAAATGCCTTTCTTTTATAATGCCTTTATTGCTTATGTTTCATAAACCAAATGAACAAAACTTCATTGTTTTCATTTTATTATTTTTTAAATTTATTTCCAAATCTGTAACTAATTTGATTAAGTTGGTATGTATTTTTTCCCTTCTGTAGAAGTTTTTTTTCTACTTTTGCACTTTATCAGTTAACATTATTATGCAATTTCATGGTGCATCTTAACAAACAAAACATATATGTATTACATGAAGACATAGCAATTGTTCCCTCACTGTTTCCACTCACCAAGTAAATTGAAGCTTTTGAACAGTTGCATGCTTCCAGTATCTTCCACTCTAGTTGCATGCAATAACAACAGCTAGCATTACAGAAGACTGAATGCAGGTCAAGTTCTGGTCTCTGAACTTTACATATAATAACACATTCAATAATCACCAAAGCCCTAAGAAATGGACTCTGTCATTATCCATAGTAAAATTAAAACTCAATGACAGCATGGGTTTCTGTTGTTTTGTTTACAAATATATTCTAAGTACTGGAACAGTGACTGGTATATAGTTAGGTTAAAAAATATTTCTTTAAATAAACACATCCACAATTTTACTAATGTGGAAAATGATAGAACAAAGAGGTTTCATGATTATTAATTTCACCACCAATAATTAGTAGAATTTAGACTGAAGACCAGGAACTTTTGTGTTAAGAGTCTATGCTCTTAGTCATTATAACTTTTTTTTTAAGATTTTATTTATTTATTTGACAGAGAAAGAAAGATAGCACAAGCAAGCAAAGGGAGAGGGAGAAGCAGGCTCGGCAGGATCCCCACTGGGTGCTTGAGCCTAGGACCCTGAGATCGTGATTTGAACTGAAGGCAGATTCTTAACTGACTGAGACACTTAGAAGCCCACCATTATACTTTTGGAAGAGTCTTGTTTTTTTGTTTTGTTTTTTTTGTTTGTTTGTTTGTTTTTTAGTTTTTTTCCTCTCCCATAAACAAAAGGAAATGTTTTCTCAAAATAGTTTAAAAATTTTACTTTCAGAATGTCTATTCTCTTCCAAAACACCATTTTAATCCAGTAATATTATATATTCCCAGTCAATGTATCATTATCAAGACCTTTCCTAGGACCCACTGCTTTCTTGTCACTGCTCTCAAGGGTCTCTTTACATCCAGCCTAAGTGCACCTGAGGTCTTGGCAGAAATGGATGGCTTGGTGCTGTAATTGATGTTGTAAGTGGAGTGTGGAGTTACTGTTAGAAAATGTACTGTAAACCCTAGGAGTGATTGTGGGAGCAACCTAAATATCAGCAGCATTCCTGTTTTCAGGCTGTTGAATGCAATGTTCCGATAGGAACAGGATCACATCATATCATGGGGCAGGGCATAGAGAAGGAGCTATGAAAGAAAGCAAACCTCAACTTCCCTTCCTAACTCCAGCAATTGCTAGCACAGACATTCCTTTTGTCCCTTATCCCATTATTGCCTCTCTGTGTGCCCATCAGTAGGGGAAGGTGCAGGCCTGCTTTCTGGCTTAGAGATAATGACCATCCCTTGTTATTCCTTTCCCATGTTTTGATACATTTGTCCTTGCTTTGCTGATATAAATGAATAAATAAATAAATAAATAGCTATGTGTAGAATTCAGCTGTTGCTACTCTCCCTTATAGAGGCAGCCCTGCGTGGCCCCTCAGATTGGTGTCTGAGAGTATCATTTCTGTGCACAAAAACAGTGGACGGTTTTTGCCACCACTTCTATTCTCTTCTCAAGCCTCCTGGGTATGGGCAAAAATAGGGACCAAAGAGATAGTTCAAAGGAAATATATAACCCATAAAGGCTAGGGAGAGTGAAAAAACTGGACCCTGGGCCAAAAGATTGCAACTAATCCACACAAGAAAGATTGAGAAGGGTGAAAAGAGGGTTGAAAAATAAAGTTTCTCTGAAGAAAAAAATAAAAATGCATGTCACCAGTTTTCTCTCTTTTTTTAAAGACTTTACTTTTTCTTTTTCTTTTTTTTTTTTTAAGATTTTATGTATTTATTTGACAGAGAGAAGTCACAAGTAGATGGAGAGGCAGGCAGAGAGAGAGGAGGAAGCAGGCTCCCCGCCGAGCAGAGAGCCCAATGCGGGACTCGATCCCAGGACCCCGAGATCATGACCCGAGCCGAAGGCAGCAGCTTAACCCACCGAGCCACCCAGGCATCCCAAGACTTTACTTTTTCTAAAGCAGTTTTAGATTTACAGCAAAATTGAGAGGAATGCACTCTCCAAACATTCAAAACCTCCCTCATTAACAACATCTCCCACCAGAGTGGTGCATGAATATTTGCTGCCACACCGCTATCATCCAGTCTATTATTTACATTAAGGTTCACTCTTGGTGTTGTACATTCTATGCATCGGGCAGATGTGTAGTGACATGTATTCATTGTTATAGCATCATACAGAATAGTTTCACTGCCCTAAATATTTCGTGCTTCACTTCTTCACATAGCCCCTCACAACAACTGTCTCCATAGTTTTGTCTTTTCCAGAATGTTATATAGTTGGAATCATACAGCATGTAGCCTTTTCAGATTGGCTTCCTTCACTTAATAGATTGTCTTTAAGTTTCCTCCATGTCTTTTCATAGCTTGATAGCTCATTTCTTTTTAGCTCTGAATTAAATTTTCTTTTTAGGAAGAGATTAGAAGTCTTTCCTTGAAACTAGATCAACAATTAAAGGTATTATGCTCATTGAACACCCTATATCACAGGTGGAGAATGTGAGTTCCATCTCATATCTTGATGGGGTTACTTAATACCCTCAAAGGAATTTCAAACGTAAGTGGCAAACTCCTAGACTGCTTATTTAGATCATTTTCTTTCTATTATACCATGCATCATTTCTGACCATAACCTCCTTCTCAAATTATATGTGTGGTATATTTTAATGTCATATAATAATATTTAAGAGTAAGAATGTTTATACCGAGACAAAAGAGGGGAAGTCTGACTGGAGTAGAGACAAGTGAAAATGAAGGCCAAATTTCATGAAGTCAATCATCCTTGAAGAGAATTCTTTAAACTCAAAGACATCAATAGGACTGTGGTAAGGATTGAGGTAGGTTGGTACTCCCTAGAAAGAGAAGTTTGTATAAACTGAATAGATTTGAGAGAGATATGCCCAGGCAAAGAGTAATGCAGAAAAACACATAAAGACATAGTTGTTAAAGGATATATATCATTAAGTAACGCTATCTTTCTCTGAAGCTGACATTTTTGTGTGTTCCAGGAAACATAGCAATGTGAGATGTCCTTCAGTCACTTGGACAAATCAGGCAGATTTTACTCCAAGCCTTAATATCACATTTGGTACCAATGTTTAATACCCACCTCAGATTATGCGCTTATTACCAAGCAGAAACAGATTATCATGCTGTTTAACACAGCCTGAAATTGCTATCTGCCTTAGAATTGTATCTCTTTACAGGCTTTATGGTCTTTTCTGTTTTGTTTTGTTTTATCTTTCTTGTTTATTTATCTTTTCTATCATAACATTTTTTGACTAGCAAATTCAGCTTTCCCAGAAAACTTATTGTATTACATTACAAACCAGATTACACCAATGAAAGTGGATTTATAAAGCAAAGCAAAAAAAAGAAAAAAGAAAAAAAGGATCAACAAACAAAAATGGAAAAATTCGTATCTCTAAATTTTCCCATACACTGACATATTTCGCATTATTCTATTCTGGAAAGAAAATAGCATTTTAGTTTGAAATATTACATTCACATAATTTGCACTAAATAAAGAACTGTCTGAATGCTGAAAAGTTATGCTGAAAAATTACTTATTATGCAACATAATTAAATTGTGGCTCTATTTTTTTGTATCAATAAAATAATGTGAAATAATTCATATTATAAACCACAACCTTTGTCATGATTTAGCACTGTGTGCTAAAACTTTTTCTGGGTGCCCACAGGGAATAGGGACCTCTTCAGAACTTCTCTATAGGCTTACAGAGTTTGAAGATCAGCTCTGGGATGATAAACAGTAGGCAAAGCTGATAAAGGTAAACTTAGAGCAGAACCATTAGCCATGTGGCAAGAATTGATCATGAGAAAAAATGAAAAGTAAAGTAAGAGGGATAATTAATGACAGGCACACAGCAGTGCAAGTTCAGCTGTGTGACTGCAAAATATTCCACTTTGAAGGTTTATGACTGGGCCCTGTGGTTTTTAATGCTCTTAAATGAATGGAAAGAATACCATGTCATCATATCATAGAGTTCTAACATAGTTTTTAATATTTTAGCATTCATTCACTATATATTTATTTATGAGATTAAAAATAATTATAATCTTTACTTCATATTTTATCATAACTCTTCTAAAATTTCCCCTTTTATATTTGAAAATGTTTAGAATATGGTAAGCACTATAATAGACTTTTTAAAAGAATGCTATCCTTACCTGGTATTGAGCCACTGACTGAAGTCTGGTCAATTCTCCTTCTTGAGCAGCCTATTAAATTCACATTCCAGATACTTCCATCATGGTCGTGGGTTCTCACTCTTCAGGCCACCATGCAGCAGCAGTCTTAAGAGTCTCAGGCCAGGTACCAGAAAACTAGTGCCAGTCACTATCCCCCTCTTCCAGAAATTATTCAAATCAGCTAATCCATAGGAAGCTCACAAAACCTACTTAAGCCCACTCCACTTGTTACACATAAAAGGCCTCTACAGTTGCAACTTGACATTGTCTTGTCCTCAGATCAATTTAGTGTGTGGCCCTGCCTGGAAGACTTCTCTCCTCTGCGATATATCAAAAAATTGTGTCTTTCTTCCATTCAAATGTCATTGTTATGTCCTCCTATCAAAATAAATAAATAAATAAGTAGATCCTATAAAATAAGCACACCTTCCACGTTTGTGGAATTAATTCATGAATGATTACCTGTGATTTTTCAGCCCTGAGGCAAGTTCCTATTTAATGGCCAGTTTTGAGGTATCATGTGTAAATACAGAGTCTATAGTATCTGAGAAGCAAGTGTGGAAATACTAGCATTTGGTTTTCAAATGACATTGAAGTTAAAAACAAACAAACAAACAAACAAAAATACACTATATTCTCTTACCATAACCACTTTGCAACCACTTTGCAACCATCACTACCCAAGAACAAAAGTTACAAAGACTGACCGGTTCCTTAGGGCTTTCACAATTTCACAATAGCTTTCCATTTTGCAATCCTGGTCCCATGGGCTTCATCCACCGACCTACAAATCTACACATACATTTTCAAAGACTTTTCAAAATATCATATTTAATATTTTCAGGTGGCAGATTTCCCTTTCTTTTGATTTCCTTTCTTTATAATTAGAAAGATTTTAATAACCATAAAGATTTTAATAACCATACAGATCCAGAAGATAGAAAGGGCCCAGGACTCTATAATACACTGATCAAGCTCTAGGAACATTGCCAAACCTAGACAGCACTACAATTTCAATGTAAGATAACACATTCTTATGGAAAGTTTAGTATAGCTAGCAATGAGGAGTAAACTCAAAGGGGACATTATGGCCAATATCAGCCTTTTGAAAGAGTAATTGTAAAAAGAGGTGCTTGCTCTGCTTCTGTTTTCTAATCATTTCTAAATGGAATGTCATTTGGACCATTAGAAGGAACAGTATTTCCTACATACTATATTTTTTACAACATGTAATAATATATGTTGGGGAACATTACCAAAAAGAAGTGACTGTCAATTTACTCTTGAGCTGGACCCGGGCACTCAGAGGATCCTTGCCCCTCTCCTGTCCTTAGAATATGAATTCTGCTTACCTTTCCACTCATAGAGGCTGCTCCACTCCAAAAACATAGTCTCGAAGTCGTGTTGAAAATACCTGCATGGTATATGTGACTAAACACAGATAAGGCCTCTACATACCTTTAAGACTGGGAAGAGAGGTGCAGGAACCCATTCATCTTACTACCAACCAAGACAAGAATAGTATGTAAGTTCCTTCTGCTATTATTAAAACTGCCATTTACCAACCTGGACTGGCCAGCCTCTTTCTTATGTCTCTCTTTGTCCTCTGAGTACAGGGATCAGTTTCAGATTATACCAGGAAAGCTCCTGCCATGGTTGCAAACCAGCAAGTACATAATCTTTAAAAGCAGAGAGGGTACCACACTTGATCATCCTTATGAAAAATCAGGATTCACCTTTAAGAGTCATTCACCTCGGACTATATTATACAAAACTTTAATCTGACTGGCAGTGTTTGTGTTGTTTTGTTTTGTTATTATTGTTTGTTTTTTCTTTTTTTTCTTTGTTTTTGGTGTTTTTTTTGCATTTAATATCATACGTCTGCTTTTGTTTCTAGTAATGATTACTCTTGCTACAGCACCTATGATACAGATTCTCTTTACTATGTAAACAATAGAAATTCCAAAAAAGAATATGTCTAGTCAAGTCATGTTTTCAACATGACACTGTCAATAAAATGTCCTATATGTAATACTGAATCTGTAGAGCACACATAAACTGTCTTGGTTACAAAACTCAAGAAAGTACTTTATTCCCTGCCAGCTGGCATCCATTCCAAAGAAAACCTGTTTAAATGTACTGTTGTCTACATGCAATCTTTTTTAATGCACCCCAAAGTCCACTTTTATAACAAGCTTTGTTCGTGAGGTTGTTTCATTGGAGCGATATGTACTGGAAGTCATAAAAGAGAATTAGTAATGTAGACACAGAACAAAAAAACAGAATTCATTTGTTTGTAAATTGTTACTTATCTGGCTGAGGTATATATTTATAAATGATTTGTTAGATTTACGTGTGATGTCCTGGGAGACAGCTGTGTAGGAGTTTGTATTAGAAGCAAACTATGTTTTCATATTTTACTTATTATCCAGTCATTCTCAATTTAATCTTTTAAACACCTTCCCTGACCTCAGGTGTGACACAAATCATTTCTCGATGTTTTAAAAAAATGGAAGTACACTTATCTGTGTATTGCAGGAATGATTTTCTGAAACAAGTGCAGATGTCCAGGATATCATGAGAGCAAACTGCTATTACATTGTAATATGATAAACAAACATGAATACAGCATCCTTTCTTTCTTATTCATAAGTATTATAGATGCTAACTGTTTATCAGGTCATGATGTAAACCCTCTGTCGGGATTCATTTTCTTTAGTGATTTGCTACTTTTTTTTTTTTTTAAATGAATGAAACTGAGTTTTCTTCAGTATTGCATGGGGAGATAATTTCAACATTTAACTGACCTTGATGTTGATAATTTTTGGATTTCAGGATTAAAAATAAAGTTCTTTATTCACACACACATACAAACACACACACACACACACACACACACGATATGTGAACAAGCATGACTTGTAGGATGTAGTAATCATGAAACTAGTTGTAATTTCAGCTGTCCCTGAAATTCTAGTGGACTTCTTCTTCCCTTGACCCCAGATGAAAATTCTTATAATATTCATGATTTGTATGCTCACTGTCAGGTATAATTTAAAGGCTTTAATCCTTTAAGTCAGAGAACACAGTCTTACATTAAAAAAAAAAAAAAGAAAAAGAAAAAGAAATGACCAGACCCATATAATAGTCAACTGTTCATTTTTTATTCAAAGAAAACTGTTCTCCCCTCTCCTTTTCAAAGACCTTCTGTAGTCAGGAAGCATCATAAAAGCGAACTTAATTGGCTTTTTCTTCTTTAATACTGTATCTCTTCCTCCATCCCTATTAAGGATGAAGTGAGACAAGATTTTAATCTGATAAAAGAAATTCTGATTGACTTTGCTTTATAAGCTCTGGCCTGGCAATGTACCTAAAAATAAATTCATTCTCTCAATAAGTACTTTGGAAGCTTCTTCTGGTATTATTTTTATTTTTGAATTGTATCCTCTATAACTAGGGTTTGTCCTGTAATGTCCTTGGGTGATATTGTATTTATCACTCATTCCTTACTCCTTTTGCTACATGCAGAAATGCCAAAAGAACATTACAAATGGAGACAAGATGACAGGAAAGTAGGAGAAGGCGCCTTTTCAACCTGTACCCTAAAGTGAGCTGATTACCTACCAAAAAATACCAATCACCCATGAGAACAGACTGAGATCAGAATTACACATGTCTGGATCTCTACAGGGGCAGAAGACGCCAGTGGGCAGGTAAAGCAGAGTGGGAACTTCAGACTGATATCAGAAGATAAACAAAAGGGGGAGTGAGCCACCAGAGGAGACCGATTAGAAAGTAATACCCCAATCTGAGAGTGCCCTGCATGTGGGGACCAGCATTAGCTTGGAGTCTGGTTGAAAGCACTCAAAGAGAGCAAAGGATCATGGGGGAAATTGTGGAATCAGGGCGGCTAGGGACAGGGGCTTAAGTCCCCAGACCCAGGACAGCCTCTCCTGGCGCTGAGCCAGAGAGAGTGCGGTGGAGAAACCAGGTCTTTGTCTTGAGCCGCCAGCGCACCTGAGATCGCAAGGGGTCCGGCTCCTGTGAGGGGCTCGAGCTTCACCAGAAGGCAGAGGCTCCAGAGCCAGAGGGCAGGTGCTACAGAGCCTGAGACACCCTCACCCCGCCCCAGCCCTCTGAGCGCTCTTAGACCCGCATCATTCCACCAGAGCCTGAGAGCACCCACGCCCCACACACTCCCCCTGAGAGAGGTGCGGAAAGGCCCAGCCTGGTGCTCTCAGACTTGCGCCATTCCACCATAGCTTGAGACGAGCGCGCACGCGCCCCACACACTCCCCTGAGAGAGGTGCGTGCAAGCCCAGTGCTCTTAGACCCAGAAAGACCAGGCACTCCCAGCCCAGGCCAGCAGGAAAATCTCAATGTGCAATCACTGCTTGAACCTCTCTGGTGGTCTGGAGCTGCCCAGACAGCCGCCACTGCCGTGGTTTTGGGTACAAACAGAAGATCCTGCATCCACAGGGACTGCGACTCGGAACCTACTCTGCCAGTAGCCAAGGTGGAATTTATTTGGGCTCTGCAGCCAGACTGAGGCTTCTCTCTGAGAGGGAGGTCAGGGTGCAGTTTGCTTTCCTCTAAACCTACAAAAACCATCAAAAGCGGTCAAGGCAAGGGGAAAAAAAAGTGAACAAACATAAAAACCTCCAGAGAACAAAAGCCTGAAAAAACCGGTTTCCTCAGAGCCCACACCCTTGAGGGGGGCAGGAGGACTTAACTCAGGGAACGTCATTGACTGACAACCCATGTGGCAGGCCCCATCCCCAGAAAACCAACCAGGAAAGGGGAAAAAAAAAAAAAGATAAGAGAACAACCACCACTACTTCATAGGACAACTTTTATTTTTAACTCGTTCCCACTATTCTAGTTATTTTTTATACATAATTTTTTAACCTATTTACCATCACAGTGAGATGTCCAGTACATCAAATTCCATAATAACCTTCTAACCTGAACTTTTTGATTCATACACCTGTGTTTTTCTTTTGCATTTCTATTTTTTAATTTTTTTAAAATTTTAGTTTAGTTTAGTCTAGTTTATTCCTTTTTTATTTTTATTTCCTAATATTCATATAGAGTTAAACTTCAAGGTAATCCCCTTCCCCCAATCAATGCTACCCATATATGTAAACCAATTTTTAATCCCCCTTTATCTTAGGAAAGTTGAGTCCTTTAACAAAGATATCAAGAAACATCCAGGAAGAATCAAAACAACCTTCCTCGCCCACACTGAAAATTTATTACCACTCTCCCATCTTTTTCTTCCACCAGTGTTTCTGTGTTTTTCTGTTTGTCCTGATAGTATATAAATCTTATACTTGGGGTTATTTTTGATGAGGTTCTTCCCTTATTTGCATATATATATCTATATATATATAGATAGATATAGATATAGATATAGATATAGATATAGATATTTTTTCTCTCTTGTCATGTACTTTTATCAGTCTTTTTGTTTGTCTGTTTTTGTTTGTATACTTCCTAAATCTTACCTTGGGGCCCTTTTGGGCTGAACGTTCTCTTTTATCTTCCATTTCTTTCCTGTCTTTCCTTTCTCTCTCTATCTTTTTTCTTTTTCTTTCCTTTTTTCTCTCATTTGGGTGGGGAATCCTGATTGCTCAGAAGCATTCCAGGTTGCACCTTGACTGCACCATGGTCGATATATCCAGCTACATCCATTGAGTCATCTCTCACCAAAATGACTAGGAGGAGGAATGCCCAACAGAAAAAAAATACAGAGGATGGGCCTTCTGCAACAGAACTAATGGTTATCAACATAGACAATATGTTGGAAAGAGAATTCAGGCTAACAATTATCCAGGCAATAGCTAGGTTGGAGAAAGCCATGGATGACCAAATGGAATTGATTAGGGCAGAACTGAAAGTGACCAGGGAAGATGTTCACAATGTTAGGGCTGAGCTGAAAGCTACCAGGGAAGAGGTTCACAAAGCTCTCAATGAGTTCCAATCTAATCTAAATTCTCTCAAAGCTAGGGTAACTGAGACAGAAGATAGAATTAGTGATCTGGAGGACAAACAAATAGAGAGAAAGGATCAGGAGTAAGCCTGGAACAAGCAGCTTAGAAGCCAGGAAAACAGAATCAGGGAAATAAATGATGCCATGAAACGTTCCAATGTCAGAATTATTGGAATCCCTGAAGGGGAGTAGAAAGAAAGAATTCTAGAAGATATAGTGGAACAAGTTCTTCATGAAAATTTTCCCAATCTCGTGAATGGAACCAGCGTTCATGTACTAGAGGCCAAACGGTCTCCACCTAAGATTATAGATTCCAGAAAAACGTCAAGGTACCTGAGAGTCAAATTGAGGAATCATAATTGTAGGTATAATCTCTTGAAAACCACTAGGACAAAGAGGCTCCTTAATTACAGAGGAAAGCCCATAAGAATAGACCTGTTCACAGAGACCTGGCAAGCCAGAAAGGGCTGGCAAGAAATATCCAGGGCACTAAATGAGAAGAACATGCAGCCAAGAATACTTTATCCAGCAAGACTGACATTCAAAATGGATGGAGAGATAAAGAGTTTCCAAGACCGGCAAGGCTTAAAAGACTATGCAACCACCAAGCCAACACTTCAGGAAATATTAAGGGGGACTCTATAAAAGAGGAAAAATCTTAATAATAGCATTGAACAGAAATATAGAGACAATATACAGAAAGAAAGACTTCAAAGGTAACACGATGTCAATAAAAACATATCTATCAATAATCACTCTCAATGTGAATGGCCTAAATGCACCCATAAAATGACACAGGGTTGCAGATTGGATAAAACCACAGGACCCATCCATATGTTGTCTACAAGAGACCCATTTTGAACCTAAAGATACACTGAGACTGAAAGTGAAGGGATGGAGAAGAATCTTTCATGCCAATGGGCGTCAAAAGAAGGCCGGGGAAGCAATTCTCATATCAGACAAATTAGATTTTAAACTAAAGACTGTAGTCAGAGACACAGAAGGACACTACATCATTCTTAAAGGGACTATCCACCAAGATGATCTAACAATTGTAAATATCTATGCCCCCAATATGGGAGCAGCCAATTACATAAGAAAACTGTTAATCAAGATAAAGAGTCATATTGATATGAATACATTAATAGTAGGAGATCTTAACATGCCTCTCTCAGAAATTGACAGAGAAGTGAAGCAGAAAATCAATAAACAAACAAGAGCATTGAATGACACACTGGACCAGATGGACCTCATAGATATATACAGAACATTCCACCCTAAAACAACAGAATACTCATTCTTCTCAAGTGTACATGGAACCTTCTCAAGAATAGACCATGTAATGGGTCACAAATCAGGACTCAACCGATACCAAAAGACTGAGATTATTCCCTGATATTCTCAGATCACAATGCTTTGAAACTGGAGCTCAATCACCAGCAAAATATCCGAAGGATCTCAAACACCTGGAAGCTAAAGAACACCTTGCTTAAGAATGCTTGGATCAACCAGGAGATCAAAGAAGAACTTAAACAATCCATGGAAACCAATGAGAATGAAGACACTTTGGTCCAAAACCTATGGGATAGAGCAAAGGCAGTCCTAAGGGGGAAATACATAGCCATCCAAACCTCCCTCAAAAATAATGAAAAATCCAGGAGTCAAGAATGCGGAGAAGTAGCAGGCTGAGACTACCTCAGCTAGCAGGAGATCAGCTAGAGAGCTTATCTAAAGATTGCAAACACCTGCAAATCCATCGGCAGATCGAAGAGAAGAAGAACAGCAATTCTAGAAACAGAAAAACAACCACTTTCTGAAAGGTAGGACTGGCGGAGAAGTGAATCCAAAGCGACGGGAAGAGAGACCCCGGGGGGAGGGGCCGGCTCCCGGCAAGCAGCGGAGCAACGGAGCACAAAATCAGGACTTTTAAAAGTCTGCTCCGCTGAGGGACATCGCTCCGGAGGCTAAACCGGGGCGAAGCCCACACAGGGTCGGCGTGACCTCAGGTCCCGCGGGGTCACAGAAGGATCGGGGGTGTCTGAGTGTCGCAGAGCTTGCGGATATTGGAACTGGAAAGCCGGCTGCAGAGACAGAGCCGACAGTAAGCTCGCAGCTCGGAGTTGCCTTGAACCGGTCGCAGGCTCGGTGAGCTCGGAGCGCGGCCGGAGGTTGGGCAGACGGGAGTTACTAGGAGCTGTTAGCTGAGGGCGCACTGGGGAGCGGGGCCCCGGGCTCTCGGCTCCTCTGGGCCGGAGACCAGGAGGCCGCCATTTGTATTCCCATCCTCCGGAACTCTACAGAAAGCGCTCAGGGAACAAAAGCTCCTGAAAGCAAAGCTGACCAGGTCACTCAGCCCGGCCGCTGGTAAGGGCAGTGTAATTCCGCCTGGGGAAAAGACACTTGAGAATCACTACACCAGGCCCCTCCCCCAGAAGATCAACACCTCCCCCAGAAGATCAACAAGAAATACAGGCAAGACCAAGTTCACCTACCAAGGAGTGCAGTTTCAATACCAAGGAGAGAGCAGCAGAATTCCAGAGGAGGAGAAAACAAACCACGGAACTCATGGCTTTCTGCCTATGATTTTTTAGTCTTGCAGTTAATTTAATTTCTTTCTTTTTCATTTTTTTTTCTCTTCTTCTGCTAAAATTTTTTATAACTTTTACCCTTTTCTTTTTTAACGTTTTTTAACTAGATTATCTAATATATATATATTTTTTTCTTTTTTATACTTTTCTTTATTCATTTTCTTTTTTTTAATTCTTTTTTTTCTTTTTTTCTTTCTTTTTGAACCTCTTTTTATCCCCAAATCAGAAGAGATCCTAATCTCTTCAATTTTTTTTCTTAATTCTTTTATAAATTCTTGATTGAATTTTTAATTCAATCTCTTTTTTTAATTCTTTTTTTTATTTTTTTTTCTTTCTTTCTTTTTGAACCTCTTTTTATCCCCAAATCAGAAGAGATCCCAATCAGAAGAGATTGGGAGATCCCAATCAAAGGAGATCCCAATCAGAGGAGATCCCTCACCCAATCGTGAGGGGGGATTTCTCCCAAGAGATTTGGGATCTCTTCTGATTTGGTTAAAGCATATTTTTCCTGGGATTGTTGCCACCCTTTTAGTATTTTACTTGCTCCTTCATATACTCTTAGCTGGACAAAATGACAAGGCGGAAAAATTCACAACAAAAAAAAGAACAAGAGGCAGTACCAAAGGCTAGGGACCTAATCAATACAGACATTGGTAATATGTCAGATCTAGAGTTCAAAATGACAATTCTCAAGGTTATAGCCGGGCTTGAAAAAGGCATGGAAGATATTAGAGAAACCCTCTCCAGAGATATAAAAGCCCTTTCTGGAGAAATAAAAGAACTAAAATCTAACCAAGTTGAAATAAAAAAAGCTATTAATGAAGTTCAATCAAAAATGGAGGCTCTCACTGCTAGGATAAATGAGGCAGAAGAAAGAATTAGCAATATAGAAGACCAAATGACAGAGAATAAAGAAGCTGAGCAAAAGAGGGACAAACAGCTACTGGACCATGAGGGGAGAATTCGAGAGATAAGTGACACCATAAGACGAAACAACATTAGAATAATTGGGATTCCAGAAGAAGAAGAAAGAGAGAGGGGAGCAGAAGGTATACTGGAGAGAATTATTGGGGAGAATTTCCCCAATATGGCAAAGGGAATGAGCATCAAAATTCAGGAGGTTCAGAGAACGCCCCTCAAAATCAATAAGAATAGGCCCACACCCCGTCACCTAAAAGTAAAATTTACAAGCCTTAGTGACAAAGAGAAAATCCTGAAAGCAGCCCGGGAAAAGAAGTCTCTAACATACAATGGTAAAAGTATTAGATTGGCAGCTGACTTATCCACAGAGACCTGGCAGGCCAGAAAGAGCTGGCATGACATTTTCAGAGCACTAAACGAGAAAAACATGCAGCCAAGAATACTATAACCAGCTAGGCTATCATTGAAAATAGAAGGAGAGATTAAAAGCTTCCAGGACAAACAAAAACTGAAAGAATTTGCAAACACCAAACCAGCTCTACTGAAATACTGAAAGGGGTCCTCTAAGCAAAGAGAGAGGCTACAAGTGGTAGATCAGAAAGGAACAGAGACAATATACAGTAACAGTCACCTTACAGGCAATACAATGGCACTAAAATCATATCTCTCAATAGTTGCCCTGAATGTTAATGGGCTAAATGCCCCAATCAAAAGACACAGGGTATCAGAATGGATAAAAAAACAAAACCCATCTGTATGTTGCTTCCAAGAAACTCATTTTAAACCCGAAGACACCTCCAGACTTAAAGTGAGGGGGTGGAAAAGAATTTACCATGCTAATGGACATCAGCAAAAAGCAGGAGTGGCAATCCTTATATCAGATGAATTAGATTTTAAGCCAAAGACTATAATAAGAGATGAGGAAGGACACTATATCATACTCAAAGGGTCTGTCCAACAAGAAGATCTAACAATTTTAAATATCTATGCCCCCAACGTGGGCGCAGCCAACTATATAAACCAATTAATAACAAAATCAAAGAAACACATCAACAATAACACAATAATAGTAGGGGACTTTAACACTCCCCTCACTGAAATAGACATCATCCAAGCAAAAGATCAACAGGGAAATAAAGGCCTTAAATGATGCACCTGATGAGATGGACATCACAGATATATTCAGAACATTTCGTCCCAAAGAAACAGAATACACATTCTTCTCTAGTGCACATGGAACATTCTCCAGAATAGATCACATCCTCGGTCCTAAATCAGGACTCAACCGGTATCAAAAGATTGGGATCATTCCCTGCATATTTTCAGACCACAATGCTCTGAAGCTAGAACTCAACCACAAGAGGAAGTTTGGAAAGAACACAAATACATGGAGACTAAACAGCATCCTTCTAAAGAATGAATGGGTCAACCGGGAAATTAAAGAAGAATTGAAAAAAATCATGGAAACAAATGATAATGAAAATACAACGGTTCAAAATCTGTGGGACACAACAAAGGCAGTCCTGAGAGGAAAATATATAGCGGTACAAGCTTTTCTCAAGAAACAAGAAAGGTCTCAGGTACACAACCTAACCCTACACCTAAAGGAGCTGGAGAAAGAACAAGAAAGAAAGCCTAAGCCCAGCAGGAGAAGAGAAATCATAAAGATCAGAGCAGAAATCAATGAAATAGAAATCAAAAAAACAATTGAACAAATCAACCAAACTAGTAGCTGGTTCTTTGAAAGAGTTAATAAAATTGATAAACCCCTGGCCAGACTTATCAAAAAGAAAAGAGAAAGGACCCAAATAAATAAAATCATGAATGAAAGAGGAGAGATCACAACTAACACCCAAGAAATACAAACTATTATAAGAACATACTATGAGCAACTCTACGCCAACAAATTTGACAATCTGGAAGAAATGGATGCATTCCTAGAAACATATAAACTACCAAAATTGAACCAGGAAGAAATAGAAAGCGTGAACAGACCCATTACCAGTAAGGAGATTGAAACAGTCATTAAAAATCTCCAAACAAACAAAAGCCCAGGGCCAGATGGCTTCCCGGGAGAATTCTACCAAACATTTAAAGAAGAACTAATTCCTATTCTCCTGAAACTGTTCCAAAAAATAGAAATGGAAGGAAAACTCCCAAACTCATTTTATGAGGCCAGCATCACCTTGATCCCAAAACCAGACAAGGATCCCATCCAAAAAGAGAGCTATAGACCAATATCTTTGATGAACACAGATGCAAAAATTCTCACCAAAATACTAGCCAATAGGATTCAACAGTACATTAAAAGGATTATTCACCACGACCAAGTGGGATTTATCCCAGGGCTGCAAGGTTGGTTCAACATCCGCAAATCAGTCAATGTGATACAACACATCAATAAAAGAAAGAACAAGAACCATATGATACTCTCAATAGATGCTGAAAAAGCATTTGACAAAGTACAGCATCCCTTCCTGATCAAAACTCTTCAAAGTGTAGGGATAGAGGGCACATACCTCAATATCATCAAAGCCATCTATGAAAAACCCACTGCAAATATCATTCTCAATGGAGAAATATCATTCTCAATGGAGAAAAACTGAAAGCTTTTCCACTAAGGTCAGGAACACGGCAGGGATGTCCATTATCAACACTGCTATTCAACATAGTACTAGAAGTCCTAGCTGCAGCAATCAGACAACAAAAGGAAATTAAAGGCATCCAAATTTGCAAAGAAGAAGTCCAATTATCACTCTTCGCAGATGATATGATACTCTATGTGGAAAACACAAAAGACTCCACTCCAAAACTGCTAGAACTTATACAGGAATTCAGTAAAGTGTCAGGATATAAGATCAATGCACAGAAATCAGTTGCATTTCTCTACACCAACAAGACAGAAGAAAGAGAAATTAAGGAGTCAATCCCATTTACAATTGCACCCCAAACCATAAGATACCTAGGAATAAACCTAACCAAAGAGGCTAAGAATCTATACTCAGAAAATTATAAAGTACTCATGAAAGAAATGGAGGAAGACACAAAGAAATGGAAAATTGATCCATGCTCCTGGATTGGAAGAATAAATATTGTGAAAATGTCTATGCTACCTAAAGCAATCTACACATTAATGCAATTCCTATCAAAGTACCATCCATCTTTTTCAAAGAAATGGAACAAATAATTTTAAAATTTATATGGAACCAGAAAAGACCTCGAATAGCCAAAGGGATATTGAAAAAGAAAGCCAAAGTTGGTGGCATCACAATTCCAGACTTCAAGCTTTAACAAACCTGTCATCATCAAGACAGCATGGTACTGGCACAAAAACAGACACATAGACCAATGGAACAGAATAGAGAGCCCAGAAATAGACCCTCAACTCTATGGTCAACTAATCTTCGACAAAGCAGGAAAGAATGTCCAATGGAAAAAAAGACAGCCTCTTCAATAAATGGTGTTGGGAAAATTGGACAGCCACGTGCAGAAAAATGAAATTGGACCATTTCCTTACACCATACACAAAAATAGATTCAAAATGGATTAAGGACCTCAATGTGAGAAAGGAATACATCAAAATCCTTGAGGAGAACACAGGCAGCAACCTCTTCGACCTCAGCCGCAGCAACATCTTCCTAGGAACATGGGAAGGGAAGGGAAGGGAAGGCAAGGGAAGCAAGGGCAAAAATGAACTTTTGGGATTTCATCAAAATCAAAAGCTTTTGCACAACAAAGGAAACAGTTAACAAAACCAAAAGACAACTGACAGAATGGGAGAAGATATTTGCAAACGACATATCAGATAAAGGACTAGTGTCCAAAATCTATAAAGAACTTAACAAACTCAACACCCAAAGAACAAATAATCCAATCAAGAAATGGGCAGAGGACATGAACAGACGTTTCTGCAAAGAAGACATCCAGATGGCCAACAGACACATGAAAAAGTGATCCATATCACTTGGCATCAGGGAAATACAAATCAAAACCACAATGAGATATCACCTCACACCAGTCAGAATGGCTAAAACCAACAAGTCAGGAAATGACAGATGCTGGCGAGGATGCGGAGAAAGGGGAACCCTCCTACACTGTAGGTGGGAATGCAAGCTGGTGCAACTACTCTGGAAAACAGCATGGAGGTTCCTCAAAATGTTGAAAATAGAACTTCCCTATGACCCAGCAATTGCACTACTGGGAATTTACCCTAAAGATACAAACGTAGTGATCCAAAGGGGCACGTGCACCCGAATGTTTATAGCAGCAATGTCCACAATAGCCAAACTATGGAAAGAACCTAGATGTCCATCAACAGATGAATGGATCAAGAAGATGTGGTATATATACACAATGGAATACTATGAAGCCATCAAAAGAAACGAAATCTTGCCATTTGCGACAACATGGATGGAACTAGAGTGTATCATGCTTAGCGAAATAAGTCAAGCGGAGAAAGACAACTATCATATGATCTCCCTGATATGAGGGAGTGGTGATGCAACATGGGGGCTTAAGTAGGTAGGAGAAGAACCCATGAAACAAGATGGGATAGGGAGGGAGACAAACCTTAATTGACTCTTAATCTCACGAAACAAACTGTAGGTTGCTGGGAGGAGGGGGGTTGGGAGAAGGGGGGTAGGGTTATGGACATTGGGGAGGGTATGTGCTTTTGGGTAAATTGGAAGGGGAGATGAACCATGAGCGACTATGGACTCTGAAAAACAATCTGAGGGGTTTGAAGTGGTGGGGGGGTGGGAGGTTGGGGTACCAGGTGGTGGGTATTATAGAGGGCACAGCTTGCATGGAGCACTGGGTGTGGTGAAAAAATAATGAATACTGTTTTTCTGAAAATAAATAAATTGGAAAAAAATAATGAAAAATCCAGAATACAACAGCTGTCTCTACACCTTAAAGAACTGGAGACTCAACAACAAATCAAACCAACTCCACACATAAGAAGGGAAATCATCAAGATTAGAGCTGAGATCAATGAGGTAGAAACCAGAGATACAGTACAACGTCTCAATTAAACTAGAAGCTGATTTTTTGAAAGAATTAATAAGATTGATAAACCATTGGCCACACTCATCCAAAAGAAAAGAGAGAAAGCCCAAATTCATAAAATTATGAATGAAAAGGGAGAGATCACAACACCAAGGAAGTAGAAACAATCATCAGAAGTTGTTATCAACAGTTATATGCCTATAAGCTAAGCAACCTAGATGAAATGGATGCATTCCTGGAAAACTATAAACTCCCAAAATTGAACCAGGAAGAAATCAACAACCTGAATAGACCAATATCTAGTAACTAGATTGGAGCAATGATCAAAAACTTCCCAAAAACAAGAGCCTGGGACCTGATGGATTCCCTGGGGAATTCTACCAAAATTTCAAAAAAGAAATAACACCTATTATCCTGAATCTGTTTCAAAAAATTGAAGCAGAAGGAAAACTTCCTGACTTTTTCTGTGAAGCCAGCATTACCCTGATCACCAAACCAGGCAAAGACCCTACCAGAAAGGAGAATTTAAGACCAATATCACTGATGAATATGGATGTTAAGATTCTCAACAAGATCCTAGCAAACAGGATCCAAGAGCACAGTAAAAAGATTATCCACCATGACCAGATATGATTCATCCCTGGGCTACAAGGATGGTTCAACATTCACAAATCAATCAATGTGATAAAGCAAATCAATAAGAGAAGAGAAAAGAACCACATGGTCCTCTCAATTGATGCAGAAAAAGCATTTGACAAAATCCAGGTTCTGTTCCTGATTAAAACACTTCAAAGTATAAGGATAGAGGGAACATTCCTGAACTTCATCAAATCTATCTATAAAACCCACAGCAAATATCATCCTCAATGGGAAAACCTTGCAGCCTTCCCGTTGAGATCAGGAACACGACAAGGATGCCCACTTTCACCACTCTTGTTCAACATAGTATTAGAAGTCCTAGCAACAGCAATCAGACAACAAGGAGAAATAAAAGGTATCCAAATTGGCAATGAAGAAGTCAAACTCTCTCTCTTCACAGATGACATGATTCTTTATATGGAAAATCCAAAAGGCTCCACACCCAAACTACTAGAATTCATACAGCAATTCAGTAATGTGGCAGGATACAAAGTCAACGTACAGAAATCAGTGGCTTTTTTATACACTAACAATAAAAAACACAGAAAGGGAAATTAGAGAATTCATTCCATGTACTATAGCACCAAGAACCACAAGATATCTGGGAATAAACCTAACCAAAGAGGTAAAAGCTCTGTACTCGAGGAACTACAGAACACTCACGAAAGAAATTGAAGAAGACACAAAAAGATGGAAGAGCAGTCCATGCTCTTGGATCAGAAGAATAAGCATTGTTAAAATGTCTATACTGCCTAGAGAAATCTATACTTTTAATGCCATTCCAATCAAAATTCCACCAGTATTTATCAAAGAGCTGGAGCAAACAGTTCTAAAATTTGTATGGAATCAGAAGAGACCCCGAATCGCTAAGGAAATGTTGAAAAACAAAAATAAAACTGGGGGCATCACGTTACGTGATTTCAAGCTGTACTACAAAGCTGTGATCACCAAGACAGCATGGTACTGGCATAAAAACAGACACATAGACCAGTGGAACAGAGTAGAGAGCCCAGATATGGACCCTCAACTCTATGGTCAATTAATATTCGACAAAACAGGGAAAAATATATAGTGGAAAAATGACAGTCTCTTCAATAAATGGTGCTGGGAAAACTGGACAGCTATATGTAGAAGAAGGAAACTCGACCATTCTCTTACACTGTACACAAAGATAAACTCAAAATGGATAAAAGACCTCAATGTGAGACAGGAATCCATCAGAATCCTAGAGGAGAGCATAGGCAGTAATCTCTTTGATATCAGCCACAGCAACTTCTTTCAAGATATGTCTCCAAAGGCAAAGGAAACAAAAGCGAAAATAAACTTTTGGGACTTCATCAAAATCAAAAGCTTCTGCACAGCAAAGGAAGCAGTCAAAAAAATAAAGAGGCAACCCACGGAATGGGAGAAGATATTTGCAAATGACAGTACAGACAAAAGGTTGATATCCAGGATCTATAAAGAACTCCTCAAACTCAACACACACAAAAGAGACAATCATATCAAAAAATAGGCAGAAGATACGAACAGACACTTCTCCAATGAAGACATACAAATGGTTATCAGACACATGAAAAAATGTTCATCATCACTAACCATCAGGGAGATTTAAATTAAAACCACATTGAGATACCACTTTACACCAGTTAGAATGGCCCAAATTAGCAAGACAGGAAACACCGTGTGTTGGAGAGGATGTGGAGAAAAGGGAACCCTCTTACACTGTTGGTGGGAATACAAGTTGGTGCAGCCACTTTGGAGAACAGTGTGGAGATTCCTCAAGAAATTAAAAATTGAGCTTCCTTATGACCCTGCCATTGCACTACTGGGTATTTACCCCAAAGATACAGATGTAGTGAAAAGAAGGGCCATCTGTACCCCCAATGTTTATAGCGACAATGGCCATGGTCACCAAACTGTAGAAAGAACCAAGATGTCCTTCAACAGACGAATGGATAAGGAAGATGTGGTCCATATACACTATGGAGTATTATGCCTCCATCAGAAGGGATGAATACGCAACTTTTGTAGCAACATGGACAGGACTGGAAGAGATTATGCTGAGTGAAACAAGTCAAGCAGAGAAAGTCAATTATCATATGTTTTGCTTATTTGTGGAACATAACAAATAGCATGGAGGACAAAGGGAGATGTTGAGGAGAAGGGAGTTGAGGGAAATTGGAAGGGTAGGTGAACCATGAGAGACTATGGACTCTGAAAAACAATCTGAGGGTTTTGAAGGGGCAGTGGGTAGGAGGTTGGGGGATCCAGGTGGTGGGTATTGGAGAGGGCACAAATTACATGGAGCACCGGGTGTGGTGAAAAAATAATAAATACTGTTATGCTGAAAAAATATAAAAATTAAAAAAATAAAAAAAAGTTGAAGAACAAAACAAAACAAACATTACAGGTGTAACTCATTATTTTGAGTTTCACTTTATTGAAATTTACTGACATAGTGTGTTTTTTTGTTTTGTTTTGTTTTACAAACTGAAAGATTGTGGCTACCCTGTGTTGAATGATTCTATTGACACTCACTGTTTTTTAAAACCGAATTTGCTCACGTCTAGTCTCTGTGTCATAGTTTGGTAATTCTCACAATATTTCGAACTTTGTCAGTATTGCTATATTTGTTAGGGTGATGTGTGATCAGAGATTATGACTCACTAAAAGCTCAGATGATGGTTAGCATTTTTCTTTTTTTGGCAAAAAGTATTTTTACTGAAGGTACATACAGTTTTGGGTTTTTTTAAAGACATAATGCTATTACACACTTAGTAAACCACAGTATAGTGTAAACATAACTTTTGTTTGCACTGGGAAATGAAAAAAAAATCATTTAACTCCTTTTATTGTGACATTTACTTTATCACAGTAGTCTGGAATGAACCCACAGTGTCTGTAAGGTATGCTTGCACCCTGCCAAGCCAGTTTTGTTCCTGGTGGCCCTATTCTAAAGAATGAAAGAGAGCCGCTTAGGGTGCTATCCTTATTCTTGGCCATATATGCCTTATAAGAACCACCAATATAGTCGCCAAACTATGGAAACAACCAAGATGCCCTTCAACGGATGAATGGATAAGGAAGATGTGGTCCATATACACTATGGAGTATTATGCCTCCATCAGAAAGGATGAATACCCAACTTTTGTAGCAACATGGATGGGACTGGAAGAGATTATGCTGAGTGAAATAAGTCAAGCAGAGAGAGTCAATTATCATATGGTTTCACTTATTTGTGGAGCATAACAAATAGCATGGAGGACAAGGGGCATTAGAGAGTAGTAGGGAATTTGGGTAAATTGGAAGGGGAGGTGAACCATGAGAGACTATGGACTCTAAAAAACAGTCTGAGGGGTTTGAAGTGGCGGGGGGGTGGGAGGTTGGGGTACCAGGTGGTGGGTATTATAGAGGGCACGGCTTGCATGGAGCACTGGGTGTGGTGAAAAAATAATGAATACTGTTTTTCTGAAAATAAATAAATTGGAAAAAAAAAAAAAAGAACCACCAATATATCCTGAGTCCCTAAAATAGCCTCTTGTGAGTCTGCCTTCAGTTGGCTTACCTATATCACAATATTTGGATTTTTCAAATCAGATACATAAATTAATTCTTTCCTCCCACATATCAATTATTCTATTTAAGTTCCACTTTCAAGGCTGAAGTAAGTGTGGGTAACTATCCCTGCTCCCTAAGTAGTTATCTACAATTTCTCTTCTAAAATAGTCACTCTCTTGACCATGTTATATCCTCAACCTTGTTAATTTAAGAGCCAACTAATTAATTTTTGTCACCTATTTTGAAACATCTTCATGGTGAACTTTTGGAATATAACAGCTATTATCTTTACTCATCAGGCCATAAGTATGATAGGAAGCATTAACTCTTAACATCAAATTAGATAAAGTAAGGATTAGAAATAAAGTATGGCATTGTGTGGAGTACTGGGTGTGGTGCATAAACAATGAATCTTGGAACACTGCAAAAATTAAATTAAAAAAATAAAATTTGGGAAGCAATAGCTTCTTATATTAGTGTGTTATGTGTGAAAATCACTTTCAGATTTCTTACCTTACTTAGGCTGGCAAACCTGTATCAAGCTCAGTTTGATAGAGCATTTAACAACATAGGAATCATGTGCCCTACATAATTGCCAATGAGTGTGATCCAAAATCACTTCTCCTTAATACCTGCAAAATGGTTGAGAGAATCATAGCTATGATTCTACAATAGGTATGATAGACTCTGAGCGTGTGCAGTCCAACATTTCCTCTGCAGCAGTTTTTCTTGGATTCTCTACAATGCTTATTCATTCTCTAATCTGTAAAAAACACTAGAGAAGATCTGTCAGTGTTTACTTTTTATAGTTTATTTTTACAATGATCTGAGTATTAAATATGTGTTTTCAAAACACACTGTCCCTTGGGGATTATGATAAATAGCCACACGCTCCTCAAGATGAACACTGTAGCCATGGAATATTTAAAATCTCTCCTTAGATTAGGGATTATCATCAGATAGCTGCAAAATATAGGCTGTGTGCATTGATCCCTGGTATAGAATAGAATTTTGCTTTGATGTACCCTAAGACTAATAATAAGAGATAGTACAAGGTTTGCCTGTAGGAAACCCTTACACCCATTATATCTATATAATAATAATAATCACCATTATTCCTTATTTTACAGTAATTCTTTTATGAAATATTCTTTAAATATTTATTTTTAAAAGATTTCATCTATTTATTTGTCATAGAGAGAAAGAGAGCATGAGCAAAACTAGGGGGAGCAGCAGACAGAGGGAGAAGCAGGCTCTCCACTGAGCAAGGAGCCTAATGTGGGACTTGATCCCAGCTGGGACCATGACCTGAGCCAAAGACAGAAGCTTAGCTGACAGAGCCACCTAGTTGTCTTCCTTTAACTATTCCTTTCGGACTTTGGAAGTAACTGTTGTACTTATATTGAGTAATCTGTATTGTATTATTTGTTTATGTATTATTTATGTGTATTTATTTGTATTATTATTGTATTATTATGCATTATTTGTGTGATTGGTTAATCTTCATCTCCTGCTGCATTAGCTCTCTGTTTTGAAATTACAGATAATGTAATTTACCAGGCTTCCATTTTTGAATTATATTCTAGAATGTTCAGAATATAATTTTGAGAATCTACATATAACATATATAATGAGATATCAAGACAATCCCTTTCTACTTTAATATCATTTTAAGGGTTATTTTATTTTCACAACTTACATTTTCATCTTTTTCATTTTTTCTGTTCATTGTATTGCACAAATTTTTCATAATTTGTTATACATCTTTTCTGGAATATAATTGAATGTATTTAAAGAAGTAATTATGCTTATAGTTTCACAACTGTGGTATAAAATGAAAAATTATTAAGCACATTGTAATGGAGCTAAATCCAAGAAATTCTAGCCACCTATGACTATTATATATTTTTTTCCCAGAGAAATAGTCACAGAGGAAAGTCTGCATATTTTTGTTTATGTATGTTTTGTATATTTTTGTTTATGCTACCTTCATCTCTACTAATATGATAGAGTAATAATGCCCAAACCACAACACAAAATCAATAGGTTTTTTTTTAAATCAATAGATTTTTATGATCTCCAGGGATCTGTAAGTTGTGTGACACCAAAACTTCATTCAATAGGAATCTTCCATTTTGAAAATACAGTGGATTTGATAGGGATTCAAATTTGAATACCCTTCTCATGCTTAGGGAATCTCACAAAGAAACATGCATGGCAGAGGACCCATTCTGTTGTGGGGGCTAACAGATAGATCTGTCTCAGTGGTAGTGGTTTGAGAGCATCCTCCATTGTTCAGACTATCATGGCCCCCCAGGTACTGTGCCCTGTGTTAACTTAGTCCTGTGCAGGTAATTTGAGCACTGTTTCTGTCTTCCTTACTCCATGGCTGATTCTCTGCTCTCTCTTGTATGTATTGTGAGTTGCCTAAAATAATTAAAATATTTAGTGTGAACACTGTTACTCATAAATAAAACCCTAAAAGATACAGTTGTTTTATAAGTAACCCAAATCTCTCTTTTGCAGAATTAAGACAATGATAGAGTGGCAGAAGTCAGCAGAATCAGAAGCAAAGTCGGAGAACTGGTGGAGCAAAGAGAGACAGCCTTAGATCCACTAGAGAAAAGAGTAGAGGATACTGATTTCTGAGGCACAACTAAAGTAATTGGACCACACGAGAGAATCTGTGGCTCATTATAGTTGTTGCACCCTCTTATCCAAGAGTCATCTATTATTGCATTACTTCAACTGACCTCTGAGTTCCCATCTAAATGTATAATTTTGTAGGAAAATACTGTACTCAAAAGTTTTGATAGATTGCAAATTATTCCCATCTCATTTTGTGCTACACACACACACACACACACACACACACAATTACTTTCCTCATGTTCTTATTTTCCCTTTCTTTTTCTATAATTTGAAATGATAGAAGTGTTTCTGATAGCTGGCCAGGGAACATAAGGACAGCATTTACTTATTCAGATTAGCAAACTTCTCTAGTGAAAGAGCTGATTTTTTCCCTCTTTATTTATAGAAATGAAAGTCTTTCTAAAGAAATGTGAACCTTAAAATGATACCTAATGCCATTTGTATTGTTTATTATCCCAGTTTTCCATCTCCTGCTGCATTAGCTCTCTGTACTGAAATATTTTTTTTAATACTTGTCTACAAAGCTTTCTTTTTGCTGTCTTCAACAAATCTTTTCCCCCATGAGGTTTTCTTTGGTTAATAACACTCCGTAAGTACTTAATGTGGCATTATGATTTGTTGCAAAGGTAGCCTGAACAGTGCTTGACCTTACATAGTTCCGTAGATCACTATTGATTTAAAGTGACAGACTAAATTCTCCACATTAGCTTGCACCACATTTTTAATACACCAATAAAACAGAATTACTTCAAAGGAAACAATTTTGTCAGTGGCTCTAAAGCAGGAAACAGAATGCAAATATCAGGGTGCTTTTCTAAGTTATAGAGCATAAACATCTACAAACCTAACTGTGCATCACAGAAATTCATTACCTTGTACGATATTTTGTACAGAAAGAAAAAAGCATTAGCTTTCATGTCAGGGAACTATTTAATGATGCAAAATATATCTAAACTGATTTAAAATAACATTTTTTGGTTTTGGTGAAGGGTATACATGCGTTTAATTTCCTCTTAACCAAGAGCTTCACACCCTGTAGAATGTTTTATAGTGTATTTAAACCCATCTCTACATTTTTTTCAATTGCAGAAGTACCAAGACAGGCACCCCACAAACTGCTGGATTTTCATTTCATTGCTTCTTTTTAGATTAAATTCTCAGACCAGCCACTGAACTTGACAAATGGGGACATTTCTTGTTTTGAATTTATAATACTGCTCCTTCTACTTAGTCATTCCTTCAACCCTAATGCATTTTTTATTTAGCATATGCACTCTATTTAGATGGACAACATATTTTAACTACAGATTAAAGAGATTATGGATTCTTACTAAATTTAGTATAGTGTAATTAAAACTCCAGTCTACATTTGCAGATATTGTAATATTAACTATTGTTTGATCATCGTTCCTTTTTGTTATATTCCTTTATCTGGATCCCATAACTATTTTTTAATACTTTGTTTTTGGAATTCTGATTTATTTCTCTGTTGTTCACTGCACACATCCCTCCACCCTCCAGGTTTGGTAACCTTGGTAATCTATTTATCTATACATGTATTTTTTCTTAAAAGTTTCATTAATGCCACTCCATTCCATGCCTATATATAAAACTTCATATTTTTCCATTATAATAAACTTATTTTTTTTTTGGATGTGCAAGAATCATTGTTGGAAATCAAATTCTTCTTTCATGAAATCATCACCTTGAAAATGACCTGTCTTAACAATTCAGCATAGCTGGCTCAATTGGAAGAGCATGTAACTGTTGATCTCAAATGAGTTTGAGCCCCACACAGGATATAGAGATTACAAGGAAAAAAAAAAACTTAACAAAATTCAGCTGATGTCACCCTGGATGCTCCCCTAGATTGTCCTAACCATCATGCTCTCATAAGAGTGCAATAGTTAACTCACTTTCTCTGAAATTAATGAACTTGTTCAACCACAATCTATCCATTAGCTCAACAAATGTGAACTGAGTTCCTATAGCAAACCATTTTCTCTATTTAGAAGAATCAGTGTGTCAGACTTTATTACAATTACTAGTTTCTATATCTATTTTCCCATGTCTATGAGCTCCTTTAGTCTACAAACTATATCTTTCTTTTATTTACAGTACCAAGGATATATTTCACATAGGTAATTTGAAAAAAAAAGGTTTAATGCATAATTAATTTTGTAGAATAAGTGTGGTATTTACCACAATATGCTAGATATACTAAGAATTCTCTATTTAAAAGCACATGCCCTATGCAAAATATTGTGAAAGAAGAAATGGGATGAGGTTACATGTAAGGTAAAATAATGAAGATAAAGTGAGTGACAAAACACATTTTTAATAACTTGTTCCTTCACAATATCTATCAATAATCACTATACACTTCATATTTCTTTATTTTTAGATCCTAATCTCTTTGCCATTGTCTAGAATATATCTTTTAATCTATGCACTAGTTTGTGTAAGTCTGTATTTCTCCTTTAATCTTGTGGCAAATCCTCAAAATTGATAATATACACATACAGTTCAGTTAAGTAATTTGGACAAGGTCAGTTAGTGTGGAAGAGAACAAAAATGACAACAAAATTGACCCATCGCTGTATGCACAGCTCCCTTATCACTTTGCCACTCCTCCCATCAATCAATTCTCCACCCTTCACACCTGGGCTTCTCAACTGGTCTTTATCCAATGGCACATTAGCAAATACTACCTGAAGAGAGAGTTGAAAAACTCTTGTCCACTGGAGCTTGCTTTCTTAATGTTATTTGGAATCCTGGCATTGCTCATGTAATGGAAAGCTTAGAATGGGCTACTGGGGTAACAGAAACCACATGGAGCCAATTCAAACTCTTCCATCTGAATTCTTTTAGACAAAGCAGCCTGCCTACAGCTATATGTGTGAGTGAGTCATCCTGAGTTGTTGACCACACACAAGTTCAAGAATAATAAACTCTTATAAGTAGCAGAATTATAAGGAAAAAAAAAATGTTTGTTGCTTTAAGCAAAAAAGTTTTTTTGACTTAAACCATTTTCCTCAACTAAGTAAATGAATTCAGTTACTAAGTAGACAATCCAAGAAAGTAAAACAGAACCCTTTATATCAATCAGTTTTATATGCTACTGGTTCATTTACTAATTTGGATAATATTACAAACGTTTTCCAATGGCATTTGATTCTGTGCTGGATGTTAAAATTTATTATGAGGTTAATTCCTAAAGAGAAATCGACATTAGATTGTGCAGAGTGTTTCTGGTAAGTAAAAATTTTGAAAAATATGGTATCAGTCTTTTCTCTTCAACTTAGAACCAGGTCTTTAGTTTTTTAAATGTCTTTAGTAAAAGACAGTTTAGATAAAATTTAAAAGATCATTATTTTTCCAGTTACTAAGACTTTTCTTAAGTAATACAGTCAAATATTATTAAAACAGTAATTGCAAAAGCACTTTAACTACCACTTGATACCATGATACATGATACTACATGATAACCAAGGACTATGCTGATTTATATATCCTAGCTAATTTAATTATTACAGTAGTATCTCCAATCACACATAGGAAAATGCCGATAAAGTAATTTATCAAATACCATGTCATCATTGAGATGTATACCTAAGGTTTGAACCATGCCTGTTTATTCCAAAGCCTGTGTTCTTAACTGTAATATGTCTTCTGGTTCCCATTTATAGTATGCTTACTGTTAAATGTATTCTGAAAGCAAAAATGAGCATTCCTTTATTCATTTCCTGAAAATACATTTTTTTTTTTTTTTGGTCAGAGTTGTTTTAATGATTGCCACACAACAGCATAAAATCTGATGTAGATTCTTCTGAAGTAAGTCAAATGGCCTCAGCATCAGAGATGATGCAGTGTTGAGGCAAATGAATGACTAACAAAAAGTCCCCAAACTTTGGGCCATCTTGGTGTCCATTCTTCTTATTTTGACATCTTTTGTCTGTATTTCATCCATTACTACTTATATTAATAATTAAATGTGTATTAATTATTTTAATGTAACATTATCTTTATAATGTTGGGAAATGAGCTGGAAAACAAGGAAACTAATACACAGTTTAGAAACTTGTCTGAGATTACTTACAAGTAGATATTAAATCTTTAACCTCTTGTGATCAAATAAATGTTCTTCCTATTTTTCCAGAAAAAAAAAATGTTTCATGAAGAGTTGTTAAAGCATGTTAAGCATGGGATGGCCAATGGAATGAATAAAATATGTTTTGAAGTTAATTCTGCTATTTAGTAACTTTGTTATACTAGTTATTACATATTATATTAAACTCAATTATATTATATCTTGATTATAATTTCTTATAAAATAGGAACACTGCATCAAAAACCAATGATGTATTTTATGATGACTAACATAACACAATAAAAGAAAAATTTCTATAAAATGAAAGATACTTATCTTGCAGACTTAAAGATTATGTAGAACAATCCTGATAATATAGAAATTAATTAATTATAACTATTGTTATCAATAAGTCATGTTTAAAAAAATGCTCCCCTTTGCACCTTTATGGATAAATGAAAGAAAACCTGGCATTCTAGCATAAAGAAGATAAAGAACCAGATTATCTTTGGAAATGTGTCTATTCATTAGCATAAACATTTTATTTATATTGGAAAACTTACAGACTATATGCTCGTTAAGGGGAGATTTTTATTCCGTATTTTTCAAAGTCACCTGTGAGGATGGTGATGCTTCTGATGATTATAGATTAAAATCTCTTCTACAATCAATGCAAATATAGCCAGTATGATCAAAATTAATCTAGTAATTAAACTTAATTGATGTTTTAAAGTCAATTAAGTGATAAAAATAATAGCTGAAATATATTATCCAATATTATAATCTCAATAGACGATTTAAATCTAATCATTTGTCTACTGACTGGTCTAAAAAATCCAACTCTGACCTTTTAAATATACCACCATAATTTATCAAAAGTTCCACTATCTTTAGTAGTGCCATTTTGTCAAATTGACTGACTGACTTTTGGAAACCCATTTGAATTGAATTTCAAACCATTCATTTAATATTTGAGAAATATATCTTGTGGAATAGTGTTTAAAATCTAGAGGTAGAGGGAACCTTAGAACCTTACCTCTACCATTAATTTTATAGATAAGGAAATTCAATTCTATAGATGTAAAATTATTTGTCCCAGGTCATAATACTTAGTATAAGAAAGTGTAAGCCATCTTTCAGAATTGGAGAGATTTTAAAATTTTCCTATAGTAGAATGATATTTACATCTATTAGAACTCTATTGAATTCTAAAGTAAGAATTCTAGCATTTTCAAGATTCCTGGCAGCCTCAGTTGGTAAAGCATGTAACTCTTAATTTGGGGGGTTTGAGTTTAAGAACCGCATTGGGCAGGGAATCTACTTAAAAAAAAAAATCTCGTATTTTCAAATACTAAAAAATGAAATATAAACTTATATCTTGACTGCTTCTATGCAAATCATAAACTAAACCAAGATTTCTATTGATTAAAAATTGTTTTTCTTTTATATTCTGTCATATTTTAATAAATTGGGCTTTTAAAATACATTTTGAAAATCATTTGTTTTTCCAAAAGTGTTGTTACTGGTTCTTGAACCTATTATATGAGGACCCCAAGATCTTGCAAAGTTCTTTTTTCTACACGTTGTATTTCAGTCTCACCAAGAAGTTAGTTACAGTGTGCTAGGGACCTTTGATTCGTGTTCCTCTTTCCAGATTAGGTAGCTCTTCTCTAGGCATGGGTGCCCTTATTCTTAGTGCCTGTATTTCCACTTATAAATGTGCCACCACTCCTTAGTGTCTGTATCATCCCTGATGCTCTGCAACAGTCATTGTGATTTTTTTTTTCTTGAAAAATAAGAAGATAGCTTCCTGGTAGCCTGATGTGAGAGACATTTGAATGTTTACTCACCTGTGGGTTATGTTCCTTGGGGAAGACTTGAAAGCTGCATTGCTATGTCTCAAAATCTAACAGAGACTTTATTTCAGTATGATGCTTCCTTCATATTTTGTCTATGCTGCAATAAATTTCCTAGGAGAAAACTGAGCTAAAAGAAGATTGCTTGAACAAGCTTAGGCAAGTTATCTTGGACTCAGAGCAGAGAAAAGCATGACACATTTTATTCTGTGTACCACCTGTCCAATCCCTCCTTGAACTGGGTCTGAGTTTAAGCAGTACAATGACATCCCAGAATGGGAAGCTAGAGATTTCCTCTGCAGAATAAAAATGTATGTTAATTTTTATTTATTTTTAAAAGAATATAGTTTAGATTAGAGAAATAAATACACTTGTGTTTTTTTTCTTTTCATACAACTGTCTATGAATACACACACATGCACGGTGTACAAGGAATTATTTTAAGTCATGAATTTTAAACAGAACTTCCTCAGAGAGATGAGAACAGATTTATAACCAGCTGGTGTCAGGCTATACTTGGCATGTGGTACCTCGATTTAGTTATCATCTTCAAAGCCCATGAATACCATTCGAACAACACTATTGTGCACCTAGGACAAATGGTCAGGGAATTCCTTTAAGCAATCTCAGGCTAGAAGAACAAGGTCAAATGTCACCACAATGCACTGAATTTGCTGAGGCCTGAGTCCCTAAATAGGTTTTTTGAGGCAGCTGGAACTGTCAGGGCTGCAGAGGAAGCCAATGGTATTTTGAAGGATGTGTTTTCTGTATTTTTGTATGCCAGTATAGACACATGGTTTTGTTAAATGCAAATACATGAAAGATGTTAAGTTCTGAGCACCAGCCTACTGGGGTAGAGTTGGGTCTTTTCTTCCCCAAAAGACACCAACATATCCTTAGTTCATCTACTCATAAAGAGGCCACTGTGCTCACAGCTGAATAGATAATGAGTTCCTCTGAGTCAGCATTCTTCATGAAAATATCCATACCCTCTATCTCCCATCTCAGTAGGACTTACCATCAAGAAAATGGATTTTCTTCTGTACCCTGGTAAGGAATCCCAATGTTTCATACTAACTTCTCCAAGAAATGCTTATCCCACTCAGCTCTGCCTCCTACTCCTCTCTCAGAAAGTCTCCCCCCATTGCTTCCTTCTGCTACACAGCCAGTTCTGCATCTGATCAGGCCAGAGACAGACCTCTGATCCAACCTGAGCCACACAGATTCACTCTCTCAGAAATTTGGATTTAGGGCCCCCAAATTTAACTTGTTCCTAATGAAATCTGGGAATTTAAATTTGAGGTTGAAAGGGCTACATTGAGCATTTGTTCAAGCTCAACAGAGAATGAGGGGCAGTTGTCTCCAGCTCCTTCTAGAAGCTTGGTGTTCCTCCTATGGCTTCTGTATGACTGTCCTCTTGTGCTTTTCAAACTCATGTGCCTCCTGTTTTACTTCCCTCAGCTTGAGTAGGTTCTCTGTCTTGCACTCAACTATGTCCTGAAAAACACCTGGAGAGATCAGCGTTTGTTGAACAAAAGTAAAGTTTTAGGGTCTGCCTACTCAGAGTGACTGGACCTTCTACAACCCAGATCCTGCCCCTTATTATGCACAACACTCTTGTTTTATTGCCCCTGCGAAGTAAGAGATCCATCACAACACCAGTGCATCCACAGGAATTATAGTCCGAGGGGAGACACAGAGACTGTTTTGAGCTTCACTCCATTGTGAGCTTTATATGTGAAGTCATGCATGGTTTATAATTTTTCTTGAAGATTTATCCTTTAAAGAATGCATTTGAATCCAAATGATACATTTTTGCATCATTACTGTATTTTTAAAATTTATGTGAATCCTATTTGTAAGATTCATTGTTGACTGAGATGTGTTATATAAAATCTTAATGTTATTTCTTATATGGGTGTGGCTTTTTAGATACAGCTATTCTTATGAAATCATGGGGCTATTATTTTTGTACCCTTGCATTCTTAGTTTCTGTCACCAAACACCAGTTGTTTTTGTTTTTATTTTCATTTTTGTTTTTCAGCTAGCTACACAGCTCAGTTGAACAAAATATTAATGTCCTACTTGTTTTCAAATGTTTGGAATGCAATTGTTTTATAGAAAAATACATATGGAATGCCATTAACAACTGCCCTGGCTAGGGTAAAGCCAAAACTTCTCTGAAAAGGGTTTTGTGTGAATAAATTTGGGTCCATCTTCTTACAAATAAAAGTTCAATTTTTAACTACATGTCATTAAAATTGTAAATATTCTTGCAGAAAAAAAAATCTTCGCAAGTGGTTGAAAAAATCATTTAAACTGTTCTTAAAAGAAAGGAAAAACAATGCCTTTGCATAAATCAAATGATGACTCTGCCAAATTCTCTGGTATCTTTTCTTGCATTCCTTTTCTTTTGGAAGAAAGGACACCATAGCAACCAGTTTTTAATGATTAAGAAAGGATACTTTAACTGGTTCCTTATTTTTTTACCATAAGATAAACTATTTCCCCTTAAGCTCACTTTTCAATATCCTCTGAAACCATGTAACCAACACTCTGGAATACTTTACTGTCAGAGAGAAAAGATACTATATCATATATCTTTCTATATAATAAAACATTTATAAAAATAAAGACCTGTGTGAGAAAAATGTGTGTGTATGTGTGCATGTGTGTCAATAAATGGTCTCCTCACTCTAATATTTATGATTCCATTTTATATAGCTGTGATGTACAATATTAACTATATTAGAGAATAAAGAACTAAGTAAATATCTCCGAAAGAGTTACTACTAGAAATTGAATGAGATTAAAGCTCTTTTGTTTGGATAAATCACTAGATGATACTTAAGAAAAATGTTGGTATCAAGAGCCTGGATGATGGCTAATGCCAAATTATCACGTGCGTACACACACACACACACACACACAAATGCATCTGTCTTCATAATAGTTGTACAAATTAGACTTTCTTAGCTAGTCAGGTGAAAGGAGGTAAAATTTAAAGAGAATATAAAAAAACATGAAAGAGTAAAAGATAATTTGATTACACATAAACCATAGCCAGATGTTACTTCAGTGAGATATACTAAAATAAATTTTAAAGACTAAGAGGTTCTAAAATGCTTTTTAAAAAAGGGCTTTTATAAGATATTTTATTAGGTTAAGCAACAACTCCCACCACTGAATCTTTAGCAAAAGTATATATGTTAACTAAGCATTTATGAGATTGTTTTGTCTAGGGTTGAGTTGTTAATGTTTACAAGAAATAATGAAAAGTCTCAATTTTTTATTGGGTAATGCTCAATTTAAAGGTCACAGATAAGAAATTACGTGGTAATAAATAAATGGGGGAGAAATAAAATTGTGTGTATATAAGTTTGCCAGGACTTAAAAGACATTTTGGAGTTGTAGGACTTGGACATGATTTGGGAGGTTTTAGCCAATCCTGCAATCCCTTAAGGGTTAATGAACCTTCTATTATCTATCCCAATCTCCAACTCTGTGTGGATTACAACCAAATTCATATAATGACTATAGATTAGTATAGCTCTTGACTTAGAAATCTGTGCTGTGTTTGTCTGAGAAACAAAATATCCTTGAGCATATCTGGAAGACTCATGGGACATTTCTGGAAAAGAAACTTTGAAAAAGTTCTGGAAAACGTTTTATCCCAAAGGAAGTTTTTAAATATACAAAGACTGGCTTAGGACAGTGATTCAGTTTGTGGAAGGAAAGATTATTTTGATTATCATTTATAATCCTTCTCTCAGATTGTCCCCTGACTCAGATCTGTTGACATATACTGGAGATACAGGGAGAGAAACTGACACCGACTTGTGATTACAAACTATTGAAAGCCAATTTATAAATTAGGTCCTGTGGGACATAAGCAGAGTATCACACCAGGAATAAAATAGGTTATTAAAATCTTCTATTCCAAAGAAAAACCTATGAGGCTTTGAAAAAAAATCAAAGCAGAATCAGCAGATGTACATCGGCATTGAATCAATGATGTCTCTGAGAATGGCATGACAGTTCTAGGAAGTCACTTTTCAAGAGCTTCATACAGGCTTTTCACAGGTAACTGAACCTATGACTCAGTCCTCAGAGGTCCTAGAAATGGTACATCAGCCTTATCACAGACATTATATAAGCATCCAGATCAAAATACAACAAACTTGTTTCATGACATATTATAGTGGGAAAGATGGCTTTATGGTAGATAATGAATTACTCTGGGACTTCTAGATATACTTTCAAAAGAACTCCATGACTAAGGGATTGAAATCTGATTGACACAAATGTATAATGTGCTCTGAGTGACTATAGTGAAATTACCTTAGTTTACTATCACAATACTGGAATCCTGTTTTGTCCTCTTTGTTTGTTTGAGGAGGGATAGGGGAGGGCTGCTGTGATCTGGGAACCTGGTCTATAATCACAAATTGTATGAAAGAAATTGACAGCTCTAAGATTCTAAGATCAATAAAGGGAGACTGATTATATCAAGGTAATGTATATACTGTAAAGAAAGGCCATTATCTTGGTATTTCTGAATAGGCCCTGGTATTTAAAGACAGATTACTTTGCTTTTGAGGCTAAATCAAATATAATGGATGATGGCTGGATCTGGGCTCATCTGATGATTGGAATCTAATATACTAGCATTACAGATATGCTCTGAAGAATATAGCTATGTGCGTACATGTTAAGAGTTATGAGCTACTTGCCAACATAAAATATATAGCACATAGTTACATAACATGTGGACCAAAAGCATTTAAATGTATAGATCTATAGTACTTAAATATAAAACTATGGTGGGGGTCTTCTCCCTCAAATGCCCGGAGGCACACTCTACTGTTGCTAGGAATAAAACAGGAGTTCATACTTTAATGGTTTGATTGCAAATGATACAAAAATGACATGTTGTCAGTTTGTTTGTTTGTTTGTTTGTTTGTTTTTTGCTTGTTTGTTTTGTTTATATTTTTAAGTGGCTAAAGGGGATCATGTTTCACTAAAAATAAAGGGACTTTTCTGATTTTTTTTTTCTGATTTTCGATCTTCAATACAAATGGCTATACATGATTGAAATTATGGACCACATGAGACCTAGGGGAATGTTAGATTTATCAGATGGAATGAAGATCACTTAGCTTGATCAGAGGGAAGAAGAAAAACAATTTCTTTTTGATATATAGAATAGGGCACACTATCACTGGATTTTAATACTGAAGAATATTACTTAATTCAAAGGGTAAAGTTTTTATACTGCAATTGGGTGAATCTAGTCATATTGACTATAACTACTTAAATATAGTTTTATTCCCAACATACAGAAGAAAGTATACTGTGAAAGACTTGGACTCTTTTTTTTCTAATTTGGTGTCACTCTATGACCATTTTTGAAACCCAAATCTAAAATTCTCTTTCCATTGTTCATGAGAACAAATCCACTCTCTTCTACTCAAAGAATTCAATCTTCTTTCTCATACATTCTCATTATTTTCCTTTTGAATGAATTATTTCTATCAATGTGAAACATTATTTTTGTCTCCTTTCTTCCAAAACAAAATGAAGCAAACAAAAAGAAAAAAAAAAGGAGAGAGAAAAAGAGAAACAAAAACAAAAACAAAAATAAAACCCTCTAGTCTCCATTCTTCTTGTCTCAGTACAAACTTTTATATAAAATTTGTTGATTTGGGGGTCTAACTGGTATAAACTTTTTACATACAGCTTTTGAACCCAGCACTAACCTAGTATTAAAGTTTTACCATTGACACACTGAAAAGCAGGAATAATGTACCTTAGTAAGATATACTAGTGGATATATGAAAATTATTATAAGGAATATGAAAGTTATTTTGTTAACTTTGAAAAATTTGGGGGGTTCCTGCATATGCATATGTCCTTGTTTCTTTGCTATTCACAAGAAGTTTAAAGGTGTGGGACTGAGTGGCTCCTTATCTCTATTCTAAATGAATTAATGCTCAGTAATATGACTAAAAAACTAGTATGTTTATATTCAGTTTTTCTATTAATAAAGATTTTTGTAGATCTCTGAATTCAATGTCTAGATAAGTTTCAGTTCTTTCCAGAAGAATAGTATGCAATAGGATGTTGTATTGTGCTGAAACATCCATATTTTCTTGCCTGGTTTCATAGGTGGGGATAAAATTTATTCTTTAAGATCAAGGAGAAATGTGTATATGTGAACATCTTTCTGACAATTTAAAAAATTACTTATTATCTTGCACTGTTTGCATGGCAGTAATAGTTAGATAAACTCAAAAATAATGCCTGTGACAGATAAGAAAGTAGTGAAGAAAATAGACACTCCTCATATAGATTCTGCCATTTTTTGTTCTTTCTTTTTTTTTAAAGATTTTTATTTATTTACTTGATAGAGAAAGGGAGAGAGAGAGAGAGAGAGCACACAAGCAAGAGGAACAGCAAGTAGAGGGAGAGGGAGAACCAGGTTGTCTGCTGAGCAGGGAGCCCCACGTGAAGCCTGGCCCCAGGACCCCGGGCATCATGACCTAACCTGAAGCCAGACATTTGACTGACCCACCCAGGCTCCCCCATTTTTTGTTGTTTTCAAATTATATTTGAAAACACTTTTCTCAGACTATTTTAAGTAGATTTTTTATATTGTACAAAGAAAGAAAAGAAAAGAAAAACAGTAATAGATTTGTTATAATAAATACAGTTATCACCTGTTTTATTTACTCAAGTAATCAGAAAAGGAACCAGTTTGAGGAAGTTTTATTAATGACCATTATTTAGTAATAAATAAGAAACTGATCATTTTAATATGTAATGAAAATTAAGACAACTAATTAACACTCAAAACTTTGTTGACCAAAAATGTATAGTGAACAAAAAGCAAGATTTGGATCAAATGTACTTGGGGCAGGTTTTCATTCTGATACTTAGAATCTGTCTGATACTTACTAAATTACTTCACTCTTTTTATACTATTATCTTAAATTGTAAAAAGTTATAAAAATACCATATTCCTTTCCTAGGGTTGCCGAAACAATTACCACATTATGGGCGGTTTAAATCAACAGAAATTTATTCTCTTAATGTTCTGGAAGTTAGAAGACTGAAATACATCTAAGCAAGGCTATGCTCTTTCTGAAAGCTCTAGGGGATAATCTGTTCCAATCTATTTTCTTAGTTTTTACTGTTATTAGCAGTCCTCAGAGTTCTTTGCCTTATATGCACATATTTATTATGCTTATCTCTGTCATATATGGTGTGTCTGTCTCTGTCACTCCTTTTTTTCATAAGGACAAGAGCCATATTGGATTAAGGACTTACCCTATTTCATGTGACCTCATATTAACTCATATCTTAATTACATCTGCAAAAACTCTATTTCCAAATAAGATAACATTCACAGGTGTCTGGTATAGGAAGTTCTACACAACTTTATTATGTGTGTGGCAGGGTAGGATAACATAGTTAACCCACAAAAATTGCTTAACTCAATTGGTTTTAGCAAAATTAAATATACTATGTAGTACACCTGCAACTAATCTAACATTGTATATGAAATATATTCCAGTAAAAAAAAAATAAAGAGGGCACCTGGGTGGCTCAGTGGGTTAAAGCCTCTGCCTTCAGCTCAGGTCATGATCCCAGGCTCCTGAGATCAAGCCCCACATCAGGCTCTCTGCTCAGCATTGAGCCAGTTTCCCCCCTCTCTCTGCCTGCCTCTCTGCCTACTTGTGATCTCTGCCTGTCAAAAAAATAAATAAAATCTTTAAAAAAAAAAGAGTGCTTCCTTTAAAGTTAAAAAAAAATTAAATGCAATATTATATGCACACTGATTAGCAAAGACCTTTACACTGTGGGTACGCAATGTTAGCTGCATTTCTGCTCTTTTGCCTGTATATATCATGTGAATAATGGGAACAATTCACTATAGTCAGTACAATGTCCTTTAATTTTTCACATTACTCTGCTTCTAAATTGTTTTAGAACAAATTATGAAAGATTTAATGGAAGAAATGGAATGCTAGAGATTGTTTAGTGTACACTTCCTTATCTGATTTTGTAGAGCTCTCTACTTCTCATTGTCTTCCTGCTATTTTGCAACTGTTCAAATTCTACAAAACTGCTGGTTATGCAAATGAAATTATTGTCTATAGTGATGCAAATTAATTTTGTCAGATGGAGATGAAAACTATTTCACCTGTAAGAAGGTATTTTCTATTAAATTCATTTCAACATTTTTGATTTCCTATATATGTCTGCTCTTAGGATTCTCATTTGAAATGGTTTTAAACATCTTGCTGGTCCCCCCCATGAATTAATAAGTTAAATAAAGTCTTCATCTGTGTTCATTTTAGATTAGCATGAAAGTCATGATTTTACTTAAAAAAACTATATTATTCCATGTACATTTTGACAAAGCTTTGATGAATAAAGAAATGAAAAGATTCAGTCCTTTAAAACGTCATCTCTCAACATGATATGCAGCACCTGTGTGGGGAAGAACTGAACCCAAAAGCTTCATAACTTTTGAATTAGAGGGCAATTCTTAGGAAGAAGTCAAGAAGTAATTTTGGGGGGCAAAAATAGTGTTAGATAATTAAGCATTTTTTAAATAACAAGAATAAAATCTGCTTTACCATGAGACTTAGTGCCTGGTAATTTAACAACCAGATTGATGATCTGGTCCATATTATGTTAGAAAGTGAAACTTCAGAGCATAGAGGAGCTTCTGCTTTAGATAAGGCCCAGTTAAAAGGCTTTAGTCATATAAAAATAAGTGGGAGAAGTCTCTACCATTACCATACTTATCCAGTGAGCCAATTACATTGTGCTCAGGGACACATCGACTTCTTTTTCATCTGAAATATCAGAAAATCATTGTTCTTACTGAAAACAGGACCAGAATAGGAACTAACCACCAATCTTTGGTTCTGGCTGTGTGAGTGACAGCTCCATGCCATCTGAATGGGAACCAAGAACTAATTAGAAAAAGAACAAGGGCAGAGGGAAGATGATGGCAGAGAAGGAGGCTTGTTTCATCCCACAAACACTACTATATCACCATTAAATCATCTTAAGTACCCCAGGTCATGATCTCAGGGTGGTGAGATCAAGCCCCACATGGGGTTCCTCAGTCAGCAGGGATTCTATCTGAGATTCCCTCTCCCTTTCCTCTGACCCTCCCTCTGCACATACTCTCTCTCTCTCTGTATAATAAGTAAATAAATCTAAAAAAAAAAAAAAAGGATAACCTTTCTCCAAATTCATTGGCTTGGTAAATGACAGGGGCTAAATTTCATAAGTTTTTGTTTGTTTGTTTGCTTGTTTGTTTTAACCAGCAAGGCTTAAAGTCTGCAGATTTAAAGGTCAGTAGGCTTGGCTCTGATAGAGCCAAGAATGCACTGTGCTGCTCCTAGAGAGAAGGCAGGCAAACAACTTGGGGGCAGATAATAAGTCAATAGTAAACTGAGAAAGTCTGGGGCACACAGTGGAGAGATTCTTTGCTCCTCTCGGAGTACTTCCCTAAGAGATAGTCTTTTTTTTTTTTTTTTAAAGATTTTATTTATCCATTTGACAGAGAGATATCACAAGTAGTTAGAGAGGCAGGCAGAGAGAGAGAGGAGGAAGCAGGCTCCCTGCGGAGCAGAGAGCCCGATGCGGGACTCGATCCCAGAACGCTGGGATCATGACCTGAGCCGAAGGCAGTGGCTTAACCCACTGAGCCACCCAGGCGCCCCCCTAAGAGATAGTCTTAACAGAGATATATCTCTAGTAACAAAGGAGCTGGCTAGTGCCATTTTCCCTTCACAGATGAAAATAAAACAAAACAAAAATAAAACAAACAAACAAACAAAAACAGTCACCTGCTGGCTGACTAATTTAGATACACTAAGCTGCACTCCCCTGTACTCTGGTGAGACTAACTCTCTGAGTCAAGTTTGCCTCAGTCCCAGTGTAGGAGATCTCTCCTCCAGAATACCAGAATAAACCGCTATGCACACTCTGCAACTCCTGACCAGAGAGTTCTAAAGGGCCTCAGTTCTAGTGGAGCTGGTGTCAGGTCTCATTTCACAAGCAAATCAAAGACACCTAGTTAAAAAAAAAAAAAAAAAAAAAAGCCACATGTCAAGAACCAAACACTACCCACTGCAAACAAAGAACCTCTGGAGATGAATAGCCTAAAGGATAGAGAAAACAAAACACAACAGCTGAGCATATGCAACACACACTAGAGACACTCCCTACAATGTCAGGTCCTAGAAACTACATTACCTCTTCTTCATAATGCTACTGCTTTCAGGTATAAGAGACATACTGGCTTTTCTAACACAGAGAAGAAGGCAGGGGCTTAGACAAAATGCTAAAGATGGATAAATTATTCCCAGATGAAAGAACAAGATAAGTCCTGGCCAAGATCTAAGCAACAGATATAAGGACTATGTCTGATGGAGAATATATGGCAACAATGATGAGGATACTCACTGGGCTTGAGAAATGAATAGAAGACATCAGAAAGACCCTTACCACAGAGATTAAAGAGTTAAAAAAGAATCAACTGAAGATGAAGAATGATATCAAAGAGATTGGAAAGAGGCCTTATGCAATGAATGCCAGGCTGGAAGAAGCAGAGGAATGATTTAGTGACCTAGAAGACCAGATAATGGAAAATAATGAAGCTGAACAAAAAAGAAAAGGAAGAATTATGGAACACAAGAGTAAACATAGGGAACTCAATGACACAATCAAATAATAACATTTATATTATAGGAGTCCCAGAAGAAGAAGAAAGAGAAAATTAGCAGAAAATTTATTTGAGGAAATAATAGTAGCAAACTTCCCTAATTTGGGTTAAAAAACACACATATCCAGATCCAGGAGGCAAGAGAACTCCCACAACAAAAAGTAACAAAAGCAGGCCAAAACAAAGGTATAATATAACCAAATTTGCAGACTATAGTGATAAAGGAAAAAAAAATCCTGAAAGCAGTAAAACAAAAGAAACTGTTAATGTACAAAGGAAGACCTATAAGGCTATTTGGAGATTTCTCAACAGAAACTTGGCAAGCCAGTGGGAGTATATGATATATTCAAAGTTCTGAATGGGAAAAATCTACAGCCAAAAATACTCTACCCAGCAAAGCTATCATTAAGAATAGAAGGAGAGGTAAAGAGTTTCCCAGACAAAAAAAAAAAACTAAAGGAGTTTGTGACCACTAAACCAGACCTGTGAGAAATATTAAAGAGTGCATTGAGTGCAAAGAAGAGACCAAAAGTGATAAAGACAAGAATGGATGAGACAAAAACTCCAAAAACAATGAGAAACCAAGTCAAAAAATGGCACAAAATACAGATCTATAATAATTGCTTTGAATATAAATGGAATAAATGTTTTGATTTAAAAAATATAGGGTGTCAGAATGGATAAAAAAATCGAAGGCCAATCTATATGTTGCCTACCAGAGACTCATTTTATTTTATGACTTTCTAAAGACTTATTTATTCATTTATTTATTCATTTATGTGTGTCTGTGTGAAAGAGAGAGAGAGAGAGGGAGAAATAAATGGGAGATAGAGAGAGAGCATGCAGTGGGAAAAGGCAGATGGCAAGAAAGAAAATCTTAAGCAAACTCTCCACTGAGAGCTAAGCCTGCCACAGTGCTGTCTGTCTCAGTACTCTGAGATCATGACCAGAGCTGAAATCAGGAGTCAGACACTTAACCAACTGAGCCATCCAGGAGCCTCTGCAAGAGACTCATTTTATAACTAAAGACACCTGCAGATTTAAAACGAGGGGATGGAAAAATATTTACCATGTAAATGAATAGCAAAAGAAAGCTGCAGTAGCAATATCTGTATTGGACAAACTAGACTTTTAAACAAATACTATAACAAGCGATAAAGAAGGGCATTATATAATCACAATAGGGATAATCCAACAGGAAGATCTAATAATTGTAAATATGCAGCCAACAGGAGAGAACTCAAATACATAAAAAAAGCTAATAACAAACATAAAGGAACTCATCAACAGTAATACAGTAATCATAGGGCACTTGAACACACTACTTTCATCAGTGAACTGATCATGTAAACAGAGCATCAACAAGGAAACAATGACTGTGAATGACACACTGGACTGGATGGACTTGACAGATGCATTCAGAACATTTCATTCTAAAGCAGCAGGATACGCATTCTTTTCAAGTGCCCATGGGACGGACGCCACCTGATCACATTTTAGGTCACATATCAGGCCTCAACAAGTACAAAAAGATTGAGATCATATCATGTGTCTTTTCTGAACAGAACACTATGAAACTAGAAGTCAACTATAAGAAAAAATGCGGAAAGACCACAAATGCATGGAAGTTAAACAAAATGTTACTAAACAATGAATAGGTCAACCAAGAAAGTAAAGGAAAAATCAAAAAGCACATGAATAGAAATGAAAATCAAATTGCAATGGTCCAAAACCTTTCAGATACAGCAAAAGTGGTGCTAAGAGGCAAGTATATAGCAATACAAGCCTACTCGAGCAGCAAGAAAAAACTCAAGTACACTATAAAACCTTACACCAAAAAGGGCTATAAAAAGTACAATGAATGAAACCTAAAGCCAGCTGAAGGAAATAAATAATAAAGAAAAGAAATATATGATACAGAAACAAACAAAACAAACAAAAACAGTAGAACTTATCAATGAAACAAATCAATGCTTCTTTGAGAAAAGCAATAAAGTTGGTAAACCTCTAGCCATGCTGAACAGAAAGAAAAGAGAAAGGATGTAAAAGAAAAAAAAATCACAAATCAGAGAGGAGAAATCACTACATATGCCACCGAAATACAAACAGTTATAAGAGAATATAATGCAAAACTACATAACAACAAATTGGATAACCTAGAAGAAATGGACAAATTCCTAGAAACATAAATTATAAAAACTGAACCAGGAAGAAATAGAAAACTTGAATACACTGATCATCAGCAAAGAAATTGTATTGGTAATCAGAAAACTCCCCAAAACGAAACTGCAGGACCAGATGGCTTCATAGGTAAATTCTACCAAACATTTAAAGAAGAGTTAATACCTATTCTCGAACTATTTAAAAAAAGGAGAAGAAGAAAAAGAGGAGGAGGAGGAAGAAGAAGAAGAAGAAGAAGAAGAAGAAGAAGAAGAAGAAGAAGAAGAAGGAGGAGGAGGAGAAGAAGAAAGGAAAGCTTCTAAATTCATTCTACGAGGTCAGTATTACCCTGATATCAAAATCAGATAAAGAATATATGAAAAAAGAAAACTACAGGCCAATATCTCTGATGAACATGGGTGCAAAAATTCTCAACAAAATTCTAGCAAAATTCTAGCAAACTGAATCCCACAACTTGCAGGATACAAAATCAATGTACAGAAATCTATTGCATTTCTATACACCAATAATGAAGCAATAGAAAGGGAATTTAAGGAGTCAATCCCATTTACAATTGTACCCAAAGCAATAATATACATAGGAATAGACATAACCAAAGAGGTGAAAGATCTCTAGTCCCCAAATCATGAAATATTGATGAAAGAACCTGAAGATGGCACAAAGAAAATGAAAGATATTTCATGCTCATGGACTGCAAGAACAAATATTGTTAAAATGTCTATATTACCCGAAGCAATCTACATGTTTAATGCAATCACATTCAAAATACCACCAGCATTTTTCATAGAGCTAGAAGAAATAATCCTAAAACTGTATAGAACCACAAAGACCTCTAATAGCTAAAGCAAACTTGAAAAAGAAAAGCAGGAAAAAAAAAAAAAAAAAAAAGAAAAAGAAAAGCAGGGCTAGGAGCACCTGAGTGGCTCAGTCAGCTCAGGTCATGATACAAGGGTCCTGGGATCAAGCCCCTATCAGGCTCCCTGCTCCATGGGGAGACTTCTCCCTCTACTTGTTTTCTCTCTCTCTCTGTCAAATAAATAAATAAAACCTTTAAAAAGAAAAGAAGGGCTGGAGGCATTACAAATTCAGATTTTAAATTATATAAGAAAGCAGTAGTGATCGGGGTGCCTGGGTGGCTCAGTGGGTTAAAGCCTCTGCCTTCGGCTCAGGTCATGATCCCAGGGTCTTGGGATCGAGCCCTGCATCAAGCTCTCTGTTCAGCAGGGAGCCTGCTTCCCTTCCTCTCTCCCAACTTGTGATCTCTGTCTGTCAAATAAATAAATAAATAAATATAAATAAATAAAAATCTTAAAAAAAAAAAAAAGAAAGCAGTAGTGATCAAAAGAGTATGGTAGTGGCACAGAAATAGACACATAGGTCAATGGAACTGAAAGAAAACCAAGATATAAACCCACAATTGTATGGTCAATTAATTTTTGATGAAGCAAGAAAGAACATTCAATGGGAAAAAGAGAGTCACTCCAACAAATGGTGTTGAGAAAACGGGACAGCAACATGCAAAAGAATGAAACTAGACCACCTTCTTACACCAAACACAAAAATAAATTCAAAATGGATTAAAGACCTATATGTGAAGCTTGAAACCTTAAAAATCTTAGAAGAGAACACTGGTAGTAACCTCTTTGATATTGGCTATAGCAGCTTCTTTCTAGATATATCTCCTGAGGCAAAGGAAAAGGAAGCAGAAATAAACTACTGAGATTTCATCAAAATATAGGCTTCTTCACTGCAAAGAAAACAATCAACAAAACTGAACGGCAACCTTTGGGATCAAAGAAGATATTTGCAAATGGCATATCTGATTAATGGTTTGTATCCAAAATATATAAGGAACATATAAAACAACACACAAAAAATGAATAAACCAATTAAAAATGGGCAGAAGACACAAGTAGACATTTCTTCAAAGAAGACATCCAGATGGCCAATACACACAAGAAAAGATACTCAACATCACTCGTCATTAGGAAGATACAAATCAAATTACTCTGAGCTATCTCTTCACACCTGTCAGAATGGATAAAATTAAAAATAAAAATAATAATAATAACAAACAAACAAACAAACAAGAAACATGTGTTGGCAAGGATGTGGAAAAAGGAGAACCCTCTTTCACTGTTGGTGGGAATGCAAACTGGTGCAGCCACTGTGGAAAACAGTACGGACTTTCTTCAAAGAGTTATAAATAGAAAAACCTCTGATCCAGCAACTACACACTAGGTATTTACACCCCCAAAACAAAAATACTAATTTAAAGAGATGCACATCCCCTAATGTTTGTAGCAGCATTATATGCAATAGCCAAGTTATGGAAACAGCCCAAGTGTCCATCAACTGATGAATGGATAAATAATATATAGTGTATGTATACAATGGACTTACTCAGCCATAAAAAGGAAGAATGAAATCTTGCTGTTTGTAATGACCTGAATAGAGCTAGAGAGGGTTATGCTAACCAAAATAAGACCACTAGAGAAAGACAATTGTCACACAATTTCACTCATTTGTGGAATTTAAGAAACAAAACAAATGAACAAAGTGGGGGTGGGATGAAGGAGAGAGGCAAACCAAGAAACAGATTCTTAACTATACAGAACGTACTGATGGATGGGACACCTGGGTGGCTCTATCGATTAAGTATCTGCCTTCAGCTCAGGTTGTGATCCCAGGGTCTTGGGATGTAGTCCCACATTGTGGGGTGGGGGTGGGGGGGGTCCTTGCTTAGCAGGGAGCCTGCTGCTTCTGCCTGCTCTGCCTGTTCTGCCTATAGATCTCCATGCTTCTGTTCTCTCTCTGACAAATAAATAAAAATAAATAATAATTTAAAAAAAAACATATTGAGGGGCACCTCAGTGGCTCAGTGGATTAAGGCCTCTGCCTCTGGCTCTGGTCATGATCTCAGGGTCCTGCGATCAAGCCCCATATCCGGCTCTCTGTTAGCAGGGAGCCTGCTTCCCCCCTCTCTCTCTTCCTGCCTCTCTGCCTACTTGTGATCTCTGTCTGTCGAATAAATAAATAAAATATTAAAATAAAAAAATATATATTGGTAGTTACTGGAAGGGAAGTGGTGGGGGGATAGGTGAAAAAGGTGATGGGGATTAAGGAGTCCACTTGTCATGATGATTCCCCAGTGATGTATGAAATAATTGAATCAGTATATTGCACTTGAAACTAATGTCATACTGTATGTAAATTAATGTATGGAATTTCAATAAAAACAAAAAATAATTAAATGGCAATCTAATTTAGGGGAAACTGAACAATGGCAACTGAAAAATAAATAAAGGGTAATATATCTTTTAAATGCCATCTTAAATCAAAGCAAGATACTGTAAAAGGTAAATCAGCATCATTCAATAGAGCTGAGAATAAAAATAAAGAAGTCTTTGTACCACTCTTGTAACTGATAATTGATAAGAATATCTATTATTTAACACCTTAGTTTTATATTGCAGATGATGAGAAGTTAGAAATTAAATAGGCTAGTAAATATGAAACACTTATAATCATTTCAAAATTCTATTTTAGTTTTTGTTTCTAATGTGATGGATTCAAAAATGGCATAAAACTGATAGATCCATTCTCATTGGAAGGTCTGTTTGAAATTCCTTTTGAGTCTAGATTTTATCTCACACTGGAAACCTCAGGGAAGTAGGTATTGAGAGTTAGGAAACCTCATTTTGGTTTCTGTTGCTTCATGATGCCTCAAGTTTCATTCAAAACTATTCTCTTTTACATTATACCTCTTCTAAAGAATTTTGTAGAATGCACTTTAAGTAAGAAATTGTTTTCCAAATAAAAAGATATTTATTAAACACTTACTATTTGCCAGTCACTGTGCTAAAAAGGTGACATGGAATACTTTATTTATTATTTACTGTATTCCATCGTCCACCACTCTTCCATCATGAGATCCTTAGGTAAGACTATTCTATCCATTTTATAAATGAAGAAAATAAGATTGAAAAAAAAAAGTCCAGGAGACTCAACTTAAATTACTTTCCCATGACTTGGGAATGTGAAGTCAAGATTCATTTTTTTTTTTTAACCTGATCCTGGGTTCTTGTTTTCTTAACTACTTTAAGAATTTAGTACACTGCATGACATTTTATAAGCAGAATGAAGGTACTTCAGACTCTTGTCATACCTAAGATCAAGCTGGTTTCCAAGATAATTGCCCAGTTCCTTAGAGTTTTTACCATTCTCAGGCTCTATTAAACATATGAATATTTAATTTTTTCTTATACATTTCACAATAAATATTAGGCTAAATAACATTTTCTCTGAGAAGCTACTATGAAATCTATGTAGATTATACACAATGCTTATTTCCACCTTCTGTTTATTTACTTTATTTAATTTTTAAATAATACTTGGCACATTCTGATGGGGGCATTTTTATAGTTTATTTTATGTTAATGCTACTGTTGTGTAGCTTTAAAGTGTAAATCAAAGATCTTATACTATAATAGGTCATCCCAGACTAAATTGAATATATTCTGGAATACACTTAGATACCCAAACCAAAGATGTACCTTCTGCTTTGCAATTAAATTTTATATTTTTACCTAGATTGACTTATGCCTGTTATAATTCATGCCTTTTTTTATTTTCTGAGATGCTTTTTCTGGCATACATACATTTTTACCAAATATTCTTATCTAACTGGTCATTTTTAGGAATTTGGTGAGTGAAAAGACCATTATATTTGCTGGGCAATAGAACCCAATAATATTTAGGGGGAAGAAATCTTTGGCCTTTCTCAATTATATATTTTTATATATTTATATATTTTTATATATTTATATATATATTTTATATTTTATATATTTATATATTTTTATTACCTTAACACATTGATTAGAAGGGTATGACATTTACATAACTTTTAGAAAAGACTGTAACAAGTGCTAATATGACACATTCTTCAGCTTGCACTTGTTAAACAAACATGAAACATTAAAAAGAATAATGTTCTAATTCTGAATATAAAAAAATAATTTTTCCTAACTTATCAGCAACAATTGGTAGTATTTGTATTTATCTACAAAGTCATCTGGTTTCAAGTAACATGTTGACAATATCAAGCAATCAAATATTCTGAGATTACTTACTTGAAAAGAGAACTTGATCAGAACTGTGAGAACATTATGGTCTCTAGGGTAAGGACAGAAAATAACTTTCCATACATATCAATATCTAATTTATTTAGCTATTAAAAAATGTAATATATTATATATATTATATATTTGGAAATATATTTATATTTTTGGAAAACAATGGAAGATTAAGTGGTTCTCATATATAATATAATAATTCTATCATTATATTAATTAATATATATTATATATAATATAATATGTATAATATAATATATAATATATGGTTCTCATATATATAATATATATATACATATATATAATATAATATAGTATATTATATTATATACATATATATGCATAATAATATTATATTATATATTATATAATATATACATATTATATAATATATAATATAATATAATATATAATATATATAATATATAATATTTATATAATACAATATAATATATATAATATATAATATAATATAATATATAATATAATATTATATATACATATATACATAATAATATTATATTATATATATATAATATATATGAGAACCACCTAATAGATTATATAATATATAATAATATATTTATTATTTAATTATAATGTATATTATTATATACACTATATACTATATACATAATATATAATGTATAGTAATATAGTATGTATAATATATATTATATTATGTATAATATATTATGTATGATTAATATATATTATATTATGTATAATAATTAATATATATTATATTATGTATGTATGTATAATACGTATAATAATATGTAATATTATATATGTATATTATATTATGTGTATTATATATAATATATATATTATGTTATGTATAATATGTATATTAATTATATTATGTATGATATAATATATGATGTATAATATATTATATAATTAGTATGTTATAATTATATATTTCTAATATAATATATAATATTATATATATGAGAACCACCTAATCTTCCATGTTTTTCCAATAATATAATTGTAAAGTAACTGTAAAACTATATAGAAAGCATGTCGTACCTTCTTTTTTGTTATAATATTAAATTTTACCTAGAATTATTGTTAATAAACTTTTTCCACTAATAACCATTAAGTACATTAGCCAATAATCCTAATAAATACCTAGAAGACCTTACATCTTTACCTATATTTAAATAATAGCTTGTTGTTTTTTTTAAATTATCCTTATTTTTAGAACAAGATTAGGTTGAGCAAATGAATAGAAACTACACACTGTTTACATATGTCTCCTGCCTCCACATTTGCACTTCAATATTTCTCATATTTTCAATCCAAGCTATAGTGATGATACATTTGTTTCAATTGATGAACCCAAATTGACACATCATTATCACCCAAGTCCATAGTATGCAGTGAGTTAACTCTTGATGAGGTACTTTCTATGGGTTTTGACAACTGTGTCAATATGTATCCAGCATTATAGTATCATACAGAGTACTTTCATTGCTTAAAATTTTTCTCTGCTCCACCTATTCACTTCTCTTACTTTACCACTGATAATCACTGATTGTTTTACTGTCACCATACTGTTGCCTTTTTCCAGAATACCGTACAGTTGGAATCATGTAGTATGTAGTTTTTCAGGTTGACTTATTTCACTTAGTAATAAGCATTTAAGATTTCTCTGGATCGGGGCTCCTGGGTGGCTCAGTGGGTTAAAGCCTCTGCCTTCTGCTCAGGTCATGACCTCAGAGTCCTGGGATCTAGCCCCGCATCGGGCTTTCTGCTCAACGGGGTGCCTGCTTCTCTGCCTACTTGTGATATCTGTCAAATAAATAAATAAAATCTTAAAAAATATATTTCTCTGGATCTTTCCATGTCATGATAACTCATTTAGTTATAACATAGGATGCCATTCCACTGAATGGATGAAACACACTTAATTATCTATTCACTGACTAAAAGACAGTTTAGTTACTTCCCAGTTTTGACAATTATGGATAAATCTGCTATAAACATTGGTGTGCAGAGTTTTGTTTTTTTGTTTGTAACATAAATTTTCAACTCCTTTAAGTATATACCATGGAGAGAGATTGCTGGATGGTATGGGAAGAGTTTATTTATTTATCTATCTATTTATTTATTTATTTATAGATTTTTATTGATCTGAGAGAGAGGAAGAGAGAGAAAGCAGAAGCAGAGAGAGAGGGTCAAAGTGGCAGACAGAGAGGGAGAAGTAGACTCTCTTCTGAGCAGGGAGCCTGATGTGGGACTCAATCCCAGGACCCCAGGATCATGACCTGAGCTGAAAGCAGACACTTAACTAACTGAGCCACCCAGGTGCCCTGGAGTTTATTTTGTAATTGCCAAAGCACCTTCCAAAGTGGCTGAATCATTTTTTATTCGTATCAGCAATTTCTAATAGTTGCTATTAACCAGCATTTGGTGTTGTCAGTGTTTTGGATCTATACCATTCTAATAGGTGTATAGGGGTATCAGATTGTTGTTTGAACTTGTAACTTCCTTATGGTATAAGATATTGATCTTTTTCATATTCTTATTCCCCTCTATCTGTCACCTTTGTGAAATGTCTTTTCAGATTTTTGGTCATCTTTAAATAATATTGTTCTTTTTCTTATTATAAAGTTTTAAGATTTCTTTGTATATTTTGGATAATGGTCCTGTATCAGATGCATCTTTTGCAAATATTTTTTCTCAGTCTCATTTCTCATTGTCTTGGCATTAAACTTTACAAAACAAAAGTTTTTAATTTTAATGAAGTACAGCTTATTAATTATTTCTTTCATGATTGTGTTTTTGGTATTGTATCTAAAAAGTCATCACCAAGCTCAAAGCCACCTAGAATTTCTCCTTCTCAGGTCCTAGGAATTTGTAGTTTTTCATACTATGTTTAGGTTTAATATACATTTTGAGTTATTTTTGGTTAAGTGTATAAGATCTAGGTTCTTTTTTTCCCCTTTGCATATGGATATCCAATTTTTCAATTGTCATCACTAACAAGGATATCCTTTGTGTATTATATTGCTATTGCTTCTTTGTAAATCTTGGTTGACAATATTTAAGTAAATGTATTCCGGGGCTCTGTATTCTGTTTCATTGATCTATTTTTCTGTGCTTTTACCACTACCGTATTGTCTTGTTTACTTAGTTTTAAAATAAGTCTTAAAGTTGGTAAGTATCAGTCTTCTAAGATTGTCTGTATTTACAAAAGAACTCACTAGTTTTTGTTGAGATTGCAATAAATTTATAGATCAAGTTGGAAAGAACTAACATAGACAATATTGATTCTACCCAATAACATAGGATATTTCTCCATTTAGCTTATTTATTTATTTATCTAATAAGACTTTTTTTTTTCTTTTTAAGTTTTCCTATTACAGATCTCATTTATTTCAGATATATAATTTTTTTTTCTTCAGGTGCAAATGTAAATGATGTGCTTTCAATTTCAAATTCCACTATTCACTGCTGGTGTATAGGAAGTTATTGACCTTAGTGTATTAACTGTGTATCCTGCAACCTTGATATAATCATTTCTTAGTGTCAGTAGGTTTTTTGCTGAATTTTTTATGTTTTCTATATAGACAATCGTGACATCTGTGAACACGACAGCTGTTTTCTTCTTTTCAACTCTGCATACATTTTATTTTCTTTTCATGTCTTATTGCATTAGCTAAGGCTTTCACTACAAATTTAAAAAAAAAAAAAAAGAATAGTGAGAGGGGACATCCCTACCTGATTCTCATCTTTGTGGGAAAGCTTTCATGTTCTTATCATTATGTATGTTAGCTGTAGATTTTTTATAGATGTACTTTATCAAGTTGAGGAAATTCCTCTCTATTCCTACTTTACTGAACATTTTTATTATGAATGAGTTCTGAATTTTGTATTTTTTTCTTTTTTTTCTGATGGTATTGGTATGATAGTGTCATTTTTTTCCCTATTGATGTGATTGATTACTTGATTTTGAATGATAAACCAGCCTTGATAAAGATTAGCAAACTTATTAATGAAGTTTTCTCTCACCTCACAGATCTACTGGCATTTGTAAAGAAAAAAAAAAAATAATAGAATCCTTATATGGTACTAAATTAATGTATTTTGTTTTGTTTTGTTTTACAAAGATAAGATTAAGAGTGATGAATAAGCTCCCACCCCTCCTGAAATCAAAGCCAATCCAGAAACTTGGAAGGACAACAAAACTTTGGTGAATGACACACGCATAATAAGCATAGGAGGAACACCACAACACATAACCCAGGGGACACTTTGATACGGGTAGCCTAGAATCTCAGAAGTGCATCAAGTGGAGGAGCAACCTACTGCTAGCCATTATCAAGTTCCTTTTGGTTTTGGACCTGGTCATTTTTTAAAAATACAAATTATATTTTTATTGGATTAAAAAAAATCAGTATTATTACCTTGGGTTTCTAGTGAATGTTAAGACCAGGAAATAGCAGATAGATCAGGCTGAGAAAGCTTGATGACTGTGACACAAGGTGACACTCTGCCCCAGCTTAATAGAGAGAAGCCATTATCTATCACTCAATTGGACCATGACCATTAAGCTAAGCATACCCCAAACCACCTTGAAACAAACAGCAAACCAACAATCCAAATCTGCCTTCTTGTATCTCCAGTGGTGGCAGTCTTAAAAATGTTGGTTCATATCAAAATGGAAATGAAAAAAATTTACAATTTATATTGTTCTGTAGAGAGTTATGTAAATTCATATAAATAAAATTTATATTTTGAGATAGGCATATTTAATGTGTATATAGGATTGATTTCAAAATGGCTATGATACATACTAAAAATTAGTGTCATGATTATCTTTTCAGCTTCTGTAATTTTAAATAAAGGGCTTTAAAGTGTTTTAAAATTTCTCTATCCACACAAAAAGTCACTATATTTTACTTAATCTAGGTTCCTACTCTTTATTATTGGTCTTGTGTGAATATTATTACTAGGAAATTTAGTAAGTAAATGTGTTACATAATAAGCAAATACTTTCAGAGTACTTGATTTGTATAAAAGAAAATATTTCTGATGTACAAAATTATTTATTTAAACAAAATTTAAATGGCTCACAAGTAAAAACATAATTCATTCATTAATTACCACAGTTCTATACGAGTAATGAGGTAATGTGAAAACTATAAGCCTATGAAAATATATTAGCTCTCCTTAATCATCATGTAATCACAAATTTCAAAATAAAACAACTAAGCTGATATAGTTTTTATTAACAGATTACACTAAGAAAATTTTTAAAAGTGAATCATTTCTCTGTGGACTAAAATGTGGGAAAAGGGCAGTCTTATGGCAGTGTAGAAAACAAAACAAAACAAAAGAAATTGGAACTTCCTTCTGGCCATGTAGCTTCTATGAATGTCCAAACTTAAAATGTGCATATTTCTCAAAAGATATTCTATTTCTAGAAATTCAGCTTGAAGAGATAATTGGGCAAATGCATGAAAATGTATTTATAAGAAAATATTATTGCAGGATTAGTTAAAACAGAAAAAAAAGAAATAAATTAAATAAGCAAATAATAAAATAAACCATTAAAATATGTTCCTTAAAGATGATGAAATCTGGGCCCCTAGGTGGGTTAAGCCTTTGCCTTTGGCTCAGGTCCTGGTCTCATGGTCCTGGGATCAAGCCCTGCATTGGGCTCTTTACTCAGCAGGCAGCCTGCTTACCCTCACTCTCTGCTTGCCTCTCTGCCTACTTGTGATCTCTCTCTCTGTCAAATAAATAAATAAAATCTTCAAAAAAAATGATGAAATCTAAGAGGACATATTTATTACTATGTGATAATGTCCCTAATCTTTTTTTTTAAATGAAAAAAGCAGGTTATACAATCGCCTGTGTAATCAATACATGTAACAAATACAAATAAAATAGCATCTGACTGTGTTGTATAATATTTTACTGAATTTGAAATTTGTACATACATGTTTTTGATGCTTCACCTTTTATAAGCCATTTTCCCAATGAATGAAGTTCTCATTGAATTATCCTAGTGTATGTTGGGAGGGTTTCTTAAAAGAGGTAGGCAGTTATTCTCCAAAAAATTCAAAGCAAGCACAAGCCTGAGGGGTTGCTCATTTAGAAAACAAACAAACAAACAAACAAAAAACTTATAAATTAACACTGCATATATTGAAAACCCAGTCAATACTTGCAAAGATAAAAGTTACTATGATAGGTAGGCTAAATCTCAGGCATGATTGCAAGGTAGCCACACTGCAAATTGTCATTTTTGTGGTGAGTCTTCTGTGAAGTTTGGCAGCAGGTTTAGTTACTTGTACTAGTTACTAGTTACTTATACTAGTTACTTAATTATCTCTCAAAGCAATGATGATGGATTGGAGAACAGGTTCATGAAGTTATATCCAAAATGTTTTCTGAATGTTTTAAATTATTCTTTGTATATCAGTTTATATTTGGAATTTTATTTAAAAAAACATATGTTGAATGAATACATTAAAGGTATTTTCATTTTAATCTTCTTTTATGAGATAAGCATTTTCAATATAAAGCTTGAAAACAAGATAAGTCACATTTAATAATGTTTATAAGCCAAGATGTTCACATATACTTTTCAATGTATGAAATGTGCATAAGATGTGAAAAAAATGACTAATAAAGGACATTATTCACAATCTTAAAATAACCTGTGAAATATTCCAAAGAGAAATTTGCTATAAGACATATTAATTTTAGAGTATGTTCTACAGGGAGATCAAGGAACTCTAAGAACATACTGACATATATATGCCTTTTATCTAAAAATGTTTTGTTTGACTGACATGTTAATACATTTATATTTTTGGGATTTGGTATTCTTTAAAAATACCATTGTGAATTAGAAACTTCCATAGGTATTTGAACATTAAAATCATCCCAATTTTATTAATTTAGTATATATTTGATATTAAGAAATTTAGCAAGTTTAGTATATATTTGATAAAAATATGTAACATCTAATTTTTTCTCTTAGTGTTTATGAAAACTTTTGTTAGTGAATATTAATTTAATTGTTGCTTGTATCCCTTCAGAAACCTATTAAGCTATTCCTTGTAAGTGGAAATGGAACGAGATTTTTTTAAACAAGATCATTGAGTTGAGACATTTGGAATTCAAACTGTCATCCTCCTAAAATACCATTTCATATGTGTCCTTTAGAAAATTGTGTTTTTATCTCAAAAAAGAATGGTCCATAGATTTAAATTTGATATTGCTTTCTATGGGACTTTAAAACTATATTTATTTACACCCTCTTCAATTTCTCCCTCACTTCTTAGACACCTTAAAAACAAAAACATTACATTGTTGAAGACCATATTGCCCTAAATATCAAACTTCACTGGAAGGTCTTTACTGTGTAACTATCTTTTCGCACCATCCCCCGTATATTTATTCTTGATAATTGGATTTTTTTCGGCCTAAGAATTTAATAAATTTGATTGTGAAAGTAACCAATCTGGTACTATTTTTTCTTAATAATTCTATATTATATGACATTCTTTTCTCCATTTAAAAAAATTTCTCCCTGTATAATTTTAGGTAATATGTTCAGAATATAAAATAAAGTTGGTTTCAGCTGTTTCTAGAGCCATTTACTCCAAAATATTGAAGTTTAGATACTTAAATTCACACAGTCTCTTTTAAAATATCTGGGAAATGGAAATAAAAATATTTCTCATATGGGGGTTTCTGTTATGATTAAGCAATAAAATGTATGAAAATTTTTTGGACAGGGATTGACACAGGGTAAACATTTTCTATGCTATTAGCTATTAGCTATGTTGCTATGTTGCTTGTCCTTGCATCACTGTAGTTAACTCTTTGTCTCCTGGATAGCTTCTTTCCTTCCTAATGTTTCTATTTTAAAGCCATCTTACAAGGTTTATTATCTAGTCTTTTTTCTTTTTTATGGGCTATCTTGCTTGCAGATTCAAATAGTAACATTTGTAATAGCAAATGTATACTTCTGTCTTTGGCTTGTCATTGACAGTACCTAAAAATTTCTCTCTCTCTTTTTTAAAGATTTTATTTACTTATTTGAGAGAGTGGGAGAGAGCACAAGCAGAGGAAAGGGGCAGAGGGAGAGGGAGGGGGAGAAGCAGACTCCCCACTGATCAGGGATTCCTAGGTAGGGGTCCACCCCAGGGACTTGGAAACATGACCTGAGTTGACAACAGACTGAGCCACCCAGGAGCCACAGTATCTAAAAATGTCCATTGTCCTTAAAGCATTTCCGCTTTACAAAAACTAAATTTTCCTCAGACAGACTCTGGCTTAGATTGACACAACTTTCCAATGATTCGATTATATATATATATATACATATATATATATATATATAATATAAAATATATATATTGTGTATATATAAAATATATATATATAAAATATATGCATTGTTCAATGGGAAAATGGAAATAAGTAGGTAAATCCAGTGTTGTGATGATTTACTGATTTGTGAAAAAAATATTTTGGAGAATTTTAGTCATCTGAAAAGAGTCAACTAATACCTAAACTATAATCATGTAACTGCAAAATAATTGTACATTTTCAGATTTAGATTAGACTAAGTTAGTCTTAATTTAAAGAAGTATAGAGGATTCATAATCACTGATCAAATTTTTTTTTAATTTTACTGATCAGATTTCTAATTACTATGTTAGATTAAGAATAAGATCATAGCATTTAATAAAAATAAATAATGATGTATGAACACACAGGCTATCAATAAAGAAAACTTTAAACTTTTACTTTCATTAATTGATCACCTACTCTTAATATTAGTGGGCATGTGACTTTTTAAAAGATAGAGCTCAGGGACACCTGGGTGGCTCAGTGGATTAAGCCTCTGCCTTCAGCTCAGGTCATGATCTCAGGGTCTTTGATGGAGCCAGGCATCTGGCTCTCTGCTCAGCAGGGAGCCTGCTTCCCCCTCTCTCTTTGCCTGCTGCTCTGTCTACTTGTGATCTCTCTCTCTCTGTCAAATAAATAAATAAAATCTTTTAAAGATAGAGTTTAAAGAGTTAACACTATATAAAATACGTGGTTCTCATTCAGTGAAATTTTCTTTAGACATACCTGGACCTGAGCTTGCAAAAAGATTGCATACCTTGAAAAAAACAGAAAAAATAAAATACATACTGCTTGAATTACATTAAATTTTTAAACTAAGAAAGTCAGATATTTTCAGTAACAACTTTCCTAACACCTCTGATATAGTACAGTACTTTTTCAAAACTCCTTAGTGTATCAAATAAAATAGTATATGTCAAAATACTTTGAAAACCATAGCACAGTGTCAAATATTTTTCAGTGCAGAAATGATGCCTTAAGGCCAGATACATGAGAATTGGAAATACACTTTGCATCCTACTTTCACTTAAAAATCTCTAAATAAATGATAAATGACATATTATTTAACATGCTTTTAAGAATGAGACAACATATTAAAAAATCATATTTTCCTAGTGGAAAATGCATTCTGAGCTTTGGAAATATAATATGAAAGATGCAGACAGAATTGTATACACCAGGATAAGTAGAGGGTTATGATGGTGGGAGAATTAGACATGCAATGTAACCTGTATCTAAGATACCACAATATCTCTTGTTTCTTCTGTGTGTGTGTATGTATACATGGATTTTGTACAGGTAAATACATGAAAGACTACTTGCCTTTCTGCTTCAAAAGAGAATCCCTAGGGTACTAACACAATTGATAAATGTATTCTTTTTGTAAGGGTGGAGGTTAAGGTGGTGAAACACACAGACTCCCATAAACAGTGATAGTGGTACTATCATACCAGTAATCACAGAAAACAAGGTGATTGGCAGTTTCAAAATAAAGGTCCTCTATTTTTCACTTGAGAAAAGAGAAAATGTATCTTTCCTAGCATTAAGCCTGCTGTAAAGGTGGAGGCAAGTACCATTAAGCCTTTATCAACTGCATATTTTCAAGTTAATGTGGTAGACAAAAATGGATTTAGCTCATTTTGGAGTTATTCATTCATGTTGCCACAGAAACTGAATGAGAGGCACATTTAAAATGTGACACTTTTATTTTCTATTCTTTTCTTCTTTCTTTCTCTCTCTCATTTTTTTTGTTCTGTTAGCTCTCAGTTGACAAGATTTATAATAATTTTGTTTTTATATTTCAGAAGGCAAAATATGAGGGGTGTGTAGGATAAAAAATTAAGATTGTGTATGACCCTTTTTTTCACTTTTGATTTTGCCAAAATCATTGAAAAGGGTTTTTGGTCCAGAAATCTGAATGATTCCTATAGAAAGAGCCTTAAACCTAGCATGGAGGACTTACAAGAAATACAAGGCATTAACCCAAACTCAAGAACTTTCTAGTGTCATCAAAGGAACAACACCCATATAAATAAAATATAAATAATATCCAGAGATATTTTGGGAGACATATCTTGAAAGAAGTTGCTGTGGCTGATATCGAAGAGATTACTGCCTATGTTCTCCTCAAGGATTCTGATGGATTCCTGTCTCACGTTGAGGTCTTTTATCCATTTTGAGTTTATCTTTGTATATGGTGTAAGAGAATGGTCGAGTTTCATTCTTCTACATACAGCTGCCCAGTTATCCCAGAACCATTTATTGAAGAGACTGTCTTTTTTCCACTGTATATTTTTTCCTGTTTTGTCGAAGGTTATTTGCCCATAGAGTTGAGGGTCCATATCTGGGCTGTCTACTCTGTTCCACTGGTCTATGTGTCTGTTTTTATGCCAGTACCATGCTGTCTTGGTGATCACAGCTTTGTAGTAAAGCTTGAAATCAGGTAGCATGATGCCCCCAGTTTTATTTTTGTTTTTCAACATTTCCTTAGCAATTCTGGGTATCTTCTGGTTCCAAACAAATTTTTGGATTATTTGCTCCAGCTCTTTGAAGAATACCAGTGGAATTTTGATCGGAATGGCATTAAAAGTATAGATTGCTCTAGGCAATATAGACATTTTAACAATGTTTATTCTTCCAATCCATGAGCATGGAATGGTCTTCCATCTTTTTGTGTCTTCTTCAATTTCTTTCATGAGTGTTCTGTAGTTCCTCGAGTACAGATCCTTTACCTCTTAGGTTAGGTGTATTCCCAGGTATCTTGTGGTTGTTGGTGCTATAGTAAATGGAATCAATTCTCTAATTTCCCTTTCTGTATTGTCATTGTTAGTGTATAAGAAAGCCACTGATTTCTGTACATTGACTTTGTCTCCAAAGGCAAAGGAAAGAAAAGCGAAAATAAACTTTTGGGACTCCATCAAAATCAAAAGCTTCTGCACAGCAAAAGAAACAGTCAAGAAAACAAAGAGGCAACCCATGGAATGGGAGAAGATATTTGCAAATGATAGTACAGACAAAAGGTTGATATCCAGGATCTATAATGAACTCCTCAAACTCAACAAACACAACACAGACAATCATATCAAAAAATGGGCAGAAGATGAACAGACACTTCTCCAAAGAAGACCTAAAAATGGCTATCAGATACATGAAAAAATGTTCATCATCACTAGCCCTCAGGGAGATTCAAATTAAAACCACATTGAGATACCACCTTACATCAGTTAGAATGGCCAAAGTTAGCAAGACAGGAGGGGATGTGGAGAAAGAGGAACTCTCTTACACTGTTGGTGGGAATGCAAGTTGGTGCAGCCTCTTTGGAGAACAGTGTGGAGATTCCTCAAGAAATTAAAAATAGAGCTTCCCTATGACCCTGCAATTGTACTCCTGGGTATTTACCCCAAAGATACAGATGTCGTGAAAAGAAGGGCTATCTGTACCCCAATGTTTATAGAAGCAATGGCCACGGTCGCCAAACTGTGGAAAGAACCAAGATGCCCTTCAACGGACAAATGGATAAGGAAGATGTGGTCCATATACACTATGTAGTATTATGCCTCCATCAAAAAGGATGAATACCCAACTTTTGTAGCAACATGCACGGGACTGGAAGAGATTATGCTGAGTGAAATAAGTCAAGGAGAGAGAGTCAATTATGATATGTTTTCACTTATTTGTGGAGCATAACAAATAGCATGGAGGACATGGAGAGTTAGAGAGGGGAAGGGAGTTGGGGGAAATTGGAAGGGGAGGTGAACCATGAGAGACTATGGACTCTGAAAAACAATCTGAGGGTTTTGAAGGGGCGGGGGGTGGGGGTTTGGGGTACCAGGTGGTGGGTATTATAGAGGGCACGGATTGTATGGAGCACTGGGTGTGGTGCAAAAATAATGAATACTGTTATGCTGAAAATAAATAAAAAATAAATTAAAAAAAATATCCAGAGATATTTTTGATTTTGTGACCACTAACGTTTAAATATGCCTAGTCAGTTCTTTAACATAAAACAGTAAAATTATTAAGAACTTCAAGATTTGGGTTTCAATTCCAGTTATGGTATTTAAGCAGGATTTGTAAACTATCTGAGTTTTTATTGCCTTGTTCACGATTTGGACACATTAACAGAACACCTTATGTTCTTTTTTGAAATACAACACTTTAAAAGAATATATAAGCTAAATATACAGGATACAAAAATATGTGAATACTAGTGTGCCCAACAGTTCAATGAAATATTGCTTGTATTTTGAAAGGCGTATTTGCCATTGCCCACTAAATGCCTTTCCCTTGGTCATTCTTTCTTTTTAATAAAAAATGATAGTTAATTAATTAAATTTTATTCATTATTCTTTTTATTTTGTATTTTATTGCCTTTATAAAAGTAGTATCATATAGTATAAACTTGCAACCTCCAATGTATACTTTATATCTATCTGTGTTGATATATGTAGTTCAAGTGTATTTATTTTTTACTTGTTTTTTTTTGCTGTAAGCATATTAAAAATATAGATAACCTTTCTCCACTTCATGGACATTTAGATTTTTTTTATCCTCAGCATAGTGAAAATAATGCTTCTACACATGTCCATGTATATACTCACGTGCAAAATATATTGATTTTCATGTCTCTCTCATAATTTAAAGAGACACCTTGATTACAACTTCCTTTATCAAAATTCAGTTCTTTTTTTTACAAAAAAACCCATTTTATATTCTGCTTCTGCTTATTGCAATATCCATTGATTATATATTTGAATACACGTCTGTAGTATAATTCATTGATTATATTAATGCTTACTCATGACTTTTTCATCTATAAAGAACTTAGTTTTCTAAATTGCTTTGAACTGTTTTTAAAGTATATGCTTATGAAAATATTTTGCATTTGTTTTAACAAAAGCTCAGGTATGGCATTAGTAGGCAGAAGTATTCTATATTAAATTTTAAACTTTTCAAAGATTACATAAAAATTAAACACAAGCTATTGCAAGAAAAAAAATACAGGAAAGTGGAAATTCTCCCTGTCTATTTTTTGATGTTAGGAAAACCCCCATATAAAAAAAAGGGAAAAGTATTAATAAAGAAAGGAAACTAAAACCCAGTTTAATTTCCCTCATGACAGAGCCATAACCAGTCTCCACAAAATATTAGCAATCCAATTCAGCAATATGAAATAAAGAGAATACATTATGATGAATTAGGTTTTATACCCAAAACACAAGGTAGGTGATTTTCAACAACTCACTATGTAATGAGTCCCTTATATATTTTATTAAATTTAAGAGCCTTGGGGGTGCCTGATTGGCTCAATCTGTTAAGCCTTCAGTTCAGGTAATGATCCTGGAGTCTTGGGATCAAGCTCCATATCAGGCTCCCTGCTCTGTGGGGATTCTGCTTCTCCCTCTGTACCTCATCCTGCTCCCACTCTCTGTCACTCTTTCTGTCTCTCAAATAAATAAAAAAGTTTTTAAAAAATAAATTGGAAGGGGAGGTGAACCATGAGAGACTATGGACTCTGAAAAACAATCTGAGGGGTTTGAAGCGGCGAGGGGTGGGAGGTTGGGGAAACCAGGTGGTGGGTATTAGAGAGGGCATGGATTGCATGGAGCACTGGGTGTGTGCAAAAACAATGAATATTGTTATGCTGAAAAAAATATATATATACATATATATGTATATATAAATTTTTTTAAAAATAATAATCTTAACATAAAATGGTCCATACTATATATGAAGACCAAGAGCAGTCAAAACCAATTTAATGTGACACTAATTAGAAAGCTATGGGATAAAAACGAAACAGACTAAAAAGCATGAAGGAACTTCCATATTTTATGTGGTGAGATATGGATATAGAAAAGTGTCAACACTCACCAAACAAAACAACAGATTTTTTTGTTGTGATCTCCATCAATTATACTTCATTGAAGAAGTAATTGGAAAATAGTGTCATAATGATAAATAAATGTGTAAAAGCTGCAGTACCACTGATCTGAAATTGTGCTTTGGAAATCACTTGAGATAGAGCATGAGAAGCAGGCAAAAAGCCTACTGTGTTTGCAAATTCTCCTGAGAGATTTGAATTTAATCCTGTAAACTTGAGAAGCAATTTAAAGATGTTCTGTAAAGAAGTAATCTGATGGGTTTTACCTCTTAAAAAGATCACTTGGGCATAGGACACAGTACGAATGAAAAGATGCTGGACATAAATACTATCAGCTGTTTACTGTGGTAAGAAATAATGAGGATCTGAAGTTGAGAAGCAGCAGTGGTGATGTAAAATAAATGGGGATATTTAGAAGTCAGGAAAAATGAAAATTCATGTGACATGTTTGGAGGCTGTCAAAGCTACTTTTTGGATTTCTGAACTTAGAAGAAGTTTCTCCAAACTTAAGATAGGACTGGAAACATTAAGAAAAAGGACTTCTTTGGAGGAGATAAATTGCTTAACATAGGCATGTTGAAATTGTCTTGCATGTAGACCATGTAAGTACAAATAGTCTAGCAAATGATGGTTAAGTGAATTTTGACCTTAGGATAGAAGTTTTTGTTCAAATTATGTTATTCAGAATTCTAAACACATAGGTGGTATGTAAAACTATGGATTTCTAAGGGCTATAAGTACTGTTTAATGACTAAGAACTTGCTAAGATATTTTGAAGTATTAGGTGTTTTTGAACATCAGTTATAGTGGGATTTCCAAGGTGTATGTTTCTTTGAGGAGGGAACGGTTCTTGAAAATACTGAGGCATACATAAGCCCATTTTAATAATTCATCATAGGTATGATGTAATCATAGAGTTATCTGTGAAACAATTATACTTTTAACCTTTTATACTATTAAATATTTATTAAATATTTTTTACATGTCTGTGAAAAAATGGCCAAGTTAGAACTACAATATAAGAAGACACAAACACAAGCTAGATTCCTGCCTACATAGGTTAAGAAATATTTGCAAAGCCATAGATATGATTCAAATAATTGAAAAGTTGAATCAACGGTAAATAAGTTAGTTAAATCTAATTGAGTGGTGAAGCATCCTGAGGCAGGGTTCCTGTTATTTATCTACCTTAATTAGGTGATAAAGTCCAAAGTTGTTAAAAATGATTGAATCTTAAAGTCAAAGAATTTAGGCTGTGAAACAAACCATGGTTTTAGAAATTACATTTAAGTTCTCCACACTGACATTGAAAATATAGATGAAGTCAATCTGCCTTTTGTGATCACAGGGAACTCATGCTAGATACCTATGGCTCTAGATCCCATTACCAGACCCAAAATCTAATTTCTAGACTACTTAAGTACACTGAGAAATTCACACATTCTGGTCTGTAATTTTAACTCCAAATTCACTTGGTATTATATAATATATAAGGATTTAACACCCTGACAAAGCATACAAGTAAGCTAAATCATATCTATATCTTTAGTATTTTTATAAGTTTATAAATAATTGTGGTTATTTGGTTATTAAGATATAATATTTAAAATAATCTGACACTACATGATAACAGATATTTTTTATTCCAAATGAAAATGTTAATTAAATAATTTATTTCAGACTAGTGATTTTAAGATGAAAATTCAGCAAATTTTGTAAACATAAAAAAGTTCAGAAAAACATAAATGACTGGATTTATAAATTTCAATGTAGGATTTATAGGACTATGTAAGTGACTAGGATATGTTTGTTAGTCAAAGAGTTAAAAATAAAATATACATATTCATTTTATAATATTTAGAGAGAAAATTAAATTTATTTTTAAAATACGTGAGCATTTTGGTAAACGGTGGAAGTGCAGAAAGAGAATGTTTATAAATGTAATTCATATTGTTTACTGAAACTTACCTACCTATACAAAGTTTTTTTAAGTAAAATTACTAAATTTTACAAACCTGACATATAATAAAATATTTAAATCAATTTTCAAAGTTAAAATATAATTAGCATTTGAATTTTTATTTTTTACAAAGTAGCATATTGATTTCTAAAAATCATGTAACTGTAAGCAATCACACACATCCTACATCCTCAGAAAACTGAATTCACACTGACAAGTGCCATTCACATCCCTCAAAAAAGAGTAGATATGTTTAAATATTTAATTTATAAAATTGAAAATGATCCCCAGTAAAAAATCATTTGAACAGTGAACAACAGTACTTTTGAAATTTGATCACCTATTATTTTTCTACTAACATAATGTATTTATGGAGTGTATTTCACTTCTAGACTTTATTTTTTGTTTTAAGAAATGGTACACAATATAGAGGGCACGGCTTGCATGGAGCACTGGGTGTGGTGAAAAAATAATAAATACTGTTTTTCTGAAAATAAATAAATTGAAAAAAAAGGAAAGAAATGGTACACAAAACAAATGATCTCTCAGCCTGAATGAAACAAAATGCCAACATAACTATTGATGAAAATTACAATGAATATATTACAGATTTTCATTTATATAACAAATGAAATATTACAAATTTTTAATTTTTATCTACTGATGAAAATGACAATGAATATATGAATATTATGATAATATACCATAATTTTTGGAGGGGAAACATAGGCATATAGACAGGGTACCTCCTTTTTCCAATGAAAAATATAAAAAAGAAATGTTCCCTTAAAATAGCCCTTTAAAAATTGCAGTTTCCCTGATTTGAAATTACCAGCTATACAATGAGTTTGAGAGTATATGGTTAGAGGAGACAATATGTGAAGAAAGGAAAATGAATGAAAGACTTCTTTACAGGCAAACAGTTTATTTGATTAAAGGGATACAATTTATGGGGTGCAAATCACCACATGAAGAAGATACTAGTGTTTAATTAGAGGGATTAAGATGATTATATTTTTGTATATTTAAACCATTCTAATAATAATGTTACCATATGATTAAGTGTATGCAAAACTATATTTAAATAAAATTAAAATGTATCAAATGACACTTTTTCCCTCAGCATGAAAGAAATATAACTATATAACATATAATCATATAACATTGTATAAGTTTAAGGTGTACAACAGGATGGTTTGATATATAGAGGTAATTTTAAATAATACCACAAAATGTTAGTTAACAATCTATTACCTCACACAGTTACATTTTTGGTATGATGAAAACTTTTAAGATCTACTTTCATAGTAACTTTCAAGTATACAATGCAATACTGTTAACTAAATTACCATGCTCCACACTATATACTCAGAACCTAATCAGTTTATAATTGGAATTACATACCCTTTGAACAATAACATCCATTTTCTTCACCCTTTCCCATGACAACCACCAATCTACACTATTTCTATTTTGCTTGGATTCTGCATATTAGTGATAACATAGAGTGCTGTCTTTTTATACCTGATGCTATGTATTAAACCAAGAAATATTTTTTTCCATATCCATTGGAATTGTAACTCTAATTATGTTGCCAAAAAGCTGTGCTAAAATATTTGGTAAAGATAAAAGGGATACTGGGAATTTGAACTGTCTTAATTTGAGCTGTGACTAAGCTCTAGTCTCTGCTGCAGCTTCCTAGACTTTGGGAGACCCATCTAGGTTTCCTTTATCTGAGTTTTAATGTCAGGTCCCTTCCAGAAATAGACACAGAGTTGTGTCAGAATGCATGGATATTCTCTAATGATGAGCAGTTCACTCTAAGAGATATAAAATATTTTCTCTCAAACAACAGGAAGTCTTTGCTTACCGTATTTGTCATTTTTAAATAAAAAGAGACACTCAATATATTGTATGTCAATTTCTATCTTAACAGAATGATTCTAGTTAATATTCCTCATTTGTCTGTCAAATATTTTACAATAATAAGAACTCAGTTTATATTTCTATTTTTTTAAGACTGTATTTATTTATTTGACAGAGAGAGATCACAAGTAGGCAGAGAGGCAGATAGAGAGAGATGGGGGGAGAGAAGGCTCCCTGCTGAGCAGAGAGCCTGATGAGGACTCAATCCCAAGACCCTGAGATCATGATCTGAGCTGAAGGCAGAAGCTTAACTCACTGAGCCACCCAGGTGCCCCCTGTATTTTTAATTTTTTAAAAAATATTTTGTTTATTCCTTTGAGAGAGAGAGAGAGAAAGAGACAGAGAGAGCACAAGCAGGGGGAGGGGCAGAAAGAAGGGAGAATCAGGCCTCCCAATGAGCAGGGAGCCCATTGTGAGGTTCCATTCCAGGATCCTGGGAACATAACCTGAGCCAGACCAACATGAACTGAGCCTAATGGACTGAGCCACCCAGGAGCCCCAAGAGCTCAGTTTAAACTATGAAATTTAAATATATATTCTAAGACATCCTTTTTGGTATGTGTGCATTATGAAACATATTGGTAACTGATACTAAAATCAAGGTGGTATCAGAGTGGAGACTGAGCAACATGAGCTATGAACAAAAGTTACGATATTTTTTATCTTGGACAGTGCTTTTTTATCTAAAGAAAAATACACAATTGTGGAAACACAAGCCTGCACATGCATAATTCCATTATATCTTAAAAAATGTGTGTATATTTTGTAGAATTTATATACACATATAAACAGGGGACTTATGATTTGTGACAAAATGTTTTGTTGCAATACAAATGACTAAATTATCATGAAAAATTTATGTCTTCTTGATATAGTGACAAAAGTACAGGTGTTTTATTAAGAATCGGGTGATGGGGCAGGACTGAAGCATGAAGCATAAAAAGAACAAAGTAGATACATTCTTCTCTGAAGATCGCCTTGTTACACAAGTTTAAACCTAATACACTCCACAACTTGTCCATATGATACTATTTTTAAAAATATTTCTTCTGAAATTGCATTTTTTTTAATTTGGACTCTAAATTTGGACATATTTTTACCCTATTCTTCATGTGACCCTTTGGACACTCACTGACAAAAGCTAGTTTAAAAGTAGAAATGTTCATTCTAAACTTTTCTATAATTTTGTCTATTCACTAGACTTGTATCCTCTTCAGGTATCTGTTACCTACATCAGTCTTTAATCTCCACTTTCCTATGCCCATCCTAGCTCATCATTAGTTGCACTTGGTCATGTCCAAGAGCTGGTACTGATAAATATTGATGTAATTTAGTGTGAGTGTACAAAATAATCATGAAATTTCCATTTAAAAATTGCAAGTTGCCTTAGGTAAGTTGTTTTTCTAAATACCATGTGATTAGCCATTGTTTAATTCTATTCTGTATACCACAGTGTATATATAATCTATGAACAATCTGTTTAAATTGCAAGTCTTAGATTTCTAAAATTTGAATTTATTTTTACAAATACCAATAATTCATAGTCTAAGATAAAAGAACATAATTTTTACTATCTTGTATAAAATTCCCCCTTAATTTATTGAAAATTGAATTATAATCTAAAAAAACAAAATAAAAAAGAATAGTTTTCTTTCAAAATAAAACTTCAATGTAAAATTAATATAGAAGGCACTTTAGACATGACAGTATGTGATGTGTTTTTTTTCTATATAAGGTTTTTTAATAAGACAAATCTAGATTAGCTAACAAAATACACAATATAAACTTACAATTTAAAAAAATGGAATTACCTAAGGAATAAATATGTATATTTAACACAGTAAACCTCTGTGTGTGTGTATACACACACACACACATATACATGTATACACACATTCTCACATATTTGAGTACAACACAGTAGAAAGTGAGATAAACTAATAATAGCTATTGTGCATAAATACTATAAGGCTATGCACAAATGAAGAAAGTGGTAGGAAAGACGAAGTGACCAGCTTTACTTGTGGGAAATCAAAGAAAACATAACAGAGACTATATTCCAAAAGAATTAGGAAATATGAATAGAGAACAAGCCCAAAGAGAAAGTGCATTTTAGGTCTACACAAACCAATTAAGGAGCAGAATATGTTCAAGAAATAACAAATTGTATAATATGACAAAAATAAATTGGAAAAGAAGGAAATTGGTAACTCAAAAGCTTGACAGAAATGTAAATGTAAGATCGAACAAAATCTCATTCAGTGTACACAGAAGAGAGGTATTTTTAATGTATGAAAATAAAATCCATTATATATACTTTAAAAGGTAAAGATTGCATTTAGGTTTTATTCTTATCACACTGGCAGCGTGTTAGATGTGGGTAGTGTGTGCAAATGTAAACTGATGATTTGTCAGAAGTTATGAAGAATAAACAAAAGAAATGTCAGAAAGAAATGGAGGAACACATAATAGTCATTGAAGATATTAACTTATAGGATTCTATAAATAATTTAGAGACTAAGATAAGAGAAGAAGGAAGACACACTTTCTTACAGTCTTGTTGAGGACCAGTTGACTGTATATGCATGGGATTATTTCTTGGCTTTCTGTTTCATTTCATTATTTTATATGTTTGCCTTTAGGCCAAAACATAACTACTTTAATTACAGTGGCTTTATAATATATTTTGAAATCAGGAAGTGTGATCCCTCCAGCTTTATTCTTATTCCTCAAGATTGCTTTGATTTTTTTTTTTGTGGTTCCACAAAAATTTTAGGATCGTTTATTCTATTTCTGTAAAAAATTCATTGTGATATTGATAAAGATTGCACTGATTGTATACAACCTTTGAGTAATTTGGACATTTTAATAATATTAATTCTTCCAACCATGAACATGAAATGCCTTTCCATTTGTGTCTTCCTTCTTTTTTTTTTTTTTCCTTTCCCAGTTGGTGTTATGCAGTTTCCAGTTTACAACTCCTTGATTTGATATTCCTCTCTTCCTATCTTTTTTTTTATGCTATTGTAGATGGGAAAATGATAGTGTCCTCAACCTATGGTATTGTGAAAACTGGATTCATGCTAAAGAATGAAATCATCCCTTATCTTACACAATACATAAAACTCAGTTCAAGATGGAATAAAGATTTAAATGTAACATCTGAAACTGTAAAATACCTAGAAGAATGCAAATTGAGACAAGCTTTATGACAGTTATGTAGGCAATGTTTTTTGTGTGTTACCCCAAAAGCACACAAAAAAAAGGAAAAATAGATTGGATTTCATCAAACTAAAAAGCTTTTACATAGCAAGAGAAATAGAAAAAAATGCAACCTATGGAAAGAGAGAAATTATTTGCGAATCATATATATGATAAGGTTTTAATATCCAAAATACATAAAGAATCACTATGACTCAATAAGAAAACAATGGGCAAAGAACTCAAATAGGAATTTCTCCAAAGAAGACATGTAAATTACCAAAGTGTACACAAAAAAGATGCTATCATCACTAATCGTTAGGCAAATGTAACTCAAAACAATGAGGAATCACCTCACACCTGCTAGGATAGCTATTATAAAATCAAAACTCTGTGTGTGTGTGTGTGTGTGTGTGTGTGTGTGTGTGTGTGTTGGAACCCTTGTAACATGCTGGTGAGAATGTAAAATGGTACAACCGCTACTAAAAACACAGTATGGAGATGCCTCTAAAAATTAAAAATATCTTCCAAAAATACAATTTCTGTGTAAAATCCAAAAAGAATGAAATCAGGCTTTTGAAGAATATCTGCAATCCCATATTTATTACTGCATTATTCACAATAGCCGTGATATGGAAACAATTAAATGCTAATCAGTGGATGAATAAAGCAAAAGTGGCAGACACACATAATGGACTATTATTCGATTTTATAAAAGAAGGACACCTTGCCATGTGCAACAACAAAACCAACCCATGACAGAAGGACAGATACAGCATGATTCTACTTATATAATGTATCTGAAATAGTTAAACTTCTAGAAACCATAATGATGGTTGCCAAGGGCTAGATGGAGGGGGAAGTAAGGAGTTGCTCTTCAACAGGTATAATTTCAGTTATACAAAATAAACAAGTTGCAGAGATCTGTGCAACATTGTTACTGCAGTTAACAATACTGTATTGGGCACATAAAAATTTGTTAAAAGAGAGGATCTCATTCAAATGTTCTTACCACAATTTATAAGAAACCACCATTTTGGAAAATCATATGTGACTCTACTTTCTCTAAACTCCAATAAAATGAGGTAAAATAAATATGTACATGTATACTGAAAAAGAGAACAGAAAAGGTGCCAACAAAATCCTGCAGATGAAAGAGTATTGAACATTTTTTTTTAATTTACCATAGTAGAGAAAGCTGAATTTTATGTAATAAAAAGTGAAGAGCCGTAACTTTGTTAGAGGAACTCCATTCCAGAAATTCAATAAATCCAGGTTCCAGATGTCTGTGAAGGAATCAGTATAATGTGAGATTGAAAACAGAAAGACTGTTTTAAACACTGTATAAGTTACACCTGGGAATCACTCTCCAGCCCTGGTAATCAGATTATTGCCCTTCAGTAGAGGAGCTGGACTTACAGACAAAGTAGAATGGAGAGCAGATATGAGGTTCTGAATGGAAACGAACTGAATTAAATAAAACCTGTGCATATTGACTGATAAGACATCCTTCTAGCTTTCCAAATCATATCTCAAATTCTGACTATAGTAATTGCTAAGAAAAAATTGGACTAAAACACAAAACAATAAAACATAAAAGCTTTTCTTAGAAAAAATATAAAAAATATAAAATCCTGTGTTTAAGTAGTAATGTTCCTAATAATGAATGCCTATTATACATACATGCATTAATTTGGGCAAAAGTCTCAAAATACTTAAGTATTTAAACCTAAATATAGTTTAATTAACTATATTAAAAATGGATTCCATGGTTTTCAAAAATAATTGATGTAAAAGTCATAGATGATTTAAACATAAAACATCATTACATCAATTTGGTGATGTCATAAATGGTTAAAATGCCATGACTACTGGGGATTAAAAAGAAGCAAAAGTTATATTTCTGAGATGGCAATGAAAAGTAGGTCAAATGCAGGCAGCCAGAGACAGATACGTGTATGTAATAGGAATCCTTATCATTTTTTAAATAACTTATGTAGAGACTCATTTATGTCTCAAAGACTGTAAACTTCAGTTTTAAAATGATTATAAGATGATCTTACTTAAGGTAGACTTACAAACCTCTCAGAAATATTAATCACACTATTAGCAACTCAATTTTAAATTAGGATTTAAGATAAATCCCTGGGGAAGAAATAGTAGTGGTGTGGCCTTCTTTGTGTATATTAATGTTTATTTGCTTGGCCCTCTTTTATGACTTCCTTTCTAAGTAATCACAGATTAAGTATAAATGAAAAGCCATGGAGTTATACAAAAAGAAATTCCAAAATTAAAGGTATATAAGCAGCATAGTATAAATATAATATAGTGTTCTGAAATAGTTTATTTAGTTGTCCTCACCATAAACAAAATTAGTTCTCAGTCCTGAAATTATTCACTTGATAAAATATATTCACAAATAATCACAGGGTGAATTTATCCCATCATTAACATCCACTTTATGATTTTCTACAAATTATATCAAAGATCTTCATTTCCTGTGATTTTCACCTTAGTATTATGAAAACAACTTCAATTAGTAATTAGAATTGAAAAATGGCTAATTGGATGTAAGTTACTCTCACAGTGTTGTTTATATTTATGAAAGAGATTTTACTTATTTTTAAAATTGAGGACTAAAGGGCACCTGGGTGGCTCAGTGGGTAAAGCCTATGCCTTCAGCTCCGGTCATGATCCCAGGGTTCTGGGATCAAGCCCTGCATTGGGCCCTCTGCTCGGCAGGGGGCCTGCTTCCTCCTCTCTCTGACTGCCTCTCTGTCTACTAGTGCTCTCTGTCTGTCAAATAAATAAAAATAAAATCTTTAAAAAAAAATTGAGGACTAAAAGTAAATCCAACCATTGTCACATAAAACATTCCATAAATAATAATTTAAAAACCCAACAGGTTAAATACTAGATATGAGTACCAGGAGAGTTTTCTTTTAAAATTTAGTTTTATAGACCATAGGTACTTTTTAATATTTTTAGAAAAAAATCTTTATTATGTATGGTGCCTTCTTTTAAATGTCTCTTTCTGTACACATTCATAAATTATATTTTCTTCACCTGGGGACTATATACTTTTGGTTTCAGTCAAGCTTCTTTTCACTTATGACTGCATATATGCATACAAAATAATTTGGCTACCTAAACAAAATACTGTCTACCAGCAACAAGCCAGATGCAGATTTTATTTTCAAAACAGCAACATGCTACATAAGTTTAGTTATTCCAATAAAATATCCAATAAAAAAATTCCAGGCAGCTCTTTTTGAGAATTGGACAAGTTTATTCTGAAATTTAAAGCAAGTGTGATTTTCCTAGAATAGTCAAAACAATTTTTAAGTGAAAAATAATGAATTAGAATACATAAAGTTGAGTTACTAGTGTAGTAGTAGTACTATTTGTTAAAGGAGAGAAATATATATCAATGAAGATAATTAAAGACCAACCCATAAATGATATATCAATCTTCAATAAAGGTTCCAAATTAACACACTGGGGACACATACATCACATTATACATACCACTGACTTAACATGGAATCATAGACCTTATATATATTTTTTTTCATAGATCTTATTTAAAAAGTTACACCAACTGAAATACTTCTAGGAGGAAACAGCACAAACTATTTCTGTCTTGCTTATGGGCATTGATTTCTCAAACACTATACAGATAGACATATAATTAAAAATAATTCTTCAAAAAAATAAAAAAAAATAAGTGATAATTTATTTTCTCTTTGAAACACAGCTATCAAATGAAAAATGTAACACTAAATGGCAGAAATTATTTTAGTACATATACCTCATAAAGAACTCATGTACAATATATGAGACAAAAATTTAAATATCAACAAAGTTGTTGATACTTACATAAACACAAAAAATGATATTAGATATGAAGCAATTGGAACTCTCATACATTGCTAGAGCAGATTTAAAATTTTATGAACACTTTGGATAACACTGGTATGTTCCTTATAAAGTTCAATATGCACCATTCAAAAGAGCTTGGGGTTTACCAAGAAATATGAAAACAGAAGGCCACAGAAAGAATTAACAAGAATGCCCATAGCATTTATTATTTATTTATAATTATAATTATTATATATTATTATTTATTCTAACATCCAAAAACTATAAACAATTCAAATACCTCTCAATAAGGTAATTGATAAATGTGGTGTCTCCATGCTATAGGATATTACTCAGTATTAAGAAGGAACTATCAATACAAGGACAGAGAATTCCTGAAAGATGGCAAAGAAGTAGCAGACTGAGACTACATCAGGTAGCAGGAGATCAGCTGTATAGATTATTTAAGCATTGCAAACAACTACAAATCCAATGGGAGATCGAAGAGAAGAAGAATAGCAATTATAGAAACAGAAAATCAACCACTTTCTGAAAGGTAGGACTGGTGGAGAAGTGAATCTAAAGCAACGGGGAGATAGATTGTTGGGGGAGGGGGAGGGGCCAGCTCCTGGCAAGCGGTGGAGCAAGAGAGCACAAAATCAGGACTTTTAAAAGTCTGTTCGGCTGAGGACATCGCTCCAGAGGCTAAACCGGGGTGAATCCCATGTGGGGTCAGCGTGGCCCCAGGTCCCGCAGGGTTACAGAAGGATCGGGGGTGTCTGAGTGTCACAGAGCTTGCAGGTATTAGAATAGGGAAGCTGGCTACAGAGGCAGAGCCGAGGAGTGAGCTCTCAGCTTGGGGTTACCTTGAACCGGTCGCAGGCTCGGTGAGCTCGGAGCTCAGCCATAGGCCAGGGAGAAGGGAATGATTGGGGGCTATTCTCTGAGAGCGCACTGAGGAATGAGGCCCCGAGCCCTTGGCTTCTCTGGGCTGGAGAATGGAAGGCTGCCATTTTAATTCCCATCCTCCAGATCTACACGGAAAGCATTCAGGGAACAAAAGCTCCCGAAAGTGAATCTGCACGGATTACTCAGCCAGGCCCCTGGTAAAGCCAGTGCAATTCCGCCTGGGCAAAGACAATTGAAAATCACTACAACAGGAAGATCCTTCCCCAGAAGATCAACAAGAAATCCAGCCAGGACCAAGTTCACCTACCAAGGAGTGCAGGTTCAATACCAAGGAGAGCAGAAAAATTCCAGAGGAGGAGAAAACAAAGCAAGGAACTCATGGCTTTCTCCCTATGATTCTTTAGTCTTACAGTTAATTTAATTTTTTAATGTTTTTTCTTCTGCTGCTAAATTTTTATTTTAACTTTTTTTTTTTTAAAGATTTTATTTATTTATTTGACAGAGAGAGATCACAAGTAGGCAGAGAGGCAGGCAGAGAGAGAGAGAGGAGGAAGCAGGCTCCCTGCTGAGCAGAGAGCCCGATGCGGGACTCGATCCCAGGACCCTGAGATCATGACCTGAGCTGAAGGCAGCGGCTTAACCCACTGAGCCACCCAGGCGCCCTTTATTTTAACATTTACCCTTTTCTTTTTTAAAGTGTTTTTAAACTAGTTTATCTAATATATATTTTTTTTCTTTTTTCTTTTTTTATTGTTTCTTTTTTTTTTTTTTTTCTTTCCTCTGAACCTCTTTTTATCCCCTTTCTCCCCCCCACAATTTGGGGTCTCTTCTGATTTGGTTAAAGCGTATTTTCATGGGATCTTTGCCACCCTTTTAGTATTTTACATGCTCCTTCATATACTCTTATCTGTACAAAATGACAAGGCAGAAAAATTCACCACAAAAAAAAAAAAAAAAGAACAAGAGGCAGTACCAAAGGCTAGGGACATGTTCAATACGGACATTGGTAATATGTCAGATCTAGAGTTCAGAATGACGATTCTCAAGGTTCTAGCTGGCTTGAAAAAGGCATGGAAGATAGTAGAGAAAACCTCTTGGGAGATATAAAAGCTTTCTTTGGATAAATAAAAGAAGTAAAATCTAAACAAGTTGAAATTTAAAAAAAGCTATTAATGAGGTGCAATAAAAAATGGAGGCTCACTGCTAGGATAAATGAGGCAGAAGAAAGAATTAGTGATATAGAAGACAAAATGACAGAGAATAAATGCTGAGCAAAAGAGGGACAAACAGCTACTGGAACACGAGGGGAGAATTCAAGAGTTAAGCAACACCATAAGATGAAACATTAGAATAATTGGGGTTCCAGAAGAAAAAAAAGAGAGAGAGGGGAGCAGAGGTATATTGGAGAAAATTATTGGAGAGAATTTCCCTAATATGGCAAAGGAAACAAGCATCAAAATCCAGGAGGTGCAGAGAACCCTCCTCAAAATCAACATGAATAGATCCACACCCTGTCACCTAATAGTAAAATTTACAAGTCTTAGTGACAAAGAGAAAATCCTGAAAGCAGCCCAGGAAAGAAGTCTGTAACATACAATGGTAAAAATATTAGATTGGCAGCAGACTTATCCACAGAGACCTGGCAGGCCAGAAAGAGCTGGCATGATATACTCAGAGCAATAAACAAGAAAAAGATGCAGCCAAGAATACTATACCAGCTAGGTTATCATTGAAAATAGAAGGAGAGTTTAAAAGCTTCCAGGACAAATAAAAACTGAAAGAATTTGCAAAGACCAAACCAGCTCTACAGGAAATATTGAAAGGGGTCCTCTAAGCAAAGAGAGACCCTAAAACTAGTAGATCAGAAAGGTACAGAGACAATATACAGTAACAGTCACCTTACAGGCAATACCATGGCACTAAATTCATATCTCTCAATAGTTACCCTGGATGTTAATGGGCTAAATGCCCCAGTCAAAAAACACAGGGTATCAGAATGAATAAAAAACAAAACCCATCTATATGTTGCCTACAAGAAACTCATATAAGACCCAAAGACACCTCCAGATTTAAAGTGAGGGCGTGGAAAAAAAATGTACCATGCTAATGGACATCAGAAGAAAACAGGGGTGTCAATTCTTATATCAGATCAATTAGATTTTAAGCCAAAGACTATAATAAGAGATGAGGAAGGACACTATATCATACTCAAAGGGTCTGTTCAAAAAGAAGATATAACAATTTTAAATATCTATGCCCCTAGCATGGGAGCAGCCAACTATATAAACCAATTAATAACAAAATAAAACACATCAACAATAATACAATAATAGTAAGGGACTTTAACACTCCCCTCACTGAAATGGACAGATCATCCAAGCAAAAGAACAACAATGAAATAAAGGCCTTAAATGAGACACAGGACCAGATGGACATCACAGATATATTTAGAACATTCCATCCCAAAGCAACAGAATACACATTCTTCTCCAGTGCACATGGAGCATTCTCCAGAATAGATCACATCCTGGGTCTTAAATCAGGTTTCAACCAGTATCAAAAGTTTGGGATCATTCCCTGCATATTTTCAAACCACAATGCTCTGATGCTAGAACTCAACCACAAGAGGAAATTTGGAAAGAACCCAGATACATGGAAACTAAACAGCATCCTTCTAAAGAATGAATGGGTCAACCAGGAAATTAAAGAAGAATTGAAAAAAATTCATGGAAACAAATGATAATGAAAACACAATGGCTCAAAATCTGTGAGACACAACAAAGGCAGTCCTGAGAGGAAAATATATAGCAGTACAAGCCTTTCTCAAGAAAAAAGAAAGGTCTCAAGTACACAACCTAACTCTACACCTAAAGGAGCTGGAGAAAGAAAAACAAAAAACCCCTAAGCCCAGCAGGAGAAGATAAATCATAAAGATCAGAGCAGAAATCAATGAAATAGAAACAAAAAAAAAAAAAAAACAATTGAACGAATCAACAAAACAAGGATATGGTTCTTTGAAAGAATTAATAAGATTGATAAACCCCAGGCCAGACTTATCAAAAAGAAAAGAGAAAGGACCCAAATAAATAAAATCATGAATGAAAGAGGAGAGATCACAATTAACACTAAAGAAACACAGACAATTATAAGAACATACTATGAGCAACTCTACGCCAACAAATTTGACAATCTGGAAGAAATGGATGCATTCCTAGACACATATAAACTACCACAACTGAACCAGGAAGAAATAGAAAACATGAACAGACCCATAACCAGTAAGGAGATTGAAACAGTCATCAAAAATCTCCAAACAAACAAAAGTCCAGGGCCAGATGGATTCCCGGGGAAATTCTACCAAACATTTAAAGAACTAATTCCTATTCTCCTGAAACTGTTCCAAAAAATATAAATGGAAGGAAAACTCCCAAACTCATTTTATGAGGCCAGCATCACCTTGATCCCAAAACCAGACAAAGATCCCATCAAAACAGAGAACTACAGACCAATATCCTTGATGAACACAGATGCAAAAATTCTCACCAAAATACTAGCCAATAGTATGCAATGGAACATTAAAAGGATTATTCACCACAACCAAATGGGATTTATTCCAGGGCTGCAAGGTGGGTTCAACATCCGCAAATCAGTCAATGTGATACAACACATCAATAAAAGAAAGAACAAGAACCATATGATACTTTCAATAGATGCTGAAAAAGCATTTGACAAAGTACAGCATCCCTTCCCGATCAAAATTCTTCAAAGTGTAGGGATAGAGGGCACATACCTCAATATTATCAAAGCCATCTATGAAATACCCACAGCAAATATTATGCGCAATAGAGAAAAACTGAAAGCTTTTCTGCTAGGGTCAGGAACACGGCATGAATGTCCATTATCAACACTGCTATTCAACATAGTACTAGAAGTTTTAGCCTCAGCAATCAGACAAAAAAAGCAAATTAAAGTCATCGAAATTGGCAAAGAAGGAGTTAAATTATCACTCTTCACAGATGATATGATACTATATGTGGAAAACACAAAAGACTCCACTCCTAGCTGCTAGAACTTGTACAGGAATTCAGTAAAGTGTCAGGATATAAAATCAATGCACAGAAATCAGTTGCATTTCTCTACACCAACAAGACAGAAGAAAGAGAAATCAAGGAGTCAATCCCATTTACAGTTGCACCCAAAACTATAAGATACCTAGGAATAAACCTAACCAAAGAGGCTAAGAATCTATACTCAGAAAACTTTAAAGTACTCATGAAAGAAATTGAGGAAGACACAAAGAAATGGAAAAATGTTCCATGCTCCTGGATCGGAAGAATAAATATTGTGAAAATGTCTATGCTACCTAAAGCAATCTACACATTTAATGCAATCCCTATCAAAGTACCAACCATTTTTTTCAAAGAAATGCAACAAATCATCCTAAAATTTATGTGGAACCAGAAAAGACCTCAAATAACAAATGCATATTGAAAAAGAAAGCCAAAGTTGGTGGCATCACAATTCAGGACTTCAAGCTCTATTACAAAGCTGTCATTATCAAGACAGCATGGTACTGGCACAAAAACAGACACATAGATCAATGGAACAGAATAGAGAGCCCAGAAATAGACCCTCAACTCTATGGTCAACTAATCTTCGACAAAGCAGGAAAGAATATCCAATGGGAAAAAGACGGCCTCTTCAACAAATGGTGTTGGGAAAATTGGACAGCCACATGCACAAAAATGAAATTGGACCATTTCCTTACCCACAAAAATAGACTCAAAATTGATGAAGGACCTCAATGTGAGAAAGGAATCCATCAAAATCCTTGAGGAGAACACAAGCAGCAACCTCTTCGACCTCAGCCACAGCAACTTCTTCCTAGGAACATAGCCAAAGGCAAGAGCAAAAATGAACTTTTGGGATTTCATCAAGATCAAAAGCTTTTGCACAGCAAAGGAAACAGCTAACAAAACCAAAAGACAACTGAAAGAATGGGAGAAGATATTTGCAAACTACATATCAGATAAAGGGCTACTGTCCAAAATCTATAAAGATCTTAACAATATCAACACCCAAAGAACAAATAATCCAATCAAGAAATGGGCAGAGGACAGGAACAGACCTTTCTGCAAAGAGGACATCCAGATGGCCAACAGACACATGAAAAAGTGCTCCATATCACTTGGCATCAGGGAAATACAAATCAAAACCACAATGAGATATCACCTCACACCAGTCAGAATGGCTAAAATTAACAAGTCAGGAAATGTCAGATGCTGGCGAGGATGTGGAGAAAGGGGAACCCTCCTACACTGTTGGTGGGAATACAAGCTGGGCAGCCACTCTGGAAAACAGCATGGAGGTTCCTCAAAATGTTGAAAATAGAACTACCCTACGACCCAGCAATTGCACTACTGGGTGTTTACCCTAAAGATACAAACGTAGTGCTCTGAAGGGGCACGTGCACCCGAATGTTTATAGCAGCAATGTCCACAATAGCCAAACTATGGAAAGAACCTAGATGTCCATCAACAGATGAATGGATGAAGAAGATGTGGTATATATGCACAATGGAATACTATGCAGCCATCAAAAGAAAGGAAATCTTGCCATTTGCAATGATGTGGATGGAACTAGAGGGTATCATGCTTAGTGAAATAAGTCAGTCACAGAAAGACAACTATCATATGATCTCCCTGATATGAGGAAATGGAGATGCAACATGGGGGGTTAAAGGGGTAGGAAGATAAATGAAACAAGATGGGATTGGGAGGGAGACACACCATAAGTGACTCTTAATCTCACAAAACAAACTGAGGGTTCCTTGGGGGAAGGGGGCGGGTCGGTAGATGGAGGTGGGGTTATGGACATTGGGAAGGGTATGTGCTATGATGAGTGCTGTGAAATGTGTAAAACATGGTGATTCACAGACCTGTACCCTGGGGATAATAATACTTTATACGTTCATTAAAAATAAATAAATAAATACATATTAAAAAATACATAAGACAACATGGATAGATCTCAAAATCATAACGTTTGGTGAAAGAAGCTAGACACCAAAATGTATCAACAGAATATATAAAATTCCAAATAACTCAAACTAATATATAAAAAAAGAAAATATATCATTGATTCTATGGTGCCAAGGGTATAGGAAGTGTTTGACTACAGTGGTACAAAAAAATATTGATGGGTTATGGAAATGTCTGTCTCCTGATTTTGCTATGGTTTCGTGAGTGTACATTTGTTAATATTCCTCAAATTTTATAATTTGAATTGACACGTTGATGTTAAAAAAAAGTTCAGAGGAAATATCATGTAGTAATACTTTCTATATCTTACCCTTTCAACACTTTCAATATCCCTGTTATTAGGTAATGATATAATACATTGCTTACTATGAAAATTCAAACCTTAGTAAAAATATAAATACAGATGAATGAATATATCCACTGTTTAGAGCAAATGTCTCAATTTTAATTCATCCTCATTTAAAAATATTATTTTATAATACACGTATCTAAAAGTAATTAGACTTAGAAATGTTTTCGATCTTTAGCCTCTTAGTGCTTAGTAACACAGAATTTATTACATTGATAGTTATTAAAGATATTTTAAGGAGTAGTTTTGAGGACATGTTCTGGAGTCACAACCAAGGTTAAGAAAATTATGCATATGTATGAATGTACTGAGACAAAGTTTGAACCTTTGCAGAATTAGTCATTTTGACCTTTAGTATTAGTGGCCTATGTCTGGATGCAAATCCCTAAAGAAAGTGCTAGAACACTACTACTGAATGACCCTCTTTTACTCTGAACTGCTAAAGAATTTAAGGTGAGAATGAAATGTGTTTGCCCATAAAGTATGTTACCGTAATTCATGTGACTTATAATAGCTATTTTAAAACAAATACATTATTTCAAAATTTAGCCTTTGATAGTTTAAAGTATTTTTTTAATTTTAAAAACATGTTTATTGAGGAATTATTACTATATGAAAATTGCACATATTTAATGCATAAGATTTGACAAGTTTGGAGATACACATATACTTGTAACCCCATGCACAATTAGAGTAAGAAACATACCCATTACTTCCAAAATCTTCCTCTTTCCCCCCTTTTTTAAATGAATACATTCTATTATAATTAAAATAATACTGTTCTATGTTTATATAAAATCTTGCTGTTCAAATGCATAAGGTATTACATGGGTATTAAGTTATTTTGAAAAGATGTTAATTATTTAAATCTTAATGCTATTATAGTTAACATACAGTCTGATATTAGTTTCAGGTATACAATATATGAGTCAGCAGGTGCATACAACACCTGGTGCTCATCACATCAAGAGCACTCCGGAACTCCCTTCACCTGTTTCATACATTCCCCCACCCTCCCCACTCACCTCCTCTCTGGTCACCATCTGTTTGCTCTTTGTAGTTAAGAGTCTGTTTTTCAGTGTTCCTCTTTTTGCTTTGTTTGTTTTGTTTTAAAGTAAATTGCTCAGACTAAAGAGTGTCCCTTCATATATATAGTCCCAATGTCCAGCATACTGTCCTATACAGAATATTTCATATATTTACGAATATATACGTAGATACATACACTGCTTAATCAGCAGGTTAAATAGAACCCTGACTGTGCTCTGGCTTTAGAGACATAAAGCAATTTGAATGCTTAAGAAATTAAAGCTTTAGATAGATTTTACCAACAAAATTAACTCAACATGACAATGGGGTGAAACTTCTTCCTAATACATACTGTGTAGCTTGTGAAAATTTCATCCTAATCATTATAAAGCTGTTATTTATCTCTCCCAAGCCTGCAAATATATATTCTATTTTGGTTCAATTCTCATTCCCCAGCTGTCTTTTTTTTTCCCCTTCTACCTGGGTATTAATGATAATCTGGCTACTTTGGAACAGCATTTCTATACCCTTTTTGCGACTGGAGGAGGACAAAAGAAGTGAGAGAATTATGTGTATTAAATATTTAGTGAATGCTTCAATATATTACACAAAGTGTTTAGGATAGAATAAATAGCAAGACATTTTGTTTCTCTTTGAAGTCTGTAGGAAGAATTTACAGACTAAGGAGTATTGTTAATAGATTGTGGTAATTTTGTTGGAAGTTGGAAATTACATCTAATGATTTATCATTTTTTTTACTTACTCCATACATGAAAATTAGAATCTCAGTATGTAGTATGGTTTTAAGTCATTTACCACAACTATATGTAAGAATTAGAAAAGAGAGAGAAAAGAGCCAAAATTTCATTAGGTTTTGTTTAATAAATGATTTAAACCAACTTATCTGTTGGTAAAACAATCTAGTTTTTCTACATCCCCTTCAATAATTCTTTCCCTTTTTGTCAAAGGACTTATATTGCAAGTAATGCAAAAAAAAAAAAAGATGGAATTATGTAGTTTCATTTCAAAATATCAAACATATAACTTACATTACCAGGCAACATAATTATATTATCTGGATAATATTATACTTATCTGTTTAAGCAGTGGTACTTGAAACTGCCTGGTTTTGAAGTAAACTATATCTTTTAATAATATTTCAAAGGATATAATCTAAATTAAAATATTTTTCAAGATACTTTCAAGATACATTGGAATTCTCAAAAATAAATAATAATCTCAAGAACCTAAGTATTTTTTAATCCTCAGAATTCTGTATGGAAAATAAAGTACTATAGTTAATCATATGCTTTGAGAGTTTTTTTTTTTCAAGTGTCAGATAAGACTTGTTAAAAGATTTGAACAGTTGTACTCTATGCTATTTCTGTTTAACTCTTACCAAAGGTAGTGAGCAATTAAGCACAATACAAGTAATTCTATTACAAAATACACATTATTTTGAGCTTAATTAAATCCTCCATTCATCGTATGGCAACTGTAGTCACTTTTAATCAATTTAAGAGGAAATAAATTCTTCAGTAATTCATAATATGAGAAAGTGATTCAAAATTCTAATTGAAATGGCACTATTGATGAATAACTTATATGAATTCTTCCAATCAATTCTAGCTACATAATTATTTTAAAAATTAAGGTAGTACTTAATTTTTTATGTTCAAAATAAAATACAATATAGTCCCATTTGGAAATTTAAACAGATATCTTGATATGACTGTTTTGACTTGAAATTTTGTCATTTTCTAAATAAGCATGCAAGAATTATACCTAAGTTATGGGGCTTCTGGGTGGCTCAGTGGGTTAAGCCGCTGCCTTCGGCTCAGGTCATGATCTCAGGGTCCTGGGATTGAGTCCCGCATCGGGCTCTCTGCTCAGCAGGGAGCCTGCTTCCCTCTCTCTCTGCCTGCCTCTCTGCCTACTTGTGATTTCTCTCTGTCAAATAAATAAATAAAATCTTAAAAAAAAAAAAAAAGAATTATACCTAAGTGAAATAATTAGTGTTTTTTGGGTCACAGCAGGGTGGACTGGTGGTGGCTCTAACTTCCTCCAAGTCAAAGAACCATGTAGTCGGATAGTAGCTACAATCTTGAAAGATAGTATAGTTCAACAATACATAAAATTCTAAATTAAAAGCTGTTACCTGGGCACCTGCATGGCTCAGTGGGTTAGGCCTCTGCCTTCGGCTCAGGTCATGATCTCAGGGTCCTGGGATAGAGCTCTCTGCTAGATAGGGAGCCTGCTTCCCTCTTGTTCTCTGCCTGCCTCTCTGCCTACTTGTGATCTCTGTCTCTGTCAAACAAATAAATAAATAAATAAAATCTTAAAAAAATAAAAAATAAAAGCTGTTACTTCAAACCTTTTAAATCATTGCTTTATATTTTTATTGCAACTGGAAGTCTGATTCTCATTTACGCATTTATGACCCATATTTCTCATTTAGGGAGCTTTGAAAATTTCTCTTCTTTTAGATGTGCTTAAATTTTACTACCCTATGTTTGTGTGCTTACAACTCAATAAACCCTTTTGATAAGAGATCTTAGGTTTCCTCCTAGTTCTGGGAAATTTCCTATTCTTATTTATTTAATTACCATTTCTCTTTATTCATTCTCTCTCTCTCTTTCTCTCTCTCTTTCCTCCCACTCCCAGGACTAATCTTAGGAGGATGTTCATACTCCTGTCATTCTTTTTTTTTTTTTTTTCATATATTACTCGGTAAAGACACAAATTTGATTTGAATCCCATTCAATTACTTCCAAAATGTGTGACTTAGATCAAACTAACAAATATTTCTCTGCTTCCATTTCATTATTTATAAAGGGTCAAAAAATAGTACCTCTATCAAAAGATCATCATAAGTCCATAGCTTATGGACTTATGATGAAATATTAAGATTTTATGAAGAGAAATATATTTTAAAGGACATATAAAAGTCTTTACTGGAAATTATCACATGTTTACTTCTCCAGTTCTCTGATCCTAATCAACCTTTTGAATCCTGTATCTAGAACTCCTACCTTCCCATCTTATAGTTTATTTTTCCCCAATTGTTGAATGCAGTATTTCATCAATGAGTCCCTGTGCTTTGCGTATTTGGGAAAAGGGGAAGGGTACTTCCAGAATCAAGAAGAAGGTTAGTCTTTCATGTATTTATTTAATATAAATTAATATTAATTAATAATTGATTATTAATTAATATTAATATTATTTAATATTCTTTTATGAGAATGGGAAGTCAATCTTCTCCTCTGTGTTTCTCATAACTTCCATAGCTTAAGAAGAATGTTTTAGACCATGATTGTGAAGATTATGTTTTGTGTTTTTTGTTGTAGTCTAACTTCTTTGGGTCTTTTGTCTTATTGAGTGAGACTCTTCTATCTATGATCCTCAAGTATTGATTTCTATTTATACTGCAGAGTATGATCATAGATCTCAAGCATACCTCTAGATACCACCAAAGTAGTTCCAGAGATAATGTCAGTTCTAAATTTCTTCTTCAGATTTCAGGCACAAGCTTTTGAAATTATTTTTAGCTTTTGTGGAATAAAGAGCTATCATTTTCTCCTCTATTTCAACAACTTTAAACTTATTTAAAATAGTATTTTCTGGTATATCTTTCTCATTCAGCATAGTTACTGAATCAATATTCAAAAATTATATTTTAAAGATTCAGTAGTGGATAGGCCTACTTGAATTTTCATGGCACTTAATGCTGTAATCCAATATTGATAAAATATTTACAATTACTTTTGATAATAAAAATGAATCCATACTAGAACAAGAAATATACATATAATTTTCATTTAATTCTTATATAAAAATCCAAATAGTAATACAAATTTTTACAAATGTGAAATAGTGTTTTACTGGGATCACATCATAATTCATAGAATCCAAGGCTCTCTTGCCCCAAATTAGTGTCCTCTAATGTCCTTTAAAACTTAACACGTAAGACTTTGATTTTCATTAGATGTAACCTATAATTTTTATCATCCCTTTTTTTCTGAAAAAAGAACAACTTTAAGTTTTTTGAAAACGCGGATGATTCCGGGGGAGTCCTTATACTAACAGTTAGTTACCCAACTATACATTTTCATAAGAGCATTGCTTCAAAGCAATTATAGATTTCCACTAAGGTTGACCTTATTCTCTTTTAAAGAAACTTATATTTCTAGTGATGAATGCTGACTGATTTCAGACCACTCATTAGTAATTTACCCTTGATGATACATAATTTGCAATTAGTTGAAGTGTTCAGAAAAATAGAACTGTTTCCCATTTCCAAATTGATCCAGGATTTAACCATGTTATGTGTGGAAAAAAACACCAAATAAAAATAGACATATTAAAGGTGCACCCAATATCTAAAGACAGTTTCCTTTATTTTACTCTATTTTTCTACTTATTTGACATTTGGACAATATAATGATTATCCAAAAAAGACTATCAGGCTTTGTTAATTTTGGCCATTCTAACTGGTGTAAGGTGATATCTCAATGTGGTTTTAATTTGAATCTCCCCGAGGGCTAATGATGATGAGCATTTTTTCATGTGTCTGATAGCCATTTGTATGTCTTGATTGGAGAAGTGTCTGTTCATATCTTCTGCCCATTTTTTGATGTGTTTGTCTGTTTCGTGTGTGTTGAGTTTGAGGAGTTCATTATAGATCCTGGATATCAACCTTTTGTCTGTACTGTCATTTGCAAATATCTTCTCCCATTCCGTGGGTTGCCTCTTTGTTTTTTTGACTCTTTCCTTTGCTTTGCAGAAGCTTTTGATTTTGATGAATTCCCAGAAGTTTATTTTCGCTTTTGTTTCCTTCGCCTTTGGAGATGTATCTTGAAAGAATTGCTGTGGCTGACAACATGTGTTGGATAGGATGTGGAGAAAGGGGAACCCTCTTACACTGTTGGTGGGAATGCAAGTTGGTGCAGCCTCTTTGGAGAACAGTGTGGAGATTCCTCAAGAAATTAAAAATAGAGCTTCCCTACGACCCTGCATTTGCACTCCTGGGTATTTACCCCAAAGATACAGATGTCGTGAAAAGAAGGGCTATCTGTACCCCAATGTTTATAGCAGCAATGGCCACAGTCGCCAAACTATGGAAAGAACCAAGATGTCCTTCAACGGATGAATGGATAAGGAAGATGTGGTCCATATACACTATGGAGTATTATGCCTCCATCAGAAAGGATGAATACCCAACTTTTGTAGCAACATGGACGGGACTGGAAGAGATTATGCTGAGTGAAATAAGTCAAGCAGAGAGAGTCAATTATCATATGGTTTCACTTATTTGTGGAGCATAACCAATAGCATGGAGGACAAGGGGCGTTAGAGAGTAGTAGGGAATTTGGGTAAATTGGAAGGGGAGGTGAACCATGAGAGACTATGGACTCTGAAAAACAGTCTGAGGGGTTTGAAGTGGCGGGGGGCTGGGAGGTTGGGGTACCAGGTGGTGGGTATTATAGAGGGCATGGATTGCATGGAGCACTGGGTGTGGTGAAAAAATAATGAATACTGTTTTTCTGAAAATAAATAAATTGGAAAAAAAAAGTAAAAAAAAAAAAAAAAGAAACTATGGACTCTGAAAAACAATCTGAGAGTTTTGAAGGGGCGGGGGGTGGGAGGTTGGGGGATCCAGGTGGTGGGTATTGAAGAGGGCACGGATTGCATGGAACACTGGGTGTGGTGCAAAAATAATGAATACTGTTATGCTGAAAAAATAAAAAAATTAATTGAAAAAAAAAGACTATCTGGCTAATATAACATACTTTGGCATTAATTTTACTATGACAAAATCTTGATAAAAATACTACAGTTGTTTCCAGTTTGTTTAGGAGCCAACTACTTATTTTATAAATTATACATGTCCTTTTCCTCTACCATAATGTAGTCTATAGACAAATCTTCATTTTATTAGTTTTATTCCTACAATTATTTATCTTCTGAGCTCATTTTTTTAATTATCCTGTGCCTTTGTTCTAGGAACTAGCATTATTTCCTTCTAGATGAATAATCCTTGAAGGTTACAGCTGTCATTTTCAACTCTACAGCTCCTACAACTTTTGATAATAACTGTTAACCAACACATATAATAGCCAATTTTAGTTAAATTTCCTCTTTCTACTTAAGATATTCTACATAAATTGTAACCTCTGTAATTTACTACAACTTAAAAAAAAATGACATGTAGTTCTTGGTAAACCATGTCTAACTCTCCATACCAAGCTCTTAAGAAAATAAAAAAAAACAACTCTTAGGACTGGCAATGGAATCAGGGCAAAGTACGTGATTATCATTTCAGAGGTTTAAGAAAAGTAAACACACACACTGCGCATTTTTTTTCTTGCTGCATAACAAATTATCATTCATATGGCAACTTAAAAAAAAAAAACAAATTTAGTATCTCAGTTTGCATGGGCCAAGAGTGTCGGTGCTGTTAACTGGATTTTCTACTCAGGGATTCATCAGGCTGAAAGCAAACTTAGCTAGGGGTGCAATTCTCATCTCATTCTTGGGGTCCTCCTCTAAACTCCCATGTTGTTGGCAGGATTTATTTCCTTGTCATATGACTGAGGTCCAGAATTGTTTGACTATCACCTAAGGAACACTCAGCTCCTAGAGACCACATGTGGTGCATTATAACATGGGAATAGGAACATAGAAGTTCACAACATGGCTGTTTACTTTTTTTCAGGGCTTGCAGGAGAATGTCTGCTGTTGCTTCCTGAATATTTTAATGGTTCACTGGATCTCAGACTCAAAGTTAGCTGATCAGAGACCTTAATTATCTATGAAAAAGACTCCTTTTGCTATATGTGCCAACATAATCATGGAAGTGATATCCTATCACATGCACAGGCTCTACTTACACTCAGAGAAGATTACGTGTAGTGTATATTCTGGAGGGCAGAAACCTTAGAGAACATCTTAGAATATCTTAGAAGACAGCCTGTCACCCAGGACTCAAGTTAATTTCAGGGTCAGACTCATGACTTCAGACTGAACATCATTGCTTGTTGAACACCATGATTATGTTCTTACATGGTAGCCCATGATGATTATGGCTTGATTAGTGTAACTAGTCATACTTGTATGACTGAGCTATGGAGTTCTGAAGGATTTAAAATTGTATTTGTTTAAAGTGTGACCAACATGGGCAAACTAGAATGGTTTGTCATCTTAGTCCTGATTCTTCACTTTGTGGATGTACTGACCATTACCTTCACCTATGGTCCATTGGAAACAGAAGAGGGACATGGAGAAAAGTCTTTGTGTTTCATATTTATCATCTGTATCTCACCTTGATATTCAAAATAGTAGAGAAAACCAGAAGTTCATAAGTGCCAAACAAAGGGTTGATAAGCTACTCTGTTAGAGAGCCATGTAAGTGAAGTACACATTCTTGTCATTTCATCTTTATGTATTATCAAACATGGTGAAAATATCTATTGTTTTTCAAAAAGACTGAAAAAAAGAATGCTGGTATTATCTAGGTGTTTTATTTCTTCCATTCCTAAATCTAATTTTTGTCTTCTTGATCCACTTGTAAAACATGATTAAGTCAATATATTCATATGATGGAATGAAGTTATCAATCCTTCTTGATACTCTGAAAGAAAAAAAAAAAAACTTCATTCAGTGAAAGCACTTTTACAACTACAACTGTAGCTTTGTTTACATTGAGATTTATTTATAGTCAGTCAGATGGCATGTATGCAGAACACTGCCAAATCTGGGGAAAATGAAGATAGAACTGGATTGTGTAGGAGACAGTAAGATAAATGACTGTGGCTACTTTTAGTTAATTTCCCAGACTAAACTGATAAATTAATTTCCTTTTCCTATTTCTCATATATAACAATGCTTGGGAGAAAAACAATTAATACATTCAGGAGCTCAAAATCAGAAAAGATGAATCTTTAATGAAGACATAAAAAAGAAACTCAAAGTTAGAACCCTGAAGGAACTAAAATCAAGATACTTACACTTAATTAGAACCAGACATGATCCTTAATGCTTAGGGTGTGCCCCAGAGCAGTTGTTCTCCTACTCTTCAGTCTTGAAAACCACTAAAATGCCTAAAAAAAAATTATGATCCCAAAGAGTTATTGTTTATTCACTTACAATATTAGACTGATAGTTTGATATTTATTCTATTAGAAATAAAACTGAAAAATGTTTATATATAAATTTGTTTAAATAGCAATTGATTCAAGTTAACATAAAAAAATTTTTAATTAATAACATTTTAAAACAATAAAAATATAAGAAGAGTTGCATTGCTTTATAGTATTTGCAAATATATTTCACATCTAGATTAATACAGCCATATTCCCATATATATGATTTTTTAATTCAACCTCTGTAGATATCATATGGGATAGAGAAATTTATTGACATTTATAAGAGAACAAATAGATCTTGTTTTGATCTCATAGATATTTTGAAAGGGTGTCAGGAATCCCAGGCATCCCAGTCCACATTTAGGTAATTTATGTTTCAGAAGCCAGGGGGGAAGTAAGTCTGGAGTCTAATACATGTAAAAAAAAAAAACGCATCAACTGAGATAACTGTAGATAGCTGAAAGTCACAAAAGACTCATCCAGAAGTGAAAATATTTGCTAAGTGACAAGTCGGAAGGGCAAAGGAAGCCTGTGGCCCACTTAGGGCCTTGAATAGAACAAAAGTTTTCCATGAGAATTTGGAAACAGTATGAACTACAGTATTCTTAGTTATAAGGTCATGATTAATACCACAAATATATTATGTAAGGACAAAAATTGAAAGATTAACCTCAAAATGAGTTCAGAATAAAGGAAAATTCATACAGATTTGGCAGTGACAAACATCAACATATTTTAAAGGGATAATCCCACAACACATGATATCACGATAGGAAACAATCTCACTGAGGAGGGCATAACTTTTAAATAAGAAAGTATTCGAGGAAACAAGACATTATGAAGATGAGTGAGTATGCATACACTCACACAAACTCACGCATACACACATACACATACAAACGAAGAATTGGACATACCAACATAAAAATAATACATTTAATATTTTCAATAGTCATGTTTAAAACATCCAACATAATAAGACATAAGAAAACTAGAAAAGTAAAACACCTTGAATATTCTTAAAAATAATAACCAGCTGATTTATCTATTAAAATATATTTAATGAAATTAAAAGCCATATACCCACATTTCCACTAAATACTGGGAAAAAGATATAAGAGTTTAGGGACAATGACAAATTTAAATATAGGGATGAGAAGATCACTTGCAACACAACTCAGAAAGAAAAAGGCATGGTAAATACCAAATAGATGGAGATATAAGAAATCCCAAAGTATATACACCAATAATTCCAAAAAAAGAAAAAAAATATTAAATGGTAGAGAAATAATATCAAGAAGTTCTAAAACCAAAGAATATGAAATCTCAGAATAGGAGATAATTATTCTCATGAAGGAAAAACCAACACTAATCTTTACTGAGACACATTAAAATTCAAATACAAATGAAAGAAAAAGATATTAAAAGATAACAAAGAAGGACCATACAAGTATTAGTAGTGTTGTCATCAATAAAAAGGGATGTTGGAGAAAAACAATATAACAGATAAATAATAGTATAAAATTCTATCCACTTACATTATTGTGAAAGACATACTGAGAGAGTTTATGATTACCATCTTTGGAGATACTGACTATGTACTTTCTCAAGAAGAAGTTAATACAGAAGAAAAAAACTGGCATGAAGGGGGCAATAGTTTAATAAAAAAATCTTTTAACCATTATGAAAAATACAAATGAACATGGACTATAGAAATAGTAATTTCAATCATGTACCAATGAAGCATTAATCAAGTAAGAGTAAGTGCAGAGTTTATAAAACAAAATACACATGATCCTGGATATCAACCTTTTGTCTGTACTGTCATTTGCAAATATCTTCTCCCATTCCGTGGGTTGCCTCTTTGTTTTTTTGACTGCTTCCTTTGCTGTGCAGAAGCTTTTGATTTTGATGAAGTCCCAAAAGTTTATTTTAGCTTTTGTTTCCTTTGCCTTTGGAGACATATCTTGAAAGACGTTGCTGTGGCTGATATCGAAGAGATTACTGCCTATGTTCTCCTCTAGGATTCTGATGGATTCCTGTCTCACGTTGAGGTCTTTTATCCATTTTGAGTTGATCTTTGTGTATGGTGTAAGAGAATGGTCGAGTTTCATTCTTCTACATATAGCTGTCCAGTTTTCCCAGCACCATTTATTGAAGAGACTGTCTTTTTTTCCACTGTATATTTTTTCCTGTTTTGTCGAAGATTAATTGACCATAGAGTTGAGGGTCCATATCTGGGCTCTCTACTCTGTTCCACTGGTCTATGCATCTGTTTTTATGCCAGTACCATGCTGTCTTGGTGATTTTGTAGCAACATGGATGGGACTGGAAGAGATTATGCTGAGTGAAATAAGTCAAGCAGAGAGAGTCAATTATCATATGGTTTCACTTATTTGTGGAGCATAACAAATAGCATGGAGGACAAGGGGTGTTAGAGAGGAGAAGGGAGTTGGGGTAAATTGGAAGGGGAGGTGAATCATGAGAGACTATGGACTCTGAAAAACAATCTGAGGGGTTTGAAGTGGCAGGGGGTGGGAGGTTGGGGTACCAGGTGGTGGGTATTATAGAGGGCATGGATTGCATGGAGCACTGGGTGTGCTGAAAAAATAATGAATACTGTTTTTCTGAAAATAAATAACTTGAAAAAAAATTGAGGATGTAAAAGAAAAAAAAATACACATGAAAGTTTCCTCATTGGAAAATCTGTCATTTTTCATATGAATAGATAAGAAAGCAAATACAACCACAGTAGATACAGCAAAAATGTATCATTTTGTATGTGACTAACACTTATTTAGCACACAGTGCCAAGTAGAGTTTTAAATATTTTAAAAAACTAACAAATGCATTAATCTATGAGAAATATATTATACTTATCTCTACTATACGGTTGAGAAAACTTGAATACTGAGTGGCTAGTGACATGTAGTGTAATAGTCACAAAGGGCAGGATATGAAACCTGGCAATATGGTCCCATAATTTGCACAATTAACAATTTTGTTATTTTGATTTTAAATGTCATTCATAATATTTTTTAAATAATCAAACTTGGAATATAGGATGCTTTTTAAATATGACAAACAAATTTATCAAAAACCTACAGAAGACTAACATAAAAAGGAAAAATTTTGGAAATATTTATATTAAGTTTGTGGAAAACATACGGTTTCCAAAAAGCATACTTATTTTTAAATGTAATGTAAGGAGTTCCAGTCAAACTGGTAAGAAAATAATAAAATAATAGGTGTAACTATTTGAAAGACAGAGACTTTTTAAAATTATGGATGATAAGGGTATATCAATAGAAAAGTTCCAAAAATAATCTCATAAATTTATGTCATTAAAAAAAGATCTGCTACTAAATACAGGATCATCTTACAAAAGTAAATGGTATTAATAAATAAGAAATAACAATAAATAGTACTACTAATTCGTAAAATGTTGGTGAGCATAGCATAACATGTAGAATTTTCAAATCACTGTTGTACACTTGGAAACTAATGTAACATTTGTGTTGCAACTACACTTCTAATTTAAAAAAAAAATAACTTCAGTAAAAAATACTATTATTGAATAAAAATAAAATACTCCTAGGAATAATGTATATAAAATTATGAAAGAATTTTAAGAATAGGGGCACCTGGGTGGCTCAGTAGGTTAAAGCCTCTGCCTTCAGCTCAGGTCATGATCCCAGGACCCTGGGATCAAGCCCTGCATCAGGCTCTCTGATCCATGGGGAACCTGCTTCCTCCTCTCCCTCTCTGCCTGCCTCTCTGCCTGTTTGTGATCTCAGTGTGTCAAATAAATAAATAAAATATTTAAAAAAAATAATTTTAAGAATAAACTTAAAAAAATTAGCAGAACATATGGGGCATCTGGGTGGCTCAGTCATTACACATCTGCCTTAGGGTCAGGTCATCATCCCAGGGTCCTGGGATCTAGCTCCGCATCAGGCTCCCTGCTCAGTGGAGAGCCTGCTTTTTCCTCTCCCATTCCCCCTGCTTGTGTTCTCTCTTTCATTGTATCTCTCTCTGTCAAAATTATTTTAAAAATATATATTATCAGGATATAAAAAATATATAATACAAATTTATACAACATTTACAAATAGGAAGATATTACTTCTTTTTTTTAAATAGTGTGCATTTTAAAGATTTTATGTATTTATCTGACAGAGAGAAATCACAAGTAGATGGAGAGGCAGGCAGAGAGAGAGAGGGAAGCAGGCTCCCTGCTGAGCAGAGAGCCCGATGCGGGACTCGATCCCAGGACCCTGAGATCATGACCTGACCAAAGGCAGAGGCCTAACCCACTGAGCCACCCAGACGCCCCGTAAGATATTACTTCTTTTAAAATTAAGTTTTCCAATTAAAATTACTAAGGATATTTATGGTATTAAAGAGAACTCAAAATTCATATAGTAGAATAAAATTGAAGTGCAAGACAAGCAGACATAAAAGTAAAATAAGGATTAGGGAGGGAGTGTTTTGTTCCTATTAAAAAATAAATCTTACTAAAAACTTATAAGAATTAGGGGTACCTGGGTGGCTCTGTCAGTCAGGTAACCATCTGAAGTTGGCTCAGGTCATGATTTCAGAGTGCTGGGATGGAGCTCCAAGTAAGAATCCCTGTTTGGCTGTGAGTCTGCTTGTTCTACTCCCTTTCCCTCTACTCCTCCCCCAACTCGTGCTCACTCTCTCTCTCTTTCTCTCTCAAATAAATGAATAAAATCATTTTTAAAAAGTAATAAGAATTAAGAGGCGCCTGGGTGGCTCAGTGGTTAAGCGTCTGCCTTCGGTTCAGACCACGATCCCAGGGTCCTGGAATGGAGTCCCATATGGCGGGCTCCCTCCTTGGCGGGAGGATTGTTTCTCCCCCTCCTACTCCCTCTCCTTGTGTTCCCTCTCTCGCTGTGTCTCTCTCTGTGTCAAATAAATAAATAAAATATTTTCTTAAAATTGTAAGAATTAAGTTATTTTGACATCTATGAACACAGAGAATATTGGGTGAGTTAAAGAGAATAGATATCCTTGAATAGATGATATTAATATGATATATGTGACACTAAATATTAGGGGAGAAAGCATTGACCTTAAATGGGAAAAATTGCCATTATCTCACTTCATGCAGTCTTTCTCATCACATAAGTAAAAAGAAAAAAAAATAAACAAACTCCTAGAGAATAAATAACTCAAATGAAAATATAGATAAATGTGACTATCATTAGAATAATTATATAATTACTAACACTATAAATAAATTTAAAAGACAAGAAATACAGAGAGCTTATAAACAAAGGCAAATCATAACGAAGCAAAAATATACCATTTTATACAATTTAAATTGACAAGAAAATTAAAAAAAATAAATTTTCATCTGCCACTGAGAAAGCTAATAGGAATGAATATTAACACAGTCACCTTAGGGATCAATCTGGTAAACTTTGTTAAGAGTTAAAAACACACCTACTGGGGACGCCTGGGTGGCTCAGTTGGTTGGACGACTGCCTTCAGCTCAGGTCATGATCCCGGAGTCCCGGGATCGAGTCCCACATCAGGCTCCCAGCTCCATGGGGAGTCTGCTTCGCTCTCTGACCTTCTCCTCGCTCATGCTCTCTCTCACTGTCTCTCTCTCAAATAAATAAATAAAATCTTTAAAAAAAAAAAAAAACACCTACTGGAAGACTAGTAATTCCACTTCAGTGTCCTCAAGCTCATTTGTTTAGGGAGACATAAAAGACTGAGCATTTCATCATTTGTAAGTTTTTTAAAAAACTAAACCAAGGCCAATCTAATGTTATACTCTCAAGGAAAATTGTTATATGACACATGGTATATTCTTCTGTTATACTGCATAGTATAATTTAAACACATAAATTTGATCATTATATAGAACATGGATTGATCTTTCCAGCACAATAATAAGTGAAAACAGCAATTTTCAAAACCTTATACCACTTATATTAACATTTAAAAATATACAGTGACATTTTTATTTATAATATAAATGATTATAAAACCTCATTCCTTCTTTCAAGGTTTTCATTGAATAAAGGCAGATATAACTTGCAACCCATGTTTATATTACAGAGATTAGAGAAGAATAATTATCAGAATTTTTTTTTCCTCACCCCGGCCTCTGAAAAGAAATTTACTTTTACTCATTCTCCAACAATCCCCTTTCCACAGTCACTCCAAGCATGTGAGCACACAAAAATCTACTCTACCAGTGAAGTCCTTCAAAATCCTACAACTGAGAAGGAAACTGGGAGGAAAGACTGTGGTGAGACTGGTAGTGAGGATGGGTATAGGGTAGAGAAATATAAGAAATTCATATGGTAATGCCACATAAAAGAAAATATTCTGGAACTTTTTGTTCAAAATGATAGTCCATGAAGTATAAATGAATGAAGGACAAATGGACGTTTAAGAAAATTATTGTGAAAGGTTATCCGTTCATGTGCCTTGAGGGATATAAGTAAAGACATTGAATTTTGTTAATAATTAAATATAATTTTTTTTGTCAACCCGAATTTTCTTAAACATCATGCAGTCTTATACTGTTTCATATGATTAGTAATAACAGTAAGGACAACAGTAGCACAAATGAAAACATCATCAATGCTTCATAAGAGACAACTGTAAGAAAAGCATGAGAAAACACACACACACACAAAACAAAACAAAACAAACAAACAAATAAAAAACTGGAGGAAGCGTCCCAAAACTTCAAAAAGAAGAGCATCCTAGAAGGACCAAGAAACATGTACAGATAGAATGAAATCAGAAACCATCTACAGCCTCACAGCTTGCTAACTACATTGATGTGGGTCTTTACTAGTCCCTTGTTTTCAAGATGAAGATACCTTAATATTCCTGGAAACTTTTGCCTAGGAAGATAAAAGTTTCAAATGACCTTATTCTATGTTTGAACAACTTGGGGCAGGGGAACTTTAAATAATTGTCAAATTATACAACTATCTATCAATAGATAGAATCAACTGTTCACTTCCCAATATTCTTCCAAACCCTTATCTCAAAATCCTTGCCTTGCTGGGGCTACCAGTTTAAATTGTTTATAATAACATTTACCTAATCCTTATTAAGCTCTCCTATTAAAAGACGTGCCTTAAACCAGACTCCAAAACTTCTTAAATATCTTGAATTTGTCCTTCCTTGTAGGATTCTGCTAAGAATCCATCAAGCTAACTTCCTTACCAGGTAAGAATTAATTCAGCTTCACCTTATCATCAGGTTGTCTTGGTGATATTTATAGGAAGCAAGCATTTGACAGTAGACAGCAAACAGAATGAGGTGTTCAGAAGAGCAGTAATTTGATAAGGCTGAAGTACAGTATTTTGAATGAGAATATCAAAAGAAACCTGTAGAGATAGGAAAAGACCTAACTCTAAAAATCCTGTAGGCCATTCTAAAGAACCTGGCTATTAGCCTTAAATAAAAGGTTAATATATAAGAAGGATGTGTGGCTATTTTTTTAAATTCTTTCAGAAAAATCTCTCTGGAAGCTAAGAATGGTAGAGGGCATTAGAAACACTAAATCCTTAAATACCAGAAATGACTTGGAATTTGATCATAATATATCCAAGAATATTGTTAATGTTCCTGCGATGATTTATGATATGAAACATTTTTTTTATAATTTTGGCCTTAGGAAATATTAGCATTATACTTTTTCCTTCATAAAAACAGCTAAAATGTTATAATGTATTCATTATATGTTTATTATTAATTTTTAAACCAAAAAAAGCATTACATATTTTAGAGAATTTACTTCAGTTTTCTTGAGCCTCTTCAACCTCAGTGGTCATCTTCCAAAAAAAAAGCTTTAATGAGAACCACAAATACTTAGCTCTTGAAGAAGTCTTATGAGTATCATAGGAAGTCTAACAACTATGATTGTCATACATTTCCATTTAGTATTATAATTCAGAATAACAAAACACTAGAGCTTTATGTTTTGAATATACAGTGAACTTCCAAGATACATTCAAAACATGAAGACAGTTTGATGGAACAAAGCATTCTTAGAGCAGTTTTCTTCAGCCTTCTTTTTCTGAACTTATGCAAAACATGTCAATGGTTACTCTGGTACTCACATCAAGTCATTAAAATAGAATATATAAAAGAAATCATAGGTGAGTCTATTTCTTTAAAGGTAGAAGTCTTTCTGATTAAAAGAAATTACATATTTCACCTTGAGTTGGAAACAAACTATTTGAAATAATACTATTTTCTTTATGAAAATAATATTTACTTTTCAATAAGTACAAACCACTATTGGTAAAATGTTATCATTTAACCATTTAAATTACATTATTTTATAGATGATGAAAGTGATGCACAGGTTGTTGAGCTAGAAAGAGAGAAAATCAATGTTTGAATCTAGGTAGTTCAAGACTTATGTTTGTCTAATACTAAATATAACTATTTACATTATTTTTTAAATTGCCAACTACTTATTTTGAAAAATATTTATGGACAGTATTTTAATTCAATTTAACTACTCCATTTTTATTATCATTTAGATTAAAACATGGATATTTTAAATACAAAAAAGAGATAAAATATTTCGACAAAAAATATTCAAGTTTATTTTGTATGTGCCTTTTTAATGTAACCAAAATCTTTCCCCTATGTTCCAAGTTTTAAATAGAATGTTTGCCTAAATATAATTTAGTTTTTTAAAACCTAGTTAAGTTTAATACTTAGTAATAAAATAGACCTAAAGGACACAATACAAACATGTGGATTATATAATTTTCTATATAAATATTTTTTCTCATTTTTGTCTCTAAAATAAATTCTGTTTTCCAGGAAATGCATGAAAATAATGCAAACTTCATTGCAAACATAGGTAATGTCTCAGCATATGTTAGCTGTTTTTCAAATATTTTGAAATATAAGGAAACAAGGAGAATCAGCACTGGCATATTTATGATGAATGGCAGAAAAGTTCAGTAGACCAAGAAATCTTAATTATCAAGGACTTCAACACAAGCTGCTTTCTCACTATTGAGATTCTTTATAGTCTTCTTACACCCACAAACCCAGGGAAAACTATTTTTTTCATTAATGCTTTATATAATATTTCCCTTAGGCTTTATCCAGTTATCACATTTTCCTTCGAATTTTCCATGGGAATTATTGTATGAAATAGAAATTATTAGTAGCTAATTAACTACAAGTAATATAGGGAACATTTATCTTGGTTCAGGAGATTTGATACAGAAACTGGATTTTCTCGTCTTTAGAACCATGAACTGTGTCCTTCACAAAGTTCCAGTGTTACACATACCAGCTTCTACTTCCAAAACCATTTAGGAAATCTGACTAAAATACAGAATGAATCCCCTTTGTGGAAATCATGAATCATTTGATCTAAGATGGGGTCCGAGCATGTGTATTTTTAACAATTTTTGCAGGTATGGTAATGACATTCTGAAATGTCATTCAAGAAACACTAGTTTATTATTGTTCACATTAAGGCTTATTTTTGTTTAATAAATGTAATTGTATTTATGCAATGATGTTCTTTCTCAGTAGCTAGTGAACAGTGAACTAATGAAAAGAATAACAAGTAAACAACTAATCCAAGGAACATAATTTCTTTGTATTATTTCTATCATCTTTATGGTGGTGGGGGGGTAGGATAAGAGATCTACAAAATAATTTCAGAGAAATTCTAAAATTCTGTTTACCACTATTCTATCTAGTGATTCTGTTAGATAACTGTTTCTCCTACTTCTGTTAGCTGAGACATATGATAATTCAGAAGACATATGTGGTAATTGCTATATACTAAATCTTGCTGATGAGCAGGAAATTCATGTTCCTTTACCTGTACATCTTTATGAAGTAAGAGTTAGCAGTTAAATACATATCTGCTTTTTTCTTAAAAATCAAAAGTGTGCATTTTCAATGGAAAACTGTTAATTACAAATATTTGAAAATTTACTATCATCTTTCTAAATTATGTGTGAATTTTCATATTAACTTCCTAAACATATTTAAAACAAAACAGAGTTTCAGTTTTGAGAGAAAAAAGATACAAAAATTAGTAGGTAAAATATGGCCTACACTTTCTAAGAATACAATAGAAGTAATAAAAATAAAAGTATGTTGCATTAGGTTGGGTTTATTAGGTCAAGGGAAGCCTGTGTCATGATGTAATATCTATATTGAGTTTGGGGAGATAATTCAAGTTTATACATATTGGAAAAAAAAGGGGGGGGACAGACATTACAGGCAAAAAAAGAAGGATGTAGACTTCAAATATTCTTTAAAAATTACTGAGAGAAAACACATGATTATTCCCTACACTAAATGATCCAGCTGCTAGGCTTACTTTCATTTATGTTTTTGAAACATTTGCTGTTTATAACAGCCAGTGGTATAGGACCCAGATAGATGAGACAAATATACTGCAGTCCAGTTATTCAGTTTTCTCTTATTATAATTCATTATGAGATCTTGAGTGCCTTGCTCATACATGTTAATTCACATATTTTATGATGTTTATTTTGCCTCAATCAAGTTTAGGAACTTCAAGACATTGGGAAAGTCAAATTAGCTGTTACTGATTATAGCTTTTTTTTTCTCCCCTTTTTTTCCTTCAGAGGTTGATAACACATTGGCTGCAGTAGGAATGCAAACACATTAATTATTCAGAAAGGACATATTTATAAATTTGTTGAATAATCTATAATCAATTTAATAATATGAAGATAGTAAGGGTTATATGTGAAAGGGGAAAGATGAGTGTCATATAAATACCTCTAGTTAATTAGATAAAATTATTTAGCCATTAATTTCATTCATTAATGAAAGGTGAACAGTGAAAAAATAGTTTGGTAAATTTTCAGAGATGTCATTCCAAATTATATGTTACATTGTGCAAATTATGAGATATTTGACTGGAGTATTTTTTCTAGAAACAAGCGTAGGTCACTGTATTAAAAGTTCTGAAGATTTAGATACACAGAAATAAAATTGAGGAATTGCATATAACATGAGGATGGTTTTGACTGCCCTAAGCTATGATAATGGGTTTCCTGCCAAGTATATAAAAAAGAAGTCAGTAAGAAATGCTTTGGTAACACCAAAGGACTTACTAAGAAGTTATGACTTGATATACCCTTTGAAGATTTATATGTAATGCTCTTGCCCTTTGTAAGAGCCCAACTAAGTTTTTAATGGTATCTCATTTCCTGTAGCATTTTTCTGTACCCAGCATATCTGAAACAATATATTCAACTGGACAGCTGGTATTTAATATAAGCAAAAAATCATAGAAAAAACTAACATTTTTTTCATTTGCACAATAGTGCTGAGTGTTAAAAATAGACAAATATGCTCTATCTTGGTTAGCTAAGCATTGGTTTTTATTATAATTACACACCCATATACATATTTACATACACATAAATGTAAATTGAGAACCCTGACAAATATAAATTATTGAAATTCACATTGGAGATTGGAGAGTTCTGGACGGAACAATATATTGGTGGAGACATAGGTTTTTATGACTTCCAAGGAATATAATTAGTTTATTTACCCAATTCCAGTTGGCAAAGATATTAAACCGGTCACCTTCCTACATCAGCAAGGGAGTGAATAGATCTAGAGGAAAGTATTATCATATCCTCAATTAGTCTTTATAACACATCATATATAATGTATGATACTCAATAAAAAATAACAGAGCATTAGGGAAAAAAAATAATAAACTTGACCAAGCTAGTAAAAAAACAAAGCTACCAGATAGCTAGAAAATGATAATATGAAATAAAGGTATATAAATAAATATAATTACTATGCTAAGGAATTTAATATAGAAAGCTTTTACCAGATTATAGGAAGCTATAAACAAGATTCAGAATAAAATGTCTTCTGCAGATTAGACATTGATTAAAATAGAATTTATAAACTTTAGGATATGTCAGAAAAATATCCAAATGAATATTTTCAAATTTTGAATGAGAGAAGTTGGAATAAACTGGAGAAAAGAACATCAGAGACACAAGTGGCAGTCAAATATCAATATGTAATTCCACTGGCCAAGAATGCTAGGGCTCTCATGCCCTGACATTGGGATAAATATCTTGATTAATCCATCTGAATGCACCTGGCTTTTGTTCCTTAGAGTTTTGTTGTTGTTGTTGTTTTGTTTGTTTTTTGTTTTTTGTCTTGGGTTTGCTAGGCAAAATTAATCTGTACTTAACCTAGGAATACTTGACTTGGTGCTTGTGATAGGTTGAATAATATCTCCCCAAAGATGTCCCTATCCTAATCTCAGGAACCTGAGAATATGCCATCTTACATTTTGAAGAAACTTTGGAGATACGAATAAGTTAGTGATCTTGTGATGAACAATTAACCAGGAGTTTTCAGCTGGATTCAATGTAGGGGAGGTCAGAGAAGAGAAAAGTGCTACACTCTGGCTTGAAGATGAAGGAAAGGTCCATAAATCAAGGAATGTAGATAATATCTAGAAGCTGGAAAAGGCATGAAAACAGATTCTCTTTAGAGCCAGAGGAAGAAAAGTAACCCTGCAAACCCAATTTGAACTTTGATTGCCAGAATGTAGAGAATAAATGTTTTTAAGTAGCTAAGTTTATAGTAATTTGTTACAACAGAAACTAGAAAATAATATAGACCAATAGCAGTAATTAATAAGATTTAACAGTTGTTTCTTTTATAGGTAGGGTATAAGTATAATCCATATTAAAATGTGTTATGAAAAGATGGGTGTGTGAGTGTTCAGGCATGAAATAAGTCAACTACAGTTTTCTTGCTTAGCATTCATTTCTACCCTCTTCTACCTTTTCCTAATTTTAGAAGCTAGCAGATAAAACATGACTTTCATGGGACTCCTTGTAATGGCCAGAGGTTCTTAGAGTGAACAACCATACTAGTTTGTGAGAGATTATTCCAGTTCAGCACTGAAAATATCATATCCAGGAAACCCTTCAATCCTAAGCAAACCTGTAAGGCTGCATCATGGCTTTCATGGCTCTAGGTACTATTCACATTTGGGAAGATATTTTTCCAGAAAAAAAATAACTAAATCACTAAATAAAAATATATGAATTTACAACAGTATTGGTATTAAAAAAAGAACATGCTTCATTCATTATTATATATTTGTGTTATTATATTCATATGATTTCTATTTTATTTTTTTTCAATTTATTTATTTTCAGAAAAACAGTATTCATTATTTTTTCACCACACCAGAGTGCTCCATGCAATCCGTGCCCTCTACAATACCCACCACCCTGTACCCCAATCTCCCACCCCCCCGCCACTTCAAACCCCTCAGATTGTTTTTCAGAGTCCATAGCCTCTCGTGGTTCACCTCCCCTTCCAATTTACCCCAACTCCCTTCTCTCTCTAACACCCCTTGTCCTCCATGCTATTTGTTATGCTCCACAAATAAGTGAAACCATATGATAATTGCCTCTCTCTGCGTGACTTATTTCACTCAGCATAATCTCTTCCAGTCCCGTCCATGTTGCTACAAAAGTTGGATATTCGTCCTTTCTGATGGAGGCATAATACTCCATAGTGTATATGGACCACATCTTCCTTATCCATTCATCCGTTGAAGGGCATCTTGGTTCTTTCCATAGTTTGGCGACTGTGGCCATTGCTGCTATAAACATTGGGGTACAGATAGCCCTTCTTTTCACGACATCTGTATCTTTGGGGTAAATACCCAGGAGTGCAAATGCAGGGTCGTAGGGAAGCTCTATTTTTAATTTCTTGAGGAATCTCCACACTGTTCTCCAAAGAGGCTGCACCAACTTGCATTCCCACCAACAGTGTAAGAGGGTTCTCGTTTCTCCACATCCTCTCCAACACATGTTGTTTCCTGTTTTGTTAATTTTGGCCATTCTAACTGGTGTAAGGTGATATCTCAATGTGGTTTTAATTTGAATCTCCCTGAGGGCTAATGATGATGAACATTTTTTCATGTGTCTGATAGCCATTTGTATGTCTTAATTGGAGAAGTGTCTGTTCATATCTTCTGCCCATTTTTTGATATGTTTGCCTGTTTCATGTGTGTTGAGTTTGAGGAGTTCATTATAGATCCTGGATATCAACCTTTTGTCTGTACTGTCATTTGCAAATATCTTCTCCCATTCCGTGGGTTGCCTCCTTGTTTTTTTGACTGTTTCCTTTGCTGTGCAGAAGCTTTTGATTTTGATGAAGCCCCAAAAGTTTATTTTCACTTTTGTTTCCTTTGCCTTTGGAGACATATCTTGAAAGAAGTTGCTGTGGCTGATATCAAAGTGATTACTGCCTATGTTCTCCTCTAGGATTCTGATGGATTCCTGTCTCACGTTGAGGTCTTTTATCCATTTTGAGTTGATCTTTGTGTACGGTGTAAGAGAATGGTCGAGTTTCATTCTTCTACATATAGCTGTCCAGTTTTCCCAGCACCGTTTATTGAAGAGACTGTCTTGGGGGGGGACAAGATGGCGGGGTACTAGGAAGAGGCGTCTTTTCAGCTGGTACCCCAAAGTGAGCTGATTACCTACCAAAGAACTCTGATCACCCATGAAATCAGCCTGAGATCAGAATTATACACGTCTGGATATCTACAGGGGCAGAAGACACCAGTGAGCAGGTAAAGCAGAATGGGAACAGCGGACTGATATCGGAAGATAAACAAAAGGGGGAGGGAGCCACCAGAGGCGACCAGTGCAAAAGTAATACCCCGATACGAGCAAGAGTGCCCTGCATCTGGGGACCAGCATTAACTTGGAGACTGGTTGAAAACACTCCAAAAGAGCAAAGGATCGCGGGGGCAAATTGTGGGAATCGGGGCGGCTAGGGACAGGGGCTTAAGTCCCCGGTCCCAGACGGCCTCCCCGGCGGGAGGCAAAGAGAGTGCGGCGGAGAAACCGGCTCCTGGTCCCTAAGCCGCCAGCGCGCCCCAGAGCGTGTGGGTTACGGCTCCTGTGAGGGGATGGGAGCTGCGCCGGTCTGCAGAACGCGCGCTAGCCCTACCACAAAGCTTGAGATGCGCGCGCACGTCCCTCCAGCTCTCCTGGGTTTCTAAGGCCCGGGGGCGCTTCTTGACCCGCGCCATTGTTTCAAAGTCTAAGCCGCGGGCGCGCGAAACTCTTCCCCGGACAGAGGCGCGCAAAAGCCCAGCCCGCGGCTTACGGACCAGCGCCCCGTTCTCAGTGCCCCAGATGCGCGCCCGACCCACAGCCGCCTCTGAAAAGAGGTACGCGCAAGCCGGGCACTCCCAGCCTGGGCCGGCGGCAAAATCTCAGTGTGCGATCGCTGCTTGGAACCTCTCTGGTGGTCAGGAGCTTCCAGACAGCCGCCACTGCCTTGGCTTTGGGGACGAGCAAAAGATCCTGCGCCCCCAGGGTCTTTAACTTGGAACCTGCACTGCCAGCGTCCAAGGGGGAATTTATTCAGCTTCTGCACCCAGACTGAGGCTTCTCTCTGAGACGGAGATCAGGAAGTGTTCCAGGGTGCACCTTGACTGCACCAGAGTGGATACATCCAGCTACATCTGTTCAGTCTCCTCCCACCAAAATGACTAGGAGGAGGAATGCCCAACAGAAGAAAAATACAGAGGATGGACCTTCTGCAACAGAGCTAACGGCTATCAACATAGACAATATGTCGGAAAGAGAATTCAGGCTAACAATTATCCAGGCAATAGCTAGGTTGGAGAAAGCCATGGATGACCAAACAGAATTGATTAGGGCCGAACTGAAAGCGACCAGACAGGACGTTCACAATGTTAGGGCGGAGCTTAAAGCTACCAGGGAGGAGGTCCACAATGCTCTCAATGAGTTCCAATCCAATCTAAACTCTCTCAAAACTAGGGTAACTGAGACAGAAGATAGAATTAGTGATCTGGAAGACAAACAGATAGAGAGAAAGGATCAGGAGGAAGCCTGGAACAAACAGCTTAGATCCCACGAAAGCAGAATTAGGGAAATAAGTGATGCCATGAAGCGTTCCAACGTCAGAATTATTGGAATTCCTGAAGGGGAGGAGAAAGAAAGAAGTCTAGAAGATGTCGTGGAACAAGTCCTTCATGAAAATTTTCCCAATCTCGCAAATGAAACCAGCGTTCATGTACTAGAGGCTGAACGGTCTCCACCCAAGATTATACACTCCAAAAAACATCACGAACCTGATAGTCAAATTGAGGAATTATAATTGTAGGTATAATCTCTTGAAAGCTGCCAGGGCAAAGAGGCTCCTTACTTACAGAGGGAAGCCCATCAGAATAACGTCAGACCTGTCCACAGAGACCTGGCAAGTCAGAAGAGGCTGGCAAGATATATTCAGGGCACTAAATGAGAAGAACATGCAGCCAAGAATACTTTATCCAGCAAGACTGACATTCAAAATGGATGGAGAGATAAAGAGTTTCCAAGACCGGCAAGGCTTAAAAGACTATGCAACCACCAAGCCGATACTGCAGGAAATATTAAGGGGGGTTCTATAAAAGAGGAAAAATCCCAAGAATAGCATTGAACAGAAATATAGAGACAGTCTACAGAAAGAAAGACTTCAAAGGTAACTCGATGTCAATAAAAATGTATCTATCAATAATCACTCTCAATGTGAATGGCCTAAATGCACCCATAAAACGGCACAGGGTTGCAGATTGGATAAAACGACAGGACCCATCCATATGCTGTCTACAAGAGACACATTTTGAACCTAAAGATACACGCAGACTGAAAGTGAAGGGGTGGAGGAGCATCTTTCATGCCAATGGGACTCAAAAGAAGGCTGGGGTAGCGATTCTCATATCAGATAAATTAGACTTCAAACTAAAGACTATAGTCAGAGATACAGAAGGACTCTACATAATCCTTAAAGGGACTATCCACCAAGATGATCTAACAATTGTAAATATCTATGCTCCCAATATGGGAGCAGCCAATTACTTAAGAAAACTGTTAATCAAGATAAAGAGTCATATTGATATGAATACACTAATCGTAGGAGATCTTAACACGCCTCTTTCAGAATTAGACAGATCATCGAAGCAGAAAATCAATAAATAAACAAGAGCATTGAATGACACTTTGGACCAGATGGACTTCATAGATATATACAGAACATTCCACCCTAAAACAGCAGAATACTCATTCTTCTCAAGTGCACATGGAACCTTCTCCAGAATAGACCATGTAATGGGTCACAAATCAGGACTCAACCGATACCAAAAGACTGAGATTATTCCCTGCATATTCTCAGATCACAATGCTTTGAAACTGGAGCTCAATCACAAGGAAAAGTTCTGAAGGAACTCAAACACCTGGAAGCTAAAGACCACTTTGCTTAAGAATGCTTGGATCAACCAGGAGATCAAAGAAGAACTGAAACAAGTCATGGAAACCAATGAGAATGAAGACACTTCGATCCAAAACCTATGGGATACAGCAAAGGCGGTCCTAAGGGGAAAATATATAGCCATCCAAGCCTTGCTCAAAAAAATTGAAAAATCCAGAACACACCAGCTGTCTCTACACCTTAAAGAACTGGAGGATCAACAACAAATCAAACCAACTCCACACATAAGAAGGGAAATCATCAAGATTAGAGCTGAGATCAATGAGGGAGAAACCAGAGATACAGTAGAACGTATCAATGAAACTAGAAGCTGGTTTTTTGAAAGAATCAATAAGATCGATAAGCCACTGGCTACACTAATCCGAAAGAAAAGAGAGAAATCCCAAATTCATAAAATTATGAATGAAAAGGGAGAGCTCACAACCAACGCCAAGGAAGTAGAAACAATCATCAGAAGTTATTATCAACAGTTATATGCCAATAAGCTTAGCAACCTAGATGAAATGGATGCATTCCTGGAAAAATGTAAACTCCCAAAATTGAACCAGGAAGAAATCAACAACCTGAATAGACCAATATCTAGTAACGAGATTGGAGCAATGATCAAAACTTCCCAAAAACAAGAGCCCGGGACCTGATGGATTCCATGGGGAATTCTACCAAACTTTCAAAAAAGAAATAACACCTATTCTGCTGAAGCTGTTTCAAAAAATTGAAGCAGAAGGAAAACTTCCAGACTCTTTCTATGAAGCCAGCATTACCCTGATCCCCAAACCAGGCAAGGACCATACCAAAAGGGAGAATTTCAGACCAATATCACTGATGAATATGGATGCTAAGATTCTCAACAAGATCCTAGCCAACAGGATCCAACAGCACATTAAAAAGATTATCCACCATGATCAGGTGGGATTCATCCCTGGGCTACAAGGATGGTTCAACATTCACAAATCAATCAGTGTGATACAACAAATTAATATGAGAAGAGAGAAGAACCACATGGTCCTCTCAATTGATGCAGAAAAAGCATTTGACAAAATCCAGCATCTGTTCCTGATTAAAACGCTTCAAAGTATAGGGATAGAGGGAACATTCCTGAACCTCATCAAATCTATCTATGAAAGAGCCACAGCAAATATCATCCTCAATGGGAAAAAGCTTGCAGCCTTCCCATTGAGATCAGGAACAAGACAAGGATGCCCACTTTCACCACTCTTGTTCAACATAGTATTAGAAGTCCTAGGAACAGCAATCAGACAACAGAGAGAAATAAAAGGTATCCAAATTTGTAATGAAGAAGTCAAACTCTCTCTCTTCGCAGATGACATGATTCTTTATATGGAAAACCCAAAAGACTCCACCCCCAAACTACTAGAACTCATACAGCAATTCAGCAATGTGGCAGAATACAAAGTCAATGTGCAGAAATCAGTGGCTTTCTTATACACTAACAATGAAAGTACAGAAAGGGAAATTAGAGAATCGATTCCATTACTAAAGCACCAAGAACCATAAGATACCTGGGAATAAACCTAACTAAAGAGGTAAAGGATCTATACTTGAGGAACTATAGAACACTCATGAAAGAAATTGAAGAAGACACAAAAAGATGGAAGACCATTCCATGCTCTTGGATCAGAAGAATAAACATTGTTAAAATGTCTATACTGCCTAGAGCTATCTATACTTTTAATGCCATTCCGATCAAAATTCCACCGGCATTCTTCAAGGAGCTGGAGCAAATAATCCTAAAATTTGTATGGAATCAGAAGAGACCCCGAATCGCTAAGGAAATGTTGAAAAACAAAAATAAAGCTGGCGGCATCACTTTCCCTGATTTCAAGCTTTATTACAAAGCTGTGATCACCAAGACAGCATGGTACTGGCATAAAAACAGACACATAGACCAGTGGAACAGAGTAGAGAGCCCTGATATGGACCCTCAACTCTATGGTCAATTAATCTTTGACAAAACAGGAAAGAATATACAGTGGAAAAAAGACAGTCTCTTCAATAAATGGTGCTGGGAAAACTGGACAGCTATATGTAGAAGAATGAAACTCGACCATTCTCTTACACCATACACAAAGATCAACTCAAAATGGATAAAAGACCTCAACGTGAGACAGGAATCTATCAGAATCTTAGAGGAGAACATAGGCAGTAATCTCTTTGATATCAGCCACAGCAACGTCTTTCAAGATACGTCTCCAAAGGCAAAGGAAACAAAAGCGAAAATAAACTTCTGGGACTTCATCAAAATCAAAAGCTTCTGCACAGCAAAGGAAACAGTCAAAAAAAACAAAGAGGCCACCCACGGAATGGGAGAAGATATTTGCAAATGACAGTACAGACAAAAGGTTGATATCCAGGATCTATAATGAACTCCTCAAACTCAACACACATGAAACAGGCAAACACATCAAAAAATGGGCAGAAGATATGAACAGACACTTCTCCAATCAAGAAATACAAATGGCTATCAGACACATGAAAAAATGCTCATCATCATTAACCCTCAGGGAGATTCAAATTAAAACCACATTGAGATATCACCTTACACCAGTTAGAATGGCCAAAATTAACAAAACAGGAAACAACATGTGTTGGAGAGGATGTGGAGAAAGGGGAACCCTCTTACACTGTTGGTGGGAATGCAAGTTGGTGCAGCCTCTTTGGAGAACAGTGTGGAGATTCCTCGAGAAATTAAAAATAGAGCTTCCCTACGACCCTGCATTTGCACTCCTGGGTATTTACCCCAAAGATACAGATGTCGTGAAAAGAAGGGCCATCTGTACCCCAATGTTTATAGCAGCAATGGCCACAGTCGCCAAACTATGGAAAGAACCAAGATGCCCTTCAACGGATGAATGGATAAGGAAGATGTGGTCCATATACACTATGGAGTATTATGCCTCCATCAGAAAGGACGAATATCCAACTTTTGTAGCAACATGGACGGGACTGGAAGAGATTATGCTGAGTGAAATAAGTCAAGCAGAGAGAGGCAATTATCATATGGTTTCACTTATTTGTGGAGCATAACCAATTGCATGGAGGACAAGGGGTGTTAGAGAGTAGTAGGGAATTTGGGTAAATTGGAAGGGGAGGTGAACCATGAGAGACTATGGACTCTGAAAAACAATCTGAGGGGTTTGAAGTGGCGGGGGGGTGGGAGGTTGGGATACCATGTGGTGGGTATTATGGGGGGCACAGCTTGCATGGAGCACTGGGTGTGGTAAAAAAATAATGAATACTGTTTTTCTGAAAATAAATAAATTGGGAAAAAAAAAAGAGACTGTCTTTTTTTCCACTGTATATTTTTTCTTTGTCGAAGATTAATTGACCATAGAGTTGAGGGTCCATATCTGGGCTCTTTACTCTGTTCCACTGGTCTATGTGTCTTTTTTTATGCCAGTACCATGCTGTCTTGGTGATCACAGCTTTGTAATAAAGCTTGAAATCAGGTATCGTGATGCCACCAGCTTTATTTTTGTTTTTCAACATTTCCTTAGCGATTCGGGGTCTCTTCTGATTTCATACAAAGTTCAGGATTATTTGCTCCAGCTCTTTGAAGAATGCCGGTGGAATTTTGATCGGAATGGCATTAAAAGTATAGATTGCTCTAGGCAGTATAGACATTTTAACAATGTTTATTCTTCTGATCCAAGAGCATGGAATGGTCTTCCATCTATTTGTGTCTTCTTCAATTTCTTTCATGAGTGTTCTGTAGTTCCTCGAGTACAGACCCTTTACCTCTTTGGTTAGGTTTATTCCCAGGTATCTTATGGTTCTTGGTGCTTTAGTAAATGGAATCGATTCTCTAATATCCCTTTCTATATTTTCATTGTTAGTGTATAAGAAAGCCACTGATTTCTGCACATTGACTTTGTATCCTGCCACGTTGCTGAATTGCTGTATGAGTTCTAGTAGTTTGGGGGTGGAGTCTTTTGGGTTTTCCATATAAAGAATCATGTCATCTGCGAAGAGAGAGAGTTTGACTTCTTCATTACAAATTTGGATACCTTTTATTTCTCTTTGTTGTCTGATTGCTGTTCCTAGGACTTCTAATACTATGTTGAACAAGAGTGGTGAAAGTGGGCATCCTTGTCTTGTTCCTGATCTCAATGGGAAGGCTGCAAGTTTTTTCCCATTGAGGATGATATTTGCTGTGGCTCTTTCATAGATAGATTTGATGAGGTTCAGGAATGTTCCCTCTATCCCTATACTTTGAAGCGTTTTAATCAGGAACGGATGCTGGATTTTGTCAAATGCTTTTTCTGCATCAATTGAGAGGACCATGTGGTTCTTCTCTCTTCTCATATTAATTTGTTGTATCACATTGATTGATTTGTGAATGTTGAACCATCCCTGTAGCCCAGGGATGAATCCCACCTGATCATGGTGGATAATCTTTTTAATGTGCTGTTGGATCCTGTTGGCTAGGATCTTGTTGAGAATTTAGCATCCATATTCATCGGTGATATTGGTCTAAAATTCTCCCTTTTTGTAGGGTCTTTGCCTGGTTTGGTGATCAGGGTAATGCTGGCTTCATAGAAAGAGTCTGGAAGTTTTCCTTCTGCTTCAATTTTTTGAAACAGCTTCAGCAGAATAGGTGTTATTTCTTCTTTGAATGTTTGGTAGAATTCCCCAGGGAATCTGTCAGGTCATGGGCTCTTGTTTTTTGGGATGTTTTTGATCACTGCTTCAATCTCGTTATTAGATATCAGTCTATTCAGGTTGTCCATTTCTTCCTGGTTCAATTTTGGTTGTTTATATTTTTCCAGGAATGCATCCATTTCATCTAGGTTGCTAAGCTTTTTGGCATATAACTGTTGATAATAACTTCTGATGATTGTTTCTACTTCCTTGGTGTTAGTTGTGATCTCTCCCTTTTCATTCATAATTTTATGAATTTGGGATTTCTCTCTTTTCTTTTGGATTAGTGTGGCCAGTGGTTTATCAATCTTATTGATTCTTTCAAAATACCAGCTTCTAGTTTCATTGATACATTCTACTGTATCTTTGGTTTCTACCTCATTGATCTCAGCTCTAATCTTGATGATTTCTCTTCTTATGTGTGGAGTTGGTTTGATTTGTTGTTGAGTCTCCAGTTCTTTAAGGTGTAGAGACAGCTGCTGTGTTCTGGATTTTTCCATTTTTTTGAGGGAGGCTTGGATGGCTATATATTTCCCCCTTAGGACCGGCTTTACATATCCCATAGGTTTTGGACCGAAGTGTCTTCATTCTCATTGGTTTCCATGAATTGTTTCGGTTCTTCTTTGATCTCCTGGGTGATCCAAGCATTCTTAAGCAAGGTGGTCTTTAGCTTCCAGGTGTTTGAATTCCTTCGGAACTTTTCCTTGTGATTGAGCTCCAGTTTCAAAGCATTGTGATCTGAGAATATGCAGGGAATCATCTCAGTCTTTTGGTATCGGCTGAGTCCTGATTTGTGACCCAGTATGTGGTCTATTCTGGAGAAGGTTCCATGTGCACTTGAGAAGAATGAGTATTCTGTTGTTTTAGGGTGGAATGTTCTGTATATATCTATGAGGTCCATCTGGTCCAATGTGTCATTCAATGCTCTTGTTTCTTTATTGATTTTTTGCTTCGATGATCTGTCTAATTCTGAAAGAGGCATGTTAAAATCTCCTACGATTAGTGTATTCATATCAATATGACTCTTTATCTTGATTAACAGTTTTCTTAAGTAATTGGCTGCTCCCATATTGGGAGCATAGATATTTACAATTGTTAGATCATCTTGGTGGATAGTCCCTTTAAGGATTATGTAGAGTCCTTCTGTATCTCTGACTACAGTCTTTAGTTTGAAGTCTAATTTATCTGATATGAGAATCGCTACCCCAGCCTTCTTTTGAGTCCCATTGGCATGAAAGATGCTTCTCCATCCCTTCACTTTCAGTCTGCGTTTATCTTCAGGTTCAAAATGGGTCTCTTGTAGACAACATATGGATGGGTCCTGTCGTTTTATCCAATTTGCAACCCTGTGCCATTTTATGGGTGCATTTAGGCCATTCACATTGAGAGTGATTATTGATAGATATGTTTTTATTGACATCGAGTTACCTTTGAAGTCTTTCTTTCTGTAGACTGTCTCTATATTTCTGTTCAATGCTATTCTTGGGATTTTTCCTCTTTTATAGAACCCCCCTTAATATTTCCTGCAGTGTCAGCTTGGTGGTTGCATAGTCTTTTAAGCCTTGCCGGTCTTGGAAACTCTTTATCTCTCCATCCATTTTGAATGTCAGTCTTGCTGGATAAAGTATTCTTGGCTGCATGTTCTTCTCATTTAGTGCCCTGAATTTAACTTGCCAGCCTCTTCTGGCTTGCCAGGTCTCTGTGGACAGGTCTGACGTTATTCTGATGGGCTTCCCTCTGTAAGTAAGGAGCCTCTTTGCCCTGGCGGCTTTCAAGAGATTATATCTACAATTATAATTCCTCAATTTGACTATCAGGTGTCGTGATTTTTTTTGGAATGTATAATCTTGGGTGGAGACCGTTCAGCCTCTAGTACATGAACGCTGGTTCCACTTGCGAGATTGGGAAAATTTTCATGAAGGACTTGTTCCACTATATCTTCTAGACGTCTTTCTTTCTCCTCCCCTTCAAGGATTCCAATAATTCTGACATTGGAATGCTTCATGGCATCATTTATTTCCCTGATTCTGTTTTTGTAGTTTCTAAGCTGTTTGTTCCAGGCTTCCTCCTGATCCTTTCTCTCTGTTTGTCTTCCAGATCATTAATTCTATCTTCTGTCTCAGTTACCCTAGCTTTGAGAGAGTTTAGATTGGATTGGAACTCATTGAGAGCATTGTGGACCTCCTCCCTGGTAGCTTTAAGCTCCGCCCTAACATTGTGAACATCCTGTCTGGTCGCTTTCAGTTCGGCCCTAATCAATTCTGTTTGGTCATCCATGGCTTTCTCCAACCTAGCTATTGCCTGAATAATTGTTAGCCTGAGTTCTCTTTCCGACATATTCTCTATGTTGATAGCCGTTAGCTCTGTTGCAGAAGGTCCATCCTCTGTATTTTTCTTCTGTTGGGCATTCCTCCTCCTAGTCATTTTGGTGGGAGATGACTGAACAGATGTAGCTGATTGTATCAACTCTGGTGCAGTCATGGTGCACCCTGGAACACTTCTGAGCAATAAGGATTCCCCACCCAAATGAGAGACAAAAGAAAAGAAAAAGAAAAAGAGAGAGAGAGAGAGAGACAGGAAAGAAAGGGAAGTTGAAAAAGAAGGTTCAGCCCAGATTGGCCCCAAGGTAAGATTTATGAAGTAGATAAGCAAAAAGAGATAAAAAACTGATACAAGTATTTGACAAGAGAAAAAAAAAAAAAAGAAATATATATATATATATATATATATATATATATGTATATATGCAAATAAAGAAAGAACCTTGTCAAAAAGAACCACAAGTGTAAAATTTATATGCTATCAGGACAAACAAAAAAACACAGAAACACTGGTGGAAGAAGATGGGAGAGTTCCTATAAATTCTCAGTGTTTGCGAGGAAGGTTGTTTTGATTCTTCCTGTATGTATCTTGATATCTTTGTTAAAGGATTCAACTTTCCTAAGATAAAGGGGATTAAAAATTGGTTTACCTATAGGGGTAGTATTGATTGGGGAAAGGGGATTACTTTGAAGTTTAACTCTATATGAATATTAGAGGATAAAAATAAAAAGGAATAAACTAGACTAAACTAAAATTTTAAAAAAGGAATTCAAAAAATAAAAATGCAAAAGAAAAACATAGGTGTATGTATCAAAAAGTTCAGGTTAGAAAGGTATTATGGAATTTGATGTACTGTACAACTCGCTGTGATGGTAAATAGGTTAAAAAAATTACCTATGTGTAAAAAAAAAAAAATATATATGAACCGGAATAGTGGGAATGAGTGAACAATACAAGTCGTAGTGGTTGTTCTCTTGCAGTCTTTTTTTTTTTTTTTTTTTCTTGGTTTGTTTTCTGGGGGAGGGGCCTGCCACGTGGGTTGTCAGTCAATGATGTTTCCTGAGTTAGGTCCTCCCGCCCCCCTCAATGGGGTGGGCTCTGAGGAAACTGGTTTTTTTCAGGCTTTTGTTCTCTAGTGGTTTTTATGCTTGTTCATTTTTTTTTTCTCTCACCTTGACCACCTTTGATGGTTTTTGTAGTATTAGATGAAATCAAACCACACCCTGATCTCCCTCTCAGTGAGAAGCCTCAGTCTGGGTGCAGGACCTGAATAAGTTCCCCCTTGGCCACTGGCAAAGCAGCCAAGTTCCAGACCCTGGGGGCGCAGGATCTTTTGTTCGTACCCAAAGCCAAGGCAGTGGCAGCTGTCTGAGAGCTCCTGACGGCCAGAGAGGTTCCAAGCAGCGATCTCACACTGAGATTTTGCTGCTGGCCTGGGCTGGGAGTGCCCGGCTTGCGCACACCTCTTTTCAGAGGCGGCTGTGGGTCGGGCGCGCATCTCAGGCACTGAGAACAAGGCACTGGTCCGTAAGCCCCAGGCTGGGCTTTTGCGCGCCTCTGTCAGGGAAAGAGTTTCGGGTGCGCGGCTTAGGCTTTGAAACAATGGCGCGGGTCAAAGAGTGCCGGCCGGGCCTTTGTAACTCAGGGGAGCATGAGGGACGTGTGTGTGTATCTCAAGCTTTGTGGTAGGGCTAGCACGTGTTCTGCCAACCGGCCCGGCTCCCATCCCCTCACAGGAACTAGAACCCACGCATTCTCGGGCGCACTGGCGGCTTAGGGACCAGGAGCTGGTTTCTCTGCTGCACTCTCTCTACCTCAGCGCCAGGGAGGATGTCCTGGGACCAGGGACTTAAGTCCCTGTCCCTAGCCTCCCCGATTCCCACAATTTCCCCCCGAGATCCTTTGCTCTTTTGGAGTGCTTTCAACCAGTCTCCAAGTTACTGCTGGTCCCCAGATGCAGGGCACTCTCGCTCGTATTGGGGTATTACTTTCCCACTGGTTGCCTCTGGTGGCTCCCTCCCCCTTTTGTTTATCTTCCGATATCAGTCCGCCTTCCCACTCCGCTTTACCTGCCCACTGGCGTCTTCTGCCCCTGTAGCGATCCGGACGTGTATAATTCTGATCTCAGGCTGATTTCATGGGTGATCAGAGTTCTTTGGTAGGTAATCAGCTCACTTTGGGGTACCAGCTGAAAAGGCACCTCTTCCTACTCCCCCGCCATCTTGTCCCCCTCCTCCATATTTTTTTCTATTTTAAAAGAAATTAACATTAAAACATTTCTCTTCTACTTTAGCTGCTCCTTTTTCCCACTGGAGTTTAGAAATAATAGAGCTACAGCATCCCACCAGCACAAAAGAGAAAGGTCAGCAAAATTTCAGAAACTATTGCTTGACTTCCTTTAGCTCCTGAAATAATTCCAGTAACCACTCAACCCCAGGCATCTTGTTTAGTGGTGGTAGGGGGGAATTATAACCATCGGTTTTGTGCTCCTTACAGCCACCACATCCCTAAAGGCTGCATCCATTTATTCACAATGTAAGAAAATTACATACATTATGTCAAGCCATAAGCATGGTAATTTAATGACAAAAGTCACGTTAGAATGAAAGTAATTAATTATATCTTAACATGTGCCAAAGAGAGGCTACCATATAAACTACTTACGATATTATTTTCTACCTAAAGATAGAAAATATCCCCCCCAAAAAATAGAAAATATTCCATTCTTCTTTCAAATAAATAAAGCTGTTAAAAGTTTTTCAATGGGTAAATTCCAGTAAGATTGAATTATGATCAAAGTAACACACATCTTAAGAACCTTCTAAATCCAGAAATTAAGTTGTTGTGCTTACTGTTATCTGTTAAGGCACAGAACAGAGAAAAAGATAAAGAGGTGCAAAAGGATAAGATAATGAGAGGAAATTAGAAATCTATTTAAAAATGAAAGTGGAAAAAGTAAAATGAGAAATGTCTGGGGAGGTAATAAAAATCAAAGACCTGGCTCTGTTTGTGAAGAAACAGGCTCAATATCCCTATTCATTATTTATGTCCTAAAATACCTGAGAGTCTTTAATATTTCCATGACAGCAAAATGAGTTTTGATGTCAATTATTTGATGACTTTGAAAAGTTATTTAGTGTAAAACAGACCATTTATTTATAATTACATACGTTGTGTTCCTCCAGCATGCCGAGTGCTTGCTGGTATTTAAGCTCCTTGAGGACAAGGCCAATGTCTTTTTAAATTTTCTTTTGGGGGAATGGATGACAAGATGGTTGAAGAGTAGGGGACCTCATTTTATCTGGTACCTTGAATTTAGTTCAATAACTATCAAATCATTCTGAACCCATGAATTCAAATTTTGATGTAAAAAAATAATATCTGGAACTCTATGAGTAGAAAAACAATCACTTTTTGCAAGGCAGGGTGTGTGGAGAAGTAATTTTGAGGAGATACATCAGAGAATGAATGACAAAGGGTGGGATCCTCAGTAAACTGGCAACCAGAAGAGATATAGCACTGGAAGGCAAAATCAGAACCCTTAGAAATCTGCTCCAGTGAGAGCCATCCCTGCCTGAAAGTTGCTTGGATGGTGAAACAGAGATGAATTCTAGGCAGGATAGTGTGGTCTCAGAACTCCTGGAGTCACTGAAAGAAGAAGGGTGCCTGAGCTGGTAGAGTTCCCAAGCATTGGAGCAGGAAAACTGGCTCCAGTCAGCAAGAATGGAGCAGCGGTGGCACTTCAGTTCACCATAAACTGTGAGTCACACCCAGATAGAGTACTGTTTTCCATGCAGAGATGCTGCAAAAGACAAGAAAACAGCGACCCTCTGTTTTCCCCTGGGTGGGGTGGAGAGGGTGCAGGCTCCATCTGGCACCTGCTTTATGTGCCAGGGCCTAACAAAATGCAGACACTCAGGACTCTACACCTTCCCCGGGGTGGGGGTGGGGGGTCATTAATGGTGCTCACTGCATGAGTCTACAGAGTTTGACACACACAAAAGTAAACACTGTTTATCATTGAGGGTTTACTGAAGAGAGGGCAATGTGACATTTAGGCTCAGGGGCTGGAGATTGGGGTGTGACCATTTTTATTTTGAGTCTCTAGAGAGGTGTGGAAAGCCTTCAGGGAACAGAAGTCACACAGAACAACCAAAAGCAGCTTACACTCAGCCCTGCCTCCCGGAAAGAGGTGGTACAACTCTGCTCAGGCAGAGACACCTGAGAAGCAGTGCATAGGCCCCTCCCTGAGAAGACCAACTGGAAGAACAGGTGGATAGCAAGTTACAGACTGCACAGGACTGTAAAACTCCACCAGAACGGGAAAAATAGTATATAGAATTTGTTTTTTTCTCATGATTTATCTTTCAGTTTAAACTTCTCTTTTTTCTTTTCTTTCTTTTTTTCCCTTTTTCAACTAGTTTCTTATTTTATCAACTCTTCTTTTTAAGTCTTTTTTTTTTTTACTTGCATTTTTACATTTATATTTTATAGATACATTCTTCATTTTTGGCTTCCTTTCATGCTATTCAATATTATTTTTTGTATATAGATATAAGTTTTGCTGCCTTTATAGTTTTGGGATTTAGTGTCTTCTAAGACAGACCAAAAGCACTCAGGACCAAGTGAATCACCCTATTTTGTCCGCATTGTGAGATTATATTCTCTCTCCCCACTCCCTCTTTTTCCTTTGTTTTTATCTTTTCTTTTTTGATTTCTGATCACTTCATATTTGTCTAATGTGTATTTTGCTTGGGTCATGGTTGATAGTTTTAGATTCTCTTCACTTGTTCAGCCAGTCTTCCCTGGGCAAAATGACTAGACGGGGGAATTCACAATACAAGAAAGCACCAGAGGTCATACTCTCTGCCACATATCTAATCAATATGGATATAAGTTAAATGTCAGAGGTGGAATTCAAGATAACATTTATAAAGTTACTAGGTAGGCCTGAAGAAAACATAAGGACCCTAGAAATTATCTTAGTGCAAAAATGATACCTAATCAGGCTATAATTAAAAATGCTCTAACTAATATGCAGTCTAAATTGGATGCTCTGACAGCTAGGGTAAATGAGGCAAAAGAGAGAGTAAATGACATAGAAGACAAGTTTATGGAAAGGAAGGAAACTGAGGAAAAGAGAGAAAAAAAAAAACTACTTATGGGCCATAGGAGAGGCTTTGAGAAATCACCAATGCCATAAAATGAATCAATCAGAATTACTGGGGTGCCTGAGGAAGAACAAAAAGAGGGAGAACCAGAAGGTATATTTGAAAAATCAAAGCTGAGACTGTCTCTAATCTGGGGAAGGAAACAGGCATCCATATCCAAGAGGTAGAGAGGAGTCTTCCCAAAATCAATAAAAAATAGATCAACATCTTGACACTTAATAGTGAAGTTTTGGGGGGGAGGAGGAATCCATACACTCTATAAGAAGCTCACTTTATATCTAAAGATATCTCTATACTGAAAGTAAGGGTTTGGAGGACCACTTATGCTATTGGACCTCAAAATTGGGATAGCAATCCTCATATCAGACACATTAGATTTTAAACCCAAGACTGTACTAAAAGATGTAAAAGGACACCATGTCACACTTAAAGGGTCTGCCCAACAAGAAGATCTAACAATTATTAATGTTTATTTTGGAGTAGACAATTATATAAATCAATTACTAAACAAAGTAAAGAAACACATTGATAATAATATAGCAATGGTAGGGGATTTCAACACCTCACTCACAGTAACAGACAGATCATCTAACCAGAAGTTCAAGAAGGAAATAAAGGTTTTGAATGACACAATGGACCAGATGGACTTCACAGATATATGTAAAGTACTCTATCCTAAAGCAACAGAATACACATTCTTCTCAAGTGCACATGAAACTTTCTCCATAATAGGTGACATACTGGGTCACAAATCAGGTTTCAGCTGATACTAAAAGATTGAATTATTCCCTGAATAGTTTCAGACCACAATGCTTTGAAAGTTGAACTTAATCATAAGAGGAAATTGGAAAAGAAACACTTGGAGGGCAGAGAGTAACCTAGTAAAGAGTGAATGGGTTAACCAGGAAACTAAATAAGAATTTAGGGGCATCACTGAGGCTCAGTAATTAAGTATCTGTATTCAGCTCAGGTCATGATCCCAGTGTCCCGAGATCAAGCCCCACATCAGGCTCCCTGCTTGGAGGGAAGCCTGTTTTTCCTCTCTCCCACATCCCCTCCTTGTATTCCCTCTCTCGGGATCTCTCTCTCTCCGTCAAATAAATAAATAAAATCTTAAAAAAAGAGAAGAAGAATTTTTAAAATTATGGAGACTAATGAAAATGAAAACACAACTGTTGAAAACTTTTGGGATACAACAAAGGCAATCTTAAGAAGGAAGTACATTGCGATACAAGCATCTTTCAAAAAATTAGAAAAATCTCAAATAAACAAGTCAACCTATATTTAAAAGGAGCTGGAGAAAGAATAGCAAATAATGCCTAACCCAAGCAAAAGAAGAGAAATAATAAAGATTAGAGCAGAAATCAATGAAATAGAAACCAAAAGTACAGGAGAACAGATCAATTAAACTAGAGGCTGGTTCTGTGAAAGAATTAATAAGATCAATAAACCTCTAGCCATACATATCAAAAAAAAAGATGAATGGACTAAAATTAATAAAATCATCAGGGAAAGAGGATAGATCACAACCAGCACAGCACAAATAATTTTAAGTACAAATTATGGCAACTATATTAAAAAAAAATCAGGCAATCCGGAATAAATGGATGTATTCCTGGAAATTTATATAACTGAAACAGGAAGGAATAGAAAACCTGAAAATACCCATAACCAGCAATAAAATTGAAGTAGTAATCAAAAACTTCCCCCCAAAACAAGAGTACAGGGCCAGATGGCTTTCCAGGGGAATTCTACTAAACATTTAAAGAAGAATTAATATCTATTTCACTGAAGCTGTTTCAAAAAAAAAAAAAATAGAAATGGAAAGAAAGCTTCCAAACTTGTTCTATGAGGCCAGCATTACCTTGATCCCAAAACCAGGCAAAGACTCCATCAAAAAGAATTACAGGCCAACATCCCTGATGAGCATGGATATAAAAATTAATGTACAGAAATCAGTTGCATTTCTACACACTAACAATGAGACAGAGAAAACAGAAATTAAAGAATCAATCCCATTTATAATTGCACCAAAACCCATAAGATACCTAGGAATAAACCTAACCAAAGAGATAAAGAATCTGTACTCTAAAAAATACAGAACATTTAAGAAATTGAGAAAGATACAAAGAAATGGAAGAACACATGTTGTTAGCCTGTGTCTATGCTACCCAGAGCAAGCTATTCATTCAAAGCAATCCCTATCAATATACCATCAGCATTTTTCACAGAGCTGGAAAAAATAATCCTAAAATTTGTATGGGACCACAAAAGAAATAGCATAGCCAGAGGAATGTTGAAAAAGAAAACCAAAGTTAGTGGCATCACAATGCCAAACTTCAAGGTATATTGCAAAACTGTACTCATCAAGACAGCATGGTACTGGCACAAAAACAGAAACATAGATGAATGGAACAGAATAGAGAACTCAGAAATGGACCCTCAACTCAATGATCAACAAATATTCAACAAATCAGGAAAGAATATCTATTGGAAAAATAGTCTTTTCAATAAATGTAGCTTGGAGAGGGTGTTGGGTGGGTCAGTGGGTTAAGCCCCTGCTTTTGGCTCAGGGTCCTGGGATTGAGACCCACATTGGGCTTTCTGCTCAGCCGGGAATCTGTTTTGCTATCTCTTTCTGCCAGCCTCTCTGTCTACTTGTGATCTCTCTCTGTCAAATAAATAAATAAAATATTTAAAATAAATAAATAAATATTGATGGAAAATTGGACAGTCAATGTAAAAGAATGAAACTAGACTTTTTTTTTTACACCATACACAAAGACAAACTCAAAATGAATGAATTACCTAAATGTGAGACAGGAACCCATAAAAACTCCTAGAGGAGAACAGAGGCAGCAACCTCTTCAACCTCAGCTGCAGCAACTTCTTGCTAGACACGTTTCCAAAGGGAAACAAAAGAAAAAATGAATTAATGGGACTTCATCAAGATAAAAACTTCTGCACAGCAAAGGGAACAGTTAACAAAACTAAAAGGCAGCCTACAGAATAGGAGAAGATATATGCAAGTGACATAGCAGATAAAGGACTAGTATTCAAGATTTATAAAGAACTTCTCAAACTCAACACCTAAAAACAAAGAACCCAGTCAAGAAATGGGCAGAAAACATAAACAGCCACTTATTTCTCCAAAGAAGACATACAAATAACCAACAGATACATGAAAAAAATGCTCCACATCACTTAGTATAAGGAAATACAAATCAAAATACAGTGAGATACTATCAGTCAGAGTGGTTAAAATTAGCAAGACAGGAAACAACAAATACTTGTGAGAATGTGGAGAAAGGGGAACCCTTTGACACTGTTGGTGGGAATTCAAACTGATACAGCTACTCTGGAAAACGGTATGTAGGTTCCTTAAGAAGTTAAAAATAGAGCTACCTTATGACCAAAAAATTGCACTACTAGATATTTACCCCAAAGATACAAATGCAGTGATCTGAAGGGTCACCTGTACCCCAATGTTTATAGCATCAATCTCCACAATAGCCAAATTGTGGAAAGAGCTGAGCGGTCCATCAGCAAATAAATGGATAAAGAAGATATGGTATATATACAATAGAATATTACTCAGTCATCATAAAAGATGAATACTTAACATTTACACTGATATGGACGGAACTGGAGGATATTATGCTAAGCAAAATAAGCCAGAGAAAGACAATTATATTATTTCATTCATATGAGAAATATAAGAAACAACAAAGGATCATAAGGTAAGGGAGGGAAAACTGAAGTAGAAGTCATCAAAGAGGGAGAAAAACCATGAAAGACTCTTAACTGTAGGAAACAAACAGGGTTGCTGGAGGGGAGGTCAGTGGGAGGATGGGGTAATTCGGTGGTGGGGATTAAGGAGGGCATATGACGTGAGGAGCACTGGGTGTCATATGCAACTGATAAATTATTGAACATTACATCTGTGTGAATGAATGAATGAGTGAATGAATGAATGAATATTTTTTTTTCATATTTATAAACCCTAAGCCTAGCCTGTAGTAGGCATTCAATAAATGTTGCTGACTATGTAAATGAACTACCATCCCTTTCTCATGGACTGCTGAGGACACAAAAGCCTATGTAAGCCATAGATGGTAAGAGAACTGACACATGAAAAACAAATGAAACAAGTAGTGCACAATATGGCATGCTTTAACACCACTGGGAGGTAGTCTTCATCAGTAAGGTGGAATATGAGCTGGAATTTGAAAAGAGTGTTCAGATAGGACGATAAGATAAAGGAATTCATGGGGTGCCATGAATCAGTTAAGTGTCTACTTTCAGCTCAAGTCATCATCCCAGGGTCCTGGGATTGAGTCTCTCCCCCACCCCCACTTGGGGCTCCTGCTTTGCAGGGAGTCTCGGTCTCCCTCTCCCTCTGCTCCTCCCTCTGCTTATGCTCTCTCTCTCTCACTTTCTTGCTCATTTTCTCTCTCTCTCTCTCAAGTAAATAAAATATTTAAAAAGAGATAAAGGGATTTCCTTCCATTTGTCACCACACAGGGGAACATATGACGTATTCAGGAGAGTACACTGATCTGATTGGTGCAGGAGTTTGAAATTTTAAATGTAAAGATAAAAATTCCAATGAAGCAGGTCCATGTGGTATATACCCTTGATGTGATATCTGTGATAGGAAAGAGTTGAAGATCACATACTCTTAATTCTTGAACAAAATACAGTGAAGAGATTTATGTTACTAATGAAAAAGAGTTAAGAAATAGGAATCAAAATTCTATGTTCCCCTCCTGACTCTGCTGTTTATAAATATGTGAGCCTGGTAAAATTAATCACATTCAATCAAATGGATTCTGATAAATGGAAGTAACAACCTTGCCAGGCCCTCTTAAAAAATATCAATAAAAAATTATATATTTAAATTATATGAAAACATTAAGGATAGGCAGATGATTGATTGATAGATAATATTATTTAGGCAAAGAGGGAAGGGATATTTTAGGAAAGTGGTTCAACAAGAGTAAAAAACTGGATAAATATTTCAAATAAGATAAAGCTTTTGCTTTATCTGGAAAGTCTGATACAAGTGTCTTGATTAAAATGATACAAAACAAAGTGCTTAGAATAACAGAGATGAATCTGAGACAGCCAGGACAATGATCCTGGAAAAGAAAAGAAACCAAACAGTATTTACCAATACCCCTGAGCAAAGATAATTAGCAAAGATAATGAGTGCTGAATTTTTCTATATGTGTACCCATTATGTCTTCTAAGGAAGAACATGAGCTGAAAAGAGAAACCATTTTGGATTCTTCATCATTTCCCATACACAGCCCCAGGTACATAACAGTTATTCAGTCATTTTATTGAATTAATGAATTATGCCCAAAATATTTTTTAACTCAGTGACATATTCTGAAAGCAAATAAATTAAATACACCCAGTAATTTTTTTTCAAGAATTATTTTTTTACCACTGTTCTACTACTCTGGCTTTCTTGGTAACAGATTTTCCAAATATTTTTCGTCCAGTTGCCCTCTTCTCTACTTTCCCCTTCAAGGTAAAATGTATTATTTGGTGGATGGAACATCTATTGTTTTGTATTTTATTCTGAGAACTGTGTCCATGTAATATATCAAGAGCTCTAAATGTGGGATTTAGGAACTTTCCATATCAAAGAATAGAAGGCAGACCTGGATAACTGTGTCTGCTACCTATCCTCATAATTCTTATCAATTATGTTGTCCCAGCTTTTAGATGGGACACTTGAAGCTCACTGGGCCTTTTTACTCCATAGCCCTATCAGTTAAAAAGATGAAAATTATGTATTAATTTCTATCCTCTTCCATCTCATTTCTGAATTGTTGCAAAACTTTAGTTGAGAAAAATATTTTTTAAAGTTTTTTGTTTTTGTTTTTTTTTAATTTGACACAGAGAGAGAGGCAGGCAGAGGAGGAGGGGGAAGCAGGCTTCCTGCTGAGCAGAAAGCCTGATGCGACCCTGGGATCATGACCTGAACTGAAGGCAGAGGTTCAACCCACTGAACCACAATGGTGCCCTGAGAAAAATACTTTCAAGTGGAAACTTAAAAACTTAAATAGAGAATAATAATAATTAAAACAAATAGAGAATAATAAATTAGAGAAGAGATAAAGAAATAGAGAATAATAATAATTACATATATATTATACATAAAGATAATAGATATATAGAGAGAATAATGATAATTATATACATTCTATGTAATATATATTTATATATTTCCATGTAAGAAGTAGCCCCCAAACATATCAGTTTAATATATTCATATGTAAAAAACAGCTCCCAAACCAAAAATTATTGGCTAATATTTTTTGTGGGTCAGGAATCTGGGGGTGGCTTACCTGGGTGCCTCTGGCTCAGGGTGTCTCAAAAAAGGCATTGATCAGGGCTGCCATCACCTCTTGGCTCCACTGGGGGAGGATCCGCTTGCAAGCTTCTATTTGTGAATATTGGCAGGTCTCAGTCTTCACTCTGAGCTGGCTAGAGATAGCAGTTACCTGGCATATGGACTTTTGCATAGGACTTTTTGCAAAATGGTAGCTTCTAAAGGAGAAAACATATGAGAGAGTGAGAGTACCCCCGCAGTCCCTTTGCAACCTTTTCTCAAAAATGTATCCTATCACTTTTGGAGTACTCTAATCATTAGAATAGAGGCACTAAACTCAACCCACACCGAAAAGGAAGGAATCACACAAAGGCATATATATCAGGATATGGGAATCACTGGAGACCGTCTTACCAGTTGCCTACTATCAAACTACTAATTATTGGAATTCTAAAACCACAATATTTGGCATAATGGCTTTAAACTTTGGGAAAAAAATGACCTCGTGAATGGAATTTGGGAAAACAAAATAACACATGATGTGTTTTTTTAATCTATATATATAATATATATATATATATTATATATATATATATATATAATTTTTTTTCCCATTGGGCAAATGACTATGGGCTTTGGACTTCATCAAGTTGGACTGGTGCATTTTTGATATTGACACTTTTATTTAGATCCTTTTGATATCTAATTTAGAACATCTTTTCCCTACAAGCTTCATAAACATTGGTGGGTAAAATAATTTTACTATCTCCATTATGTTTCTCAGGTGGATGTACTGGCCATTAGAGGATTTTTGACATGGAGTTGTAAATCCTGACCTTTACCTAAACTAAGGGAAAATTCTGGAAGTTAAATAGTAGGCTTTCTTTGTATTCTTTCTATACCTTTATTTTCCACAAAGTGCTATTCATTCTTGTGAATATTAGAGATAGGGATTTTCACTTTATCCTCAGAAATACCACTTTTTTTTTCTTTCTTTCTTTCTTTCTTTTTTTTTAAATTACATTGTAGTTAACATACAGGGCTACATTCATTTCAGATGCACAATATAATGATTCAACCCTTCCATATATTTCTCAGTTCTTATCAAATACACCATTAATCCCCTTCTTCTTTTCCACTTTCACACACACCCACCTACCTTCTGGGAACTACCTGTATTGCTGTAAACTTCCCTCTTTGAACCACTTTTGGTGCATTGCAAATATTTTGGATAATTCTATTTTCATTTTCACTTTACTTCATGTATTTTTTAATTTCCTTTTTGATTTCTTGGTTGACCTAGTCAGTATTTAGTAGCATATTATTAAAATCTATGTATTTGTGCTTTTTCTAGATTTTTATGTAGTTGATTTCCATTTCATTGTGTTGTGGTCAGAAAAGATGCATGTTATAAATTTTGTCTTTTTGAAATTGTTGAAATTGATTTGTGACTGAATACATGATGTATTCTGGCAAATGTCTCATGTATATTTGAAAAGAATATGCATTCTTCTGTTCTACGGTGGTATGTTCTGAGTATACCTTTTAAATGCATCTGATCCGGTGTCTCATTCAAAGTCACTGTTACCTTGTTGATTTTCTCTTTAGATGATCTAACCATTGATGTAAGTGGGGTTTTAATTTCCCCCATTACTATTGTATTTGTTATTTCCTTTATTTTTGTTTCCTTTATATTTGTTATTAATTATTATTCCTTTGTATTTGTTATTTCCTTTATACTTGTTATTCATTATTTCCTTTCTATTTGCTTTATATTTGTTATTAATTATTTTACATATTTGGGTTCTCCCATATTGTGTACATAAATGTTTACAATTTTTATGTCTTCTTTTTGGGTGATATATCCCCTTAATGATTATACAGTGTCCCTCTCTGTCTCTTGTTATAGTGTGCATTTTAAACTTGATTTGGTCTGATGTAAATATGGCTACCCTGGCTTTCTTTTGAAAGAAAAGAACATATCCTTAGCAATTCAGGGTCTCTTCTGATTTCATACAAATTTTAGGATTATTTGCTCTAGCTCTTCGAAAAATACCAGTGGAATTTTGATCAGAATGGCATTAAAAGTAACTAGCCATTCAGGGAAATTCAAATGAAAACCACATTGAGATATCATCTTACACCAGTTAGAATGGCCAAAATTAGCAAGACAGGAAACAACATGTGTTGGAGAGGGTGTGAAGAAAGGGGAACCCTCTTACACTGTTGGTGGGAATGCAAGTTGGTGCAGCCACTTTGGAAAACAGTGTGGAGATTCCTTAAGAAATTAAAAATAGAGCTTCCCTATGATCCTGCAATTGCACCCCAGGGTATTTACCCCAAAGATACAGATGTAGTGAAAAGAAGGTCCATCTGTACCCCAATGTTTATAGCAGCAATGGCCACGGTCGCCAAACTGTGGAAAGAACCAAGATGCCCTTCAATGGACGAATGGATAAGGAAGATGTGGTCCATACACACTATGGAGTATTATGCCTCCATCAGAAAGGATGAATACCTCACTTTTGTATGAACATGGACGGGACTGGAAGAGATTATGCTGAGTGAAATAAGTCAAGGAGAGTCAAATATCATATGGTTTCACTTATTTGTGGAGCATAACAAATAACATGGAGGACAAGGGGTGTTAGAGAGGAGAAGGGAGTTGGAAGAAATTAGAAGGGGAGGTGAATCATGAGAGACTATGGACTCTGAAAAAAATCTGAGGGTTTTGAAGTGGTTTTGAGAGGTTGGCAGAGCCAGGTGGTGGGCATTACAGAGGGCACGTATTGCATGGAGCACCAGGTATGGTGCATAAAAAATGAATTCTGTTATGCTGAAAAAAATTAAAAAAAGAAAAGAACATATTTATCGTATTATTCACATGATAAGTATTTCTCCATCCCCTCAGTTTCAATCTGCAAATGTCTTTAGATCTAAAATGAGTCTCTTGTAAACAGCATATAGAAAGATCTTATGTTTTTTTGTTTTTGTTTTTGTTTTTATTTCTTTCCATTCTCTCACCCTCTATCTTTTTTCTTTAATTTATTTTTTATTTATTTTCAGCATAACAGTATTCATTATTTTTTCACCACACCCAGTGCTCCATGCAATCCGTGCCCTCTATAATACCCACCACCTGGTATCCCAACCTCCCACCCCCCCCGCCACTTCAAACCCCTCAGATTGTTTTTCAGAGTCCATAGTCTCTCATGATTCACCTCCCCTTCCAATTTCCCCCAACTCCCTTCTCCTCTCTAACTCCCCATGTCCTCCATGCTATTTGTTATGCTCCACAAATAAGTGAAATCATATGATAATTGACTCTCTCTGCTTGACTTATTTCACTCAGCATAATCTCTTCCAGTCCCGTCCACGTTGCTACTAAAGTGGGGTATTCATCCTTTCTGATGGAGGCATAATACTCCATAGTGTATATAGACCATATCTTCCTTATCCATTCGTCCGTTGAAGGGCATCTTAGTTCTTTCCACAGTTTGGCGACCGTGGCCATTGCTGCTATAAACATTGGGGTACAGATGGTCCTTCTTTTTACTACATCTGAATCTTTGGGGTAAATGCCCAGGAGTGCAATTGCAGGGTCATAGGGAAGTTCTATTTTTAATTTCTTGAGGAATCTCCACACTGTTCTCCAAAGAGGCTGCACCAACTTCCATCCCCACCAACAATTTAAGAGGGTTCCCCTTTCTCCACATCCTCTCCAAAACATGGTGTTTCCTGTCTTGTTAATTTTGACCATTCTAACTGGTGTAAGGTGATATCTCAATGTGATTTTAATTTGAATCTCTCTGAGGGCTAGTGATGATGAACATTTTTTCATGTGCCTGATAGCCATTTGTATGTCATCATTGGGGAAGTCTCTGTTCATATCTTCTGCCCATTTTTTGATATGATTATCTGTTTTGTGTGTGTTGAGTTTGAGGTGTTCATTATAGATCCTGGATATCAACCTTTTGTCTGTACTGTCATTTGCAAATATCTTCTCCCATTCTGTGGGTTGCCTCTTTGTTTTTTTGACTGTTTCCTTTGCTGTGCAGAAGCTTTGATCTTGATGAAGTCCCAAAAGTTCGTCTTCGCTTTTGTTTCCTTTGCCTTTGTAGACATCTCTTGAACGAATTTGCTGTGGCTGATATAGATGAGGTTACTGCCTATGTTCTCCTCTCGGATTCTGATGGATTCCTGTCTCACATTGGGAGATATTGTTGAAAACAATATTGTTGAATACTGTTGAAATTATCATATTGTTGAAAAACAAAAATAAAACAGGGGGCATCACGTTACCTGATTTCAAGCTTTACTACAAAGCTGTGATCACAAGACAGCATGGTACTAGCATAAAAACAGACACATAGACCAGTGGAACAGAGTAGAGAGCCCAGATATGGACCCTCAACTCTATGGTCAATTAATCTTCAACAAAACAGGAAAAAGTATACAGTGGAAAAAGACAGTCTCTTCAATAAATGGTGCTGGGAAAACTGGACAGCTATATGTAGAAGAATGAAACTCGACCATTCCCTTACACCGTACACAAAGATAAACTCAAAATGGATAAAAGACCTCAACATGAGACAGAAATCCATCAGAATCCTAGAGGAGAACATAGGCAGTAATCTCTTCGATATCAGCCACAGCAACTTCTATCAAGATATGTCTTCAAAGGCAAAGGAAACAAAAGTGAAAATAAACTTTTGGGACGTCATCAAAATCACACTCTTTTGATTGGAGCATTTTGTCCATTTACTTTCAAAGTAATTATTGATAGTTATGCATTTATAGTCTTTTTTTTTTTTAATTTATCTGTTCCTTTCTTCGCTTCCACTGTTCTCTCACCATAAGTTGGATTTCTTTAGTGATATACTTGGATTCTTTTCTCTTTATTTTTCATATCTATTATTACTTTTTTTATTTGTGGTTACCGATAGATTTGTATAACATCTTCTGCCCACAGTGGTCTGTAATAAGTAGATGATTGCCTAGGTTTGAACCCATTCTTTACTCTTCTTTTCTGTGTGATTTAAGTATATTTTGTCATATTTTACATACTGTTATTTTGTGAGTTCCTGGACCTACTTTTACAGATAAACTTAGTTTTATTACTTTTGTACTTCTTTTTTATCTTACTCTTACTTATGGACTTTCCTTTCCACTCAATTGTCCCCTTTATCATTTCTTGAAGGACTAGCTTCGTGGCCACAGACTCCTTTAACTTTTGTTTGTCTGGGAAACTTTTTATTTCTCCTTATGCTCTGAATGATAGTCATGGTGGATAGAGTATTCTTCGTTGCAGATTTCTCCTATCCAGCTCTTCAAGTATGTCATTACTTTCCGGCCTGCACAATTTCTGATTAAAATCTGCTGATAGTCTTATAAGATTTTCCTTGTATGTAACTGTCTTCTTATCTCTTCCTGCTTTTAAAATTATTTCTTTATCACTGATTTTGACCATTTTAATTACTATATGTCTTGGTGCAGACATTTTTGGGTTAATTTTGTTGATAGATGTCTGTGACTTCTGGATCAGAATTTCTGTTTCCCCCACAAAATTCAGGCACATTCCAGCTATTATTTTTTCAAATAAATTTTCTTCCCCCTCTTCTTTTTCTGATATTGACACAAAAGTTTATATGTTTGATTGAGTCACTGAGTTTCCTAAGTCAATTCTCATTTTGTGTGTGTATATATACATATACATATATATGTATACAGACGTATATATATGTGTATATATATGTATGTATATATATATGTATGTATATATATACGTATATATGTGTATATATATATATATATATATATATATATACACATTTTTTTTTTCTCAGCTGTTCAGTTTGACTATTTTCTATTACTCTGTCTTCCAGGTCACTAATTTGTTCTTCTCCTTTTCATAGCCAGCTATTTATTCCATCATGTGTATTTTTAATTTCAATTATTGTGTTCTTTATCTGTGATTGTTTCTTTTCTATCTCCTTGCTAAAGGTCACACTGATTTCCTCCACTTTTTTCTGAAGTCCAGTTAGCATTTTTATGATCATTTCTTTAAATTCTCCATCAGGCATATTACATCCATTTCACTTTGGTCTCTAGTGATTTTGCCCTCTTCTTTCATTTGAGATGTATTGCTTTGTCTCCTTTTTTTGTCTAGCTCTCAATACCTGTTTCTGTTTGTCATGAAAGTTAGCCACATTTCTTGCTCTCAAAAGTCGTGGGTGGGGTACACACTTTTAACAAGATGGTTAAAGTCCTCCTCCACAAGGGATGTGTGGCCACCATGCCAACTGCGCCACTCCACAAAGCTTGTGCTGGTGGGGATAGAATTTTAACAAGGTGCATACCTCCTTTGCATGAGGAGGTTGAAGACTGCTGCCACCACATCTGAGACCCTGCAGAGTGTATACTCAGGAGATGTGATATTGGCAAGGTTTCCACTGGTTTTTTAAAGGAGGGGACCTACAGTGCTGGGGCTGAGGCAGGCCAGCTAGAGAGGGTGAGGAAAGATGTACACAAGTAAGGTAATGAATGTCACTACTTTTCTGGTTCCAGCAGGAAGCCATGTGTTTATCCTGGGAAAGAGGGTAGGGAAATGGCACCTTCCAACTTCTTTGCTCCTGGAAAAGTCCCTCAGTGAACTCTGCTAATTTTGAACAGCTTTCCATCCTGTATGCCTCATATGTTTTTCAAACTGCTGCTTTTAAGTTGTTTTTCTACAACCTGTTGTGTGTGTGTGTGTGTGTGTGTGTGTGTGCGTGCGTGCATACACGTGCACAATCTCTTTAAGGTCAAGGACTCAGTTTCCTAATCCTCCTTTCCCAGCTCTCCCAAAGCCAGTCCAACAGGTTTTCATTCTCAGTGTTGTAAGAACTCACAAAATTAGCCCTTCTGGTTTTCAAAGCAAAATGTATGGGTATTCATCTTCTCCAGTTGAGCTCCCAAAGTCTGTTTTTCTCTCTTCTTCATGCTTGTGGCCTCCTTCCTCTGGCAGACCTTGGGGTTTAGCTTCCCACTGTATCTTTTCTCTTTCTATTCTCATCATGTGCCTTCTTTTCCACAATAAATGTGGAGTTTTCTCTGCAAGACTTTTGGTCATTTTCTAGATTATTTACACTGATGTGAGTGCTATCTATAGTTATATGCAAGGGATGAAGTGAGTTAGGGTCTTCCTATTCCTCTATCTTCTCCAGAAGTCCCTATTCCTGAATAAATAAAATTATCATAAAGGCCCTACCACAGTGATATAAATCATTGGAATAGAGATAAGGAAAAAGCTAAATTAAATAATCATAAATCCTGAGCCAAAAATCTAAAGAAAGCTTGAATACCAGATGCTTTTATCCTGATGCTAGCCAAGAAACCATGCAATGACATCAATAAGCAGAAAGGCAAATTTCTCTAAGTGAAAAGAGAATGATTTAAAAAAAAATAACTCTGAAAACATCAGAGAACAAGCTAAATATATACTGATGAATAATATCATAGAGGGATGTTTTTCAATCAAAACTCAAGATTACATAAGTCACCTTAGACCTGTGGTTCTCCACTGAACATGATTTTGTTCCCCTGTGGAGAGTTAATAATGTCCAGAGGTATTTTCAACTGTCAAAAGTGGGAGTCTCCTCGTCTCTGGTGGGTAAAGATCAGGGATGATGCTAAACATCCTACAATGCTTAAGATAGCCCATCATAATAGATAATTATCTGGCCAAAAATGTCAATAATGCTGTGATTAAGGTGGTTTACCCAAGACTTATGGAAAAGGTGTAACAAATTATTTAAGATATACCCAGATCTAATTTTTTGGAGAGATGTCAGAAAAAAGTGTATTGATGATGTGTTAGTGATTATCAAGTCAGGGGGAAAAATACAGTTTTCTAAAGAGAGGTCATAAAAATTAAGTATCCAAATGTTTCATTCCAAGAAGTTGGAATAATTCCCCAGTTGGAGCTAAGACCCAGGAAGCTATTAAGAAGCATCATCTCAAAGTTACTGATTGAAAGCTCATAGGAAAATTATTTGCGGAAATGTATTTTGAGGACTGGGGCACCTATATCAAATGATGATATAAAATTTGGAATTATAAGAAAAATACTGAGAAGAGGACTGTAAATTATTCCAGTAACACTGTAGTAACTTTAAAGGTAACTCAATTATGTTTTTGAAAGTTGAGATCCAGAAACTGAATAAATTCTAAGAAAACATATGAATAGATAAGAGGTGATATCATTGGTAGAATCACAGCTTGGGCTAGAAGTTGGGACTGAGGAAGAATAACCCTTGAGTCATAGCTTCTTACCAGAAGTATATGAACACCAAAGCATATAAAAATAAAGTTTAGGGATGCCTGGGTGCTCAGTCAGTTAAGTGTCTGCCTTCAGCTCGGGTCATGATCCCAGGGTCCCGGGATGGAGTTCCACATTGGGCTCCTTGCTCAGCAGCGAGCCTGCTTCTGCCTCCACCTGCTGTTCTCCCTGCTTGTGCTTGCTCTCTTGCTCTCTCTCTCTGTCAAATAAATAAATAAAATCTTCAAAAAAATGAAAAATAAAGTTTAGGGATTCATAAACTTAAGTAGGAAAATTTCACATTTTCATCTTCATTAACTTCTGATTGATATGTACTGTTGTTTGCTATCATGAATATAGTTAACATATTATATTCATATTAGTAATATCATGATTTTTATTAAAGGAATTAACAGATATTTTGTATCAAACTGGAGTTGGAAATATTTTTTAAAAAGATTCATTTATTTATTTGACACACAGACAGAGAACAAGCAGGGGGAGTGGCAGGCAAAGGGAAAAGGAGAAGCAGGTTCTCTGCTGAGCAGGGAGACAAATTCAGGGCTTGATCCCAGGGACCCTGTGATCATGACCTCAGCCAAAGACAGACGCTAAACCTACTGAGCCAACCAGGCACCCCTACAGTTGTAAACATTTCAAACTATCTTTTGTGTTGATCACTTTTGGAAAATACAGCAGTTTTGTTTGTTTGTTTGTTTGACACAGAGCTACAACTGATATATATATATTAGGTCAATACAAAAACATATATAATATTGTATAAGAGTTTCAAATATTTTGATAACCTTATGTCAGTTATATTGGTTTGTTTTGTAATTTTAACAAAATTATAAAAAGGAAGCCATAGAATTGGCTTCACAAGACTATCAACTAGGTACTTGGCACACAAAAGTATTTGAGAAACATTTCCCTGTGTGGAATTACTCCACTGAAAGTGGAGGAGGCAGGCAGGATTTACTTGCATAACTGATGTGTTACCATATCCAGAATAGATGTACCTCATATCTCCTAACAGATTACCTCTCTAAATGACATTGGAAGAAATATGCTAGAACTAGAGATGTGTAGTCTTAAAAAGAGAAAAATTAATGATAGCTGTATGCACAGGATGCCGAATGACATACAGATAAGTGCAAAAGACCACAAAAGAATGTGAAATAACAACAATCAAGGTATGAAGTTTGATTTAATGCTGTTGATAGAAGTTTAGACACTTCAGGAAGGTGGGCATGATAGGATGAAATCATACCCTGATTTGGAAAGCAAGTGTGCACCAACTGTAAATCTATGAATTTTTTAAGCCAGATTTCCTAATATGAGGAAGAGGTGTCTCACTTAGAGAAAGTAAAAGCTGTGAAATTGGTTAAGCCTTGGACTTTGTAGGAGAAAATCTGATTAAGGAAACTAGATGAGTACTACTCTGAGGAATAGGAGTTTCCAAGATGAAAAATTCCCAGATCTCTTGGTTCTGGAAATTTGCAAGTTCAAGGCAGCCAGCCTACACTATAGAAGATAATTCAAAGTGAGGGTATATATTATTTAATTATTGAAATCCAGGCTCAATTTAGCATGGCTGTATAAGCTTTTCCTGAAGAAGAATGCTTTGAAGTTAAGTTTGCAGGGAACAAACAAAAGAACCCAGTTCCTAGAAGCAAAGCATTGGCTGGATTTTTAAGTGTTCTTTTACTTCAGTAGGTGTAAAGATTTGATCAAGTAAGTATAATCATGGATTTGGCCAATTAAATAATAAAACTAGCAATTGATAGTGGTGAGACATCACACATGGCTATTACCACATGTCAATAAAAGCCTCTCAGACTTCAAATCAACAGGAGCTTCCAGGCAGTCTGTCACTAAATTATTAACAACGTCTTACATCCTTAGGCATAGTAACAAATGTGAATAGGACCACTGAAAACCTTCCAAGAATACTAGTGCATCCTATATGCAGCCAACAGTGTTGCGCCTGGGCTTTTATCAAAGTAAAATGAAACTTGAAGTCTTAAAACAGACTTTAAAAAAGGTCTTAACCTCAGCTGTCTCTATCTCAGCCATAAATATGATATTAACGAAATGGAAACTTGAGCAAAGATCTGTATAGTCTTGGGTATGATTTCTTTTTGTCATAAATACTGAAGTAGATCTTTCTGTTTTCAATAGCATTCTCATAGAATAGTAAATAATGAACAGACAGCTCCGCCCCATGATTGTCAGGATTCATAAGATATATCCCATAGATTTATAAAAGACACCACTCTCATTATGTAGAATTTTAGAGTAGCTAGATGTGGTTAATGTTCATATAAAAGGGGGAAAGAGAATCAAGAAAATAAATTTCCTGTCATAAGAAAATTAAAATAAACTAGAAACAGATGTATGTTTGGGTCAATTATCAGTGACATTTACATTTATATTTATATTTATATTATATATAAATTATATTTATGTTTAAATTCCTAGAGGAAATGCAAGAGATATGGGATACATTGACCAAGCCAAGTGATTGGGTCAGAGCCCATCAAAATACAGATCTTCATTGACTTATAACAGGGTTACTTCCTCATAAACCCAACATAAATTGAAAATACATTTCATACAGCTAACTTACCTAACATGATATCTTAACCTAGGCTACCTTAAATGTGTTCAGAAACTTATATTCCTATTCTTGAGCAAAATCATCTAACACAAAGCTTACTTTATAATAAAGTATTAAACATCTCTTATAATGTATTGAAAAAATGTATTAAAAGTGAAAATCAGAATGTTAAATGGATGCAGAATGGTTGTAAAACAGTGTTTCAGTTGTGATTGTGTGACTGCCTAGAAGCTATAGCTTGTTGTTCAACATCATGAGAGAGTATGGTATCCCACCTTGTTAGCCCAGGAAGAGTTCAATATTCAAAATTTGAAATTGGTTTTTGCTGAATTCATATCACTTTTGCATCTTAGTAAAGTTAAAAATATTTAAACTATTGTAAGTCAAGAACTATCTGTAGATATAAAAATTGAATGGTTAAATTTAGAGTTGAGTTCTGCTGAAAAGTTTTGCCAAAATACAGTGAAATAATCCAGCCTTAAGTATATATTGTTTTAGACAATCACTGGGACTCTGATGTGGATCATTAGTTGTCATGGAATATGTTAAAAGATGCAGTAACTGAAGTATAGCTACTACCACTGCAATAATTGTGCAGAAAGCACAGTTATCTATGTAGGGCATATTTTCCCCATGGCAGGTTAGTTAAACATAGGCTAGACACAAAAAATTGTTTCACCATATTTAAAGCTTCTGTTTTCATTATATTGGCTAATATTCTGTTGGGCAAACTCTATTAACAATAGACATGGAATATAAGCTGCCACAGTGGGAAGGACAGCCAAAATAGAACAATAAACTTAACAGATGTGACTGTCAATGTCCCTTTAGAGTTTTCAGACCATGGGGAGAAGAATTTTCTGAAGACCAAAAAACACTTGAACTTTAATCTATAGTTCTGTCACTCATTTGTTTTTTTCTCTCCCTTGTGCTATCAACTCTTTGGATTATGTTCCCAAAATATGAAAGTCCAAATAATTAAAGTTCTTATTGAGGTATAATTGATATACAATGTTATGTTACTTTCAGGTATACAACATTATGATTTAATATAATGTATATTTTGTTATTATATAACAAAATATGTATGATGTAATATATATAAAACAGAATTTTGTTATTTTGTTTCATATATAATAAAATGTTCACCAAAATTAGTCTAGTTAACATCCATCATCCATCAAATAGATTTTAAGAAAATCATAATGATACATTGATTCACTTTCCAATTTCCAGGAGGAAAGCCCCACTGTTTCTGAGTGTAAAGTATATCCTACAGAATAAGAAAATAAAGAGGCTAACAGTTGATGTTAAATGGGATTAATTTTAGAAACGAATGCTTCTAATCAAAGGATTATGTTCTAACATGAGTGGTTTCCTGCTGTTTGCTCTTTCAATTTATTGGATGCCTCATTTAATGATTAACACATCATCACACCATAAAAGCAAAATATAGGAGAAATTTCCTTTAACTTTAAGTAGAATTATGTCAGAGGACTTAATTTCTATTTTGTTTTATACAGTTAGAGCATGACTGGATTGGAAATAAGAGAGAATAAAAATTGACTCTCAGTGATTTTTTTCAGGTAAAACATTCAAACATAAAATACAAATAATTAAAAAAAACACAACTAGCAAAAGATTATACTTTCTCTTATTGTCTCTGGATTATTTTGGGATTCTAAAAGTGTTACTTTATTTCACAGTTGTTTTCCTTGGTCCCTTTTGAAATTCCTGTTATGATTTTGGTATATATATTTCTTTATCTGTGTTATAATGTTTGTATCCATAAATACTATAGACTATTGTTTCGTGAATCTGCATAAAAGCTCAAAATACTCTATATATGTTTTTTTATACCTTGGCCTTTCTCCTTCAGCTTATCTTTTGAAGATCTATATATGTGCATATATTATAAAATTATTATTTAATATTTTCATTATATATATATTCCAATATATTTTTGATCTCCTGTTGTTCATATAATGGTTTTTAATGGCTTACATTTGAACATGTTTTGGAAGCCTTATTTTGGCAGGTGCAAACATTTTTCAAGGATAAAGAGCAGCATATAGAATATCTGTACACTAGACTATACATATTTTCCAACCTTACAATTGCAGAATTGTGTCCAAAACGTCATGCTAGAATGTTTCTTAGAGACAAGGGGAATTTTTAAAAAGATTTTATTTATTTATTTGAGAGAAAGAAAGAGAAAACAAGCATGATGGGAAGACAGCAGCAGAGAAGAGCCCAATGCAGGGCTCCATGTGAGGCTTCATATGGGGTTGGAACCCAGGTAGTGACCCAGATCGAGTGGTGCAATAATCACCATTACCTAATTGCAAGATATTTTTATCATGCCAATAAGAAACCCCCATAACCATTAGCACTCCTATCCTATACCCTTCTCCTCCCCCAGATTCTGATAAATATAAACTATGTGGCCTTTTGCATTTGTCTTCTTTCCTTTGGCATAATTTTTCAAGGTCCATTCATGATGTTGCATATGTTAGCACTTCAACTTTTTATGGTTAAATGAGATTTCATTTTAATGGATACATTACTTTTTGTTTATTCATTCACCAAATGATAGATGTAAGGATTGTTTCCAGTTTTTGGCTATTATGAAAAATGCTGAACATTCTTGTACACATTTGTGTGCAACCATATGTTGTCATTATTTTTGTGTATCTATTTAGTAGCAGAATTTCTGTGTCATAAGGTAAGACTATTTTTAAATTTCTGGAGAACTTACAAGCTGGTTTCCAAGGCAGTTGCATTATTTTATTATCACAATAGCAATGTATTGGAGGTAGCCTCTGGATGATCTCTGGCTATGCAGGGTCATTGAGATACAGGCACCATTTACTTAAAGCAAAGACCTAGGACCTGTTACCTAGAACCACAGAAGTTTCCCTGAGAAATCTCTCTATACACACACACACACACACACACACGCACGCGCGCACACACACACGGAAGTTATATGTTTCCTACTTCCCTATGGCATAAGAAAATTAAGGGTACAGTGACTGGCTACTTTATATTTTGATAGGGCTAGGTTAAGAGATTGTAAAAGTGTCTCTTCCAACAGACTTCCTTTGGAAGAAAAAGGGATTTAGGGGTAAAGTGTCGCTGTTCCTTACCAAGAAAATGATGGCTATAAATTTCTTTCTTTTTAAATAAAATTCCTAGCCCCCACCTCCCCCAAATTCTAGGTCTTACTTTTATGAAATGTATACTACTTGTCTCTTACCCTTTCTATATGCATTGAGTGGGGGAATTTGAGTTACCTAATTTTTTTTCTTTATGTTTGTGTTACCTAATTTTCACTCTACAAGTTTAGAAAATTCAAGACAGTGAGACAATAGAAAGAAAGCCTGATTTCATAATTTCGTTGTTTAAGAACACCCAATAAACATTGGATGTCCTTACTTTGAAAAGTCCTTGGATGTTTTTGTAGTAGTTTTTTAGCTGATGTTTTGTTATTGTATATTTGGAATACAAAATTCATGAAAAAATAAAGGATTTTAAAATAGGACATTTGCACAGGTGCAAATGAAGTGACACAAATTGATTTAGTTACTTAATGTCACTGTAAGCCTCACACCAAATCCAAAGCAGACATTCAATATGAGATGAAGTTAATCCCTTTGTTTCACTAAATCAGAAATCCTGGGATAGTCTAAACCTATATACCAAACATAGCACACACTTATTAGATAACACTCTGCTAGAAGAAACATACATTTGGGAAGGTTAAATATCCTTAGCTATGAGAAACAGATACCATCAGCTTCAGAAGATTATCAACCTAAGAACTAATAGCTTTCTTTAACTGGATTAGAACATTTTCCTTGAAATAATCCCCTTGGGAGGAAATAGAGAGAGCTTTCTAAGTAGAAAATGACACCATACTACTGCCCCAAAAATAACAAATACCAGAACTTTAAATGTACTGAGATTTTCCAGATGAACAGGGATCCTTGTATTTTTCCTCTTGGCCCATTTTTCTTCCAGTCCTCCGGAAGTGTTGGGGGAGAGTTTGAGTTTTGATAAACACACAGTAACTCTAAAGTCTTTCTAAAAAACATTCAGTTCATATTCTGGCCTCAAGTGTTTGAAATAATGTTCACCCTGATTTTCCTTCTCCTCCAAAACAGGGAAATAAACACTATTTATAATTTTATCTCCAAAAGCTCCTAGTCACCAGGGTACAAGTAGTCCAAACACCTAGTTTCAGGCCATGTCCAGAAAATGACACCCAATGGGCAGAGAGAAAGAAACCCTTGCAGGAGAGCCAAACAAATAAACAAAAGGATGCCATAAACCTAGTCCTTAACAGATTCTGCCACCAAGAGAAGGCTGACATGGGTAAACATCAATAGTTAATATCTGAGATGTTGGAACAGAAAAGCTCAACCAAGAGGGGCTATCTACAAATGAGTTCTCTGGGTGAGGTTTCATTATTTTTGAGATCAGGTAAGACTAAGTCAGAGTTAATAGGATCTAGTGGTGGTACAGTAGAGATCAATGGTACTGTGTGAGGTGACAGTCTAACAAATCATTTCAATCAAGGAAGTGGGTCATGTATGGTGAGAGATTAACATCCTGAGGGAGTAAATAGCTGGGTAAGTAGATAAGGTCCAGAGAAAAGGTGAGTTCTAGTTGGGGAAGAGGTCTGGTGGTTGATTTTGTGCTGGGGGTAGAGGAAAAAATAATAAGGGGGGTAAATAAATAGATCATAATGAATGCAGAATGCAGCAGTTAAAAAAAAAATCTCTGTGGTGGCAGAAAGGCATCCAGTGGTAATGGCAATAAATTGGGAATTGTGGGGTTCTTGGGTTCGAGAGATAGTGCAGTCCAGATGTTAAGTGGCCAGACCTAGTCTAGACTCAGAAGAGCTATGAAAGCCAAAATGGGTAAAGAAACAACATCTTCCACAGGTTCTTGAAACAGAAGAATACATCTTGAGCTTCTATGGCTGGCTTAGCTTTCACACCCTTAATGGAAGAAATACTGTTCTAATTATTATGGGAAGTCGCAAACAAGAAAAATCTATTCACTTGGCTGAGAAGACAGAAGATACAAACTGCACCAAGAAGCAGAAGAGACAGAAGGGTCTGGCAGGGTTAGAGTCCCCAGATCCCTACTTCACAATTATCCATTCAAATATTACCCAAAGTTTGTCTTTGTAAGACAAAATTTATCTTATACCCTCTCCCCCTGTCAATTTCTACTCCCATGTCAACACTAGACTCTATTTGGCACCCCAGAAGTTCATAGATATAGTAAGAGGAGGGATAAAAGAAAAAGTGGTAAAAAGATTAATTAACTGTTGTTGAGAGAACTCAGATCCTGTTGCCCCTTACCTGCTTTGAAGGGAGCTTTCCAAGCTGAGAAAATATAAGTTTTACATGTGATAAATGTAGAAGCAAAGTGATATTCAGGAAGGAGGTTGAGAAAAATGGTCATTGGAACTAGAAGCTTGCAACAAACCCTGAGAGCTCCAGGGATTTTGTTACAAGGTCAAGTGTCTACAGTAACCATAGCAAGGTTTATGTACGTTCAATGATTTATTGTGTTAAGTGCTTTAATCCACATTATCCTAGAAAATAATCACAAAAACCCATAAGTTTTGCAGGCCAGGCAATGTTTCAAAGAATCTTGCTTTTTATTATTTCATTCACCTTACTTCATCGTTCTATGTTCATGTTAAAAGAGACGAAGGAAAAAAATAGAGTATGTGATCCAATTCTTTATATTCTGTCTAGGCAAGATCCAACATTTGTTATTCATGAATAACATAGTTTTCTACATTGAATTAATTGGAATCTGTCTTTTATGGTATGTGGGGATATTTTCCATTTTTCCTTCTTTGAAAAACTCAAAGATTTTCTGCTTATGATACTCAATTGATATTTCAGTCAATAGTCTTTTACTGAAAGGGGGCATAAAAATCTCACATTTACAAGTGCACATAGGATTTGTTAGATAGGATTTATTCTTCTTTTGGTCATGGATAAACATTCAGAATATGATCAGAGACTTTTAGAGACTTACTACAGCTCTGTAGATAAATTATGAAAAGAGAAGTGGCTTGTTCTAAGACACCCAAGATGGGAAGGAGACTGAGGGACATGGCATGGCAGCTTTTTCCCTCTGAATACACTTCAAATATTCTCAATAATCAATTCTACAGCCACTGAATCTCTGTGTTTGAACTTTTACCCTGGGCCTTTCTGCCATACCCAGATGATTGGCATGTGAGCTATAAATAGAAGACTTTGTCCCTGCTCTAAGCCTTCACTACCCTATTGGTTTTCCAGAGTAGGGGATGGAAAATTATGGCAGTGTGGAATCACAGGGTTATGTTTTTGTATAGCATATCTAGTAAAACCAAATTTCAACAGATGGACACTTGCAATCAATTTGGTGCATTAACTGTCCCATTGCGCTTTGTCCCTTTGAGATTCTCAGATTCTGATATCTCCATAACCACCATACCTAGTCCATAGTAGTATACTTTTCCAATGTTAAAACAGTTTTAGCAAGCTGTATCACAGCTCAAAATTGTGAGATACTGTAATCACAACTGAGGTTCTACCATTTCAACAAAGATTTCACAAAACACAAGAAAAGATTTTACAAAACAAAAAAAGAAATGATTTTTTAATTGTTATGTTGTAAAGCATGGGGAAAAAATAAGAATCACACTCACAACATGATTTCAAATGCTTGCTCTGTCACATACCAGGTATATGAGTCATTTAGGGTAAGTTGTCTTCCCACCTTTGTTCTTCAGTTTCCTTTTTTAGAATATGGAGACAAAAATTTTCATAGATTACAATATGAATTGGGGTTTGATGGTGACAACCTGAGTAATCAAAATCAGAGAATATTAAAGGGAGGTAAAATTCAATGGGACAAAAGTCAATGGACCAAATTAATCACAATATATGTAATCAATCTTTGGTGCATAATAGACACTTGATAAATGGTGGTTATGATTAAGAATACCAATAGATGCAAGGAGGAGCCTTACTGATCCTGAAATTTATTTATTTATTCAGAAATAATTAAATAGTAAACTCTAGTTCTTGGTGGCTATGTCACTTTGTATTGTTACCTTAGGAGATTGTAATATTTCTGGGTTCCACTGGCAAAGTTTCTGGCCCAATAATACATGAAAAACAAACAGTTCTAAAGGTCTAGAGATTGAGTTTCCCTACCATGGTGTGTGATCCTTCATTCTTTGTCAATTATTTATTCATTTATTTTCTTATTTACTTACTTACTTGTTTATTTTTCAGGTTAAGGATATTTCAGTGCCACTGATAGAATGTGTCTTGGGGTCATCCCGATTATCTTCAGGGTTGATGATTTGTTAGAATTCAGAGAACTTGGGGGATGGGGGAAGCCATTATCTTTATAGCTGAGGTTTATTACAGCAAAGGGGTACAAAATAAAATTAACAAAGGAAAAGGCTAATAAGGAAAAAAAAAATAATCAGGTGTGAGCTTCAATTTGTCTTCTCCAAAGGAATGTGTTTCCTTCTCTCAGCAATCATGTGAGTCTAACACTTAGAAAGTGTTTACAACCAGGGAAGCTCTTTCAAGCCTTTGTATCCATGATTTTTGTTGGAGGTCAGTCATGTAGTCATGAAGTATTCCATGACTGACGTTAGCTACTTATTTTCCAGTCCACTAACCAGACAGATGTCAAACTGATAAAGAGTGGGTAAACAAAAACAAGTTTTCAAAAACAGATATTGATTCTAAGTAACATTATTTAACATAAACTACTTGATGTTATGGTCCTAGATCTCAAGTGCATAAAGACACTCTTATCTGACTAGATTCTTTATCAAGTGTTCAGAACAATGTTACAGGAGTTGGTCTAAGACTAGTCATTTCTTTGAATCATGCAGGGTTTGAGTACCCCAATACTGATGAGTTAACTTTTACTACTAGACAACTTCAAGTGATTTCCCCAGAAAATGAACCTTGAGATGATTCACTCACCTCTATATTAAACTCAGAGGTGCTTTGCCCCCCCCAACTTTTTAAATCCTATAGCAGAAATAGCACCTTATCCCCATGAAGTTGTATTCATCAGGATCAACCCCAAGTTAGATTTCACTATGCTTTAGCCTATTCGTGGCAAGCTCCCAAAGAGTCCCTTTTCTCTTGTTTTGGCATGACTCTTTGAAAATCAATGTTATTTTCTGCTCCTGGAACAATACTGTTGCCAGTCCCCTTTAAAATGCAAACAAACAAATAAATAAATAAAAACACAAACATGCAGATGCAATATTTCACTACTCTGTGTTCTATGTAACATGTTAATAATTTAGAGAGAAATCTGTGGTTGAATGAAGCATCTGAATAGCATTTTGAAATTTTAGCATTCCAAATCTTGAGATAATGGGTGTGTGTCACCATATTCTTGATTGAGACAATAGAAATTTCCAATTTGAAAACTAAGACAATGAAGTGTGAAATTATATTACATATCTAAATGCCAAAATATGAACAATTAATTCAATGGTGAAAAAAAAAAGAACAAAAGAGTACCAAATTATGGCATTGGGTTTGCCTCATCATAAATAAATACTGCTATATAAAAGAGTTTTGGGGGAAGTTTTTGAAAAGTAATTATTTTGGAGCTCTAATACAATGTTTTCTAAATACTACTCTTAATAAACCTTACACAGAATTTCAAGACCTCAACTTAAAATTATTTTTGAAATGAAAAACACATTTTTAAATCCACAAACAAATGGAATATTATATGGCAATCAGTATTTCTGTTCTTACCTTTCCTTACCTTAAAAAGAACAAATTAAACATTTTTTTTTTCTAATGGGGTATATGTCATTCAATGTTCTCCAGAGAAACAGAACTATTCATATAGATATAGATGGTATGTTTTATCTAGATATATTTTATATAGATATATTTTAAAATATGTAATATCTTAAATATATGAACACATACTATATTAATATAATCATTTATATACTTGTTTGTTTAAAGAAATTTTCATATATGTTTATTGGGCCTGGCATATCGAAAATCTGTAGGGCAGATCATCAGGCTGGAAACCCAGTAACTGATGATGCGATCCTAAGGAAGAATTTCTTCTCAGGAAAACTTCATTTTATAGTCTTTAAGACTTTCAACACTCACTATGGAGGTTCATCTTCTTTACTTAAAGTAACCTTAATGTAGATGTACATTGTTCCTTCACAGCAACACCTAGATTAGTGTTTGATACTACAGCCTAGACAAATTGACACAAAAACTAAGCATCACAGGGTAGATAAGGGATTTCAAGGATGTGATTTTAAGCTAAGGGATTCAAGAATATAATATATATCATAAAACTGTATAATAGACCTGAAGATACTAACAGCTATCAGAGGCTGTCCGCTAACAGTATTTCTTGCAGTTTAAGTAAGGTCTATCCATAGTTGACCGAGGAGTTTTCCTTTAAGCTCACAGTATCCATTTTTGAGTACTATTTGAGTATTCTAAAACAGTATATAGCATTTTATAGACTAGATATTAAAACCCACAGAAGTGAACAAAACTATTACATATTTCAAAATGGAAGGGATATCATTTTCTAAGGACCAATATAAAAGTCACAGGCTCATAAAAATTGAATCAAGAAGTCTAAAGGGAGAGGACTGTGAAGAATCTTAACATTATCAACAACTGCTTTTAATCTGTTCAGAGAAAGAAGAAAAAGAGGGAAAAAAACAGAAAAGTTGATTTACAGATTATGGAATTTTATAACAATAAATGACTGCAAATTGCCAGTTTCCATTTTGATGATTTACTATTTGTCAAAGAGAATGATCAAGATATTTAAAGTACCAGAATTAACTTTTTTTTTTAGGTAATAAAAGTTGATAATTCTTGAGAGGATCGTATGAAAAATTCAACTTTTCTAAATCTTTTTTGTTCTCAAGAGCCAGGTGGTAAGCAATGCACAGGGGAATTTACTAAAGTATCACTAAAAATCTTTAAGGAATAACTGAGGGCATGAATGATACTTGAGTAAAATGAAAATCAATACCATAGTGATAATTTTTCAAAAAGAATAAAAGTACCTTTTATATATTGGTGCTCTGCAATAGGAAAATACTGCAGGGCACATTCATAATATTAAATTCTCTAGTTGCTATAATGAAAATAAATGAAAAGAAACAGATGAAATTAATATTAGGAGTATACTTTGATTAATCTGTATGTCCAAATTAATGTCATTCTATATATAGTTATCATAAAATCAATAGGTTGCATATTTATAACACTAAATTTTTGAAATCTTATATGTATTTTTTACTTATATCACATAGTTCAATACGTACCTTCAATTCTTATTGGTTATTTAATAATAGAACTGAACACTAAAAATCAATTTCTTTTAATTATTACATCTGCATTTAAATTTTAAAATTTCAATATTATATTTGTCCAAGATAATAAAATTTAGTATCCCCTTTGTCAACTCATTAGCATCAAATTCAAAGGAATGTTCAATAAATTGAAAAGTAGCTTTAAATTTTGAATATCAGTATGTTTTCATTTTTTTTAAATTTTTGTAGCCAATTTACATAACACTATTGATTAGAATTAAAATCTTCTGAATACGGATTCAAGTTGGATATAACTTCTATAATTTTATATTATAAAATTTTTTAATTAATTAATTAATTAATTAGAGAGAGAGAGAGAGAGTAAGAGCAGGGAGAAAAGAAGAGGGAAAGGCAGATTCTCCAGTGAGGGACTCCAGGACCCAGGGATCATAACCTGATCTGAAGGCAGATGTTTAACTGACTGAGCCACCCAAGCCACACTTAAAATATTTTAATTTCAACATAAATTTTCATACCTATCTATTTGCATTACGGAAGATTTTTTCTTCAATTTTATATTTAGCATATTTATAATCAGGATGAAATCATGGAATAAAGGTAAATAATATCACCATTTTCCCCTTTGTTTATTGAATATTTCCCTGCATGCATTCCTTATCTTTCAAGACAAACTTGAATGAATGTTAATAGTACAGTATATCTTTGCAATACTTTTCTAGAACATAAACAGTGAGTATGGCAAAGGACTTTAAATTTTTCAGTTCATTGTTTTCTATTTCTTTAAGCAGTTCCGCAAGCTGGCAACGATCAATAGTATATACACATATGTACTGAATAATAGTAACAACAGTATCCATGGTATTTCTTGTAGAGTCTACTACAGAAAACAGAGCACAAGTACTTTCAATAAGAATCATTCAGTTATATAATTCATTAAAGGAAACATTAATTTCTTTCTTTAAAATACTCTTAGATTCAGATTTTTTTACTTGAAAACTTTGGTGATAGAAAGAAAATTTATACATTTAAATATGTTTTTTTGACAAACATCTAAAACACACAAGACTCACTTTTTTGAGGCGATAAGTTGACAGCATTTTATTTTCAGTTTGGATGTTTTGAGGGACAAAATTTATAGGAAGTATTAATTGAACAATCTTTCACTTTACATAATTAATCTCTGATATTGTTATGAAGACATTTTATTATCTGTTGTTTGGTGGCTTAAATAAAGATCTTTAACTTTTGCAAAATTTCTTTATAATGTTTTCCTCTTAATTTCTAACAGTTCTCCATAATTTAAAAAATTACTTATTATATATAATTTATACTTATAATTTATTTTTTCATTTATAGGTTTCCATATAATTTTTTTTCTGTTTTTAAATATTTAAATTGTTTCCTTTTTATGTAATGATCTTGAGTAATTTAAGCCTATCCAAAGATATAAACTAGATCATGTTGAAAAAACTTTTAACATTATAATGAGATCTTAAATTCTGACTTCATATTTATTAGCGTTTTTACTATTTTTACAAAGGAATTCTTTCAAATTCATTATGAATTTTCTAGAAATGTTTCAATGTTGCTTATTTTATTAGTTTTCTTAAGTTTAATGTGGAATTTTAGGTTATTTGTTCATTATAGATCTTTTGAAATATTGTCACTTACAGTGATAAATTTACTAGGAAGCTTTTCTTTGGCTGCATCCCATACATTTGGTATATTGTGTTTTAGTTTTTGTTCATGTTAAAGTATTTACCTAATAATTCCCAATATGCTTTCTTGTTTGATCCATTGCTTATTTGGGCTGCTGTTATTTAGTTTAAATTTCCACATTTTCCATTGGTATTGAGTTTTAGTTTCACTTCATTTTAGTTATAGAACACAATTTGTATGATATCAGTCTTTAATGAAACATGTTTTGTGGCCTAACATATGGTCTATCCTGGAGAATGTTCCACATGTACTTGAGAAGATTTTACATTCTGTATTGCTGGGTGGGGTATTCCATATATGTCAGTTATGTTTACTTAGCTGTAATGTTATTCAAATCTTCTATTTTCAAGTCTTCTATTTCCTTGCTGATCTCTTTACTTTTTCTATACATCATTGAAATTAGGGTATTAAGTTTCCATCTATTTTTGTTGTTTTGTATATTTCTCTTTAAAATGTCATCAGCTTTTAGTTTATGTATTTTAGGGCTTTGTTATTATGTGCATATACATTTAACTTTTTTATGGACTCTTATTATTACTAAGTGTTTTCCTTTTTGTTAGTAACTTTTTAATTTGTTTTATAGTCTTATCTATCTGATAAAAGTAAATCTACCTTTTCAAGATATATTTTTTTTCATTTGTTTACAAATCCAAAGTGCTTTTTTTTTTTTGTTTGTTTGTTTGTTTGTTTTATTTGTGGACTGCATATAGTTTAATCCATTTTGGTTATGTCTCCATTTTAATTGTAGTGTTTAACACATTATATTTAATGTTATTACTGTTAGGTAGATTTACATATGAGACTTCGCTATTTGTTTACATTTCTTAGTCATCATATACCCCTAACCAAATACCATTCCCTTCTTTTCTGTTGAATATATATTATTTTAATTCTCTTCTGGTTCCTTTTACTGTTTTTTAAAAATTTAGTTTTAGTTAATACTCTGAAGATTATAATTAACACCTTAATTTAAGATAATCTAAGTTGAATTAATGTTAACTTAATTTAAAAAATATGCAAAGCATTTAAGTGTAAATCAATTTCCTATCTCCTTTATGCTATTATTTCAATACAAATTACATTTTTAATTTATTCTGTACCTATCAACACAAGTTCATAATTCATGCTTTATACAGTTGTCTTTTACAAACATAATTGAAAAATGCTACAAAATTGGATTTATTCCTTTTTTTTCCAATTTTTTATTGTGCTTTGTCACCATAAAATAGTCACTATAAAATAGCCACCATAAAATACATCATTAGTTTTTGATTCAATGTTCCAAGTTTACTTTGTATTTACTTGCCTTTTCAATGCTCTTTATTTTATCATGTGGATTTGACTTATTTTCCAGTGTCATTTCATTTAACTATAATGATATTTATATTTTCTATCAGTGAATTCAGCTAGTGACATAATTTCTCTATTTTGTATTATTTGGAAATGTCTCAATTGGCCTTCATTTTGGAAGGAAAATTTTGCAAGTATAAAATTCTTACTTTCTGGTATTTTTCTTTCAGACTTTTAATATATTACATTATCGTCTTCTGGCTTTCATGGTTTTTGAGGATATAACAGCTATTAATCATATTGAAAAGTTTTTTATGGGAGGAGCTGCTTCTCTCTTGTTTTAATATTCTGCCTTTATCTTGATTATAATGTATCTAGGTGTGGAAATCATTGAATCCTTCTTGGAGTTTGATGATGTTTTTGCATATGTACATTAATATTTTTTCATTATATTTGAGACTTTTGCCATTATTATTATTTTTTTTTATATATATCTGCCTCTTTTTTCCCTCTACTTTCCTTATAAGACTCCCATTATTCTGATGCTGGTACACTTGAGGGTGTCTTAAATGTCATTAAAGCTCTGTTTAATTTTCTTCTTTTTCTTTTTGTTTCTCACACCAAGTGATCTCATTTGCCCTATCTTCAATTTTATTTTTTTTCTTTAATATCTGTTCAAATCTGCTGTTGACTCTTCTAGCAAATTTTCATTACAATTGTCATATTTTTCAACTCAAGAACTTCTAGGTTTCTTTCTTTAATATAATTGCTATGTCTTTACTGATACTCTTTATTTGATGGGACATCATTCTCACAATATTTTTTTCATTCTTTATACATTTTCCTTTAGTTTTCTGAACATATTTTAAAAGATGAATTAAATTCATTGTCTAACAAGCCCCATATCTAGGCTTTCTGAAGCTAATTTTATCAGTCACTATTTTTTTCCTGTATATGGGCTTTACTTTTGAGTTATTTGCATTTTTTAAAATTTTAAATTGGATAATTTAAATAATATGATATGACAAGTCTGGGAATAAGATTCTCCTTCTTCTTCAAAGTTTGTTTTTGTTATTGTTTATGTTTATTGCTGTTAATAATAGATTGTTAAGTGATTTTTCTGACAACTCCTGTATAGTCCGTATTCTCTGCTATGTATGAATGACCACCAAAATTTCTGCTTGTCTTCGTTGTCAGCTCGCATTTAGACAAAGCTATCTTTATCAAGTAGAAATAATAAGTCTGCTAACCTTTGCTATGCAGCTGTGTGTGTGTGTGTGTGTGTGTGTGTATTTGTGGTAGAGACTTTTGAATATTCAGATGGACTGTTAAAACTTCTGCCTTAGCGTTAACTTCCAACTAGGACATATCCCTACATTCAGAGATTTAGGTCTTCTCAAATCTTCCCAGCAATGCATACAACTCTGGACATGTACACAGCCTTAAACATATGAATGGTCTTATAGATTTTCATGAATATTTGGCATTATGTGTATCTCATTTGCCAGTTTTTCCTTCTAAGCTTATGGCTACACTATTGTTTTTCCCAACTGTTATCTACCACTTCAGGTAGTCATAAATTTGGTTTCAACAAATCTTCTCAATGAATGCTTCAAAAAAAAAAAAAGGCTTTTCATACTAGATGAATGCTGATTCACTAAAAAAATGAGAACCTTGCATGTAAACTTAGACAAAACTAGTAGAGTAGACAAGTAATGACAATTTGCTGTGAATGCAGCTTTAAAGGAATTTCAACCCTGTCTCATCCTCCATTGGGTGCTATAATAATAGTTTTTGTCCCTATTTTGGTCTATTGGTTTAAGGTTAGTTTAGGGTTAAAAAGGAAATATTAAAGTAGAAAGTGTTAAAATGGCATAAAGCTTTCTAGGTTGCTATAATTCTTTCATTAATTTTTAGAGTTCTGAAAATTCATTCTATTTTTTCCACTTTTATTATTGCATTTATGAAAAAAATAGTTTTTAGAGTTTCATCTACCATTTGCTCTGATATCACTCTGCCTAGTTTATAATTTAAAAATAAGATATTACAAACTATACTGGTAAAGGTATAAATACAAAGTGAAATTCACAAGTGTAATATTATAGTGATGTGTTAATCACTTACCTCTAGTTTAAAGGTTAATACACAAACATATTAAAATTAACTATGCCTTTAATAATTTGATAATGGTTACAGAATATGGAAAGATGGAAATTGTGAAAACAACACATAAAATTATGGCAGAGAAATAAGAGTGGAGTGGGTGTATGTGATCAAAGTTAACTTATCAGTTTAAAATAAGCTTTGTAACAATTTAAAAAAAAATAAGTTTTGTATCTGTAAAATATTTTATGTAAGCTTAATAGTGACCACAAAGTAAAAACTTACAGTAAGTACACAAAAGATAAAGAGAAAAGGAATCATAGCATACCACTATGGAAATGATCAATTCATAGAGAAATGCAGTAAAAGAAGAAGAAAAGATCAAAACAGCCAGAAAACAGTAAGATGTCATTACTAAGTCCTTAACCATCAATATTTACTTTAAGTATAAATAGATAAAGTTATCTAATCAAAGCAGAGTAGCTAAACGGATTAAAAAAACAAAAATAAAAACAAAAAACAGGACTCAACTATATACTGCATACAAGAGACTTATTTCAACTTTAAGATCACAAATAGAGTCAAAATGAAGGGATGGAAAGATATTCCTATGCAGTGGAAACCAAAAAAGAGAAGGGGTAGTTATTTATTATTAACAGACAAAATAGACTTTAAGTCAAAAACTCTAGTAAGAGACAAAGATCAATAATAATGATGGGTCAATTCATCAGGAAGATATATCAATTTTGAAAATATATGCACCAATATCAGGGAACCTACATATATTAAGCAATACTGACATATCTGGAGAAAGAAATAGATAATTGTATAGTAATAGTGGAGGTCTTCAATACCCTGCTTTAAGAAATAGATCATCCAGGGGTGCCTGAGTGGCTCAGTGGGTTAAGCCTCTGCCTTTGGCTTAGGTCATGATCTCAGGGTCCTGGGGTCAAGCCCCGCATCGGGCTCTCTGCTCTGTGGGGAGCCTGCTTCCCCCTCTCTCTTTGCCTGCTTCTTTGCCTACTTGTGATCTCTCTCTGTCAAATAAGTAAATAAAATCTTTAAAAAAATGAAAAAGATATAGATCATATAGAAAATTAATATGAAAATACCTTAAACTGGAAAAATAACTATACCAATTCAAATTTGAAGTGTATTTTACATAGGTATGACTGTAATTTAGGCTGGTCACATAAAATAATTGAATGAACTGGAAGTTTCCATAAATCCACAGGAAAAGAAGTGAATTTAAATACATAGGAAAGTTTATATAAATACATAGGAAAAAATCATTGGAAGTGAATCAACCCAATGGTACAAACTAGATTAGTTATGTATGTGTGTGCTTTAAAGATTTTATTTATTTAGGGGTACTTGGGTGGATCAGTGGGTTAAGTATAAATAGATAAAGTTATCTAATCAAGAGCAGAGTAGCTAAATTAATTAAAAAAACAAAAACGAAAACTAGACTCAACTATATGGCTCTGCCTTCTGCTCAGGTCGTGATCCCAGGGTCCTGGGATCCAGCCCCACATGGGGCCCTCTGCTCAGCAGGGAGCCTGCTTCCTCCTCTCTCTCTGCCTGCCTCTCTGCCTACTTGTGATCTCTGTCTGTCAAACAAATAAATAAAATCTTTTTAAGAAAAGATTATTTTTAATTTATTTGAGAGAGAGCAAGAGTGAGAGAGAGAGAGAGAGAGAGGTTGAGTGGGGTGAAGAGCAGATGGAGAAACAGACTGCCCATGGAGCAGGGAGCCCAATGTGGGACTCCTGGATCATGACCCCAGCCTAAGGCAGACACCCAACCAACTGAGCCACCCATGTCCCCTTAGGTTACATATGTGTTTACGTATAATATGAGAAATAACTGCATATGGCCAAGGAGTATACTGTAATACTGCAGTGTAGTGGAAATACCTGACATTTACTTTTTCAACTATAGTGTAAGTGCCTGACCTTAAGCTTTTGATTACTGAGGCATCCATTTCAAAGGCCTTCATCTTGAATATGTACCTTGTCAGCTGTATGAAACAGCTACTAGCAAAACAACAAAGTAAGGAATTAGGCAGCCCACCCCCATGAAGTTCCCTCTATCAAAAAGCACTGGGCAACCTAAATAACTGACAGTTTGCATGACCCTGTTACTCCCTTTCTGCACTTTAATTCCTGCTCTTACACTTTAAATTAGTGAAGCATGAACCTGAAAAATCCTAATAAGCAGAGCCCAGGTCCCATCTTTCTCTCTCTCTTTCACAATCACGCACACACTCTTTCTCTCTCTCTCATTCTCTCTCCTTGACAACCTTACTGTGTGGCCCTCCTGAATGCTGCATACTTTTCAGGACCTTTGAGTTGCAAATCTTGCTCCTCAAAGTTCCCTGAGGTTTTTTCTGAAATGCATCCTGCAATCTGTAATAAAAATCATGAGGGTCCATCTAGCTACTACACTGGCGCAGGTGGAGGAAATATCTGTGGGGGATTGCTCTGTGAATTATAGTTCACTCTCCAAACCCAGTTCAAAATTGTTGAAGTGACAATGTAAACTACATAAGGGAATTGTGGTCCAAATATCTGCTTCTTCAAAATACCCGTGAATCCACATACTGTACTTTATTCACTTACGTATTCAAACAATGAATTGTCATGTGTCAAAGCCGTTAGTAAAGTAACCTTAAGTATGGTAGCATACAGATTTTTTTGACAATTTGCTAATTGACTTCCAGGCAATAAAATTTAAACTTTGGAGCTGATATTTAAGCCTTCCAGCTTTTTTTTTTTCCTTCCAGCTTTTAATTTTACTTTTACTAAATATGTATATGTCTTCTTCATTGAAGAATCATGTACAACCCACAGTGTCTCTAGGATATGAGCCTCTAGGCCAAGTTTCCTGAAACCTCATTTTTTAAAAAGATTTTATTTATTTATTTAACGAAGAGAGAGATCACAAGTAGGCAGAAAAGCAGGCAGAGAGAGGAAGGGAAGCAGGCTCCCTGCTGAGCAGAGAGCTCTATGTGGAGCTCCATACCAGGACCCTGAGATCATGACCTGAGCCAAAGGCAGAGATTTAACCCACTGAGCCACCCAGATGACCCTGAAACCTCATTTTTTGTGTTTCAGTTGATGTTTCTAGTCCACGGTCTGGTCAGACCTAAGATTACATCTTCGACATTCTTGTTTAAGTATTCTGCAATATTTTATTCAAAGTTGAGATTTCATATCTAACTTTCATTTGACATCTTGGAGGATGTTTGGGATTGTTTTTCAGGAAAAACACAATTCGCTTTGGCTCCAACTTGGCTTTTATAGAGTTCATGGTTCTCCAGTGGCAGTTTCTTTCTTCCTCTCTTCTTTTCTTCCTTCCTCCTTTTTTCCTTCCTCTCTTTCTCCGGCTCCCTTTATCTTCCTCTTCATTCCTTCTTGAATAGGGTTTAAACTAATAATGAATCTCCTTTTTTGAAATACCACCATTATCTTTGTTATAGCAGCACAAATACCCTCGCAACAGAGGTTGCTATTGTTTGGTTTTTTAATATATAATGCATTAGGTATACATACCAAAATATATACCAAAATACATCATGAAAAAAAATTGCTATTTGATTTTCACTGCTTATTTCAAAGGTCTAGTCAAGAGCTATTTATAAAACACAATAATTTTGTCATAGCAAAATAACTAAGAAAAATATCCTTAGGCAAGATAAATAAATTGCCAATTTTGTTCATGTTTTGATTTGTCTCTGATAAAACAGTTCAACTCTGATTTTATCAGAGATAGATTTAGTTTAATTATAAAGTGAAAAGTAAATAAGCATTCTATAAGAGAATTATTTTTAAAGAACAAATTATTTGTGCTTCATTTTCCATTGAAATCATTATTTAAGAATTTATTAACTTTTTCGTATGTGGCTACTAGCATCTACTGTTCTAATAATTAAAATGTAGCCAGGTATAGGGAATATATTTATCAAAATCTAGTGGACCACATTATCTTATTTTATATTCTTTCTATAGGAATGTTTAGGCATACAGATTGCTCTATTCATAGAGTATATGTGATGCATTGGTATGTGTATAGATTTGTTAGCCCTCACACAGTCCACAGCTCAGTTTTAATCTCTTCCAAGGTAAGGTTTTTGTTTACCAGTCTTTAGAAATTAATCACTGTCATTGCATTGTTAAGAGAAAAAATAATAAGACATTGATGAAGTGGCTTCAATTTGTGCAGAGTGTATAAAAATTAGATTATGCAGAAACAGACCAAAAGCTTAAATATATTACTGCAGTACATTTTCCCCCCCTCTGGCTGCCAAATGAAAAGTAGTGTTTAATAAGAAAATAGACATCTTCTGCAAACACAAAATGGGAAAAATTCTTCTACAGTTAGTTATGTTTCAAAGGTAACTCTTCCCATGTGTAATAGAATTCTGCTGTCTATTTCAAGAAAAATTGGTAAGGCAATAATAAGTTTGTTTAAATATCTATAGTATGACTTGCTGTTATTAATGTAGTGAAGAGTACATCTCTTCTAATTAATTTGGCAGAGGTGTGCTAAGAATCCAAACAGATGAAACATTTCTTTGCATTCAAGGAAAACAAATGACTACAAGCAAATTAGTTTTAAAAAGGTGACATTTAAAAATAGCAACACCCAGCAGATTTACTTGTATACTATTCCATGTAATAGCTTTTGGTAATAATTTTTCCCCCCAACTCTGTACCAGGTACTGGACTCATCTAATTATGATAACAATTCAATGAGGTAAGTTTTGTTATTATCTCTCATTTTATAGACGAGTGGACTGAAAGTCAGGGAAAAAATAAGGAACTTGTCTAAGGTCACCAGGCCATAAAGCAGAGAATATAAAATGTGAATCCAGGAATGAAACCTTCAATCTTTGAACAACTGTCCTACCTTGCCAGGAATATCTGTTTGGGTTCTAATACTCTGCCACTGACATTTATTCATTCATTCTTTTTCCCATGTAGTAAACATTTACTGAGCACTGACTATGTGCCAAGAAATGAGGTAGTTTGCAGTATTGTAAGGAAAATACATATCTCAATCCAACATTGCAAGTCATTTCTAATTGTAATTCAGTTTGAGAAGGTTGAGCATGTATACTTGCATAGTGTAGCTAACCTTGTTTCAACATAGTAGTGAAAATGTTTGGGATCCTATCATGGGCTGAAGATTTTGGATAGTTTGGTTGGAAATGGGACATAACTCTTGAACAGAGAGAAAGTCTGACTGCTGCCTATACCTAGCCCCATGCCTAGAGAAACATTATCTGCCTCCTAAGTGACCAATGGGAGCTCCAGAGGCACAAGATAAATCAAGAAAACCAGAATAACATCACAAAGTCTCCAAAAATTAAATTGCCATTAAAACCACAGCCCACAAATGTAAGCTAAGACCCAGGTGCTAAAATCTAAGCAAGGTGATGGAATGCTAAAATAAAATATTTAAATAGGACCCAGAATCTCCTAACAAAATACACAAAATTTCCAGGGTGCAATCACAGGTCATACCAAGCACAAAGAAAATCATAACTTAAATGAGAAAAGATATTCAACTGGTGCCAATAATGAGATGAATTTTATGATGGAATTCTCTGGCAAGGGATTTGAAATACCCATGATAAACACCCCCCCCACACACATTATATACATGTTCTCTTGAAACGTGTAAAAATGAAAAGCTTAGTGAAGTAATATAAGAAAGAAATGCATGTTAATTACAGAACCAAAAAATGTAATAAAGGAATAAACAACCCTTATTGGATGGGTTAAAGTACAGATAAAAGAAGATAGAATCAGTGAACTTAGGGAAAGAATAACACAATTTATCCAATGTAAATAACAGAAAGAAAACAGATTAAGTGGCAAAATTTAGAAAGCCTCAGATATCATGAACAGTACATAAAAGTCCAATATTTCTATCGGAGGGGTCCCAGAAAGAGACAAAACAAGAGACTGAGTTAAAAGAGTGTTTGAAGAAACAATGGCTAAACTTCCCAAATTTGGCAAAGGACTCAAACATTCTGACCCAAGAAGGTGAGAAAATAAAATAAGATAATCCCAAAGATATCCACTTCAAGACACATCAAAAGCAAAATTTTGAAAGTAAAATATCAGTCAATCAATCAATCAATCAATTGAAAGTTCCAGAGAGAAGTTATGCATTACTTGTAACAGGAATACTGATTCAAATATAGATGAATGTTGAACAACATGGAATTTGGTAATATTAGCAGATATTTTTGCTGAATAAAGTACAGTACTATAAATGCATTTTGCCTCTTATGATTTATAACATTTCTTTTCTCTAGCTTAATAACATTTCTTAATAACATTTCTCTTAATAACATTTCTTTTCTCTAGCTTACTTTATTATAAGATTACATTATATAATAGATACATAATATATAAAATATGTGTTAATTGACCATGTTATTGGTGAGGCTTTGATCAACAGTAGGCTATTAGCAGTTAATTTTGGGGAGAGTCAAAAGATAACATGCAAATTTTCAGCTACACAGTAAGTCAGTTCAGTAACCCTCACCCCTGTGTTGTTTAAAGGTCAATTATATGTTTCCCATCTGAAACTATGGATGCCAGAAGGAAATGCTAGAAGAGAACTGCCAACACTGAGTTCCACGGCTTGCAACACTATTCTGTAAAACTGAAGGGGAAATAAACAGTCTCAGATAAAGGAAAGTTAATAAGAATTATTGTCACATTTATTTTGATACTGTTTGTGATCAATTGTTTGAAACTGAAGTAAAATAAGTACTGTAGTGTTTAATGTTTTAAACTATCTTTAATTTCTTGGGCTCCTGGGTGGTTCAGTTGATTAAGCATGCAACTCTTGATTTCAGCTCAGGTCATGATCTCAGTATTTTGGGATCATGCCCTGTGCACAGTGAGGAGTCTCCTTGAGGATTTTCTTTCTCTCTCTCCCTTTACCCATCCCCTCACTCATGCTCTCTTTCTCTCTAAAATAAATTAACAAATAAATCTTTAAATAAAATAAAATCCCTGTGATTCCCTTTCCCTTTCTCTCTTTTCATTTTCATTTTTAGATGGGGAGAGGCACAGAGTGAGAGAGAGAGAGAGAGAGTCAAGCAGATGCCATGCCCAGTGCAGAACCCAAAGCAGTGTGCTCAATTTCACAACCTTGGGATCTTACCTGAGCTGAAATCAAGAGTCAGACACTTACTGACAGCCAATCAAGCACCCAACTCTCTATTTTTTTTTTAATTTTAAATAAGAGAAGGAAGTTAAAACATTTTTCTTTGATCACTATATAATTTCATTTGCCCAGTTTGCAATTATGTATCTTTATACTTTTCATTATTTTGTGTAAATATTTGTTACATAAAGACATATAAAAGAAATTATCTCAAAGGGAATCAAAATAACAAATCAAATAAAATGTTCTTATAATGAATATAAACTTCCATTCAAATTTATAATGCTTTGGGGGAAATAGTAAGATTTAGTAGATTACATATATATCTTTTATTACATAATATTATATATTATATATATGTGTGTGTGTATATATATATATACACACACATACACACATATAATAATGCTACACTTGTAGCATTAATTAGAATTTACAGGTATTTTCTCAGTCAATTAAGAATCCTCATAACCCTCTATAACTGAAGTCTCAATGCCACCAGAGAGAGCAAAGTGGTCCAATAGTAAGAATTTGAGTCTTACACTTAACCAAGTAAGTCTGACCTAAATACTAGTACTAATGCTTAGTAGCCTGAATAATTTTGGATAATGAAACCTTATATAAACATATAAACCTCTTTTCCTTACTAGAAATTTAGGAAGAAGTATTTCTTTTCTTTGTTAATAAGAGTAGTACACAAGAATTTATATAAATTTATATTGAACACAATGCTTAACATATTTCTGATATCTAGAATGGATTGATAGAGATCAATCAAATTGATTGATAAAGATCAAACAAATGATGCAATCTAAGCTCAGAAAATTTCCCTGATTTGATCAGTTATCATGGCAGAAAATGATATGTCACACTAATACAAAATCACCATGGTTAACTTTACCTCTTTTCAGTTATTAAAGAAATGGGAATTATTATTTATTTTCAAAAATATAATTATTCCATTAAAGCCCCTTTGAAAGCAGGTATTGAACAATTAAGCCTGTCTTAACTATCTTTGGATCACAAAACTGGCAGAGTTCTTTAGAAACAGAGTTGTTGCTTAACAAATATGAAATAAATTCATATGTGAATAAACAAATATATTGCATTTTATTTGGGGATCACCATAAGCAGTTCTACTTCTTCATTAAGAATCTTATACTATGTCTCTTTATTATGAATCACTTAAAATCTAGTATAGTAAAATGTAGTACCTAAATTCACATTGAATAAAATTAAAACTTCTCTATAACATAGTCAATTTTTACACAGCATTTAGCCAATCATGGATTCAGATAAGTTCACTTCCCTTTGTGAACTTTTAAAATATTTAAAAGATATCCTATTGTTTTTCTTACAATATTATTGCTTCTCCCAGGAAGTTTAAGGGTTCATTGTAACTACATATAATTTCTCCCTTCCAAATGCATTCAAGAAGTGCAGGATTTAAACTGGTACTGCATGCACCATTTTTCATGGTCATTTTAAGATTAAATCTCTCTACATGGTGCCTTAAGAAATATTGCCAACTTGGCTTCAAGGTTATAGGGTAGACACTGGGAGATTAGAATCCTGCATGAGTGGTTGAAAAATAGACATGAAGATTTCCAGATGATGGTATAATAGGGTTCTTTGAAACGTTAAAGGGACTCTGCCATGGTTAATGTACAAAAATCATTAAAAATATTAAAGAGTTAATTTTAAAAGGCTGAAGAGATTTAGAATTCAAGAGAGATGTATTATACAAAATGTTAGTTGGACAGGACAAAAATAATTCAGCACTGGAGCATACTTATAGTTAATAACTAGCAGACAAGAGAGAATCAAAAAGTCCAATTCTTCCATTTGCATCTATAAAACCTAACATAGTGGCTGAGACATAGAAGGACTTAATAAAAGTTCAGGGATGTGTCATGGATTAGCCTTTCCAATTATCTTACATTTTCTCCTTAAATCATTTTTTCTGTTTAGTTTAGAATGAATATTCAGTTCTTCAGCACAGATTCAGCAAACTGTGTGGGAAATATAATCTTTTTTTTCTTTTGTAAAATGAATAAAATATTAATGCAAAATGCCTGAAAACAGGGGCACCTGGGTGTCTTGGTCATTAAGCATCTGCCTTTGGCTCAGGCCAGGGTCACAGTGTCCTGGGATCGAGCCCCACATTAGACTCCCTGCTCTCTGGGGAGTCTGCTTCTCCTTCTCCCACTCTCCCTGCTTATGTTCATTTTCTCACTGTCTCTCTCTCTCTCTTTCTCTGGTAAATAAATAAATAAAATATTTTTCAAAAATCTGAAAACATAATCATTGATAAGTAGCCCATTCCTTTTTAGTGCCTTGAATGAGCAGAACAGGACAAATCCAACTCTATCTCTTTCTATTATGTGTTCTTCCTTTGCCTTTTTCATAATCATTATTTTGTGTCAGGTTTCTATTATAATGGGAAGGTTTAGAAACTAATACTTAAAAAAATTTTTATAAAACACAATACCAAACATTCTAGTAAAGTTTGGAGGACAATTATTCTTGGCAAATGGGTATGAGTATTTTTCATCAGATATATTCATCTTTTATTAAAAAATATCAGATTTTGTTTCCTCCCCCACCCAATAAGAAAAAGTCAAACAGACCTAAAAATTAGTATATCTTCCTGGATTCCTAAGAAAGGCATGGACATAGGACAATGCCCCCAACATTGGAAATATGGGCCAACATCAGGACTCAAGTATTACTAAAGCAGAAATTCACAAGCAGAAACACCACAAAGGAACCAGAACTGGAGTAAGAAAACATGAGCTGTAATGGACAAATTGCTGAAAGTTTAGTGAATTCTGAAAATTAAAAAATTCTAGGGGGACTTGGTCATATAAGAACCCCACAACTATGTGCAATTTATCTCCAGGAACTCCACCACGGTCCTACAGTAAATATCAGAGAAAAATCCCCTTAGGCTTCTTGCTGGAGCTGGAGGGATAAAACAAAAACAAAAACAAAAAAACAACATATTTTGAAATATGCCATGGCATTTTGTTCTTAATAAGGTCTGCATGCAGGGGAAACTAATAAGTGACATGGGGCAGGGAAATATCCAACTCCAACTCCAGCCTTCCATGTGAGAAAAGGCAAATACCCACCCATATTCCATGTAAGCCATCCGACCAGCTCAAAGGAGGGAAAAACAAACAAACACGCATAAAGGTTACATTCCTGAAGCAGATGGTCATTAAAAGACCAAGATTTTATTATAGGACTGAATATAAAAAGATTCCGCATATACACACTTTACCACTCCAATACTAAAGGCCTATGTAAGACATTTAACTATCTTTTCCAGCTATAAAAAAGAAGAAAAAAAATACAAGCCATATCAAACAGTAAAAACACAATTTGAAGAGTAGGAGCAAGCACCAGAACCAGACATGTCAGTAATGTTGGAATTATTAGAACAGGAATTTAAAATAACTGTGATTAAAATGTTAAGGGCTCTAATGGATAAAGTAGATAACATGCCAGAATATATGGATAATGTAAGTAGAGAGAGAAATTCTAAGAATTAACAACACAAAAAAATAAATTTTAGAAGTGAAAAATACTCTAACAGAAATGAAGAGTGACTTTGATGGGTTTATTAGATGGTATGCAGTTGAAATAAAAACCTCTGTGCTAATGCATACATCAACAGAGTCCTTGTAAACTAAAAGCAAAGAGAACAGAAACTGAAAAATAATACAAAACAGATTAGCCAAAGGCTGTGAGAAAAATAAGAGGTTTACCATACATGTAATGGGGATGCCATAAGGAAAAGAGAGAAAGGAAATTAATATTTAAAAAACAATGACTGAAAATTTCCCCCAAATTAAAATCATATGCCAACTCACACATCCAGGACGTTCTGGAAACACACAGTAGGAAGATGCCCCATCACTATGTCCAGACACATCATTTTCCAATCATATAAATTCAAAGACAAACAATCCTGAAATAAGCTGGGGGAGGGTTGCTTCACTGATGGAGGAACAAAGACAATAATTACATCTGACTTCTCCTAAGAAAACATGCATGAAGAAGAGAGTGGAAAGAAATATTTGAAATGCGGAAAGAAAAAAAAAATCAACCTAGAATTCTGTACCCTGTTAAATTATCCTTCAAAAATGAAGGAGAAATAAAGATTTTCTCAAAAATAAGAACAATTGAGTGAATCTGTTACCAGTTCACCTGACTTGCAAGACACCTTTTAAGTCCTATAGAGATAAGGTAAATGTTACAGGTCAGAAACTCAGATCTACATAAAGAAAAGAACATCAAAGGAAAAAAAAAAAGTGAAAGTAAAATGAAAGATTATATCTCAAGTGAAAATAAGCTAAAAGATTATATTTCTCTTATTTTTAATGTATCTAACAAATAAGAGAGTGTTCAAAATAATATTAGCAACAATTACTCAATTGTGTGTTATACATATATTCACTTTACTAATATTTTAGAAAATTGTATATATATTCTAAATATAATATGCTAAAGTGTAAGTGAAATGAATGACAGTGATGGTACAAATATGGAAGCAAGGAATTAGAATTATTTTGTTTTTAAAAGGTACTCACCTTTAAAGTGATATACTATTATTTGAATATGGACTTGGATTACCTGTAAGTGTATATTGCAAGCTCCAAGGCAACCACTGAAAAAACAAAATAATAATAGCTATACCTAAAGAAGGAGATAAAATAGAGTCATGATATTCTTATTTTAAAAAAAGTAGAAAATTTTGGAAGACAAAAATAAGAACAAAGAACAGAGGTAGCAGATAGAAAACAGTAATAGATGTAGTAGATCTTAATTCAATTATGCCAATACTTACTTGAATTTCAATTGTTTAAATGCAATTAAGTCAGAGTACATCAACAAAGACAGCTAAACTATGCTGTGTAAAAGAAATCTACTTAAAATATATGTATAGATACAGATTAAAAATAAATGCGTTGAAAAAATATATATACTATGTTAGGAAAAATAGAAGGAAATGATAAAAATAGCTATATTAATTCCAGACAGAGTAGATTTCAAAGTGAAGAATGTTGTAAGGAATAAAGAAGAACATTATATAATGATAATGAGGTCAAATGTCCAAGAAAACATAACAAGTTTTAATATTTATAACACCTAACAGCAGAGTATCATAATTAAGGAGGCAAAAAAATCTCATAAAAATGCAAACAAGGAGACATAGATTATCTCAACTATCATAGTTAGAAATATCAACACCAGGGAGGAGTCAAGATGGCGGAGAAGTAGCAGGCTGAGACTACATCAGGTAGTAGGAGATCAGCTAGACAGCTTATTAATCCATTGCAAACACCTACAAATCCAACAGGAGACTGAAGAGAAGAAGAGCAACAATTCTAGAAACAAAAAATCAACTACTTTCTGAAAGGTAGGATGGCAGAGAAGTGAATCCAAAGCAACAGAAGATAGACCGCGGAGGTAAGGGCCAACTCATGGCAAGCAGCAGAGCAATGGAGCACAAAATCAGAACTTTTAAAGGTCTGCTCCACTGAGGGACATCGCTCCAAAGACTCCATGTGGGGTCAGCATGGGCCCCAGGTCCCGCAGGGTTACAGAAGGATCAGGGGATGTCCTGAGTGTTGCAGAGCTCACAGGTATTAGAATGGGGAAGCTGGCTACAGAGACAGAGCCAAGGAGTAAGCTCTCAGCTCAGGGTTACCTTCAACCAGTCACAGGCTGGATGAGCTCAGAGCACAGCCTGAGGCCAGGGAGATGGGAGTGATTGAGTGCTTTCCTCTGAAGGTGCACTGAGGAGTGGGGCCCCAAGCTCTTGGCTCCTCCAGCCAGAGATGTGAAGCAGCCATTTTCATTCCTGTCCTCTGGAACTCTACAGAAAGCATTCAGGGAACAAAAGCTACCAAAAGCGAACCCGAGCAGATTACTTAGCCCGGCCGCTGGTAAGGGCAGTGCAATTCTGCCAAGGGCAAAGACACTTGAAAATCACTACAACAGGCCCCTCCCCCAGAAGAGCAACAAGAAATCCAGCCAGAACCATGGTCACTTACCAAGAAGAACAGCGGAATCCCGGAGGAGGAGAAAGCAAAGCATGGAATTCGTGGCTTTCTCCCTATGATTTCTTAGTCTTGAAGTTAATTTAATTTTTTTTCATTTTATTTTTTTTCTTCTTCTAAATTTTTTTTTAAGGTTTACCCTTTCCTCTTTTAACATTTTTATCTAGGTAATCTTAACAATACCTTTCATTAAAAAATAATATTGATAATCTTTTTTGAACTTTCATTATTATAGTCATATTTTATCATTTAATGTATCTAATTTTATTTTTTGTATACACATAGGGTTTTTTCTTCTAAAAATTAAGGGTACAACTTCTCCTAATAGATCAAAATATACCCTAAATCTAGCTCCAGACTTATTCTAGTCTCCAGCCTGAGCAAAATCTCTCCACTTTTTTTTATTTATTCTCCTAACCAACTTACTTTATCAACTCCTTTTTTAGAAATAATTTTTTTCATCTTTATAGGCATATTCTATCCCTTCATTGTGTTTAACCTTATATATGTTTTTCATTCTTTAAAATTCTGGGATGTAGTTTCTTCTAAGAGACCAAAATACTCCCAAAATTAAGTGGGTGACCTCGTTCTAGTCACCAGTCTAACATATACATATATTTTTTTCTCTTTTTTATATTCTTTAAAATTTGTTTTATTTTTTTTTAATTTTTTTTTCTGACCTCCTTTTTATCCTCTTTCTCCCCCACCCATGATTTGGGGTCTCTTCGGATTTGGTTAAAGCACATTTTCCTGGGGTCTTTGCCTCCCTTTTAGTATTTTATTTCCTCCTTCATATATTCTTATGTGGACAAAATGACAAGGCAGAAAAACTCACCACAAAAAAAAAAAAAAAAAAAGAATAAGAAGCAATACCAAAGACTTGGGACTTAATCAATACAGACATTGGTAATATGACAGATCTAGAGTTTGGAATGACAATTCTCAAGATTCTAGCCAGGCTTGAAAAAGCATGGAAGTTATTAGAGAAACCCTCTCTAGAGAGATAAAAGCCTTTTCTGGAGAAATAAAAGAACTAAAATCTTACCAAGTTGAAATAAAAAAAAAAAAAACTATTAATGAGGTGCAATAAAAAAATGGAGGCTCTTTCTTCTAGGAAAATTGAGGCAGAAGAAAGAATTAGTGACATAGAAGACCAAAGGACAGAGAATAAAGAAACTTAGCAAAAGAGAGAAAAATAAATGCCAGACCATGAGGGGAGAATTCAAGAGGTAAGTGATACCATAAGAAGAAACAACATTAGAATAACTGGGATTCCAGAAGAAGAAGAAAGAGAGAAGGGAGCAGAAAGTATATTGGAGAGAATTATTGTAGAGAATTTCCCTAATATGGCAAAAGGAACAAGCATCAAAATCGAGGAAGTGCAGAGAACCCCCCTCAAAATCAATAAGAATAGATCCACACTCCATCAACTCATAGTAAAATTTACAAGTCTTAGCGACAAAGAGAAAATCCTGAAAGCAGCCTGGGAAAAGAAGTCTACAATTTTTTACAAATTTTTTACAATGGTAAAAAATTTAGATTGGCAGGAGACTATCCACAGAGACCTGGCAGGCCAGAAAGAACTGGCATGATATATTCAGAGCACTAAATGAGTAAAACATGCAGCCAAGAATACTATATTCAGCGAGGCTATCATTGAAAATAGAAGGAGAGATAAAAAGCTTCCAGGACAAACAAAAACTGAAAGAATTTGCAAGCCCCAAACCAGCTCTATAGGAAATATTGAAAGGGGTCCTCTAAGCAAACAGAGAGCCTAAAACTAGTAGATCAGAAAGGAACAGACAATATACATTAACAGTCACCTTACAGGCAATACAATGGCACTGAATTCATATCTCTCAATAGTTACCCTGAATGTAAATGGGCTAAATGCCCCAATCAAAAGACACAGGGTATCAGAATGGATAAAAAAACAAAACCCATCAATATGCTGCCTACAAGAAGCTCATTTTAGACCTGAAGGCACCTCCAGATTTAAAGTGAGGGGGTGGAAAGAATATACCATGCTAATAGACATCAGAAGAAAACTGGGGTGGCAATCCTTACAACAGAACATTTAGATTTTAAGCCAAATACTATAGAAGAGATGAGGAAAGACACTATATCATACTCAAAGGGTCTGTCCAACAAGAAGATCTAACAATTTTAAGTATCTATTCCCCTAATATAGGAGCATCCAACTACATAAACCAATTAATAACAAAATCAAAGAAACACATTGACAATAATACAATAATAATAGGAGACTTTAACACTCCCCTCACTGAAATGGACAGATCATCCAAGCAAAAGATCAACAAGGAAATAAAGGCCTTAAATGACACACTGGACCAGATGGACATCACAGATATATTCAGAACATTCCAATACAAAGCAACAGAATACACATTCTTCTCTAGTGCACATGGAACATTCTCCAGAATAGAACACATATTGGGTCACAAACCAGGTCTCAACTGGTATCAAAAGATTGGAATCATTCCCTGAATATTTTCAGACCAAAATGCTCTGAAGCTAGAACTCAATCACAAGAAGAAATTTGGAAAGAACCCAAATACATGGAAACTAAACAGCATCGTTCTAAAGAATGAATGGATCAACCAGGAAATTAAAGAAGAACCGAAAAAAATCATGGAAACAAATCATAATGAAAACACAATGGTTCAAAATCTGAGGGACACAACAAAGGCAGTCCTGAGAGGAAAATATATAGCGGTACAAGCCTTTCTCAAGAAACAAGAAAGGTCTCAAGTACACAACCTAACCCTATACCTAAAGGATCTGGAGAAAGAACAACAAAGAAACCCTAAACCCAGAAGGAGAAGAGAAATCATAAAGATCAAAGCAGAAATAAAAGAAATAGAAAAAAAAAACACAATAGAACAAATAACGAAACTAGAAGCTGGCTCTTTGAAAGAATTAATAAGATTGATAAACCCCTGGCTAGAAATATCAAGAAGAAAAGAGAAAACACCGAAATAAATAAAATCATGAATGAAAGAGGAGATACCACAACCAACACCAAAGAAATACAGCCAATTATAAGAGCATATTTGAACAACTCTATGCCAAAAAATTTGACACATTCCTAGAGACATATAAACTACCACAACTGAACCAGGAAGAAATAGAAAACCTGAACAGACCCATAACCAGTAAGGAGATTGAAACAGGCATCAAAAATCTCCAAACAAACAAAAGCCCAGGGCCAGAAAAGTGCCCAGGGAAATTCTACCAAACATTTAAAGAAGAATTACTACCTATTCTCCTGAAAATGTTCCAAAAAAATAGAAATGGAAGGTAAACTTCCAAACTCATTTTATGAAGCCAGCATCACCTTGATCCCAAAACCAAACAAGAATCCCATCAAAAGAGAGAATTACAGACCACTATCTTTGATGAATACAGATTTAAAAATTCTCACCAAAATACTAGTCAATAGGATCCAACAGTACATTAAAAAGATTATTCATCATGACCAAGTGGGATTTATTCTAGGGCTGCAAGTTTGGTTCAACATCTGCAAATAAATCAATGTGATACAATACATTAATAAAAGAAAGAACAAGAACCATATGATACTCTCAATAGATGCTGAAAAAGCATTTGACAAAGTACAGCACCCCTTCCTGATCAAAACTCTTCAAAGTGTAGGGACAGAGGGAACATACCTCAATATCATCAAAGTCATCTATGAAAAACCCACCACAAATATCATCCTCAATGGAGAAAAACTGAAAGATTTTCTGCTAAGGTCAGGAACAGAGCAAGGATGTCCATTATCATCACTGCTATTCAACATAGTACTAGAAGTCCTAGCCTCAGCAATCAGACAACAAAAGGAAATTAAAGGCATCCAAATTGGCAAAGAAGAAGTCAAACTGTCACTCTTTGCAGATGTTATGATACTATATGTGGAAGACCCAAAAGGCTCCACTCCAAAACTCCCAGAACTTGTACAGGAATTAGTAAAGTGTCAGGATATAAAATCAATGCACAGAAATCAGTTGCATTTCTCTACACCAACAACAAGACAGAAGAAAGAGAAATTAAGGAGTCAATCCCATTTACAATTGTACCCCAAACCATAAGATACCTAGGAATAAACCTAACCAAGGAGGCAAAGAATCTATACTCAGAAAACTATAAAGAAGTTTTCATAAAAGAAATTTTCATGAAAGAAATTAAAGAAGACACAAGAAAATGGAAAAATGTTCCATGCTCCTGGATGGGAAGAATAAATATTGTGAAAATGTCTATGCTACCTAAAGCAATCTACACATTTAATCCAATCCCTATCAAAATCCCGTCCAATTTTTTTTCAAAGAAATGGAACAAATAATTCTAAAATTTATATGGAACCAGAAAAGACATCGAATAGCCCAAGAATATTGAAAAAGAAAGCCAAAGTTGGTGGCATCATAATTCCGGACATCAAGCTCTATTAAAAAGCTGTCTTCATCAAAACAGCATGGTACTGGCACAAAAACAGGTACATAGATCAATGGAACAGAATAGAGAGCCCAGAAATAGACCCTCAACTCTATGGTTAACTAATCTTTGACAAAGCAGGAAAGAATGTCCAATGGAAGAAAGACAGTCGGTTCAACAAATGATGTTGGGAAAATTGGACAGCCACATGCAGAAAAATGAAATTGGACCATTTCCTTACACCACACATGAAAATACACTCAAAATGGATAAAGGACCTCAATGTAAGAAAGGAATCCATCAAAATCCTTGAGGAGAACACAGGCAGCAACCTCTTTGATGTCAACCATGACAACTTCTTCCTAGGAACATCGCCAAAGGCAAGGGAAGCAAGGGCAAAAATGAACTATTGGGATTTCATCAAGATCAAAAATTTTTGCACAGCAAAGGAAAAAGTTAACAAAACCAAAAGACAACTGAAAGAATGGGAGAAGATATTTGCAAATGACACATCAGATAAAGGACTAGTATCCAAAATCTATAAAGAGCTTTAGCAAACTCAACACCCAAATAACAAATAATCCAATTAAGAAATGGGCAGAGGACATTAACAGACATTTCTGCAAAGAAGACATCCAGATGGCCAACAGACACATGAAAAAGTGTTCCACATCACTCAGCATCTGAGAAATACAAATCAAAACCACAATGAGATACCACCTCACACCAGTCAGAATGGCTAAAATTAACAAGTCAGGAAATAACAGATGTTGGCAAGGATGCAGAGAAAGGGGAATCCTCCTACACTGTTGGTGGGAATGCAAGCTGGTGCAACCACTCTGGAAAACAGTGTGGACGTTCCTCAAAAAGTTGAAAATAGCAATTGCACTACTGGGTATTTATCCTAAAGATACAAATGTAGTGATCTGAAGGGTATGTGCACCCGAATGTTTATAGCAGCAATGTCCACAATAGCCAAACTATGGAAAGAACCTAGATGTCCATCAACAGATGTATGGATAAAGAAGATGTGGTATATACATACAATGGGATACTATGCAGCCATCAAAAAAATGAAATTTTGCCATTTGAGATGACGTGGATGGAACTAGAGGGTATTATGCTTAGCGAAATAAGTCAATTGGAGAAAGACAACTATCATGTGACCTCCCTGATGTGAGGAATTGGAGATGCAACGTGAGGGGTTTGGGTGGTAGGAAAAGAATAAATGAAACAAGATGGGATTAGGAGGGAGACAAATTATAAGTGATTTTTAATCTCACAAAACAAACTGAGGGTTGCTGGGGGAAGGAGTGTTGGGAGAGTGGGGGGGTTATGGACATGCTGCGGCGAGGAGTGTCGGGAGAGTGGGGTGGGGTTATGGACATTGGGGAGGGTATGTGTTATGGTGAGTTCTGTGAAGTGTGTAAACCTTGCGATTTACAGACCTGTACCCCTGGGAATAAAAATACATTGCATGTTTATAATAAATAAATAAATAAATAAAAATATAAACTCTTTAAAAAATAAAAAAATTAAATATGAAAATTTAAAAAAAAAGAAAAGAAAGAAACATCAACACCCTCCTCTCAACAATGACAGACCCATTAGAGAGAAAATAAGGAAGGACATAGTTAAACTTGAAAATACCATCAATAGGTAAAATTCAATCTAAACACTACTTCATCCAATAACAGAGGAATACACATTCTTCTCAAATTCACATGGATCATTCACCAAGAAAGAACACGTTATAAATCATAAGATACCTTTACAAATTTAAAAGAATAGGAAGCATTCAGAGCTGGAGCTTAGGTGGTAGATTAGCAGAAGATACCTTGAACACAGCTAGAGAAACATCAAATCATTCTGCATACCCAAGAAATTTGATCTGAGGACTGACAGAACAAAGTGCACAACTAGAGGGAGAGAAGAGGCCAAATTGTGGAAGGTAGAAAGTGCAAAGATATGGTTTGGGGGAAAAATGGATCTTGAGTGTGTGGAGGGGAAGCAGTCCTGGTCATGGAGAGAGGAGGAGAGAGAGAGAGGGATAGAGAGAGAGAGAGAACTACAGGGAAAAGTACTTCCCCAAAGTCATTGATTGGAAAAATGAGAGAGGGTAATATTGATGAGTTTTTATAACCAGTGAGACTCAAAGACTGGAATTTTAGAAGTCCAAAGCATGGCTCCTGTGGAGTCCTGAGGGTGTTACAGTGCTCCTCTGGAGAAATAGGGAAGATAGCCTGGGGTCAGATGGCACAATCTGAGGATCCCCTGGGACTCACTGGGAGAGGCAGTTCCCTCTTCTTGGGGTGCATCTGGGAGAGGAAGTATTGCCTTTCCAAGATAAGAGAGCTGGCAGGCATCATTTCCCTCCCTTTCTCCTCAGCATAAACTAACTTCAGTAAGCAATACAAGCCCAACACTGGCTGCCTAAACTGTTCACATGAAAGTCCACTCCCCTGCAATCTGCTGGGACAGCTTTTCTCAGGCCAGAGTGCCAGAGAACCAATGCAGCCCATCCCACCTCCCAGAAGACCAGCACAAACTATCTCCCACCCAGTACACATATCATATCTACTGACCATAGATTTCTGAAGATCTTCAACTCTAGTGGAAAAAGCATCAATTTTCTTCTAACAAGCAGATATGAGCACACCTAGTTAAAATCTGCCAAGGTCCAAACACTCTCCACTGCAGGCAAGGAGAAACTCCACAGAGGACCAGCCTGAGGAAAAAAGCAGACAAAACACAGCACCAAAGTGTCTGAGCATACATAAGAAACACTTCTGAAACACTAGGCCTTGGACAGTATGTAACCTCTTTTTCATAAAGCCATTACTCTCAGGAACAGGAAACACAACAGGCTTTCCTAAAAGAGACCTAGACAAAATGCCAGTAGGGAGGAACTCATCCCAAATGAAACAATAAGAAAGGGTCACTGCGAGGGATCTAATCAAAACAGACATAAGTAATATGGCTGATCCAGAATTCAAAGCAACTATCATAAGAATACTCACTGGTTTTAAGAAAATCAAGAGAAGTCACCAGGAAGTTTCTTATTGCAGAGATAAAAGGACTATATACTAGTCAGGCCAAATTAAAAACATAATAACCAAGATTTGAAACTGACTGGATGTAACGACCAAAAGGATAGAAAAAGCAGAGGAACAAATAAGTGACATAAAAGACAAAATTGTGGAGAATGAGCTGAATAAAAGAAGGAAAGAAAAATATTAGATCACAAATGTAGAACTCAGTGATTAAATAAAGTGTAATAACCCTCATATCACAATGGTCCCAGAAGAAGAGATGGAAAAGGGGGTAGAAACTTTGAGAAAATTAAGGAAGAAAACATCCCTAAATTGGAGAAGAAAATAGACATAAAAATTCAAGAGGCATGAAGAGCTTCCATTACAATCAACAAAAGTAGGCCAATATCAAGGCATAGTGTAGTTAAATTTACAAAATATAGAGATAAAAAGAAAATTCTAAAAGCACAAGACAAAAGAAGTTGTTAACCTACAAGGGAAGACAAAAAAAAATTTAGTTTCAGATCTTTTCACAGAAATTTGGCAAGCTAGAAGAAAGGGCATAACATATTCAACATGCTCAGTGGGAAAAGAGTGCAGTCAAAAATATTATATCTAGCAAGGCTATCATTCAGAATAGAAGGAGAAATAAGTTTCCCAGATAAAAAAAAAAAACTAAAGGAGTTGTGAACACTAAATCAGCCTTGCAAGAAATTTTAATATTTTATTTTTAACATTTTCCCTTTAGTGGGAAAGAGTGGGAAGAAAGACCAAAAGAAACAAAGACTTGAAAGGAGCAAACAAAATCTCCAGAGACAATTATAAAACAAGTAATAAAATAGCACTAAATTCATGTCTATCAATAATTAACCTGAATGTAAATGAACTTAGCACTCCAATCAAAAGTCATAGGGTGTCAGAATGGAGGGAAGGAGACAAACCATAAGTGACTCTTAATCTCACAAAACAAACTGTGGGTTACTGGGGGCAGGGGGTTGGGAGAAGGAGGGTAGGGTTATGGACATTGGGGAGGGTATGTGCTTTTGGGTAAATTGGAAGGGGAGGTGAACCATGAGAGACTATGGACTCTGAAAAACAATCTGAGGGGTTTGAAGTGGCGGGGGGGGTGGGAGGTTGGGGTACCAGGTGGTGGGTATTATAGAGGGCACAGCTTGCATGGAACACTGGGTGTGGTGAAAAAATAATGAATACTGTTTTTCTGAAAATAAATAAATTGGGAAAAAAATATATATATCTATATGCTGCCTAAAGAGACTCATTTTAGACCTAAAGACACCAATAGATTGAAAGTGAGGGGATGTAGAAATATTTACCATACAAATGGATATCAAATGAAAGCTGGAGCAACAACACTTACATCAGGCAAACTAGATTTAAACCAAAGACTGTCACAAGAGATGAAGAAGAACCCTACATCATAATAAAGTGATCTATCCATAAGATCTAATAATTGCAATAGTTATACCTCCAATTGTAAATATATGACACACCCAAATATATAAAACAATTAATAATAAACATAAAGGAACTCATTGATAACAATACAATAATAGTAGGGGACTTTAACACCCAGATTACATCAAGGGATAGATTATCTAAGCAGAAATTCAGCAAAGAAACACTGACTTTGAATGACACATTGGGCCAGATGTATTTAACAGATATATTGAGATCATTGTCTCCTAAAGCAGCAGAATATACATATTTTTTTCAAATATACATAGGACATTCTCCAGAATAGGTTATATTCTGGGTCCCAAATCATGCCTCAATGAGTACAGAAAGATTGAGATCATACTATGCATATTTTTTCATTGCAAAATGATAAAACTTGAAGCCAATTAAAAAAAATGTCACAAATAAATGGAGGCTAATGAGCATTCTACTAAAGAATGAATGGGTCAACCAGGAAGTTAAAAAAGAAGTATATACATATATACATACATACATACATACACAGATGAAATTGTAAACATAACAGTCCAAAAGACCAAAACCTTTGGGATGCACAAAAGCAGTCCTAAGATGAAAGTATACAGCAATACAGGCCTACCTTAAGAAGCAAGGAAAATCTCAAATACACAACCTAAACTTACACCTAAAGGAGCTAGATAATAAAATAAGAAATGAAGGCTGGTGCTAGCAGAAGGAAAATAGTAAAGAATAGAGCAGGAAAAAATATTGAAACCAGCAAACAAAAATCAGCAGAACAGATCAATGAAACCAGGAGCTGGTTCTTTGAAAGAATTAGTAAGGTTGATAAGCCCCTAGCCAGACTAATCAAAAATAAAAAAAGAAAGGAACTAAATAAATAAAACCATAAATAAGAATAGAGATCACAACTAATACCACAGAAATATATACAATCATAAGAGAATATTATGAAAAATATATGCCAACAAATTGGGCAATCTGGAAGAAATGGATAAATTCCTAGAAATAAATAAATTACCAAAACTGAAAACAAGAGATAGAAAACTTAAAAAGACCAATAAACAGCAAATAAATTGAATCAATTATCAAAAATCTCCCAACAAACAAAAGTCCAGGGCCAGATGGCTTCCCAGGAGAATTTTTCTAAACATTTAAAGAAAAGTTAATATCTATCCTTCTCAAACCTCTAAAAAGAAAGAAAGAAAGAAAGAAAGAAAGAAAGAAAAAGAAATGAAAGAAAAAAATTCCAAACTCATTCTATGAGGCCAGCATTTTCTTGATTCCAAAACCTGAAAAAGACTCCGTTGAAAAACAGAGCTATAGGCCAATATTCCTGATGAAAATGGATGCAAAAATTCTCAATAAAATGCTAACAAATTGAATTCAACAGTAGCATACTTAAGTGACATTCATTCCAGGGTTACAAGGTTATACATATATTCACAAATCAATCAACAAGATACACCCTATTATTAAAAGAAAGGATGCAATCATATGATCCTCTCAATAGATGCAGAAAGAGCATTTAACAAAATATAGCATCTGTTTTTGATAAAAGCCCTCAACAAAGTAGGGATAGAGGGAACATACTTCAACCAAATAAGGTCATATATAAAACAACCACAGCTAATATCATCCTCAATGGGGAAAAATGGCAGTTTCCCTTTACAGTCAGTAATAAGACAGGAATATTCACCCTCACCCCTGTTACTTAGCATAGTACTAGAAGTCTTAGCCTCAGTAATTGGACAGTAAAAGAAATAAAAGATACCAAATTAGCAAAGAAGAAGTCAAACTTTCACTATTTGCAGATGGCATGACACTCTATGTAGAAAAGCCAAAAGATTTCACCAGAAAATAGCTAGAACTGATACATGTATTCAGTAAAGTCACAAGATACAAAATCAATCTACAGAGATCTGTTGCATTTCTTTACACCAATAATGAAGCAGCAGAAAGAGAAGTCAAGGAATCTATCACGTTTACATTTGCACCAAAATCCATAAGATACCTAGGAATAAACATAATCAAAGAGGTAAAAGATCTGTATTCCAGAAATTATAAAACACTTATGAAATAAATTGAAGATGAGACAAAGAAATGGAAAAATGTTCCATGCTCAAATATTAATAAAACGTCTATATTACCTGAGGCTATTTACATACTTAATGCAATCCTTATCAAAATACAACCAGTATATTTCATAAAGCTGGAACAAATAATACAAAAATTTATATGTAGCACAAGACACCAAATAGGGAAAGCAATTTTGAAAAAGAAAAGCAAAACCAGAGACATCGCAATTCCAGACTTCATGGCACATTACAAAACTGCAGTCATCAAGACATTTTAGTGCCACCATATCAATAGATACATAAATCAATGGAACAGAAAAGAGAAGCCAGAGATGGACCCACAACTATATGGCCAACAAATCTTTGACAAAGCAGGAATATCGAGTGAAAAAAAATAGTCTCTTCAACAAATGGTGTTGGGAAAACTGGACAGCAACATACAAAAAAATTGAAACTGGACAATTTTCTTATTTCATATACAAAAAAATAAATTTTAAATGTATTAAAAATCTAAATGTGATAAGAAACCACCAAACTCCTAGAGAAGAACACAAGCAGTAACCTCTTTGACAATAGCCATATGATCTTCTTGCTAGTACATCTCTTAAGACAAGGGAAACAAAAGCAAAAATGAAATATTGGGACTTCATCAAAATAAAATCTCCAGCAGAGTGAAGGAAATAATCTAGAAAACTAAAAGACAACCTTCAGAATTGAAGATATTTGCAAATGACATATCTGATAAAGGGTTAATATCCAAAATATGTTAAGAAAACTCAACACTCATAAAATAAAATGATTAATCCAATTTAAAAATGAGCAAAAGACATGAATAGACATTTTTCCCAAGAAGAATTACCAGTGGCTTACAGATATATGAAAAGATGCTTAACATCACTTATCATCAGGGAAAGACCAATCAAAACTACAAAGATATATCACTTGACACCCATCAGAATGGCTAAAATTAACACAGGCAACAACAGATGTTGGCTAGAATGTGGGGAAAGGTAAACCTTCTTGCTGTTGGTGGGGATGCAAACTGGTACAACCACTCTGGAAAATAGTATGGAGGTTCCTCATAAATGAAAAAGTAGAACTACCCTACAATCCAGCAATTGCACTATTAGGTATTTTACCTAAAGGATGCAAAAATACTGATTTGAAGAGAATCATGCATCCCAATGTTTATACAGCATATCACTGATAGGCAAATTATGGAAAGAGCCCAAATGTCCATCAACTGATTAATGGATAAAGAAGAAGTGGTATGTGTATTCATACAATAAAATATTACTCAGCATCAAAAAGAATGAAATATTGCAATTTGCAATGATGTGGACAGAGTTAGTATTATGCTAAATAATATTAGTTAAGCAGAGAAAGAAAAACACAATATGATTTATAGAATAGTTATATGGTTATAATAAGGTTATATGGGATTACAATATATTATTTTGTATATGTTACAATATATTATTATATGGCTATAATATGATTATATAAATTTCACTTATATGTGGAATTTAGGAAACAAAACAGATGAACTAAAGAGGGAAAAAAGAGAGAGGCAAACCATATAACAAACTCTTAATTATATAAAACAAACTGGGGGTTGCTGAAAGGGAAGTGAGTAGGAGGGGATGCATTAGATGGGTGATGGATATTAAAGAAGCACTTGGATGAGCACTAGGTGTTGTATGTAAGTAATGAATCACTAAATTCTACACCTGAAATATTACACTGTAGTTAACTAAATGAAGTTTAAATAAAACCATGGAACTAACATAAAGAAATAAATGAACTAACATAAATAAATAACATAAATAAATGAAGTACAGTGAAAGAAAAAATAATCAGTAAGTAAATAATAAATAAGTTTTATTTTACTTATTAAAAACAACAAAAAAGGGGTGCCTGGGTGGCTCAGTGGATTAAGCCTCTGCCTTCGGCACAGGTCATGATCTCAGGGTACTGGGATTGAGCCGCATATCAGGCTCTCTGCTCAGCTGGGAGCCTGCTTCTCCTTCTCTCTCTGTGTGCCTCTCTGTCTTCTTGTGATCTCTCTGTCAAATAAATAAATAAAATTTTCTAAAAAAATGTTTTAAAAAATAAGACAAAAAAGATTATCTAACTTATGATATTTCATTTTTAATATTTTATTTATTTATTTGACAGAGAGAGAGAGTGAGCACAAGCAGGAAAAGTGGCCACAGATGCAGCAAAGGGAGAGGTAGAAGCAGGTTCCTCTTGGAGCAAGGAGCCCAATGCGGAACTCAATCCCAGGACCCTAGGATTATGACCTGAGCCAAAGGCAGACATTTAACTGATTGAGCCACCCACGGACTTCATGACGTTTAAATTTAAGATAAGTTTTACTTAACATATTCAGAGGGAAATCAGTTATATTTTTAAATATGTCTTTTATTTATATATATTTAAATAAATATATATTAATTTAAATATATTCTATATTTAATATAGAATATAGAAATATATTCTATATATATATATATCTAGGAACAAAACAAAAACAATAAAAATCTGAGCTCATGCATACAGAAAATAGACCAGTGGTTGCCAGAAGTAAAGGAAAGTGTGGTGGGGGTGGGCAAAATGAGTGAAGGGTGTTAAAAAGTAAAAAAATCCAACTATGAAATAAATGTCATATTTATATGAAATAAATAAGTCATGGGATGTAATATATGTGGAGTGGAGCATCTATAGTTAGGAATACTGTATTGTATACTTGAAAGTTGCTAAGGGAGTAGATCTTAAATGTCTTCAGCACAATAAAAAAATGTTTTTGTGGTCATGGATGTTAATTAGAAATATCCTGGTGATCATTTCAAAATATATACAAATATAAAATTATATGTTGTACACTTGAAGCTAATACAATGTTATATGCCAATTACACTAACTTTTTGAAAATAAATAAGAAGAAAATAAAAATGGTCTAAATAAAAAAATAATTATCTGTAACATTTAACTTAAAGAAACAACTAATTTTTAAAAAAAAGGACACAATGAATTTAAACTAGAAATCAATAACAGAAATGAAACTGGAAAATCCCCAAAACAAATGGACATTAAACAACACATTTCTAAATAACACAAGTCAGAAGTAACTTCAAGAGAAATTTTAAAATATTTTGACTAAATGAGAATAAAATGACAACTTACCCAAATTTGTAAGATGCAGTAAAAACAGTGTTTAAAAGGAAATTTATAAATTGAATGCATAGATTAGATAAGAAGAAAGATACTAAAACAATAATCTAAGTTTCCACTGTAAGAAACTCCAAAAAGAAGGTTAATTAAAACTACTAACCTGTGGAATCTCTGCATATATAAAAGACAGCTCTGTTGGTTTGCAAAACACTGCTGATATTGAGAGAGCAATCTATAAGGGCTATGTCAATAGAGATACTCAGAATTTTAAAAGTAGTTCAACCAGGTATAGTGGCCCAGAGCTTTAATATGACTTCAAGGCCACAGTACCTAAAGGAGATAATATCTTTTTCCTAATGAGACATGTTTATTGATAAAAACCTAAGGATTCACTTAAAATGGAAGGACTACCTAATGTTTAAGACAGGCATGGATGGTTTATTTAAAAACAAGAAGATCAATTTTCATAATGATTCACTATTACTAATGAATGAATGTCTTATAATACTGATGAGTGTTACAGCTAAAAACAAGCAAACAAACAAAAACATTTCTCATAGGGTGTCTGATTAGTTCAGTCAATAGAGTTAGTGACTCTTGATCTTGGGTTGTGAGCTCAAGCCCTACACTGAACACAGAGATCATTTAAAAAGACTTCTCATGGGGTGCCAGTGTGGCTCAGTTGTTAAGTATCTCCCTTTGGCTCAGGTCATGATCCCAGAGATCAAAGGATAATGGGATCACTTGGGATCAAGCCCCAGGTTGGGCTCCCTGATCAGCAGGAAGCCCACTTCTCTCTCTCCCACTCCTCCTGCTTGTGTTCCCCCCCTCTCTGTGTGTTTCTCTGTCAAACAAGTAAATAAAATATTAAAAAAAAAACAAAACACACACACACACACACACACTTCTCATAATATTTGGGGATAGTTTTAGAGAGAGCTAATATAGAATATCCATCCTCCTTCAAACACATAGAAATTTTAAAGTAAAATTCAAAAGCAACAATAAAAAAAGTTAAATGTAAAAGAAAGAAAAACTCCTTTGTGTCAGGGAAAAGAAAAGCGAAAGTATGGGATTTAGGCAAGAAACAAATGCACAGCTGATACCATGAAAACCTTGGAAATATTGAGGATGTAAATACTATGAAGGAGCTTGAAGCCATTATTTTATCATCATATCCTCAAATTGGGCAGTTGAAACTAAAAGGCCTGATCAGCTGAAGTCCTAAAAGAATTTCCACACTAGTAAATGCATACCAGAAACGTTGGCTGTTAGCACTGCCTGATATTTTGAGAAAGAAAATAAACTTATTTTGTGAGTATGGAGCAAGATTTCATAACACTTGAAAAACCAATAATGTTTTTGGACACATAGAACTTCAGGGACACATGGAAAAATACAAAACCCAAAAACAAAGCCAAAATCTTTAGCAAAAATTCCATATCCCATGGGGAAAGAAACCCTTCTCCCACTTCACCACCACTGTACACACACACACACACACACACACACTCCCTACATATAAAATTTCTGTTTGAAATTTAATTTCACAATAAAAATTACCAACTACATAAGGAAATAAGCATATAATACAATAAACAGGAAGATCAGCAATCTAAAATATGAATAGAATTATTCCTTTAAAATATAACTTAAAATTTTAAAATAGTGTTTAAAATAATTAAAACAAATAGAAATTTAAAAATGAAAGAATGTGAAAAAAAAACACTACACATGATTGTCAAACTTTCCATAATTTATTTCCTCCTTGTAAAAGTGCCTTTATGATATGATTCTGAGTCTCCACTCCTCAAGAGTGGACAGCCTATCTCCATGCTTCTTTTGTTTCTTTAGACTATTGTTTTTCTTTGCCCTAGACCCTGTGGCAGAAGTAATGTGTCAGTTCTGAGCCAGGACTTCAAGACTTTTAGTGTGTTTCTCCTCCTGACCCTAACACTGGCATCATATAAAAGCCTGAACTAGCTCAGTGAGGAAACCACATGAGGCAGGGACAAACCATTCAACCTGGGGCATACTGGACTAGCCAGGCAGCTAAACTATCATTTGATTTGTGCACCCAACAGAAGGGACAAAATACACTTATCTGAGCCCAGCTTCAATGTCCAACTCACAGAAATATAAGATATATAGATGATTATTGATTCAAGCCACTAATTTGGGGTTAATTTATTTTACAGCAAAAACTTACTGACATGCAATATTAAAATGCAAATGACAGAAATTATTATTATTTTTTTAGAAAGAACAAAAATCTAAACTAGGGAACTAGATGTGTATCATGAATCAAAGGAAAAAGACGTTTTTGTCTTTTGAGGTTTGGGACTAGACTATGCAATAAAAATCCTTTAACCCGTAAGCTGGTACTTTTGTTTTAAAAACAGACAATGTCCAGCTTCTTTGTACCAGAGAGGGACTTTCTTAAAACTGAAGAGAAATCCAGTAGGAGATGTGGCTTTCATACCTAGCTGAACTAGTGCGTGGATAATGCAAGTAAGGATGACTTCTCTTTAGAGAAGAGGCCACAAAACACAGACCATTTCAAGGCTAATGTATGTTACTGCTGTTGGTAGGCCTCACACATACAGATTTAGCACTTTTTAGCAAATGGTTAGTATTGTTGCTGAGTGCCACATACAAGAAAAGTGTTAAAAGTATACCCATTAAAATTCTCACTCTCTGTTCTCTTTCAAATGAAATTATTTGGAAGAAAAATATTTTGATAAGGATAAAAATCTTTGCAAGGACTGCTTTTTAAAAATTGAGTTATAGGGGCACCTGGATGGTTAAGTATCCAGCTCTTGGTCTGGGTTCAGGTCATGATCTTATGGGTGATGGAATGGAGCCCTGGTCAGGCTCCCTAGTGGGCAGGGGGTCTGCATCAAGATTTTCTCCCTCTGCCCCTCCTAAGGCTTGTGCATAATCCCCCCACATTCTCTCTGTGTCAAATAAATAAACAAACAAATAAATCTAAAAAAATAAATTGAATCCTATATTTATTAAGAGATGTTAAATTGAATCAGAGCTTTCAGATAATGAAATTGCTAACATCAAGAGGGATTGATGGTTTTTTAAAGGAAAAAAAATGGATGATAGATTTTTATCTAAAACCATGGAGTACAGAAAAAATGACATGCTGTTTATAAGTTCTGAAATATAATAAATCTCAATCCTGCATTCTAAATCCAGTGGAAATATCCTTCAATAATGAAGTAGAAGTGAAACATTCTCAGGCAGATGAAAAAGAGGAAAATTTGTCTCCCCAGGAGAACTTTCCTTAAAGAATGGCTAAAGGAAGTACTCAGAACAAAAAAGATAAAGCAGCAGAGGAAGCCTGGAACTACTTAAAGAAATAAAGAACAATGAATGGATAAAGATTAAAGATAAAAATTAACAAAATATAAAGCCATAAAATACATTTTAAAGATCATATTTAATGATTGAAACAAAAAATATAACACCATCTGATATTGTATTCAAAAGACTAGCACTTAAAATATGGAGAGGGTAAAGGAACCTAAGTAGAAGTAAGATTTCTATACCTCACTTGAAGTGGTAAAACAAGGTTACTGAGAAAACTGTGATAACTTGTGTGTTATAATACCTACAGCAACCACTGTGAAGCCTATACAAAACTCATATAAATACTGCAAATAAATCAAGATAGCTTCCTAAAAATGGCAGATTTGTGCCCTAACATAATATATATATATATATATATATATATATATATATATATTTAAAATAGAGAGAGGGATTCCTGAGTGGCTTAGTCAGTTAAGTGTCTGACTCTTGATTTTGGCTGAGGTCATGATCTCAAGGTGGTGAGATCAAGCCCAGGTCAGGCTCCACATTCAGCAGGGAGTCTGTTTGAGATTCTCTGTCCCTCTCCCTCTAGCCCACCCCTACTGTACACGCATGGGTTCACACATTCTCTCTCTCTAAAAGAAATATTTTTTTAAAAAATAAAAATAAATTAAATACAGATAATTGCAGAGTAGAAAAAAAAGACACGTGTTGTCTAAAAAAAAAAAAAAGCCAACAACACTTCAATATAAATGACATTAATATGTTGAAAAGCACATAAATTGGCATAAAATGAATATAACTATTTGCAGATGATATGATTGGCTATGTAGAAAAACCAACCAAACAAGAAATCTGCAAAATAAGGCCTTTAGAAATAGCAATTAAGTTCTGAAGTCTTACGAGAATATATAGTCAATACAAATTAGTTGCCTGTGGAAATCAAAATTAAGACATGATACCATTTATGATTACTCCAATGAAAGTTAAAAGAAACCTAAGAAAACCTAAATAAATGGAGACACACATTATGTTTGTGAACTGGGAAGACTCAACATAGCAAAAGGGTTAGTGTTCGCCTTATTATTTACAGGTCTAACTAAATTTTAATGAGCACCCCACAAGAAATTTTCATGGCAAAATGTTTTTTTTTTAAAAAAAAAAAAAAAAACTATTTTTTTCTTTTTTTTAATTTTTGGAATTTTCTATATAGACACAACATCTGTGAATAGAGACAGTTTTATTTCTTCCTTTTCCAATTGATATGCTTTTTTTTATTGGTTATATATTTTATTTTATTTTTTTAAATTTAATTTTTATTTATTTTCGGCATAATAGTATTCATTATTTTTTCACCACACCCAGTGCTGCTCCATGCAATCCGTGCCCTCTATAATACCCACCACCTGGTACCACAACCACCCACCCCCTGCCCCTTCAAAAGCCTCAGATTGTTTTTCAGAGTCCATAGTCTCTCATGGTTCACCTCCCCTTCCAATTTCCCTCAACTCCCTTCTCCTCTCTAACTCCCCATGTCCTCCATGCTATTTGTTATGCTCCACAAATAAGTGAAACCATATGATAATTGACTCTCTCTGCTTGACTTATTTCACTCAGCATAATCTCTTCCAGTCCCGTCCATGTTGCTACAAAAGTTGGGTATTCGTCCTTTCTGATGGAGGCATAATACTCCATAGTGTATATGGACCACATCTTCCTTATCCATTCATCCGTTGAAGGGCATCTTAGTTCTTTCCACAGTTTGGCGACCGTGGCCATTGCTGCTATAAACATTGGGGTACAGATGGCCCTTCATTTCACGATATCTGTATCTTTGGGGTAAATACCCAGGAGTGCAATTGCAGGGTCATGGGGAAGTTCTATTTTTAATTTCTTGAGGAATCTCCACACTGTTCTCCAAAGAGGCTGCACCAACCTGCATTCCCACCAACAGTGTAAGAGGGTTCCCCTTTCTCCACATCCCCTCCAACAAATGTTGTTTCCTGTCTTGTTAATTTTGGCCATTCTAACTGGTGTAAGGTGATAATGTGGTTTTAATTTGAATCTCCCTGATGGCTAGTGATGATGAACATGTTTTCATGTGTCTGATAGCCATTTGTATGTCTTCATTGGAGAAGTCTCTATTCATATCTTCTGCCCATTTTTTGATATGCTTGTCTGTTTTGTGTGTGTTGAGTTTGAGGAGTTCTTTATAGATCCTGGATATCAACCTTTTGTCTGTACTGTCATTTGCAAATATCTTCTCCCATTCCATGGGTTGCCTCTTTGTTTTTTTGACTGTTTCCTTTGCTGTGCAGAAGCTTTTGATTTTGATGAAGTCCCAGAAGTTTATTTTCTCTTTTGTTTCCTTTGCCTTTGGAGACGTATCTTGAAAGAAGTTGCTGTGGCTGATATCAAAGAGATTACTGTCTATGTTCTCCTCTAGGATTCTGAAGGATTCCGGTCTCACATTGAGTTCTTTTATCCATTTTGAGTTTATCTTTGTGTACGGTGTAAGAGAATGGTCGAGTTTCATTCTTCTACATATAGCTGCCCAGTTTTCCCAGCACCATTTATTGAAGAGACTGTCTTTTTTCCACTGTATATTTTTTCCTGCTTTGTCAAAGATTATTTGCCCATAGAGTTGAGGCTCCATATCAGGGCTCTCTACTCTGTTCCACTGGTCTATGTGTCTGTTTTTATGCCAGTACCATGCTGTCTTGGTGATCACAGCTTTGTTGTAAAGTTTGAAATCAGGTAGCATGATGCCCCCAGTTTGATTTTTGATTTTCAACATTTCCTTAGCGATTCAGGGTCTCTTCTGGTTCCACACAAATTTTTGGATTATTTGCTCCAGCTCTTTGAAGAATACTGGTGGAGTTTTGATCGGAAAGGCATGAAAACTATAGATTGCTCTAGGCAGTATAGACTTTTTAACAATGTTTATTTTTCCAATCCAAGAGCATGGAATGGTCTTCCATCTTTTTGTGTCTTCTTCAATATCTTTCATGAGTGTTCTGTAGTTCCTCGAATACAGATCCTTTACCTCTTTAGTTAGGCTCTCAAGGAGTTCCAATCTAATATAAATTCTTTCAAAGATAGGGTAACTGAGACAGAAGATAGAATTAGTGATCTGAAAGACAAACAGATAGAGAGAAAGAATCAGGAGGAAGCCTGGAACAAACATCTTAGAAACCATAAAAACAGAATCAGGGAAATAAATGATGCCATGAAACGTTCCAACATCGGAATAATTGGAATCCCTGAAGGGGAGGAGAAAGAAAGAAGTCTAGAAGATATAGTGGAACAAGTTCTTCAGGAAAATTTTTCCAATCCGTGACTGGAACCAGCATTCATGTACTAGAGGCTGAAAGGTCTCCACCCAAGATTCTACATAACAAAAAAAACACCAAGGAACCTGATAGTGAAACTGAGGAATCATAATTGTAGGTATAATCTCTTGAAAGCCGCTAGGACAAAGAGGCTCCTTACTTACAGAGGAAAGCCCATCAGAATAATGTCAGACCTGTCCACAGAGACCTGGCAAGCCAGAAAGGACTGGAAAGACATATTCAGGGCATTAAATGAGAAGAACTTGCAGTCAAGAATACTTTATGCAGCAAGACTGACATTCAAAATGGATGGAGTGATAAAGAGTTTCCAAGACCGGCAAGGCTTAAAAGACTATGCAACCACCAAGCCGACACTGCAGGAAATATTAAGGGGAGTTCTATAAAAGAGGAAAAATCCCAAGAATAGCATTGAACAGAAATATAGAGACAATCTACAGAAAAAAAAAACTTCAAAGGTAACACGATGTCAATAAAAACGTATCTATCAATAATCATTCTCAATGTGAATGGCCTAAATGCACCCATAAAATGGCACAGGGTTGCAGATTGGATAAAACGACAGGACCCATCCATATGTTGTCTACAAGAGACCCAGTTTGAGTCTAAAGATACACCCAGACTGAAAGTGAAGGGATGGAGAAGCATCTTTCATGCCAATGGACCTCAAAAGGAGGCTGGGGTAGCAATTCTCATATCAGATAAATTAGATTTTATTTTTTTTTTATTTTTTTTAAAGATTTTATTTATTTATTTGAGAGAGACAGTGAGAGAGAGCATGAGCGAGGAGAAGGTCAGAGAGCGAAGCAGACTCCCCATGGAGCTGGGAGCCTGATGTGGGACTCGATCCCGGGACTCCAGGATCACGCCCTGAGCCGAAGGCAGTCGTCCAACCAACTGAGCCACCCAGGCGTCCCTCAGATAAATTAGATTTTAAACTAAAGACTGTAGTCAGAGATACAGAAGAACACTACATCATTCTTTTTTTTTTTAATTTTTTTTCATTTATTTATTTGACAGAGAGAGATCACAAGTAGGCAGAGAGGCAGGCAGAGAGAGAGAGGAGGAAGCAGGCTCCCTGCTGAGCAGAGAGCCCGATGTGGGACTCGATCCCAGGACCCTGAGATCATGACCTGAGCCGAAGGCAGCAGCTTAACCCACTGAGCCACCCAGGCGCCCCAAACACTACATCATTCTTAAAGGGACTATCCACCAAGATGATCTAAAGATTGTAAATATCTATGCCCCCAATATGGGAGCACCTAACTACATAAGAAAATTGTTAATCAAGATAAAGAATCATATTGATATGAATACATTAATAATAGGAGATCTTAACACGCCTTTCTCAGAAATAGATCATTGAAACAGAAAATCAATAAAGAAACAAGAGCATTGAATGACACACTGGACCAGATGGACCTCATATTTATATACAGAACATTCCACCCTAAAAGAACAGAATACTTATTCTTCTCAAGTGCACATGGAACCTTCTCAAGAATAGACCACATACTGGGTCACAAATCAGGACTCAGCCGATACCAAAAGACTGAGATGATTCCCTGCATATTCTCAGATCACAATACTTTGAAACTGGAGCTCAATTACAAGGAATGGTTCCGAAGGAACTCAAACACCTGGAAGCTAAAGACCACCTTGCTTAAGAATGCTTGTATCACCCAGGAGATCAAAGAAGAACTGAAACAATTCATGGAAAGCAATGAGAATGAAGACACTTTGGTCCAAAACCTATGGGATATGCAAAGGCAGTCCTAAGGGGGAAATACATAGCCATTCAAGCCTCCCTCAAAAAAATGGAAAAATCCAGAACACAGCAGCTGTCTCTACACCTTAAGGAACTGGAGACTCAAAAACAAATCAAACCAACTCCACACATAAGAAGGGAAATCATCAAGATTAGAGCTGAGATCAATGAGGTAGAAACCAGAGATACAGTAAAACATATCCATGAAAGTAGAAGCTGTTTTTTTTGAAAGAATCAATAAGTTCAATAAACCATTGGCCACACTAATCCAAAAGAAAAGAGAGAAAGCCCAAATTAACAAAATTATGAATGAAAAGGGAGAGATCACAACTAACACCAAGGAAGTAAAAACAATCATCAGAAGTTATTATCAAGTTATATGCCAATAAGCTAAGCAACCTAGATGAAATGGATGCATTTTTGGAAAACTATAAACTCCCAAAATTGAACCAGGAAGAAATTGACAACTTGAATAGACCAATATCTAGTAATGAGATTGAATCGGTGATCAAAAACCTCCAAAAAAACAAGAGCCCAGGACCTGATGGATTCCCTGGGGAATTCTACCAAACTTTCAAAGAAGAAATAACGCCTATTCTCCTGAAGCTGTTTCAACAAATTGAAGCAGAAGGAAAACTTCAGGACTCTTTTTATGAAGCCAACATTACACTTACCCCCAAACCAGGCAAAGGCCCTACCAAAAAAGAGAATTTCAGACCAATATCACTGATGAATATGGATGCTAAATTCTCAACAAGATCCTAGCCAACAGGATCCAACAGCACATTAAAAAGATTATCCACCATGACCAGGTGGAACTCATCCCTGCGCTACAAGGATGGTTCAACATTCGCAAATCAATCAATGTGATAGAACAAATCAATATGGGAAGAGAGAAGAACCACATGGTCCTCTCAATCGATGCAGAAAAAACATTTGACAAAATCCAGCATCCATTCCTAATTAAAACAATTCAAAGTATAGGGATAGAGGGAACATTCCTGAACTTTATCAAATCTATCTATGAAAGACCCACAGCAAATATCATCCTCCATGGGAAAAAGCTTGCACCCTTCCCATTGAGATCAGGAGCACGACAAGGATGCCCACTCTCACCACTCTTGTTCAACATAGTATTAGAAGTCCTAGCAACAGCAATCAGACAACAAAGAGAAATAAAAGGTATCCAAATTGGCAATGAAGAAGTCAAACTCTCTCTCTTCACAGATGACATGATTCTATATATGGAAACCCAAAAGACTCCACCCCCAAACTACTAGAACTCCTACAGCAATTCAGCAACATGGCAGGATACAAAGTCAATGTACAAAAATCAGTGGCTTTCTTATACGCTAACAATGAAAATACAGAAAGGGAAATTAGAGAATTAATTCCATTTACTATATCAACAAGAACCACAAGATACCTGGGAATAAACCTAACCAAAGAGGTAAAGGATCTGTATTCGAGGAAATACTAATCTTTATTACTTTGTTTTAAATGCACATGTGAGATTTCTGAATCAGAACAGATTTCTTATTATTTACTTTATAGCCAATAAAAAAGTGTGCTATGCAGTTCTGCCTCATTTCTTATACTTACTTCAATATGATGGGCACCAAATCAAATATTCTCCACATACATAATCTGATTTGAGTGTGAGGAATAAAAAAATGAATTTTCTGTACTTACATTGAGAAAAAAGGTGGGCAGCTGACTCCTTCTACTCATCATAGAGAGTCTTTCTTGGAAATTTCTACTCTAATACTTTGGAATTTAAATAATCCTCTCCAGGGAAAGTGAAAGACCATTGTCTTAGGCTTTATAATCCAAAAATGACTTATTTTTCCTTCAAGTGTAAAACCATACCTCTACAGATAGGTAAATTCTCTGTGGAGTTTTCAATATTTATACAATTGTAAGCTAACTTCTGCTTGGTTTTCTAACACAGCTTCCAAGTTTCAGTAAAATTTCCTCTAGGCTCTAACTAAAAACATAAAGATATTTTCACCACAATCTACATTATTTCACAGTAGATAATTAATATGCTTCCCAATAATAACCCAGACTCAGATATAGTTGACTTCTTAGAAATATGCATGGAATGCTGAATTCACATGATATGCAAGTTTAATATAAAAATTGGGAAAAATGGCACCTGGGTGACAGTAAGTTAAGCATCTGCCTTAGGCTTGGGTCATAATCCCAGGGTTCTGAGATTGAATCCTGCAACTGGACTCCCTGCTCAGCGGGGAATCTGCTTCTCTCCCTCTTCTTCTGCCCCTTCTCCCTGCTTGGTACTCTCTCTCTCTCTCTGTCTTGAACTTTCAAATAAGTAAGTCAAAACTTAAAAAAATAAATTAAATAAATAAAAAATGAGAAAAAAATAAAACTCCAGCTCATTTTATAAGGTTCATGTAGGTATTGAAAAAAAATAATTAGTACAACACAAAACACTGAGATAGAGTGAGATTGAGAAAATAAAAGGTCAGTTTTAATTATCAATTTAGATATAAAAAATTTAAATAAAATATTAGCTAGCATAATTTATGTTATTTTAAAATAATCTATAATTGTAAAGTATTTATTACACAAATTTAAGACTGGTTCAACAGTAGTAAATCATTATAATTCACCATATTCACAGATGAAAGGAGCAACATCAACATCACATACTATCATCATGTCAATGATTGCAGCAATTCTTTCATACATTTAAATTGATAATAATCACTAAAAATCTCTTGGGAAACAAAAGGAAGAAGGGAACTTAAATTGTTAAGAAAGTACTTACATGAGGAGATTTAGATGTCATTTCCCTATGATCAATAAAGTAGGAATGATACTTGTCAAGAGGATCACATACTTGAACATGTTGCCAGTGTTTTAAAATGAAAGGCCAAGAAATTGTCTTAAAGATCCAGATAGTAAATATCTTACTGTTTCGGGGACAAGAGACAAAACTGAGAATATTATATAAGACTATATGTATTAATTTCATATGGATCCACTAAAAATGCAAAAAAAAAAAGTTATTTCCAAGGTCTGAAAGGAAAAAAAAAAAAAAGTAACTGGCTGTTTATGTGCCACGATTATAGTTTGCCAATTCTTCAAAGAAAAGAAAAAGGCAAAATTAAAGAAATAGATAGCATATGACTATCAATAACTTTGCTACTTATTTTGCAGGGCAGTCCAATGCAGTGGTCAGGAAAGAACTTGAGATATTGTATGCTGCAACTCAGCAACTTTATTTAAGGAGCATGGGGACAGGATGCATGGGCAGAAATAGCTACACTTTTGCTGTAGGATGCTGGTGGTTATATGCTTAGTGCTCAGAGGTGAAGGGAAGTGCAGGGAGTATCAGATCATAAATGTCCTTTTTGAATTTATACTCATAAAACTACTTTTGCAAGATTTCTCTGGTGCTTGTCATTCAGTTTGATATTAACTCTCAGTGAGATATACAGGCAGTCATGGACTCTTTAAGAATGTAGCAACCAGCACACATTTGATTCTTATTGGAACTTTGTAAGCTATAGGTCACCCTTCTGGGCTAAAGGTGAACATTTTTCTGTTTCTATGCCTCATCATTTTGACACAGACATTATACACAAAACCTTATTTCTATAGATTTCTTTGATCTTATACAGGCTTATACATTGTTGATTTGATAGTACTTTTATAATCATAATGTAACTTATAAAAATAATCGTTCATTCTAATTCCTTAGTAAACATTGTAGACCATCTTATTTCACTAAATGAGATTACAAAATATCATATTTTCTGTTACAAGCCATCTGTAATTGAGAATTAGTTCTATAGAAGACCAAACTCAGTATATTTATTATGCTGATGTTTACCTGCCACAATTACAGAAAGACAATTTTCTGATTTTGTCACACATAATGTTTAGTGTTTCTCATTTTTTAATGATGGTTACAATCTTTGGGTACTTTGAAAATAGCAAAGCACTACCAAAATACATAATAAAGTAACCAGTAAATCCCTGAATAGATACATAGTAGAGTTGTTTTTCTGTCCAAGAATAAAGTCTCAATGAGTTACTTAAAGTGCTTTATTTTCCTTTGCACTGGCTGAAGCAAATAGCCTCAATTGAGCTCATTTCATGAAAAGTCCTTAAGACACTCCACTTACATTTTTTACTCCACTCAGGCTAACCATTTAGTAATTTTTTTTTCATTTGTCTATGGTTGACATATTCAAGAATACACTAGAATAGGAGAAAATTTATTTAAGGAATCTTTGGGAAATAAACAGCTGTCCTTTAATCTGAGAAATTTTATAATTAAAAAATAACATCTATATGATCAAACAGACAAAAGACTGTGTAAGAGAACTGAATTTTCCTTCTGATTGATGGGAATAGAGAGAGTGCTGTCTTTGCATTCTTGTCTCGGATGACAACTCGCTGATCTTCTATAGCATTCCACTTGCAGCCTGCCTCCTAATTCCATCAAATGGCAGACATAACAACACCAAACAATTACAGAGATATAATTTCTATCATATAGAGTTATTTTTATTGGCTTATTAAATTAGCTTCATCTAAATGCACAATCTGTTTCAATTTTTATTTAAAGCTGCATTCATTTAAATTTGTATTATACCTGTACATGTATATGTGAGTCTGTCAGAGTTGGGTGTTTTGCTTTTATAGGACAACTTCATTAAAAATGACAACAGCAACATTTTAGCTGACTGGAGAGATTTTTATTCTTAGTATATAGACCAGTCATTTGACTTGTGAAATTGGTTTCAAAAGGCTTGCAGCAAAATGGCTTTGACAAGATGTCACACTGTGAAATGTGGGTGACAAGATGGATCTCAGTGAATAGTGCAAAGAAAGATGATGTAAATTAATTTCAAAATAACAACTTGATTCTGCTGATAGAGGGAAAAGAACATTGATTGTAACAGGGCTGGCAACGATAGTCCTGAGGCTTTATGAATACAGAAATAACCAGTGGAGGAGAATTTTAGATTTCAGTTTTCATAGACAGAATAGTTGAAGTAATGAGGAGGAAAGGTTCAGAAAAATACAGGCAAAGTGTTCATTCAGATTAAGAACAGAGCTTCTGAATTCTCTTACGAACCTCTCAATCTCCCAAGAGTTTAAAAAAAAAAAAAAAAAAAAAGTTGGAACTCCCTGAGACTGCAGGATAGCTTCCTTTGGATGTGTTACAAGAGTGTTCAACTTGGTAACTATTCATTAAGTTTCACATATATGAAGTACATGCTGTTTTGTACATATGCTGTATTTTGCATTTTTTCAACCCATTTATTTCTCTTTTGCCCTCAGGTGCCAATCCAGAACTAAAACTTTCTTCAAATTTCTCTGCTTCTGATCTAACTTCAGAATCCCAAAACCTAAAGAAATTGAATGATTTCATTTCTATGCTGGTTCTTTTTATCTGGCCAAAAGAAACAGAAAAAAATAAGAGGTATATTAATTGACTGATTTCCATGCACAACAAACACTAACACCTTATTGAGGACCTGAGTCTTATTGACTAGGATTTCCTTGGTTTTTAGAGGTAGGATGAAGTATATAATATATTTATTGCCTTGAGATTATTTCATAGAAGAGATAGGGAATATTGAGAACACAATTTTAGAGTGCCTTGGTTAAAAGAGCTTCTGATTATATTAATTCTTTTCTGAAAATATCTCAACAAATATCAACCAACATCTATATTTGCCAAAGGCAACTAATCTTATAGCATAGAGGTCCTTAAAAGAAAAAGGAAAAAAAATGTACTTGATGCAAGTCACCAGAGAAGTTTTTCTAAAGGAAATACATAAAAAGTGGTCCCCTACTTTAGCAATTTGGGTTACCACGCAAGTTAAAATCATGGATGTGAAATTCAAGGACCCATTGATTCACTCTGATTCGAAAATTAAATTTTTATGACCATGGAAAAATTATATTCCTTCTCTAATAAGTTGCTAAATGATATCCTGTTACAACCATAAGTCTTCCAAAAAGGCCTTATCTTGACTAAACTTTAGACTATCTTTTTTCCTAACTCTGAGTCCCTGACCTTCCTTCTCTTAGAGCATTTACTGTAAAAAAACAAAAACAAAAACAAAAAAAACCCAAAACCCCCCCAAAAAAACAAAAACTTTAAACTTTAAATTCTTTCTCCACCCATTTGAAATATAAAACTTTTATTTAACTATTTAGCAGTTGACACTTAGGCTGTCTCCGTATCATGGCTATTATGAATAATGTTGTAATAAATGTAGAAGTAAAGGTATCATATATCTTTATAAATTCTTATATCATAAAGATATATACAAGTACAGATATCACTTTGAGGTCCTTTTTCATTTCCTTAAATATAACCCAAAAGTGAGATAACTTGATCCTATGATAGCACTACTTTTAATTTTTTGAGGAAATTCCATGTTTTCCATAGTCGATATACAAATTTACATTCCCACCTACAAGACACAAGATTTCCCTTTTCTCCAAATATTTGCCAACACTTTTTATCTCTTTTCTTCTTGTTGATAGAGATTCTACCAGTGTGAGTTGATATCTCATTGTAGTATTTATTTGCATTTCCCTAATGATAAATGATATTGAGCATCTTTTCATGTACCTGCTGGCATGTGTATGGCCACATGTGTGGCCTGGGTGGCTCAGAGGGTAAAGCCTCTGCCTTCAGCTCAGGTCATGTTCTCAGGGTCCTGGGGTTGAGCCCCCCATGGGACTCTCTGCTCAGCAGGGAGCCTGCTTCCCCCTCACTCTGCCTGTCTCTCTACCTATTTGTGATCTCTCTTTCTGTGTCAAATAAACAAATAAAAAACAAAAAAAAATCTATCCAATTCTTTTATCCATTTTAAATCAGATTGTTTTTTGTTTCTTCATTTTTTGTTTTTGTTTTTGTTTTTTCCTTGTCTGTTATTGAGTTCTATGAGCTCTTTATATATGCTGGATATTAGTCTTATCCAGTAAGTGATTTGTAAATACTTTCTCATATTTCATAGCTTCCCTTTCCATTTTGTTGATTGTTTCTTTTGTTGTGATAAAGATCTTGAGTTTGCTGTAGTCTTGTGGATTTTTATTCAGTTTCTTGTGCTTTTGGTGTCATATCCAAAAAAATCATTGCCAAGACCAATGTTGAGGAGTCTTTTCCCTATGTTTTCTTTTTGGAGTTTTATTGTAGCAGGTCTTATGTTTAAGTCTATGATCCATTTTGATTTTTTAAAGATGTATTTATTTATTTTATTTAAGATGTATCAATTTAGGGGCACCTGGGTAGCTCAGTGGGTTAAACCTCTGCCTTTGGCTCAGGTCATGGTCTCAGGGTTTTGGGATCAAGCTCTACATCAGGATCTCTGCTCAGAGGGGAGCCTGCTTTCACCCTTCCTCTCTCTGATTGCCTTTCTGCCTACTTGTGATCTCTCTCTGTCAAGTAAATAAATAAAATATTTTTTAAAAGATGTATCTATTTATTTGGGAAAGAATGAAAGAAAAAAAAGCAAAAATACAGTACTGGGACTACATCAAAATAAAAAAAAAAGCTTCTGCACAGTGGAGGAAACAATCAACTAAATTAAAAGGCAACCTATGGAATAGGAGAAGATATTTGCAATAGACATATCTGACAAAAGGTTAGTATCCAAGGTATATAAAGGACTCATAAAATAATACCCTAAAATTGAATAATCCAATTGAAAACTGGGCAGAAGACATGAACAGTTATTTCCTGAAAGAAGACATCCAGATGGCCAACAGACAAGATGTTGATAAGATGTTCATCATTTACTCCCATCAGAAAAATGCAAATCAAAATTTCAATGAGATATCACCTCATATCTGTAAGAATGGCAAACAAACAAACAAACAAACAAACAGGTGTTGGTGAGGATGTGGAGAAAAAGCATCCCACTTGTCCTTTTGGTGGGAATGAAAACCAGTACAGCCTCTTGGAAAATACAGCGGAGTTCCCTCAAAATGTTAAGAATAGAACTAGATTGGGGCACCTGGGTGGCTCAGTGGGTTAAGCTTCTCTTTCCTTCAGCTCAGGTCATGATCCCAGGGTCCTGGGATTGAGCCCTGCATTGGGCTTTATGCTCAGCAGGGAGCCTGCTTCTCCCTCTCTTTCTGCCTGCCTCTCTGCCTACTTGTAATCCCCTCTCTGTCAAATAAATAAATAATTTTTTTTTAAAAACCATGAGAGACTATGGACTCTGAAAAACAATCTGAAGGTTTTGAAGGGGCAGGGGGGGTGGGAGTTTGGGGGAACCAGGTGGTGGGTATTGGAGAGGGCATGGATTGCATGGAGCACTGGGTGTGGTGCAAAAAACAATGAATACTGTAACACTGAAAATAAATTTAAAAAATTAAAAATAAATAAAAAGCCAAAAAAGAAAAAAAGGAATAGCACTACCTTACAATCTAATAATCACGCTACTGGTTATTTATCCTGCAAATATAAAACTACTAATTCAAAAGGATACATGAACCCTTATGTTTATGGCATCATCATTTACAATAGCTAAAATATTAAAGCAGCTCAAGGGTCCATCAAAAAATGAATGGAGGGCGCCTGGGTGGCTCAGTGGGTTAAGCCGCTGCTTTCGGCTCAGGTCATGATCTCAGGGTCCTGGGATCGAGTCCCGCATCGGGCTCTCTGCTCAGCAGGGAGCCTGCTTCCTCCTCTCTCTCTCTGCCTGCCTCTCTGCCTACTTGTAATCTCTCTCTGTCAAATAAATAAATAAAATCTTAAAAAAAAAATGAATGGAAAAAGGTGTGGTACATATATGCAATGGAATATTATTCAGCCACAAAAAAGAATAAAATCATATTGGAATCATATTGGAACACCACAGTTGAAGGCAGAGTGTATAGGCTAAGTGAAATAATTCATTCAGAGAAAAAAAATACCATATGATTTCATCCATATGTAGAATTTAAGAAACAAAACAGAAGAGCCAAGGGGGCAGGGGAAGAGAGACAAAAACCAAGAAACAGACTCTTAACTGTAGAGAACAAACTGATGGTTACCAGAGGGGAGGTGGGTCAGAGGATGGGTGAAATAGGGGAAGGGGAATAAGAGTACACTTATCATGATGAGCACTGAGCAATATATAGAATTGCTGAGTTATTATATTGTACACATGAACTTAATATAACACTGTGTGTTAACTATACTGGAATTAAAAATTAAAAAAATTGAAAAAACAAGCACTTTAAAATGTTGATCAAGTGGGATTAATTCTGCAAGTATCATTAAAATTAATATGTTTTAGTTAATATTATTTCATAGCATTAATATATTTTAAAAATAGTTAATTGCAATCTGTTTATATACAATATTTCCAAGATTTTTCTTTCTTAAAAATGTCTCTTAGAATTACTTTAATAATTTCTAAACTAGGACCAGGAGTTAGGTGATTTGATATGTCAGTATGTATATATATATATATATATATATATATATATTTAAAGATTTTATTTATTTATTTGACAAAGAGACAGCGAGAGAGGGAATACAAGCAGGGGGAGTGGAAGAGGGAGAAGCAGGCTTCCAGCTGAGCAAGGAGCCTGAGGCAGAGCTTGATCCCAGGACTCTAGGATCATGACCTAAACCTTAATGACTGAGCCACCCAGGTACCCCAATATGTCAGTACATTTTAAATAGTATTAAAAAAAAATTCCAAAGAATTAATCATTATCCTCAGTATGGGCAGATTCTCTACCTCCATCCTACCCTTTTATATAAAATAAATATGTAAGAAGTTAATGAAATTCAAGGCTGAAAGTGATTTGCTATTGTCTCATGAATTCCTAAAGAAATAAAATTCTTTCAGAGATTCTATATATAGACACACTCTGCAAGCAAGAACACAGATGCATTTATGAAGAGATTATTTATCCACTACACCAACCAAACTTTTCCCATAAGTGAAACATACCAGATGAATTGTCAAGCTTGCTTATAAACAGTATTCAGTTCTATGAGAGGGAAACATACACTCTTCTAACTGCTCCACATTTTCTTTTTGAGTGGTTCATTATAAAACTGTCTGTGTGCATGTGTGCATGTATGTGTGTGTATATGTATCTTGGGGGATAGGGAAGGCAGGCTGGAATGAAGGGGCAGAATACCTAAGGAAAAGGATATTTCTTTCCTGCTAAGTAGTGATGATGCACTGTGGGAAATCAAAAGAGTTATTATTAAAAACTACAACATAAGCAATTTTGATAACAAGCAGCTGTGTAAATGTTTAATACTTTCTATTGTTATGCAAGGTAGTTTAGACTCTGCTTGGAGCAGTCTGTGAGCAGGATGCCCCAGATTTATTTCCTTTGTTCTAAATCCACAGCTTGCCAAGCATTCCTATGTTGGGGACACTAAGCTGACAAGGGGCTTCTTATATATAATCAATAAAATACTAGAGAATTATATATATGTGTATATATATGTACACATATATGTATACACACATATATATGTATATACAATTCTTATCTACAAAAGGTCAAGTGTATTAATCCAGGGTTGTGGAGGAGTGGTTCACGTTTGAAAGAAATAAAGTTGTAGGAGGTTGCTTTCCCAAGAGAGCACCCTGAGAGAATGAAGTGCTACACTAAACTGAGGACTGTATTCTGCTTCTGTGAAGACTCCAATCTTTAATGTTTTTGCTGAAGAAGTGCAACTTTAATTTTAACAGTGCTTTTTCCTGTGGAGTTTTGAAACTGTTTCTTTTCCTTAATAGTCTCAAAAGGTTTATTTTTTCTACCTAATTCAGAAGTTGCTTTTCACAATTTTGAGTTGTGCCTGAGCCTTGCAAAACAGCAATACTAAGAAACCTGCCCAAAGGTTGTGTTCAGTTAAATAGCTTAGTGCAAGGAGTCCCCCACTTCATCATATACCGAGATAAGACTCACAGATGCCCCACCTTGGTTACCTGGGACAAGGCCAGACACAGACCATTAAAATTCCTCTTCTTTCCTTCTAGAGATTAGCTGAACTTTTTGTATGGCCGATCAATCAGAATAAGTTGTTCAGGGAAAAACCATGTTAGGCTTTGCTCTTCCTTGGACTCTTGAACTCTGACCCACTTTCAGAGAAGCCAGCATTTGTCCTTCTTTATCGGTCCCTCCTGAGAATTGGCTGACTTCAAGGATAAACATTCCCTAATCAACTATTCAGTCATGCCATCCTGTTATCCCACACTTCCATAACCCATTCTCTCTACTCTTGTTCACTCCTCCATTAAAAAAAAAAAAAATGCTTATCTACTTAACCTTTGAGATATTTGCCATTTCTCTTTTGTAATTGTCTCCCTCACTGCTCCATTTTAATTGTCACCAGTCCTCATTACAGTAATCCTTTCTAATTAAGTCTCTTTTTACCTAAGACCATGTTTTTTGTTTTTTATTTGTCACTTTGCATGTGCAATTATTTCATTAAGATTGAGACTCACAGACTATCAGCACTGGAAGGAGCCTCAGAGCTAATATAGTCTGAGTTTTTATATTATAATATGTTTAAGAATCACTTTCTATTTTAATATGTATGGAATGTAGAGGAGTCAAGATGGCAGAGAAGTAGCAGGCTGAGAGGACATCAGGAAGCAGGAGATCAGCTAGATAGCTTATGTAACCATTGCGAACACCTACAAATCCAATGGGAAATCGAAGAGAAGAAGAGCAACAATTCTAGAAACAGAAAATCGATCACTTTCTGAAAGGTAGGACCTGCAAAGAAGTGAATCCAAAGTGACGGGAAGATAGACCACAGGGGGAAGGGCCGGCTCCCAACAAGTGGCAGAGCAACAGAGCACAAAATCAGGACTTTTAAAAATCTGCTCCACAGAGGGACATCACTCCGGAGGCTAAACCAGGATGAAGCCCACGCGGGGTCAGCATAACCCCAGGTCCCGCAGGGTCACAGAAAGTCTGGGGGTGTCTGAGTGTCACAGAACTCACAGGTATTAGAGTGGGGAAGCCGGCAACAGTGACAAAGCTGAGGAGTGAGCTCTCAGCTCGGGGTTACCTTGAACCAGTCACAGGCTGGGTAAGCTCAGAGCACAGCCAGAGGTCACAGAGATGGAAGCGACAGGGCGCTTTTCTCTAAGTGCAACCGATTGAGCGCTTTCCTACAAAAGCGACCAGAGGCCAGGGAGACGGCAGTGTTTGGGCGCTTTTCTCTGAGGGCTCACTGAGGAGTGGGACCCGGAGCTCTTGGCTCCTCCAGGCCAGAGATTGGGAAGCTGCCATCTTCATTCCCGTCCTCTGGAACTCTACGGAAAGTGCTCTGAGAACAAAAGCTCCTGAAAGCAAACCTGAGCGGATTACTTAGCCCAGCCCCTGGTAAGGGTGCTGCAATTCCGCCTGGGGCAAAGACACTTGAGAATCACTACAACAGGCCCCTCCCTCAGAAGATCAACTAGAAACCCAGCCAAGACCAACTTCACTCACCAAGGAGAACAGCGGAATTCCAGAGGAGGAGAAAGAAAGTCTTATCTGGACAAAATGACAAGGCGGAAAAACTCACCACAGAAAAAAGAACAAGAGGCAGTACTGAAGGCTGGGGATGTAATCAATATAGACATGGCTAATATGACAGATCTAGAGTTCAGAATGACAATTCTCAAGGTTCTAGCCGGGCTCGAAAAAGGCATAGAAGATATTAGAGAAACCCTCTCCAGAGAGATAAAAGCCCTTTCTGGAGAAATAAAGGAACTAGAATCTAACCAAGTTGAAATAAAAAAAAAGCTATTAATGAGGTGCTATAAAAAATGGATGCTCTTACTGCTAGGATAAATGAGGCAGAAGAAAGAATTAGTGACATAGAAAACCAAATGACAGAGAATAAAGAAGCTGAGCAAAAGAGAGACAAACAAATACTACCACAAGGGGAGAAATCAAGAGATAAGTGATACCATAAGATGAAACAACATTAGAATAATTGGGATTCCAGAAGAAGAAGAAAGAGAGAAGGGAGCAGAAAGTATATTGGAGAGAATTATGTAGAGAATTTCCCTCATATGGCAAAGGGAACAAACATCAAAATCCAGGAGATGCTAAGAATGCCCCTCAAAATCAATAAAAATATGTCCACACCTTACCGGATAGTAAAATTTACAAGTCTTAGGGACAAAGAGAAAATCCTGAAAGCTGCCTGGTAAAAGAAGTCTGTAACATACAAGGGCAAAAACATTAGATTGGCAACTGACCTATCCACAGAGACCTGGCAGGCCAGAAAGAACTGGCATGATATATTCAGAGCACTAAACGAGAAAAACATGCAGCCAAGAATACTATATCCGGCTAGGCTATCATTGAAAATAGAAGGAGAGATTAAAAGCTTCCAGGAAAACAAAAATTGAAAGAATTTGCAAACACCAAACCAGTTCTACAGGAAATATTGAAAGGGGTCCTCTAAGCAAAGAGAGAGCCTAAAAGTAGTAGATCAGAAAGAAACAGAGACAATATACAGTAACAGTCACCTTACAGGCAATACAATGGCATTAAATTCATATCTCTCAGTAGTTAACCTGAATGTTAATGGGCTAAATGCCCCAATCAAAAGACATAGGGTATCAGAATGGATTTAAAAAGAAATCAATATGCTGCCTACAAGAAACTCATTTTAGACCCAAAGACACCTCCAGATTTAAAGTGAGGGGGTGGAAAACAATGCAGCATGCTAATGGACATCAGAAGAAAGCTGGGGTGGCAATCCTTATGTCAGATGAATTAGATTTTAAGCCAAAGACTATAATAAGGATGAGGAAGGACACTATATCGTATTCAAAGGGTCTGTCCAACAAGAAGACCTAACAATTTTAAATATCTGTGCCCCCAACATGAGAGCAGCCAACTATATAAACCAATTAATAACAAAATCAAAGGAACACATCAACAATAATACAATAATAGTAGGGGACATTAATACTCCCCTCACTGAAATGGACAGATCATCTAAACAAAAGATCAACAAGGAAATAAAGACCTTAAATGACACACTGGACCAGATGGACATCATAGATATATTCAGAACATTCCATCCCAAAGCAACAGAATATACATTCTTCTAAACAGCACATGGAACATTCTCCAGAATAGATCACATCCTGGGACATAAAACAGGTCCCAACAAGTATCAAAAGATTGGGATCATTCCCTGCATATTTGCAGACCACAATGCTCTGAAGCTAGAACTCAATCACAAGAGGAAATTTGGAAAGAACGCAAATACATGGAAACTAAACAGCATCCTTCTCAAAAATGAATGGGTCAAACAGGAAATTAAAGAAGAATTGAAAAAATTCATGGAAACAAATGATAATGAAAACACAACGGTTCAAAATCTGTGGGACACAACAAAGGCAGTCCTGAGAGAAAAATATATAGCAGTACAAGCCTTTCTCAAGAAATAAGAAAGGTCTCAAATACACAACCAAACCCTACACTTAAAGGAGCTTGAGAAAGAACAAGAAAGAAAGCCTAAACCCAGCAGGAGAAGAGAAATCATAAAGATCAGAGCAGAAATCAATAAAATAGAAACTACAAAAACAATAGAACAAATCAATGAAATTAGGAGCTGGTTCATTGAAAGAATTACTAAGATTGACAAACCCCTGGCCAGACTTATCAAAAAGAAAAGAGAAAAGACTCAAATAAATAACATCATGAATGAAAGAGGAGAGATCACAACCAACACCAAAGAAATACAAACAATCATAAGAACATACTATGAGCAACTCTACGCCAACAAATTCGACAATCTGGAAGAAATGGATACATTTCTAGAGACATATAAACTACCACAACTGAACCAGGAAGAAATAGAAAACATGAACAGACCCATAACCAGTAAGGAGATTGAAACTGTCATCAAAAATCTCCAAACAAACAAAAGTCCAGGGCCAGACAGCTTCCTGGGGGAATTCTACCAAACATTTAAAGAAGAATTACTTCCGATTCTCTTGAAACTGTTCCAAAAAATAGAAATGGAAGGAAAACTTCCAAACTCATTTTATGAGGCCAGCATCATCTTGATCCCAAAACCAGACAAGGATCCCATCAAAAAAGAGAACTATAGACCAATATCCTTGATGAACAAAGATGCAAAACTTCTCACCAAAATACTGTCCAGTAGGATTCAACAGTACATTAAAAGAATCATTCACCACGACCAAGTGGGATTTATTCTAGGGCTGCAAGATTGGTTCAATATCCAAAAATCAATCAATGTGATACAACACATTAATAAAATAAGGAACAAGAACCATATGATACTCTCAATAGATGCTGAAAAAGCATTTGACAAAGTACAGCATCCCTTCCTGATCAAAACTCTTCAAAGTGTAGGGATACGCTAAGCTCAGGAACACGGCAGGGATGTCCATTATCATCACTGCTATTCAACATAGTACTAGAAGTCCTAGCCTCAGCAATCAGACAACACATATATCTCAATATTATCAAAGCCATCTATATAAAACACACTGCACATGTCATTCTTAATGGAGAAAAACTCAAAGCTCTTCCGCTATTCAGGAACATAGCAAGGATGTCCATTATCACCACTGCTGTTCAATATAGTACTAGAAGTCCTAGCCTCAGCAATCAGACAACAAAAAGAAATTAAAGGCATCCAAATCAGCAAAGAAGAAGTCAAACTATCACTCTTTGCAGATGATCTGATACTATATATGGAAAACCCAAAAGACTCCACTCCAATACTGCTAGACCTTGTACAGGAATTCAGTAAAGTGTCAGGATATAAAATCAATGCACAGAAATCAGTTGCATTTCTCTACACCAACAACAAGACAGAAGAAAGAGAAATTAAGGAGTCAATCCCATTTACAATTGCACCCAAAACCATAAGATACCTAGGAATAAACCTCACCAAAGAGGCAAAGTATCTATACTCAGAAAACTATAAAGTACTCATGAAAGAAATTGAGGAAGACACAAAGAAATGGAAAAAGGTTCCATGCTCCTGGATTGGAAGAACAAATATTGTGAAAATGTCTATTCTACCTAAAGCAATATACACATTTAATGCAATCCCTATCAAAATCCCATTCATTTTTTTAAAGAAATGGAACAAATAACCCTAAAATTTATATGGAATCAGAAAAGACCTCGAATAGCCAAAGGAATATTGAAAGAGAAAGCCAAAGTTGGTGGCATCACAATTTCAGACTTCAAGCTTTATTACAAAGCTGTCACCATCAAGACAGCATGGTACTGGCACATGGATCAATGGAACAGAATAGAGACCCCAGACACATGGATCAATGGAACAGAATAGAGAGCCCAGAAATAGACCCTCAACTCTATGGTCAACTAATTTTTGACAAAGCAGGAAGGAATGTCCAATGGAAAAAAGACTCTTCAACAAATGGTGCTGGGAAAATTGGACATCCACATGCAGAAAAATGAAATTGGACCATTTCCTTTCACCACACATGAAAATAGACTCAAAATGGATAAAGGACCTCAATGTGAGAAAGGAATCCATCAAAATTCTTGAGGAGACTGTCTTTTTTCCATTGGATGCGGAGAAAGGGGAACCCTCCTACACTGTTGGTGGGAATGCAAGCTGGTGCAACCACTCTGGAAAACAGCATGGAGGTTCCTCAAAATGTTGAAAATAGAACTGCCCTATGACCCAGCAATTGCACTACTGGGTATTTACCCTAAAGATACAAACGTAGTGATCCAAAGGGGCACGTGCACCCGAATGTTTATAGCAGCAATGTCCACAATAGCCAAACTATGGAAAGAACCTAGATGTCCATCAACAGATGAATGGATCAAGAAGATGTGGTATATATACACAATGGAATACTATGCAGCCATCAAAGAAATGAAATCTTGCCATTTGCGACAACATGGATGGAACTAGAGCATATCATGCTCAGCGAAATAAGTCAAGCGGAGAAAGACAACTATCATATGATCTCCCTGATATGAGGAAGTGGTGATGCAACATGGGGGCTTAAGTGGGTAGGAGAAGAATAAATGAAACAAGATGGGATTGGGAGGGAGACAAACCATAAGTGACTCTTAATCTCACAAAACAAACTGAGGATTGCTGGGGGCAGGGGGGTTGGGAGAAGGGGGTGGGGTTATGGACATTGGGGAGGGTATGTGCTTTGGTGAGTGCTGTGAAGTGTGTAAACCTGGTGATTCACACACCTGTACCCCTGGGGATAAAAATATATGTTTATAAAAAATAAAAAAATGTATAAAAAAAAAATCCTTGAGGAGAACACGGGCCGCAACCTCTTTGACCTCAACCACAGCAACTTCTTTCTAGGAACATCACCAAAGACAACAGAATCAAGGGCAAAAATGAACTATTAAGATCAAAAGCTTTTGCACAGCAAAGGAAACAGTTAACAGAACCAATACTATCAAGCAAAATGACAGAATGGGAGAAGATATTTGCTAATGACATATCAGATAAAGGACTAGTATCCAAAATCTATAAAGAGCTTAGCAAACTCAACACACAAAGAACAAATAATCCGATCAAGAAATGGGCAGAGGACATGAACAGACATTTATGCAAAGAAGACATCCAGATGGCCAACAGACAGATGAAAAAATGCTCCACATCACTTGGCATCAGGGAAATAGAAATCAAAACCACAATGAGATACCACCTCACACCAGTCAGAATGGCTAAAATTAACAATTCAAGAAATGACAGATGCTGGAGAGGATGCAGAGAGAGGGAAACCCTCCTACACTGTTGGTTGGAATGCAAGCTGGTGCAACCACTCTGGAAATCAGTGTGGAGGTTCCTCAAAAAACTGAAAATAGAGCTATCTTATGACCCAGCAATTCCACTACTGGGTATATATCCTAAAGATACAAACGTGGTGCTCTGAAGGGGCACGTGCACCTGAATGTTTATAGCAGCAGTGTCCACAATAGCCAAACTATGGAAAGAACCTAGATGTCCATCAACAGATGAATGGATAAAAAAGAGGTGGTATATATACACAATGGAATACTATGCAACCATCAAAAGAAATGAAATCTGGCCATTTGCAACGACATGGATGGAACTAAAGGGTATTAGGCTTAGCGAAATAAGTCAGTTGGAGAAAGACAACTATCATATGATCTCCCTGATATGAAGAAGTGGAAATGCAGTGGGGGGGGGGTTGGGAGGTAGGAAGAAAAAATGAAAGAAGGTGGGATTGGGAGGGAGACAAACCATAAAAGACTCAATCTCAAAAAACCGACTGAGGGTTGCTGGGGGGAGAGGGGTTGGGAGAGGGTGGTGGGGATATGGACATTGGGGAGGGTATGTGCTATGATGAGTGCTGTGAAATGTGTAAACCTGGCAATTCACAGACCTGTACCCCTGGGGATAAAAATACATTATATGTTTATTAAAGAAAATAAATTTAATTTAAAAAATTTATGGAATCTAATATATGTATTAGAATTGGATTCTGGATCATGATGCAATTGAACTGGTATGCATATATTACATAATACCAAGATTTCAGATCGGTTGTTCTTAGATTATGGATTGGGAGACACTAATTCTCAAAAGTCCTCTGTTTACAGATGAAAAATGGAGATTTCTTGACTTAACCAAAGAACATGCAGCTAATTAGTAAATCAATGACATTGATTCTCAAGCCAGTATGTGTCCCATTACACAATACTATCTTCGTAATAAAAAAAAAAATTGTGACACCAACATTTTCAAATGGAAGCGTACTAAGAGGTCCATATGACAAGCATTTGCTTGGAGTATATGAAACAATGGGGAGTCCTCTAGACATATTGGTACATTGATGTTAATTATTAAGTGCTAATTAGTAGAACAACATATTGAATACTATAGTGGTCTATCTTCAAAGTGTTTACTGAATATATTACTAAGCCTTGATTTACATTCTGGGGACACATTAAAATATCAACTCTCTTATCTCTACTGAGGAAAGATATATAGCATTGCATGAATGATAACTGTTCTATTCAACAAGCTTATAAAAACTACTCTTTCAAGTAATATAGAAAGAAAGACGCTTTAAATTAAAAATCTGTTTTTAATATAGAAACAAAGTTGTGCCCTTTACTGAAGAACAAAAATGATAAATCCCTGGAGTCCAGTCAGATGCACATAATAACACTAAAAGACAAAGGACACACCAGTAGTGAAAAATAAATGAAGAAAGTCACTATTTTAACACCCTGGATATTTTTTTCTTAATTTTTTAAATGAAAGTTTATATTCTTGCCTGATTTTGCTTCTCTATTTCCCATTTGTCTTTGCTGTATTTTTGTTTGTTTGCTTGTTCTGTTTTGTTTTGTTTTGCTTAGTTTTTAACCAGATTGTGATATACTGGTGGTCTCGGCTCTGCACACAAAATACAATCATTTGTAAAGAAATTATTTTGAAAACTGGCACTGGACAATCATTCATTTCACAGTTTACAAAGCTGAGGAAAAAGGAGTTCTGAACATTTTTCAAATTTCATTGGTCCTGATTTTTGGCTAATGTCTCATGGATAAAATTGAATGTTCATTCCTTTGTGGAAAAGATAATGCCATTTAAAAATAAAGATTTTATAGTATGGTCAAAAAACAAAAACAGAAACAAAAAAAACAAAAAAAAATGTGGGTCCACAAGTAGACAGAATTTCAGGGAATCTGTCTCTTACTTGGGAACCAAACCATTCATAGTTCTTATTGTAATTTTTATTCACAAATAAAACAGAGTAAAAGCCCAAACAAATATGTTTTCTAATACCACTTTGAAAGATGTGAGTGAACAACAGTTGGTCTCTGAGGGTTGATTATAGGAAGGTTCAATTCTTATTATGTCAGATTACTTTGTAAGTAACCAAGAGTATGGGGGAGACCCTGTGATAGTAAGCATGGTTGAAATTTATACCTTCTACTGTGTCATATGTTTATAAAATGTAATTTGATTATGTTGCTTAAGTTTTGTTTACATGAGTCTGTGTTTTGTATATTACTATGTAGTGTGAATTTTCCTTTTATCTTATTTTTGAAATACTGCCCCATTTTTTCAATTTAATCTTGTGGACAAATATGTGTATCTATATTCAAGTAGCTAATAATGTGTCAAGTTTAAATTAACAGTTTTTTGCCTGTGAGTTATCTATAAAAGATTTTTTTTTGGTAGGGGTATCAGCATGAAAATACTTAAAATGAAATTTTAATAGTACAGTGAAAATAATAACTTCCAAACCTTTGATCTGCCATTCAGATAAACATAGCTTGAGGATAAAAGGAAAGGAGAAAGCAAAGGAAAATACTTCCAGATGAAATCCACATATACACACAGGGGTCTTCTAGACTATTCCCTGATGTGTGAAACAAGAGAATACATGTGTTCTAGGTTATATGTTTTATATATGTTCATGGTCATTTAAGAGATAGACTATAATATATGGGTACTTTTGTACACATATTACAGTATTAATAGTGATTCCATTTTTAGATAATCTTTTCTATGTTTTTTAAGATAATTGCTGATATTTTTCATATTATGATATTTTGCTACAGACATAATTTTGCAGCACAACTCAAATGATATTTGAAGAGGTGTTATAATCGACCAGCTCATTTGTGTGAGAGTTTCAAAGCTTTCATGATATCTGGTCTTCTCACTTTTTCCAATGTGAAAGGAAATCTTGAAAAACCCAAAGGTTGTGGATTTCATTTTTAATAATCAAAGTTTTTTTTTTCCTCATTCTTTTAAATATTGCCTGTGAGACATGGGAATATCCTTTTTTTTTCCTCTCTCTTGGAACTACAGTTCCTTCCTCTATGAAAAAATAAGTCATTATTTTATGGAGAATGGACCACAACAGACTATGTGAGTGCTCAGTGAATGTGTATTGAGTTGTTTCACTATGTAGACATTGATTGCCTTTAAACATCTCCAAATTGTGACAACTTACTCCATAAAAATATGTCACAGTACTTTTTAAAATCTACAATCAAAAGTTGTCATTTGATTTTTTTAAAATGAAGATGTTTACCCTATTCGGTGTTATTTCAGCATCTCTAATCAACCATTTTTTTTCTACTTACAGTTCTTAAATTATGAATTCAGAGAACTAATGGAACTGATATTTCAGCAGATGGTTTAGCCCTAGAATTTCATCTGAGTCTGAGATTTTTAGGTTCCCTGGCAGAATAAAAGATATAGCTGTTTGCTCCAAATTTAGATGGAATAATTTAAATAAAGGAAGAGTGATATGATTGGAATGATTCTAAGAAGCAATTATAAAATATGTTCAGTATTAAGAATTTTAGAGAATTGTCAGAATTTGTAGGTAAAATCAATAAAATAATGGAAGCCTAAAACATAACAGAACCTATAAATTTCCTGACTTATTAAAGTGGCAGATGCTAGTATGTGATGGTTTTTCTGAATTATCACATAATGGTCTCTGACCATTACCTAGAGAGGAAAATAAGGAATAAGTTGGATTAGCCTCTTCAGCAGCAGCTATATGAGGCAACCAAACCAAATTTATCAATAGTGAAGTTATATTTAAGAATCAAACAGTTTATTTTGATCCTTAACACATGAAAATACAAAGATAGAATAGAAATATATAGTGAGAGACTTTATTTATACTCAGACTGACCTCTGTCACTAATCCTAAAAATACTTCCTTGAGAATATCTTGAATTTTTTATCTCAAATTTAATAACTGATTTGTATTTATAATGATTCTTCTTATCCCACTGAGACAGAAAATTAATAACATGATTAATAATAATAATAATATGATATAATTAAAATTATCTTTCCAGTAGGTATGTTTCTTTCTAGGGCAAGGTCCAAAGCAACCTGGTATAAGTGTGAGAACTTTCATAGTTCTCCTAAGTAACCACTTTTCTTCTATTACAAAGTTTGTCAGTCACATCCTGTCACCCTGGGGACAGGCACTTTTTCCCCACCCTTCTGTATGAACTTAACAGATATAAACACCGTAATGTTTCTTATTTTTAAATAGAGTACATTTATAGAAAAATAGGGAGTTTTATAGGGTTTCAACTACATACAGTATATTAGAACATTTCACCATCATAAAATCACTTTATTCTCAACTACCAGTGAGGAAAACATTGTTCAAATAAAAAGTCAATTTGATTGAATTGTCTTGAAACCAAGGCCAGTCCAAAAACTCCTAAAAGCCACAGGCTAGTGAAAAGCCTTCCACAAGGACTGGAAATGAGTTAGTGAGTGCTGATGCTTTCCCCCAGTAACATAGCCACTTTAATGTCACTGTTTTTTAGCTAAGATATTAAGAATTAAATATCATATGTAGGTTATTTGAGGGGCCAAAGTATTATATATTAAAATTCTAGGCTCTATAAAAAAATCAAGTAGTTTCTTTTTTTGCTTAAAGAAAGACAGCTGCAAAAAAAAAACCTAACTGAATGAATGTTTAAAATACTATATTTTTGAGCAATATGAAAAACCCCTTTTCTTGTATGAAGGTTAGTTATTTTCTTTTGAATCCTACCTTGGTAGTATTTTGTTTTAGACTTAGAATATTATGGGCTTCATGATCATCTTAAAAGATATTTTTTTTCTTCTCTGTTTTTTTTTTCTTGTTTCTAAATGGCATTATTTCTTATGTTCTCATCATGTTATGTCTGGACTATTGCAATACCCTAAAACATGGCTTTTGTTGGCTTTTAGAGCATATTGTAAAAAATATAGTCTTCATAAAATGTTTGTGGCTTCGTTGATTTTTTCATCTACTTTCATTGAACTGGAGTAAAATATATAGTGTAATCTTATATTTTATTATTCTTATGTACAATGACAAAGTTAGGTCTTTATAGGGTTAAAACTATAATTTTGGTCTTATCAAGTAATGATGATAGTTACACAATGTTTCTTTATTATTTTATTAATAAAAAGTATGCCTATATTACAAAGAACAATCTGAATCTGCCTTTTAGCAAATTTCACATGATAAGTTTCTCAGCATCACTTGAGTTCACATTACAGATTTGTGTCCAATTTGTATTGGACACAAATGTGAATGCCTAATACAGGATCACCATAGCATAAAAATAATTTGCTAGTGTTCTTAAACTGTGATAAAAAGCAACAAAAAATTTACAAGTGAACATTATAAACACAATTATTTCTTTCATGTTTCATTTTGTTTGTTCGTTTGTTCGTTAATGCTGTATTTTGGGATCCCCAGTGGTTCTGGTAGAGGAAGGGATGCATAGAAAAACAATGGGTAAATATAATGGAATGAAGTAATAAGAAAATTGTAAGACACCTTTGAACCCTTTTCAGACAACTCAGAATAACAATTCACAAATAAAGAAAGCACCCAAATGTATAAAATAATAACAAAGATAAAGCAACTAATGATTAATAAGACAATAATGGTAGGGAAATTTAATACCCTACTTACATCAATGGACAGATCATCTAAATATAAAATAAACAAGGAAACAATGGCTTTGAGTGTCATGCTGGACCAGATGAACTTAACAGATAAATTCAGAACATCTCATTTTAAAATGGCAGAATGCACATTTTTTCCAAGTATATGTGGAATATTTTCCAGAACAGATTACATATTAGATCATAAAATAGACTTTAATACAGTGAGATTGAAATCATACCATGCATCTTTTCTGACCACAACACTGTGAAGCTAGAAGTCAACCACCAGAAAAAATTTGGAAAGATCACAAATACATTAAGGTTAAACAGCATGCTACTAAATAATGAATGGTCAATCAACAAATCAAAGAAGAATTAACAAAAATACATACACAAATGAAAGTGAAAACACAATGGTCGCAAATATTTGTGATGCCTCAAAAGCAATCCTAAAAAGGAAGTATATAACAATATAGGCCCACCTCAAAAAACAAGAAAAAAATATAATAAGCTTCTTAACTTCGCATGTAAAGGAGCTAGAAAACAAAACAAAACACAAACAAACAAACAAACAAATCAAACCAAATAAAGCCTAAAGCCAACAGAAGGAAGGAAATAATAAAGATTAAAGCCAAAATAAAAGATACAGAAACTAAAAAAGCAGTAGAACCAATCAATGCTACCAGGAGCTGGTTCTTGGAAAATATCAATAAAATTGGTAAACTTCTAGCCAGACTTTACAAAAAGAAAATAGATCCATATAAATAAAATTAGCAATGAGATTTGAGAAATAGCAGTCAACAGCACAGAAAACAATTATAAGAACAATTAAAAGACAATATAAAGAGTTATAAGAGACAATATAAAGGCAAATAAGATAATATTATGAAAAACTATATGTCAACAAATTGGACAACCTGAAAGAAATAGAGAAATACCTAGAAACATAAACTACCAAACCAAAACAAGAGGAAGTAGAAAACTTGAACCCACTGATAATAGCAAAGAAATTGAATCAGTAATTAAAAAACTCTCAAACAAATAAAAGTTCAGGGCCAGATAGCTTCACAGGCTATCTACTTTAAATTCTACTGAACATTTCAGAAATTCTACTGAACATTTCAGAAGACTTAATACCCATTTTTTCAAACTATTTCAAAAAAAAATAGAAAAGGAAAGAACACTTTCTAATTCATTCTATGAGATCAGCATTATCCTGATATAAAACTCTGTAAAGACACCACCAGAAAAAGAGGACTACAGGCCTATATCCCTGATTAACACTGATATAAAAATTCTCAATAAAATACAAGTAAACCAAATTTTAAAATACATTAAAAATAATTCACCATGCTTAAGTGGGATTTATTCCTGGATGGGGGTGTGGTTCAATATTTGCAAATCAACTACTGTCATACCCCACATTAGTAAAAGAAAGGATAAGAAATGTATGATCTTTCCAATAGAAGCAGAAAAAGCATTGGACAAAGTACAACATCCATTCATGATAAAAACGCTCAAGCAACATAGGGTTAGAGGGAACATACTTCAACAAAATAATGGCCACATACAAAAAACCCGCAGTGAATATCAAACACAATTAGGAAAAACTGAGAACTTTTCTTCTATGGTCAGGAACAAGACAGAGATGTCCACTCTCACCACTTCTATTCAACACAGTATTGAGATTCCTAACCACAGGAGTCATATAACAAAAAGGAATAAAAGGCATCCAAAACAGCAAGGAAGAAGTGAAACCTTCACTATTTGAAGATGATGAGGTATGCTATATAGAAAACTCAGGGAACCTGGGTGGCTGAGTTAGTTAGGTGACTGACTCCTGAGTTTTTGCTCAAATAATGATCTCTGGGTCCTGGGATCAAGCCCCACACTGTGTTCCACTCTCACTGAAGATTCTGCTTTGGGATTCTCTCTCACCCTCTGTCCCTTCCTCATCTAAATTAACTAAGCATTTAAAAAAAGAAAAGGAAAGAAAACTCAAAAGACTCTACAAAAAAACCCTACTAACCCTGAAAAATGAATGCAGTAAATTCACAAAACCAAGGAACAGAAATCTGCTGCAATTCTTTACACCAAATGTAAAGCAGCAGAAAGAGAAACGAAGGAATCAATGAAATTTACAATTCCACCAAAACCAATAAAATACTTAGGAATAAACCTAACCAAGAGGTAAAAGTTCTGTACTCTGAAAATTTTATGATACTGTTGAAAGAAACTGAAGATGACACAAAGAAATGGAAAAACTTTTCATGCTCATGGATTGGAAACAAAAAATAAAAAAAACAAAAAATATATTTAAAAATATTTATTTATTTGACAGATATCACAAGTAGGCAGAGAGACAGGCAGAGAGAGAGGGGAAGCAGGTTCCCCACCAAGCAGAGAGTCTGGTGTGGGGCTCAATCCCAGGGCCCTGAGATCATGAACTGAGCTGACAGCAGAGGCTTAGCCCAATGACCCACCCAGGTGTCCCAGAAAAAAAAAAAAAAATATATATATATATATATATATTTTTTTAAATATATATAAAATATATAAATATATATAAATATTTATATATATATATATATTTTAAATGTCTACAGTACTCAAAGCAATCTACACATTTAATGCAATCCCTATCAAAAGACCATCAGCATTTTTCACAGATCTAAACAAAGAATTCTAAAATTTGATGGGGTCACAGGAGATGCCCAATAACAAAAGTAACTTCAAGAATGAAAAGCAAAGCTGGAGATATCACAATTCCAGACTTCAAGTCATATTACATAGATGTAGTAATCAAAACAGTATGGTATTGACATAAATTAGACACATAAATTAATATAACAGGATGGAAAACTCAGAACGAGCCCACAAGATATGGCAAACTTATCTTCATCAAAGCAGGAAAGAATATCCAAAAGCAAGAAGAGAGTCTCACCAACAAATGGTATTAGGGAAGCTGGACAGCAACAAACAAAAGAATAAAACTGGACCACTTTCTTACACCAAACACAAAAACAAATTCAAAATGGATTAAATACCTAAATATGAGACTTTAAACCATTAAAATCTTGGAGAAGAATACCGGCAATAACCTCTTAGACATTGGCTATAGCAGCTTCCTTCTAAATATGTCTCCTGAGACAAGAAAAACCAAAGCAAAAATAAACTATTGGGACTTCATCAAAATAAAAAGCTTCTGCAAAGCAAAGGAAACATTTAAAAAACTAAAAGGCAACATACAAAATGGGAAAATACATTTGCTAATGAGATATCCAATAAAGGGTTAGTATCAAGAATATATAAAGAACTTATACAAGTCAACACCTAAAACCCAATTCCAATTAAAAAAATGGACAGAAGACATGAAGAGATATTTCTCAAGAAACCATCCAGATGACCAATGGATGTATGAAAAAGATATTCAACATTACTGATTATTAGGAGAATTTAAATAATAAACTATAATGAGATATCACCTCACACCTGTTTGTATGACAAAAATCAAAAACACAGGAAACAACAAGCATCTGTGAGGATGTGGAGAAAAGGAAACCACCTTTCACTGTCTGTGGGAATGCAAATTGGTGCAGCCACTCTGGAAAACTATGGATGTTCCTCAGAAAGGTGAAAATAGAACTAACATATGATCCAGAATTTGCAGTAGTAGGTATTTACCCAAAGCATGCAAAAGTACTTATTCAAAGAAATGCATTCACCTCTATGTTTATGGCAGTATTATCTACAATAGCTAAATTATAGAGAGAGCCCAAATGTCCATTGACTGATGAATTGATAAGAAAAAGTGGTGTATATATATGCAATGGGATTTTTTTAAAATTTTTTTTAAGATTTTTATTTATTTACCTGATAGACAGAGAGAGATCACAAGTAGGCAGAGAAGCAGGCAGAGAGAGAGGGGGAAGCAGGCTCCCCGCCAAGCAGAGAGCCCAATGTGGGGCTCGATCCCAGGACCCTGAGACCATGACCCGAGCCGAAGGCAGAGGCCTAAACCACTGAGCCACCCAGGCGCCCCTGCAATGGGATATTATTCATCCATAAAAAGAATGAAATCTTGCCATTTGCAATGGTATGGTTGGAGTGAAAGAGTATTATGCTGTGAGAAATAAGTCAGTCAATCCTCAGTCACCTAAACTTTCCATGCCTCTGGGAGGGGCAGAGAAAATCAAGTTGCCATTGCCCACAGAACCTTCTTGTGTTCCATGTCCCAGCAGTCCAGATCTAATCTAGAGACTTCCCTGTTCCCACTGGCCCACACCACACCAACCAACACCTGGTCCTCATGCCAGTAAACAGGATTAAGGTAAAACTGGCAAGATACACTAAGAGATAACTCAGCGCTGTCTGTTTCTGAGAATCTTCCCCTAGCTTACTCTCCATCCCTCCTCCATGACACAGGACAGGTCATTGTGTTTTTTGATGGATCTCAGGAAATACAGTTGATCCCAAACAACATGGATCTAAGCAGCATGGGTCCGCTAATACACAGATTTTCCAATAAATACAGGGCTGTAATTGTAAAAAAAAGAAATCTATATATATATATAGATATCTATACATATAGATATCTATCTCAGGATCCAGTGCTTAGAGTCTAATGGAGGATGTCCTTCATTATGCAATAGATTTAGGCTATAACATAGATAACCAAAATGGCACTGGAACTGGAACTGCAAATGTAATAAGTACCTCAAAGGGTGGTTATACAGGGATCATAGAAATTGAGAGACAAAACTACTACCAACAGAGGGAACAAAGAAAGGTGTCACAATTCAGTAGAATTTGAGCTTTGTATTTAAGGTTAGGTAGAATTTGAATACATGGATATTTAGGCTAACAGCATGGAAGGTGGAGGAAGCATCACAGACCCAGACATAAAAACAAGGGAGGCTTATTGCAAAAAGGAGAGTTAATCAATCAATGCAGAGATATAGAAGGGTAATAATGAAGAATAATAATGGAAATACATGTTGGGGCTATATTATAGAAGGCATGAAAGGCTGAGATAAAAATATTAAATTACTTATTTTGAATAATCATGAATAAAGATTTGTCAGACTGTCCTTCACAAAGTAGGTAAGATGGACCATGTAACAGGACAAAAAAAATAGAGAGAATGAGAGAGAGAGAGAGAGAGAGAGATAAGAACACTAATTAGGAATCTATTATTATCTAACCATTAACTAATAAATCCTGGGCCAGAGTGTGGGGGGTTGTGGTGCCTAGGTGGCTCAGTTGGCTGAGTGTCTGACTTGGTTTTGGTTCAGATCTTGATCTCATGGGTTGTGGGATAAATCCCCACATTGGGTGGGCTTCACCCAATGAATGTTTGGAGATTTTTCCATCTTTCCCCCTCACTCTCTCCCTTTCTCTTTCTCAAATAAATACAAACATTTAAAAAGTAATGAAAATAAAAATAGTGAATCCAGGGGGAGAAAAAATAAAAGGTAAGAAAAGTCAGAATCCTGATTTATTTATAGGCAGTCCTGAAAGAATTGGAAATTAATTTGAAATGATTAAAAGAAAAACTTAAAAAAATTGAAATATATGTCTTCATTTTTAGCTATTTTATTAATGGAACAAATCCTGAAAGGTGATATTCAAAATATTCCATAACTACTATGATATGAATACTAATCATATAGAAAGGGCCATGGTTTTGGTTATACTGTTGGTGTCAGCTCTGCCTTTAACACAGTGAAGAAGATTGAAAGGAAAGGAAATGCAGTAAGTGTTTAGGACTACCAAGATTATCAAGGTTTGAGTTGCTCATGGGATATATATTTGGACATGTCCTAAAGTCCCATGAAAATTTAGACTAGTACTCCACAATCTGGTATATTTCACTTAAGCCATAAGTGGAAAAATTCCATTCAGTTAGAGAGAGGGACAATTTGAGCTCCAAGTTACAAAACAGCATCAAGCAATTATTACCAGTAAAACATTACAATTTTTCAGCCTGTATATACTAAGAAAGATGGCAACCACTAATTTTGGGTGGGGTAATAAAATATACCATATCTTTACTCCACTAGAAAACTTATGGTATATTAGGTGAAGCATTTCTGATTATCCACTTTCATTAAGATAAGGAACATATTGCAGAGTGGTATAATGGAAGAAATAAGCAATTTTAATTTACATGCATTTTCCTACAAATTTTAGCTACATTATTTTTAGTTTTTAAGGTTTTTTTTTTGACAGAAAGAGAGAGAGAGAGATCACAAGCAGGCAAAGAGGCAGGTAGAGAGGGGGAAGCAGGCTCCCTGATGAACAGAAAACCCAATGCGGGGCTTGATTCCAGGACCCTGAGATCATGACCTGAGCCGAAGACAGAGGCACAATCCACTGAGCCACCCAGGTGCTCCTAGTTACATAAGTTTAGGTAAGATAATTAATGCTTAACTTCTCTGAAACCCTCTTTCTTCCCATACAAAATATGACAAGTAATACCTTAGTGTTTCTTGTTAAGGTTCAAGTGGATAATAAACATAAAGGACTTAACCAACCCAAAATGCCAGAATAGTTTCTCCACAAAATCCAATGTTTACTATATCATGCTAAAGCAGCTAGATGGATTTCCATTATGTTATAGTGTATAGTGTTATAGTGTATGCTTGAGGATGATCTGATTTAAAGTATATGTTGGGGACACTTGTGTGGCTTAGATGGTTAAGTGTCCAACTCTTGATCTCAGTTTAGTTCTTGATCTCTGGGTCATGAGTGAAAGCTCTGGGTTGGGTTACACACTGGGCATAGAGCCTACTTAATTTTTTAAATTATATTTTATATGGCATAATCAATATTAATTTTGGTGGTCTTTCACCTTCGTATCAAAGTGAAAGGAGGTCTTTTATCTGAATGGCTGAAATCAACATGGTATACACAGTTGGCATGATGTTCTTAAGAAAAACATGAAATACTTTATAGAATAATGTGGACCATAGAGTCAACAATTGTTTAAAAATCACCAATACAGGGGGAGGAGCAAGATGGGAGAGGAATAGGAGACCTAAATTTCACTGGGTACCAGAATTTATAGGTAGCTATCAAGCTACCTATAAACTCAACAGGATATCAAAGAAAAGAATATCAGCAATTCTAGAAACAGAAAAAAGACCACCTTCTGGAAGGTAAGATGTGTGGAGAAGTGAATCCAAGGTGATACACAGGAAGATAGTCCATGGCAGCAAGGGTCAGCTCCCAGCAAGCAGTAGAGCAGCAGAGCACAAAACAGAACTTTTGGAAGTCTGTTCCACTGAAGAATGTTGCTCCAGAAACTAAGCAGAGAGTGGATCCCTAACAGAAACAATGTGGTCTTAGATTCCTCATGGTCATAGAAAGACTAGGGGTGCCTGAGTGTGGCAGAGCTCCCAGGTATTGGAGTGGGGAAGCTGGCTGCAAACACAGAGCCAAGGAATGGGCTCTCAGCTCAGGGTTGCCATAAACCATGATTCCCAGCACAGTCAGATCACTGCTTTTCAAGCAGGGACCCCAAAAGTGGCATATCTAGGGAGACTCCCCCCTTCCTCCACAGGAGGAATATGCTACAGGAACCTGTTGGGTTTGGAGGCTCCAAACGTGCCATGTTCCAGAGATAGAAATGCTTAATCATGGGCCATATGAGCACAGGGCATGGCTGGAGACCAGGGAAAGAGGAGTTATTGACTGCTTTTCTCTGGGAGTTCACTAAGGAGTGGCTGCTGCTCCTTCTTGGCTCCCCCAGGTCAGAGATTGGGAGGCCATCTTCATTCTCCTCCCAAAGCTGTATGTAATGCATTCAGGGAATAAAATATACCAAGAACAAAACAAAGCAGATTACTTAGCCTGGCCCCTGGCAAGAGTGGTGCAATTCTGTCTTGAGCAAAGACATTTGATAATCACTGCAACAGGCACCTCCCCCAGAAGATCAGCAAGAACATCCACCCAAGACCAAGCTCACTAATCGATGAGAACAATGGAACTTCAGAGCTAGGGGGATATGGCACACAGAATTCATGGTCTTTTTCCTATGCTTCTTTAGTCTTTCAATATTATTTTTTTTAGTTTAATTTTTCTTATTCCATTTTTTAATATTTCCTCTTTCTTATTTTAAACTTTTTAAACTATTTATCTTATCAATAACTTTTTAATTTTTTAAAAAATTTTTATTGTTATAGTCATATTCTATCCCTTCATTATAGTTACCTTTATTTTTACACACACATATATATATATGTGTATATATATATATTATTATTTTAGTATAATATATATATTTAGTATAATATATATATTTTAGTATAATATATATTATTATATTAGTATAATATATATATTATTTTCCTTTAAAATTTGGGGATGTAGTATCTTCATACAGAACAAATACACCAGAATCTCTCTCTCTCTCTTTCTTTCTCTCTGTGTGTGTGTGTGTGTGTGTGTATTTTTTTTTTTCTTTCTCTTTTCTTGTCCTCCTGGTTTCCAGTCTCTTCTAATTTGCTTAGCATATATTTTTTTTTCTGGGGCCATTGCTACCCTTTTAGCATTTTGTCTCTCATTCATCTATTCTTATCAGGATAAAATGACAAGGTGGAAAACCTCACCTCAGAATAAAGAACAAGAGGCAGTACCAACAGGTGTGGACATAAGCAAGACAGACGTTAGTAAGATGTCAGAACCAAAGTTCAGAATGATGATTATGAAGTCTTGAAAGCAGCATAGAAGATACTAGAGAATCCCTTTCTGGAGAAATAAAAGAAATAAAATCTAACGAAGTTGAAATAAAAAAAAAGCTATTAATGAAGAGAAATAAAAAATGGAGGTTCTTACTGCTAGGATAAATGAGGCAAGACCAAATGATGGAGAATAAAGAAGGTGAACAAGAGAGATAAACAACAACTGGACCATGAGGGGAGAATTCAAGAGATAAGTGATACCATAAGATGAAATAATATAAGAATAATTGGGATCCCAGAAGAAGAAGAAAGAGAGAGAAGGGCAGAAGATATGTTGGAGCAAATTATAAGAGAGAATTTCCTCAATTTGGGCAAGACAACAAGCATCAAGATTTAGGAGGCACAGAGAAGCCCCCTGAAAATCAATAAAAAATAGGTCAACACCCTGTCATCTAATAGTAAAACTTACAAGTCTCAGTGACAAAGAGAAAATTTTGAAAACAGTTTGGGACAAGATATCTGTAATATACAATGGTAGAAATATGAGACAGCAACTGACCTATCCACAGAGAGCTGTCAGACCAGAAAAGTCTGGCATGACATATTCAGAGCAGTAAATGAGAAAAAAAATATGCAGCCAAAAATACTATATCCAGGTAGGTTGTCATTGAAAATAGAAGGAGATATAAAAATCTTTAAGGACAAACCAAAATTAACAACATGAAGGACATGGGGAGATGGAGAGGAGAAGGGAGCTGAGGGAAATTGGAAGGGGAGGTGAGCCATGAGAGATTATGGACCCTGAAAAACAACCTGAGGGTTTTGAAGGGGTGGGGGGTGGGAGGTTGGGGGAACCGGGTGGTGAGTATTATGGAGGGCACATATTGCATGGAGCACTGGGTGTGGTGCAAAAACAATGAATACAGTTACGCTGAAAAGAAATTAAAAAAAAAAAAAAAGAATTTGCAAACACCAAATCAGCACTGCAGGAAATATTGAAAGGGGCCCTCCAAGCAGATAGAGAGCCTAAAAGTAACAGACCAGAAAGGAACAGAGAAAATATACAGTTACAGTCACTTTATAGGCAATACAATGTCACTAAATTCATATCTTTCAATAGTTACCCTGAATGTAAATGGGCTAAATAATCCCCATCAAAAGACATAGTGTATCAGAATAAATAAAACAATAAATAAATACAAATAAAATAATCCAGCTATATGCTGTCTACAAGAAACTCATTTTAGACCCAACGACACCTCCAGATTTAAAGTGAGAGTGTGTGGAAATCAATTTACCATGCTAATGAACATCAAAAGAAAGATGGGGTGGGAATTCTTACATTATATAAATTATATTTTAAGCCAAAGATTAGATTTTATGCCATCTATAATAAGAGATGAGGAATGACACTCTATTATACTTAAAGGATCTGCCAACAAGAAGAAATACAATTTTTAAATATTCCCCTAACATGGGAGCAGTCAATTATATAAATCAATTAATAACAAAATCAAAGAGACACATCAACAATAACATAATAATAGTAAGGGACTTTAATACCTCCCTCACTGAAATGGACAGATCATCCAAGCAAAAGATCAACAAGGAAATAAAGACTTTAAATGACACAGTGGACCAGACGGGCATAACAGATATATTCAGAACATTCCAATAGAAAGCAACAGAATACACATTCTTCTCTAGTGCACATGGAACATTCTCCAGAATAGAGCATATACTGGGTCACAGATCAGGTCTCAACTGGTAACAAACGACTGGGATCATTCCCTGCATATTTTCAGACCAATGCTTTGAAAGTAGAACTCAATCACAAAATGAAAGTTGGAAAGAACTCAAATACATGGAAGCTAAAGAGGATCTTAATAAATAATGAATGGATCAACCAGGAAATTAAAGTAGAATTTTAAAAAAATCATGGAAATGAATGAAAATGAAAACATAGCTATTCAAAATTTTGGGCACAGCAAAGGCAGTCCTGAGAGGAAAGTATACAGCAATACAAGCCTTTCTCAAGAAACAAGAAAGGTCTCAAGTTCATAACCTAACCGTACACCTAAAAGAGCTGGAGAAAGCACATCAAAAAAAGCCTAAACCCTGCAGGAGAGGGTTCAGAGGGTCTGATAAAAATCAGAGCAGAAATTAATGAAATAGAATGCAAAGAGCAGTAGAACAGATCAATGAAACTAGAAGCTTGTTCTATGAAAAAATTAACAAGATTGATAAACCCCTGGCCAGATTTATCCAAAAGAAACAAGAAAAGACCCACATTAATAAAATCATGAATGAAAGAGGAGAGATCACCACCAACACCGAAGAAATACAAACAATTATAAGAATATATTATGAGAAACTCTACACCAACAAATTTGACAATCTGGAAGAAATGGATGCATTTCTAGAGACACATAAACTACTAAAACTGAACCAGGAAGAAATAGAAAACCTGAACAGACCCATGACCAGTAAGGAGATTGAAGCAGTTATCAAAAATCTAACAATAAACAAGAGCCCAGGGCCAAATGGCTTCCCAGGGGAATTCTACCAAACATTTAAAGAAGAATTAATTAATACATATTCTCCTGAAACTGTCCCCCAAAAAAAGAAATGGAAGGAAAACTCCCAAACTCACTCTATGAGGCCAACACTACCTTGATCCCAAAACTGGACAACGACCCGATCAAAAAGGAGAATTACAGACCAGTATCCCTGATGAAGATGGATGCAAAAATTCTCACCAAAATACTATCCAATAGGATCCAACAGTATATTAAAAGGATTATTCACCACGACCAAGTGGGATTTATTTCTGGCCTGCCAGGTTGGTTCAACATCCACGAATCAATCAGTGTGTTACAATTCATTAATAAAAGAAAGAACAAGAACCACATGCTACTCTCAATAGATGCTGAAAAAACATTGACAAAGCACAGCATCCTTTTCTGATCAAAACTTTTCAGTGTATGCATAAAGGTTACATACCTCAATATCATAAAGCCATCTATTTAAAACCCAGAGCAAATATTCTGAATGGGGAAAAACTGAGAGCTTTTCCCCTAAGGTAAGGAACACAGCAGGGCTGTCCACTATCACCAGTGTTAATCAACAGGGTAGTAGAAGACAACAAAAAGAAATAAAAGTCATCCAATTTGGCAAAGAAGAAGTCAAATTCTCAGTCTTTGCAGATGATCTGATGCTTTACATGGAAAACCCAAGAGACTCTACCCCAAAACCTCTGGAACTCATACAGGAATTCAGTAAAGTGGCATAATATAAAATCAATGCACAGAAATAAGTTGCTTTTCTATACACTAACAGCAAGACAGAAGGAAGAGAAATTAAGAGTTAGTCCCATTTACAATTGCATCCAAAACCATAAGATACCTAGGAATAAACCTAACTGAAGAGGCAAAGAATCTGTACTCAGAAAACTATAAAGTACTTATGAAAGAAATTGAGGAAGACACAAAAAAATGGAAAAACATCTTATGATCATGGATTGGAAGAACGAATATTATGAAAATGTCTTTGCTACCTATAGCAATCTACGCATTTGATGCAATCCCTATCAAAATATAATCAACATTTTTCAAAGAAATAGAACAAATAATCCTAACATTTATATGGAACCAGAAAAGACACTGAATAGCCAGAGGAATGCTGAAAAAGAAAACCAAATTTGGCAACATCACATTTCCAGATTTCAAGGTCTATTACAAATCTGTCATCATCAAGACAGTATGATACTGGCACAAAAACAGACACATAGATCAATGGAACAGAATAGAGAGCCCAGAAATGGAGCTTCAACTCTATGGTCAACTAATCTTTGAAGTAGCAGGAAAGAATGTCCAATGGAAAAAAAGACAGTCTCTTCAACAAATGGTGTTGGAAAAATTAGACAGCCACATACAGAATGAAATTGGAACATTTCCATATACCACACACAAAAATAGGCAAATAATGAATGAAAGATCTCAGTGTGAGATAAGAATCCTCAGTGCGAGGAGAACACAGGCAGCAACCTCTTTGACCTTGACCATAGCAACTTCTTTCCAGACACATCTTCAGAAGTAAGGGAAACAAAAGCAAAAATGAATTATTGGGATTTCATCAAGATAAAAAGCTTTTGCACACCAAAGGAAATAGTCAACAAGACCAAAAGACAACTGACGGAATGGAAGAAGATATTGGCAAATAGCATATCAGATAAATGGCTAGTATGCTAAATCTATGAAGAACTTATCAAACTCAACACCCAAAGAACAAATAATCCAATCAAGAAATGGGCAGAAGACATGAACAGCCCTTTCTGCAAAGAACAGACACATGAAAACATGTTCAACGTCACTTGGCATGAGGGAAATACAAATCAAACCCACAGTGAGATACTACCTTACACCAGTCAAAATGTCTAAAATTAATGTCAGGAAAGGACAGATATTGGCAAGGATGTGGAGAAAGGGGAATCCTCCTACACTGTTGGTGGGATTGCAAGCTGGTGCAGCCACTTGGGAAAACAATATGGAGGTCCCTCAAAAAGTTGGAAATAGAGCTATCCTATGACCCAACAATCACGCTGCTGGATATTCACCTTAAAGATACAAATGTAGTGGGCTCCTGGGTGGCTCGGTGGGTTAAGCCGCTGCCTTCGGCTCAGGTCATGATCTCAGGTCCTGGAATCGAGTCCCGCATCGGGCTCTCTGCTCAGCAGGGAGCCTGCTTCCTCCTCTCTCTCTCTCTGCCTGCCTCTCTGCCTACTTGTAATCTCTCTCTGTCAAATAAATAAATAAAATCTTTAAAAAAAAAAAGATACAAATGTAGTTATCCAAAGGGACACATGCACCCAAATGTTTATAGCAACAATGTCCACAGTAGACAAACTATGAAAAAAGCCCAGATGCCTGTCAACAGATGAATGGATAAAATGGATAAAGAAGATGTCCCCTATGTGTGTGTGTGTGTGTGTGGGTGTGTGTGTGTGTATGGACTACTATGAAGTCATTAAAAAAAAACCCACAAAATCTTGCCATTTGCAATGATATGGATGTATCTAGAGGGTTTTATGCTAAGCAAAATGATTCAATCAGAGAAGGACAATTATTGCATGATATCTCTGATATGAGGAATTTGAGAGACAGTGTGGGAGTTTATGGGGAGAAGGGAGGGAAAAATGAAACAAGGTCAGACTGAGGGGGGAGACAAACCATAAGAAACTCTTTATCTCAGGAAACAAATGGAGGGCTGCTGGTGTGGGAGGGATAGGTTGGCTGGGTGATGGACATTGAGAAGGGTACATGCTATGATGAATGCTGTGAATTGTGTAGGACTGATGATTCACAGACCTGCGCCCCTGAAAAAAATAATATATTATATGTTAATTTAGAAAAAATCACCAATACAGTCATAGGGCACATGGATAAAATTCTAGAAGTCAGAAAAGTTAAGAATTACTTACTCAACATATATCCCTGGACATTTAAATTCATGATAAGCAATATTGTTTTAGATGCAATAATGAAAATATCTTCTTAGTATTTAAGATATTCTTTCATAGAAGTTGAACATTAGAATTCTTCCTTTTGCAGAAAATAAGATGTTGTACTGACATGTGAAAGTAGTATGACAGAAATAATACACCTTTAAGTCAATAATCTCAGTGTGAGGACAAGTTCAAATAATATTGGGCATATTGAGCTTTAGGAGTGATAAACATCACTGTGTTATTGTCATTAAAATAATGAGAATGTGGCTAGGTCCCTATGCATTTGAATGGCTTCAAGTGGGCAAATTTTTTTTTTAATATTTGTAATCCAAGCCAATTTTTTCCCCATTCATGAACTAACCTCATCAAAACACACTTATAGCAGAGAATCTCTTATTTAAAATGTACCGAAATTCGAGTCCCACATCAGGCTCCCAGCTCCATGGGGAGTCTGCTTCGCTCTCTGACCTTCTCCTCGCTCATTCTCTCTCTCACTGTCTCTCTCTCTCAAATAAATAAAATAAAATCTTTAAAAAAATTTTAAAATTAAAATGTACCGAATTCTAGGCCAATGAAAGACCTGCAAATTATATGTATGCTTTTTCTTGAATCAACTCTATACTAAGATTCATTCATTCAAATCTCATTTCTGGGGCATACCTGATTATTTTAAACATCTTCTAAGAATTGTAATATTTCAATATTTGATTTAGTATATACTCAAACCTCTTTGTAAAGGGGTTTTCTGTGCTTTTATTAAGAATTTTGAAGGAAACCATAACCAGTGAGAGTACATTTAGATAAATTCAAGAAACTATATGAAGGAAAAAACAATTGTTTTTAACCTATTTTGGAAAGAACTGAAAATAAGTGAAATGTAATTTGATATAATAAATTCATGAGATGTTTTATGATAGTGTATCTCTTGAGAGATGACAGATCTTTGAATAAACTGTAGTTCTGTGGACATAAACAGGTGTGACAGTAGCCTTAAAGTCTTTGACCTTCATATGATTGAAGCCATGATGACAAGGATAAATGTGTGAACCAGAGGGATAGATTACTAAGTCATAAAAAATTATTGGCATTTTTTGTATTTCTGAATAACACATATGCGATTGATTGTTTTTATTATATAGCCAATTTGGTGCAGTTTTGGCAACTCTGATACATTTCAAATTAAAAAATCACCCACATCTCACTCATACATAGGAAATGGCCCTGGATGTGGTAGGTAGCATGTTCTTCCTGGTTGCCTTTGAGACATTGATTTGCCTGAGAGCATAGAAGTATATAAGAAAATTATAACAGGATACTAGGCCTCCAAAATCTCAGTCTCTAACTTTTCCTTTAACCATAGTCTTCTGAAAATACAGTGTAAGTCAAAAACTTCAGAAAAATAACTTGATTTATTTTTAAAACTTAGGCATGTCCATCAAATCTAGTCATTTTTATTCTAAATTATTATAGAAAAGCATCCCATGTGCATCCTGAGATTCCATGGCAAATTCTTTCCTTATCTCAGTCATTATATCAGAATTGTAAAATTTCCACCTATTCATTTAAAAAATATCATCTCAAGTGGCATTTTCTTCAGGGAATCTAACCATAAGCATGGTTCCATTTCTTACACTGGAAATTCTCTTTAAATGTCTTTCATGTTCCATTTAGTTGTTGCAGAGGTTCTCACCATTTAGGACACTATTATGAACTGTTGCTATGAACAGGAAACTGAAATCTTAAACAGTTGTACATCTTAGGACAAGATGTAATAGGTGTGATATGTAAAAATGATTAATTTTTTCCTTCCTTTATAGATCTATATGTTGCTTTAAGAAACAGTGAAGGGGGGCAGTACCTGGGTTGCTGAGTGGGTTGTGCCTCTGCCTTGGCTTAAGTCATGATCTCAGAGTCCTGGGATTGAACCCCATGTCAGGATCTCTGCTCTGACCTGCTTCTCCCTTTCTCTCTGCATGCCTACTTATGATCTCTCTTTCTCACTCTCTCTCTCTGTCTAATAAATAAATAAATTCTTTTAAAAAAAGGAAGAAGAAAGAAAGAAAAAAGAAAGAAAGAGAAAGAAAGAAAGAAAGAAAGAAAGAAAGAAAGAAAGAAAGAAAGAAAGAAAGAAAGAAAGAAAGGAAGGAAGAAAAGAAAGAAACAGTGAAGGGGTGCCTGGGTAGCTGAGTTGGTTAAGCATCTGCCTTTTCAGGTCATGATCCCAGTGTCCTGGGATTGAAACCTGTGTGGGGTGCCCAACTCAGCAGGGACACTTCTTCCTCTCCCTCTGCCCCTCTCTCCCGCTTGTGCTCTCTCTCTCTCTTTTTCTCCCAAATAAACAAATAAAATCTTAAAGAAAAAAAAAAGGATATAGGATATCAAAATGGTAAGTCATATGTAAAACTAAAATATTTTAAATTTATCTGTGATGATAATTTATCATATTAGATATAAATTTAAGTTACAACTCCTAGAAGCAGTCTCAGGTTTAGATTTTTGTTCAAGTAACATGTTGAATGCTATTTTCCAAAGGAAGGGAGTGAGAGAAACTGGATGAGGCAGGAGACCAAAAGGTAGCAAGAAGGTGATCTCAGAAGTACAGGTAAAAACACAGATTTAGCATCACCTTGTGATAAGGGACTGGCCTTTTGTACAACCACTAGTTGGCTGAGGTGGGAGGTGGAGGAATCTGTGTGTCCACGCAGGCAAGGCAGCTATCATATGGTCATGGGCAATTGACCAGAAAAGGGGACATGTGTGAATTGTTACTGGGTAGATATAAAGAACAGAAAAGGGGAATTACGTAGAACATTTAGGACAGATTCTGTTCCAGTGTTCTAAAATGAATGGAAATTTTATCTCAGCTTCTAAATATTGTTTTAAAATGTAATTAATGTCAGTTGTTTCCACCTCAGCAGAATGAAAATTTCTTCAAACTGAAATAACTATTTAAAAAATACTTGTGAAAACTACATATATTCAAAACATTTGTTCAATTTGGCTTCACCCACAGTAAAACGGTAGTTATATTAAAATCCTGCAAGAAGTGATTTTATTCAAATCATTGGATGAAATTTTAGAAAATATATGTAATTCTTTGTGAATTATGTATGTCTCCATTTTATTCTATAAAATACCACCAACTTATTAACATAATAATGAGACAGACACAGTAATAAATGAGTTCATTGCCTTGGTTAATTGATGAATTTCATATTCTTTTGTTTTTGTTGTTTTTGTTATGAAGCTATTATTAGTGTAGTAGCGTATTTTATTTAATAGTTTATCTTAATTTAATAAATGTAAAACATTTAAATGCAGCTTTGTGTCTTGCCTCAGTGATTAGGTCAGGGTTGCCCCAAAATGATCACATTAAAACTTTTTGGTTTGGGATCATCTGGAAGGTACTTTGCACTTTTGCATGCACTAGTTTTTTTTTTTTTTTTTAAATGCATATTTGCCACTTTTTAGCTAATCAGTGTTAAGTTGAATATATGCTAGTTGTACATTTAAAAATATGGTACTTAACCCTCATATGACATCCAAAATTTCTCTCCTCTATTATTTTTCAAGTTTTTTTAATTAGATTTTTTAATTTGCTGTTTTCATTGCTATAAGTATATTTAAATTTCTATTTATCTAGCTATCACATATAAGCCATACTTTTTCTAATTCTTTTTTTTTTGTGTGTGTGTGGTAAAAATGATAAGACATTTATTTTGACATAACAAATAGCTCTAATTGTGATCTACTTAATGCATTCATTTCTGATTTTGAAATTTCCATGAAGATATCTTGCCATGTCTCTCTGAGTAGGAAATTGCCTCAATTGTCCTAATGCTCTGCTGGTCTGAATTGGAAGGCAGTTATGTGGAATCATTTTTATTTTTTTAATAAATTATTTTATTTTTTATAAATATATATTTTTATCCCCAGGGATACAGGTCTGTGAATCGCCAGGTTTACACACTTCACAGCACTCACCAAAGCACATACCCTCCCCAATGTCCATAAACCCACCCCCTTCTCCCAACCCCCCTCCCCCCAGCAACCCTCAGTTTGTTTTGTGAGATTAAGAGCCATTTATGGTTTGTCTCCCTCCCAATCCCATCTTGTTTCATTTATTCTTCTCCTACCCACTTAAGCCCCCATGTTGCATCACCACTTCCTCATATCAGGGAGATCATATGATAGTTGTCTTTCTCCGCTTGACTTATTTCGCTGAGCATGATATGCTCTAGTTCCATCCATGTTGTCGCAAATGGCAAGATTTCATTTCTTTGATGGCTGCATAGTATGCCATTGTGTATATATACCACATCTTCTTTATCCATTCATCTGTTGATGGACATCTAGGTTCTTTCCATAGTTTGGCTATTGTGGACATTGCTGGTATAAACATTCGGGTGCACGTGCCCCTTTGGATCACTATGTTTGTATCTTTAAGGTAAATTCCCAGTAGTGCAATTGCTGGGTCATAGGGCAGTTCTATTTTCAACATTTTGAGGAACCTCCATGCTGTTTTCCAAGGTGGTTGCACCAGCTTGCATTCCCACCAACAGTGTAGGAGGGTTCCCCTTTCTCCGCATCCTCGCCAGCATCTGTCATTTCCTGACTTGTTGATTTTAGCCATTCTGACTGGTGTGAGGTGATATCTCATTGTGGTTTTGATTTGTATTTCCCTGATGCCGAGTGATATGGAGCACTTTTTCATGTGTCTGTTGGCCATCTGGATGTCTTCTTTGCAGAAACGTCTGTTCATGTCCTCTGCCCATTTCATGATTAAATTATTTGTTCTTTGGGTGTTGAGTTTGTTAAGTTCTTTATAGATTTTGGACAGTAGCCCTTTATCTGATATGTCGTTTGCAAATATCTTCTCCCATTCTGTCAGTTGTCTTTTGATTTTGTTAACTGTTTCTGTTGCTGTGCAAAAGCTTTTGATCTTGATGAAATCCCAATAGTTCATTTTTGCCTTTGCTTCCCTTGCCTTTGATGATGTTCCTAGGAAGATGTTGCTGTGGCTGAGGTCGAAGAGGTTGCTGCCTGTGTTCTCCTCAAGGATTTTGATGGATTCCTTTCTCACATTGAGGTCCTTAATCCATTTGAGTTTATTTTTGTGTGTGGTGTAAGGAAATGGTCCAATTTCATTTTTCTGCACGTGGCTGTCCAATTTTCCCAACACCATTTATTAAAGAGGCTGTCTTTTTTCCATTGGATATTCTTTCCTGCTTTATCAAAGATTAGTTAACCATAGAGTTGAGGGTCTATTTCTGGCCTCTCTATTCTGTTCCATTCATCTATGTGTCTGTTTTTGTGCCGGTACCATGCTGTCTTGATGATGACAGCTTTGTAATAGAGCTTGAAGTCCGGAATTGTGATGCCACCAACTTTGGCTTTCTTTTTCAATATCCCTTTGGCTATTCGAGGTCTTTTCTGATTCCATATAAATTTGAGGATTATTTGTTCCAATTCTTTGAAAAAGATGGATGGTACTTTGATAGGAATTGCATTAAATGTGTAGATTGCTTTAGGTAGCATAGACATTTTCACAATATTTATTCTTCTAATCCAGGAGCATGGAACATTTTTCCATTTCTTTGTGTCTTCCTCAATTTCTTTCATGAGTACTTTATAGTTTTCTGAGTATAGATTCTTAGCCTCTTTGGTTAGGTTTATTCCTAGGTATCTTATGGTTTAGGGTGCAATTGTAAATGGGATTGACTCCTTAATTTCTCTTTCTTCTGTCTTGTTGTTGGTGTAGAGAAATGCAACTGATTTCTGTGCATTGATTTTATATCCTGACACCTTACTGAATTCCTGTACAAGTTCTAGCAGTTTTGGAGTGGAGTCTTTTGAGTTTTCCACATATAGTATCATATCATCTGCGAAGAGTGATAGTTTGACTTCTTCTTTGCCGATTTGGATGCCTTTAATTTCCTTTTGTTGTCTGATTGCTGAGGCTAGGACTTCTAGTACTATGTTGAATAGCAGTGGTGATAATGGACATCCTTGCCGTGTTCCTGACCTTAGCAGAAAAGCTTTCAGTTTTTCTCCATTGAGAATGATATTTGCAGTGGGTTTTTCTTTTTTTTTTTTTTTTTAAGATTTTATTTATTTATTTGACAGAGAGAAATCACAAGTAGACTGAGAGGCAGGCAGAGAGAGAGGGAGGGAAGCAGGCTCCCTGCTGAGCAGAGAGCCCGATGTGGGACTCGATCCCAGGACCCTGAGATCATGACCTGAGCCGAAGGCAGTGGCTTAACCCACTGAGCCACCCAGGTGCCCTGCAGTGGGTTTTTCATAGATGGCTTTGATGATATTGAGGTATGTGCCCTCTATCCCTACACTTTGAAGGGTTTTGATCAGGAAGGGATGCTGTACTTTGTCAAATGCTTTTTCAGCATCTATTGAGAGTATCATATGGTTCTTGTTCTTTCTTTTATTGATGTGTTGTATCACATTGACTGATTTGCAGATGTTGAACCAACCTTGCAGCCCTGGGATAAATCCCACTTGGTCGTGGTGAATAATCCTTTTGATGTACTGTTGAATCCTATTGGCTAGTATTTTGGTGAGAATTTTTGCATCTGTGTTCATCAAGGATATTGGTCTATAGCTCTCTTTTTTGATGGGATCCTTGTATGGTTTTGGGATCAAGGTGATGTTGGCCTCATAAAATGAGTTTGGAAGTTTTCCTTCCATTTCTATTTTTTGGAACAGTTTCAGGAGAATAGGAATTAGTTCTTCTTTAAATGTTTGGTAGAATTCCCCTGGGAAGCCGTCTGACCCTGGGCTTTTGTTTGTTTGGAGATTTTTAATGACTGTTTCAATCTCCTTACTGGTTATGGGTCTGTTCACGCTTTCTATTTCTTCCTGGTTCAGTTGTGGTAGTTTATATGTTTCTAGGAATGCATCCATTTCTTCCAAATTGTCAAATTTGTTGGTGTAGAGTTGCTCATAGTATGTTCTTATAATTGTATTTCTTTGGTGTTAGTTGTGATCTCTCCTCTTTCATTCATGATTTTATTTATTTGGGTCCTTTCTCTTTTCTTTTTGATAAGTCTGGCCAGGGGTTTATCAATTTTATTAATTCTTTCAAAGAACCAGCTCCTAGTTTCGTTGATTTGTTCTATCGTTTTTTTGGTTTCTATTTCATTGATTTCTGCTCTGATCTTTATGATTTCTCTTCTCCTGCTGGGCTTAGGGTTTCTTTCTTGTTCTTTTTCCAGTTCCTTTAGTTGTAGGGTTAGGTTGTGTACCTGAGACCTTTTTTGTTTCTTGAGAAAGGCTTGTACCACTATATCTTTTCCTCTCAGGACTGCCTTTGTTGCGTCCCACAGATTTTGCACTGTTGTGTTTTCATTATCATTTGTTTCCATGATTTTTTTCAATTCTTCTTTAATTTCCCGGTTGACCCATTCATTCTTTAGAAGGATGCTGTTTAGTCTCCATGTATTTGTGTTCTTTCCAAACTTCCTCTTGTGGTTGAGTTCTAGCTTCAGAGCATTGTGGTCTGAAAATATGCAGGTAATGATCCCAATCTTTTGATACCGGTTGAGTCCTGATTTAGGACCAAGGATGTGATCTATTCTGGAGAATGTTCCATGTGCACTAGAGAAGAATGTATGTTCTTTTGCTTTGGGATGAAATGTTCTGAATATATCTGTGATGTCCATCTGGTCCAGTGTGTCGTTTAAGGCCCTTATTTCCTTGCTGATCTTTTGCTTGGATGATCTGTCCATTTCGGTGAGGGGAGTGTTAAAGTCCCCTACTATTATTGTATTTTTGTTGATGTGTTTCTTTGATTTTTTTATTAATTGGTTTATATAGATGGCTGCTCCCACGTTGGGGGCATAGATATTTAAAATTGCTAGATCTTCTTTTTGGACAGACCCTTTGAGTATGATATAGTGTCCTTCCTCATCTCTTATTATAGTCTTTGGCTTAAAATCTAATTGATCTGATATAAGGATTGCCACTCCTGCTTTTTTCTGATGTCCATTAGCATGGTAAATTCTTTTCCATCCCCTCACTTTAAATCTGGAGGAGTCTTCGGGCTTAAAATGAGTTTCTTGGAGGCAACATATAGATGGGTTTTGTTTCTTTATCCATTCTGATACCCTGTGTCTTTGATTGGGGCATTTAGCCCATTAACGTTCAGGGTAACTATTGAGAGATATGAATTTAGTGCCATTGTATTGCCTGTAAAGTGACTGTTACTGTATATTGTTTCTGTTCCTTTCTGGTCTACCACTTGTAGGCTCTCTCTTTGCTTAGAGGACCCCTTTCAATATTTCCTGTAGAGCTGGTTTGGTGTTTGCAAATTCTTTCAGTTTTTGTTTGTCCTGGAAGCTTTTAATCTCTCCTTCTATTTTCAATGATAGCCTAGCTGGATATAGTATTCTTGGCTGCATGTTTTTCTCGTTTAGTGCTCTGAAAATATCATGCCAGCTCTTTCTGGCCTGCCAGGTCTCTGTGGATAAGTCAGCTGCCAATCTAATATTTTTACCATTGTATGTTACAGATTTCTTTTCCCGGGCTGCTTTCAGGATTTTCTCTTTGTCACTAAGACTTGTAAATTTTACTATTAGGTGACGTGGTGTGGGCCTATTCTTATTGATTTTGAGGGGCGTTCTCTGAACCTCCTGAATTTTGATGCTCGTTCCCTTTGCCATATTGGGGAAATTCTCCCCAATAATTCTCTCCAGTATACCTTCTGCTCCCCTCTCTCTTTCTTCTTCTTCTAGAATCCCAATTATTCTGATGTTGTTTCGTCTTATGGTGTCACTTATCTCTCGAATTCTGCCCTCGTGGTCCAGTAGCTGTTTTTCCCTCTTTTGCTCAGCTTCTTTATTCTCTGTCATTTGGTGTTCTAGATCACTAATTCTTTCCTCTGCCTCATTTATCCTAGCAGTGAGAGGCTCCATTTTTTATTGCACCTCATTAATAGCTTTTTTTATTTCAACTTGGTTAGATTTTAGTTCTTTTATTTCTCCAGAAAGGGCTTTTATATCTCTGGAGAGGGTTTCTCTAATATTTTCCATGCCTTTTTCAAGCCCGGCTAGAACCTTGAGAATTGTCATTCTGAATTCTAGATCTGACATATTGCCAATGTCTGTATTGATTAGGTCCCGAGCCTTTGGTACTGCCTCTTGTTCTTTTTTTTGTGGTGAATTTTTCCACCTTGTCATTTTGTCCAGATAAGAGTATATGAAGGAGCAAGTAAAATACTAAAAGGGTAGCAACAACCCCAGGAAAATATGCTCGAACCAAATCAGAAGAGATCCCAAATCGTGAGGGGAGAGAAAGGGGATAAAAAGAGGTTCAAAAAAAAAAAAAAAAAGAAAAAAAACAGGAATTAAAAAAAGAAAATGAAAAAAGAAAAGTATGAAAAAGAAATATATATATATATTAGATAAACTAGTTAAAAAAAGTTAAAAATGAAAAGGGTAAAAGTTAAAAAAAATTAAAAAAAATTTTAAAAATTTAGCAGAAGTAGAGAAAAAAATGAAAAAGAAAAAAATTACTTTAACTGCAAGACTAAAAAATCACAGGGAGAAAGCCATGAGTTCCGTGCTTTGCTTTCTCCTTTGGAATGCTGCTGCTCTCCTTGGTATTGAAACCACACTCCTTGGTAGGTGAACTTGGTCTTGGCTGGATTTCTTGTTGATCTTCTGGGGGAGGGGCCTGGTGTAGTGATCTCAAGTGTCTTTGCCCCAGGCGGAATTGCACCGTCCTTACCAGGGGCCGGGCTGAGTAATCCGCTGGGGTTTGATTTCAGGAGCTTTTGTTCCCTTAGTGCTTTCCGTAGAGTTCCGGAGGACGGGAATACAAATGGCGGCCTCCTGGTCTCCGGCCGGGGGAGCCAATAGCCTGGGGCCCCACTCCTCAGTGCGCCCTCAGAGAACAGCGCCCAGTAATTCCCGTCTGCCTGACCTCCCGCCGAGCTCCGAGCTCACCGAGCCTGCGGCCGGTTCAAGGCAACACCGAGCTGTGAGCTTACTGTCGGCTCTGTCTCTGTAGCCAGCTTTCTCGCTCCAATACCCACAAGCTCTGCAACACTCAGACACCCCCAATCTTTCTGTGACCCTGCGGGACCTGAGGCCACGCTGAACCCGCATGGGCTTCGCCCCGGTTTAGCCTCTGGAGCGATGTCCCTCAGCGGAACTGACTTTTAAAAGTCCTGATTTTGTGCTCCGCTGCTCTGCCGCTTGCCGGGAGCCGGTGCCTTCCCCCGGGGTCTATCTTCCCGTCGCTTTGGATTCACTTCTCCGCCAGTCCTACTTTTCAGAAAGTGGTTGTTTTTCAGTTTCTAGAATTGCTATTCTTCTTCTCTTCGATCTGCCAATGGATTTGCAGGTGTTTGCAATCTTTAGATAAGCTCTCTAGCTGATCTCCTGCTAGCTGAAGTAGTCTCAGCCTGCTACTTCTCCGCCATCTTGACTTCTCCCCCCACTTTTTCTCATTCTTGAAAGGCTAAGAAACTTACACTCCTTTACCAAACTCTACTCTACCTCTCCTTCTACTTTAATTGTACTTGTTAAATTTTTATATTTAGAGTGTCAAGGTATGGGATATTTACTTTAGGTTTATTTATTTATTATTTAAGTTCAATTTAGTTAACATATAATGCATTATCAGCTTCAGGAGTAGAATTTAGTGATTCATCAGTTGCATATAACACCCAGTGTTCATTACATCAAGTGCCCTCCTTAATGCCCAGCATCCAATTACCCTAACCTTCACCTACTTCTCCTCCCACAATCCTTAGTTTGCTCCCTATTGTTGAGTTTCTTATGTCATGTCTCTCTCCCTGTTTTTATCTTATTTTATTTTTCCTTCATTTCCCCTATGTTCATCTGTTTTGTTTCTTATATTCCACATATGAGTGAAAGCATATGGCATTTTTCTTTCTCTGACCGATTTATTTCACTTACCATAATACCCTCTAGTTCCATCCATGCTGTTGCAAATGTCAAGATTTCATTCTTTTTGATGACTGAATAATATTCCATTGCATGTATATATTATATTCCCTTTATCTATTCATCTGTCAATAGACATCTGGGTTCTTTCCATAGTTTGACTATTGTGGACATGGCTGCTATAAACTTTGTGGTGAATGTGACCCTTCAATATACTATATTGGTATCCTTTAGATAAAGGCCTAGTAGTGCAATTGATGGGTTATTATTAATTTTTTTAGTGACCTCCACACTGTTTTCCATATTAGCTGCACCAGTCTGCGTTCCCACCAACAGTTACTTTAGGTGTATAAATGCAATTGAGTCATCTGCTGTTGGTACTTTAAGTGACTCAAACATAAAACAAAAAAATGCTTTTAAGATGGTCACCATGATAATGTAATTGTTGAGTGTTAAACTCTAACTTTTGGTCATGTATAATCTTTCTGGCATATTACAGAAGAAGGGGAATAATTTTAATAGTTTAGACCACTTCCAGGTGACCAATTTACTTAGAAAGTAGCTTTTCATTTCACTTTATGCCCAATGGTATTTTCTTCATGGAAGAAATTTAATCAAAATGAAGCCAATTAGGGGGTACCTGGGTGGCTCAATCAGGTGTCTGCCTTCATCTAACGTCATAATCTCAAGATCCTGGGATTGAGCCCTGCTTTGGGCTACCTGCTCAGTGGGGAGTTTTCTTTTCCCCTTTCCTCTGCTCCTCCTCCCTGCTCATACTCTCTAACCTCTCTCTCTCAAATAAATAAATAATCTTTTAAAAATGAAGCAAATAAGGCATAAGGGTAATTCTTTCAACCTATGAGCTGTTTAGATAACACGTGTGATGCAGATTTACTGTAGCCAGGAAATTTTCAAACATACTGGCTGAAATTTATACATTTACATAAGACTAATATTCTTTCTCTTTTCCGTCTCATATCCACATTGCCTCCTGCCCAGTGCTTTCCAAGAAGTCCTTACTATGCCTCCACTATGATACAGAACTATAATTAGAACTTACTTCTGCTTTTTAAAAATTACCTCATTTTGGGGCACCTGGGTGTCAGAGTCGGTTGAGCATCTACTTTCAGCTAAGGTCGTAATCCCAGGGTCTTGGAATTGAGCCCCACATTGGGTTCCCTGCTCAGTGAAGTGTCTGCTTCTCCCTCTTCCTCTGTGCATTCTCTCTCTCTCTCTCAAATAAATAAATAAGTAAAATCTTTAAAAAATTACCTCACTTTAATGAGGAGAATATTTTGTTTCTTTTCCATCATATTTTGCAGGTAGTTAACACAGTTTATTTGATGTTTTTATCTTTATAATAGAAATGTTACATTAGAAATAATTTTCTCTTAAATCACATTTAAATTTTGTTTTTAAACAAAAACAAAAACAGTGTTTTTAAAACAATGTGAAACCTACTTTTTTTTTAATGACCATTATTGGTTCTTAATTTCAATATAAAATAATATTAATTGGATTTGGGTGGGCATAATCCTTGTCACTAAAACTTTCAAAACACAAAGTGAAATGTATTCTAGTCTCTTAAAGCACAGGCAGGTTAAATAACTTCTTTAAGGACCCACAACCCAACAGGTGGATGACATTCTGGCTGCTCTACATCCTCTCTGGCATCCAGGGCTACTGATGAAATCTGATACCAACACAACTATTTCTTTCTAGGCAAACGAATCTATGATTCTGGAAACTTTAAAAATTCTATCTATACTTTTGATATAAGGAAGTTCCACAAGACTGTAGGTGTGGACAATTTTCCATTCTGCTTCATCCTCAATAGGCACATAACTCTATAGATAAATCTATTCACTTCTCAAAGGATTTATTATTATTTTTATGTATAATTGCTCTTCTTGGCTCTCTCTTGAGCCACCATTTTCTGTATACTTACTTTCTTTCTTCTTCTTCTTCTTCTTCTTCTTCTTCTTCTTTCAAGAATGTTTCCTATTTGAACATACAGTATAAACAGTATTATGGACTGATTCCCTCTGTTATTTTTTGATTATTCCCACCTCTTCAACTTTTTTTTTTCTCTTCTCTGCACTGGAAATTTATTTTAAAATTATGTGCCAGAATTATTTTTATTTTTGTATTTCCCTAAAAAAATGATTCAGTATCTTAGAGACCAGGTATCATTTTTGAGCCCGAGTTCTTATGTAAAATTTCTCTGTGAGCACAGAGATGAGATACTAATATGGAACGCTATTCCATATGTAGTGCCCAAATTACTTAAATTCATTATTAAGCTACAGCCTCCTCCTGCTGTCTATGCTATCTGATTTAGGCTGTAATCATTCTCAGGGATCTGTCAGTAAGAAAAGTCCAACTTTTGAGGCTGCCTTATTAAGTATATATTTTAGTTGCAATGTTTTCTATCCTGGCTTTCCCCTTTCCTTTTCTACCTTTTTTTTTTTTTCTACCCTGTTCTTAAGAAATATATCTGCTGCTGATCCACAATAACCCAAGTCATCTTCAGTTATCATTCCTGTTATATATTTATTCCTCTTTGTATGTAATTAACATAACTTCATTGAGATATTTTGGAAGGGAAGAAATGTAAGTATATAGTCTTCATTTTTTTTGAGTTATAAATCTGATCCCTGAAAAAATTGTTATGAAGTCTATATTTTAAAATTAATTTGAAGTTATAAAACCCTATAGCTTCGAGTTTAAGGAAGAATTTGATTCATGAATATTATTAATTTAACCCCAAAGTTTTAATACTATTTCCTTGATCTCTTTTTCCTGTAAGATCTAGCAAATATATAACAGCTCTTATTCCCTTTCATAAAATGTCTGTTCTCCCCACTCCTTTTTTCTACTATAACTGTTAGAAAGTTAGTATGTCTTCTGTACTTGTTTTTTTGTGACACGTTCACTGTCCGAGAGTTCTCTGTCACATTTTTTTCATCTTTCATTTCCATGGTGAGCTATATATGCTACCTCAAGCAGTCTTTTAATGGCTTCCATCTTTCCTTCTCTCTTTCATTGATATCCTTGTGATTGAAATATTATCATCCACCTCCAGGGCACTCAAGAGCAGTCACAGTTCTCATTCATCTTGAAACTCCAATAATTGAAGTCCTTTACCTGCTCATATCTTTCTGTTAGATGTAAGATTTGTCTGTTGCAAAAAATTTCCATTTTGTTTCAAGATTACAGATAGGTGTTGAAGTGTATACTACATTGAAGAATAAGCTCTCCTCCCAAGATTGTAAAAATTCCTTTTCTCAACAACTGATGAGCATAGAAGGTGAAAAGCAGATCATCATGAATAAATAATTTATCTAGTTTGCCCCTCAATAGAAAAGATGACACAAAAGTGTAATTGAAGTTTTCATAGTGCCTTCAATAGATTTTGTTTTAAGCACAGGAGCATAAAATTCTGAAAAAGTAATGAGAAATCCTTAGAGACACTTAATGCATTTATCAAAATTGTTTCTCCCTACATTTTCCAGAGGATCCAAAGCTATATTGTTATTTTCTGCCTGAATTTCTTATCTCTTTAAATCATTCTTTCACCATTCCTCTCTTTTGTACTTGTCCTCAAACAGAGCACTGGAAGAATCCCAGACTGGGGGCGCCTGGGTGGCTCAGTGGGTTAAGCCGCTGCCTTCGGCTCAGGTCATGATCTCAGGGTCCTGGGATTGAGTCCCGCATCGGGCTCTCTGCTCAGCAGGGAGCCTGCTTCCCTCTCTCTCTCTCTCTCTCTGCCTGCCTCTCCATCTACTTGTGATTTCTCTCTGTCAAATAAATAAATAAAATCTTAAAAAAAGAAAAAAAAAAAAAGATTCCCAGACTGGGAATCTTATGTATTTTGGGGAAACACCTGACATATTGTTCATGTTTTTAAAACTTTCTAGAGTCAATTCATTTTGATTTAGTAGTATTAGCTACTGTGGAACATACTAGCAATAGGAGTGGCAGCTCCTAATGTAAGAATAATTTGTGTATGGATTTTTTTTTTGACTCTTCTCTTCTCAGGAAGGTGTCAAAAATTGATTAGTATCTATTCTCAGATTTAAAATGTTTTGAACAAGAGTTCAATCTTCTGAAAAGATAAGTGAAGATTCCATTGCCTTAGAGGTAAGGAAGTTAAGAGAAAAAAAAAAGTTAAATATTTTCTTTATACCTCCATGTTAGAACTTTTTAAAAAAAGTTTATGTAACAACTTATAATTGATCTTCTATAGACAGATTACCTCTTAAGGGATTCTCTAGTGAAATAACAAGTTGTATGATAATTATCTGCTTCATTGGATTTTCTTAAAGATAAAAAGATTGTAATAAATATTCTAGCAACTGAAAAATAGTGATCAGCAGTGTTACAGAAATTTGGAACACTGACATTTTTGTGGAGGGACTACTTCTCATTCAAGAACATATACTAGTAAGTTCATCTCTATTCTGCTGAGTGAAGTAGAAATACTATTGGATGCGAAGAATGAGGGCTCATAGTGAAACTCTTTCATACTGACAGGGTGTTTGTGGAAAATGACTGCTAATAATACATCATGTAGTATAATGATGCAAAATTAACTGCTTCACTTAACAGACTTTAAGAATCTTTCTGATCAGATTTCACTGATTCTTTAAAACAAGACAGATCTTCATTTATTTTTTTAAAGATTTCATTTATATATATTTTTAAAGATTTTATTTATGTATTTGACAGATACTGATCACAAGTAGGCAGAGGGAGAGGAGGAAGCAGGCTCCCCACTGAGCAGAGAGCCCGATGTGGGGCTCGATCCCAGGACCCTGGGATCATGACTGGAGCTGAAGGCAAAGGCTTTAACCCACTGAGCCACCCAGGCACCCTGACAGATCTTCATTTAAAGGTCAGAGCAATTTAAGACTCTAAAAAGAAAAACAAAACAAAACAAAACAAAAACAAAACTCTCTTCCAATGTACCCTGCACGCAAGCGTTCCTACATTAGCAATTCAGAGACTAGGCTTAGAACATAAGGAAATTGTTGGGATTCAGAGTGTGACATTCAGAAAGTACACAGGGTTTTTATCAAATAAAAATTTATAACATGAAAACTTAATTAAAATGTTAATATCTATCCTTATGAAATTATGAAGATAACCATATACTTTGATAATATTTATTCAACATGTACTACAGAAACTTCTATTAGATGTATTTAAACAATAAACTCATGTCTAATAAAATAAACAATTTTTAGCTGCTCTACAGTCCATATCCATTGTGTACATTATATCCCATGTTTGCCTGACCCCAGCTTCCCCAGAAAAGGTAAGAGACCAGATCTTTATTTAATAGTAGTTTTTATTGTATTGTGCTTAATAATCATGGAATACAGTTTCAAATTCCATCTCCAGTGGGTATGACTGTGTGGTCTCAAACATATAATATAACTTTTACCTCAATTTTATCTTTAAATTAGGAGTAACACATATCTATCTTATAGTTGTTTAAAGAATTAAGTGAGAAAATCATCATGTGCCTTATCAACTGACACATCAGAATCACTCATTAAATACTATTATCATTAACATCACCTTCCTCTTATCTGGCACTGTATCTTTGTTAGTAAGATCACATGATGCCTCCCCCAGCCTCTCATATTCTTATTTCCTTGAGGTAGATTACACATTCCCTTACACTGCCACAATAGAGATCATGTGAATGTTTTCCTTCCTTTCTTCCTTCCGTCCTTCTGTCCTTCTTCCTTCCATTCCCTCTCTCTCTCCTTTCTTTTCTACCTCTTAAACTGATCTGCAAACTGACAAGTCCCTTCCTTCTTAATTACCACTGCTGGATATTTTATCTGTTGATTGCTTTTGTTTGCTCTGTCTTTTGTTTTGTTTTGTGACCCAAGTCATTAGGACTCAGAGAGCAGGGTTAATCTGCCAATTTCAGTGCTACTGTGGCTGCTCTAAGTGTGTGGTTGTCTCTTTCTAAAGCAGCAGGGTCATCCATTTCCTATCTTGTTTTGAGGTCCTGTTCTCTCCCCATTATCTTACTCCAAGAAATGTAAAGCATTTCCTATCCACCCACTCTCCCCCTAGCTCTTCCAACCCTAGGACCTCCCTCACTCCTCAAGTTGCCTGCAATTCAGACTGAGATATATTTCCTGCGCTAGATTTATATCTATTATCCAAAGTCCTGATTTCCAATACCCAAATAAATATAACACATAGCACAATTTAAAACATTGAGTTTAGATCCATTTTAGGAACCATTCTGGTATATTCACAAAGTTTTAGAACTATCACCTATATATTTTCTTTTATTTTGGATAACCCATGACTTTTTCATTCAGTTTAGACTACAACTATAAATTATTTCTCTGCTCTTCAAAAATCAGTTATTTTTATTCTTTTTTTAATGAATATCAAAGGTTTATGACTCATCAAAACATATGTAAATGGTTCATCTGTGATCAATTAATGTCATTTTTCCTCCTCATCCAAGTCATCTTTCATCATCACTCTATCATAGGAAAGATATTTCATGGATATGAAGATGTGAGTCAAGATAACATATACTTTCCTAATCCATATGAATTTTATTGTCAATATGAATTATGAATTGACATGTTTGGCTCATAATTTTTGATAAATATTTGCAATTTCTGAAACTCACTGTAAGTTTTATAAATAATATATTATATATATATATATATATATATATATATATTTAATTTGACAGAGAGAGAGATCACAAGTAGGCAGAGAGGCAGGTTGAAGGGGTGAAAGCAGGCTCACCACCAAACAGAGGGCATGATGTGGGACTTGATCCCAGGATCCTGAGATCATGACCTGAGCTGAAGGCAGAGGCTTAACCCGCTGAACTACCTAGGCACCCCTATATCATTCATATATCTTATAGTTGTTTAAAGAATTAAGTGAGAAAAATCATTATGTGCCTTATCAACTGACACATCAGAATCACTCTGGCTCCATCCAAGTCATATTCAGCCATAAAATGAATGAACTTTTGCCACTTATATATGGCACTTTCATATATATAGATAAAGAAGTGGTATGTGAATATTCCATATCTACTAATATATATGCATGTATATTCCAAATATATTCATATATATTCCAAGTACATATTTATATATATTCATGTATATTCTGTCTATACCACTTCTTTATCCGCTCATCAATTGATGGACATTTGAACTCTTTCTTTAATTTGCCTATTGATGATAATACTACTATAAACATCCAGGTTCTTATATTACTTTGAATTCATATTTTTGTATCCTTTGGGTAAAAACCTAGTAGTGCAATTGCTGGATCATAAGGTAGTTCTATTTTTAACTTTTTGAGGAACATCCATATTCTTTTCCACAGTGGCTATACAAGTTTGCATTCCCACCAATGGTATAAGAGGGTTCTTCTTTCTCCATATCCTCATCAACACCTCTTGTTTCTTGTGTAATTAATTTTAGCCATTCTGACAAATGTGAGGTGATACCCATTGTAGTTTTGATTTGTATCCCCTTAATGATCAATGATGTTGAATACCTTTCCATGTGTCTGTTGACCATCTGTAGGTCTTCTTTGGAAAAATGTCCATTCATGTTTTCTGCCAGTTTTTTAATTGCATTATTATTTTTGTTTGTTTGTTTTTGGTGGGGTTGAGTTTTATAAGTTCTTAATATATTTGGAATATTTTTAACTTTTTTTTGTTTTTTTTTATTTTTTTAATTTTTTTAGTTATTTAGGTTTTAAGTTTTTAAGTTCTTAATATGTTTTCAATTTTTTGAATATATATTTTGAATACATATATATATACACACACACACTAATATACATACTAATATGTTCGTGTGTGTGTGTGACATAACTATGTCCTCTAGGGAATTATGTTTGGTGTTTTTGTTTTCTTCTTACTCCATAAGCTGTACCATAAAAAAATTACTATGTTCATAATTGGCCCTGCCAGTACCTTCATGAAAAATCTGCTGGTGCACATATACAAAGGTGTCCTTAGGGTACACATTCAGAGTAGAACTGCTAGATCTTAGGGCATGTATATCTTTAACTTTAGAAGAGGAGTAGGGAATTTGGGTAAATTGGAAGGGGAGGTGAACCATGAGAGACTATGGACTCTGAAAAACAATCTGAGGGGTTTGAAGTGCCGGGGGGTGGGAGGTTGGAGTACCAGGTGGTGGGTATTATAGAGGGCACGGCTTGCATGGAGCACTGGGTGTGGTGAAAAAATAATGAATAATGTTTTTCTGAAAATAAATAAATTGAAAAAAAAAAGAAGCTAATGTCAAACTGTCTTGTGAAGGGCTTACACCCAACAACAAAGGAGTATGCATTCATGCTAATATCTGATACTGTCAAAGTTTTCACTTCTTATAATTCTCTCATTTGGTCCAAAGTGCCTTATTTCAGTTTTAATTACAATTCTGAAACAGCTGTTAAGGTTGAACATCTTTTTCCTATTTTTATTGAAAATTCCTATTTCTTCTGGGAGGTTGGTTTTGGCCATGTTACTTTGATCATTTTATTCCATAGATTTTTTTTTAATTTTTAAATTTATTTTCAGCATAACAGAACTCATTGTTTTTGCACCACACACATTGTTCCATGCAATATGTGCCCTGCTTAATACCCTCCACCTGGCTCCCCCAATCTCCCACCCCCCACCCCTTCCAAACCCTCAGGTTGTTTTTTAGAGTCCATAGTCTCTCATGGTTTACCTCCCCTTCCAATTTCCCTCAACTCCCATCCCCTTTCCATCTCTCTATGTCCTCCATGTTATTTGTTATGCTCCACAAATAAGTGAAACCATATGATACTTAACTCTCTCTGATTCACTTATTTCACTCAGCATAATCTCTTCAAGTCCCATCCATGTTGCTACAAAAGTTGGGTATTCATCCTTTCCGATGAAGGCATAATACTCCATAGTGTATGTGGACCACATCTTTCTTATCCATTCGTCTGTTGAAGGGCATCTTTGTTCTTTCCACAGTTTGGTGACCGTGACCATTGCTGCTATAAACATTGGAGTACAGATGGCCTTTCTTTTCATTACATCTGTATCTTTGGGGTAAATACCCAGTAGTGCAATTGCAGGGTCATAGGGAAGCTCTATTTTTAATTTCTCAAGGAATCTCCACACAGTTCTCCAAAGAGGCTGCACCAACTAGCATTCTCACCAACAGTGTAAGAGAGTTCCTCTATCTCCACATCTTCTCCAACACATGTTGTTTCCTGTCTTGCTAATTTTGGCCATTCTAACTGGTGTAAGGTGGTATATCAATGTGGTTTTAATTTGAATCTCCCTGATGGCTAATGATGATGAACATTTTTTCATGTGTCTAATAGCCATTTGTATGTCTTGATTGGAGAAGTGTCTGTTCATATCTTCTGCCCATTTTTTGATATGATGATCTGTTTTGTGCATGTTGCATTTTAAAAGTTCTTTATAGATCCTGGATATCAATCTTTTGTCTGTACTGTCATTTGCAAATATCTTCTCCTATTCCGTGAGTTGCCTCTTTGTTTTGTTGACTGTTTCCTTTGCTGTGCAGAAGCATTTGATCTTGTTGAAGTCCCAAAACTTCATTTTCGCTTTTGTTTCCTTTGCCTTTGGAGACATATCTTGAAAGAAGTTGCTATGGTTGATATTGAAGAGGTTACTGCCTATGTTCTCCTCTAGGATTCTGATGGATTCCTGTCTCACATTGTGATATCCATTTCGAGTTTATCTTTCTGTATGGTGTCAGAGAATGGTCAAGCTTCATTCTTCTACATATAGCTTTCCAATTTTTCCAGCACCATTTATTGAAGAGACTGTCTTTTTTCCACTGTATATTTTTTCCTGCTTTGTCAAAGATTATTTGACAATAGAGTTGAAGGTCCATATCTGGGCTCTCTACTTTGTTCCACTGCTCTATGTGTCTGTTTTTGGCCAGTACCATGCTGTCTTGGTGATCACAGCTTTGTAGTGAAGCTTGAAATCAGGTAACATGATGCCCCCAGTTTTATTTTTGCTTTTCAACATTTCCTTATCAATTCAGGGTCTCTTCTGATTCCATACAAATTTTAGGATTATTTGCTCCAGCTCTTTGAAAAATACCAGTGGAATTTTGACGGAATGGCATAAGACCCTTCAATTTCACTACTGGGTATTTACCCCAAAGATACAGATGTAGTGAAAAGAAGGGCCATCTGTACCCCAAAGTTTATAGCAGCAATGGCCATGGTCACAAAACTGTGGAAAGAACAAAGATGCCCTTCAACAGATGAATGGATAAGGAATATGTGGTCCACATACACTGTGGAGTATTATGCCTCCATCGGAAAGGATGAATATCCAACTTTTGTAGCAACATGGACAGTACTGGAAGAGATTATGCTGAGTGAAATAAGTGAAGCAGAGAGAGTCAAGTATCATATGGTTTCACTTATTTGTGGAGCATAACAAATAACATGGAGGACATAGAGAGATGGAGAGGAGATGGGAGTTGAGGGAAATTGGAAGGGGAGGTGAACCATGAGAGACTATGGACTCTAAAAAACAACCTGAGGGTTTTGAAGGGGTGGGGGTGGGAGGTTGGGGGAACCAGGTGGTGGGTATTAGGGAGGGCACAGATTGCATGGAGCACTGGATGTGGCGCAAAATCAATGAATACTCTTAAGCTGAAAAGAAATAAATAATTTAAAAAAAAGTATAGATTGCTCTAGGCAGTATGGAAGTTTAAACAATGTTTATTCTTCCAATCCAAGAGCATGGAAAGGTCTTCCATCTTTTTGTGTCTTCTTTAATTTCTTTCATGAGTGTTCTGTAGTTCATTGAGTAAGGATCCTTTACTTCTTTGGTTAGTTTATTCCCAGGTATCTTATGGTTCTTGGTGCTATTGTAAATGGAATAGATTCTCTAATTCCCCTTTCTCTATTTTCATTGTTAGTGTATAAGAAAGCCACTGATTTCTGTACATTGAATTGGTATCCTGCCACGTTGCTGAATTGCTGTATGAGTTCTAGTAGTTTGGGGGTGGAGTCTTTTGGGTTTTCCATATTAAGAATAATGTCATCTGCAAAGAGAGAGAGTTTGACTTCTTCTTTGCCAATTTGGATACCTTTTATTTCTCTTCGCTGTCTGTTATTTCTAGGACTTCTAATACTATGTTGAACAAGAGTGGTGAGAGTGGGCATCCTTGTCGTGTTCCTGATCTCAACGGGAAGGCTGTGAGCTTTTTCCCATTGAGGATGATATTTGCTGTGGGTCTTTCATAGATAGATTTGATGAAGTTCAGGAATGTTCCCTCTATCCCTAATCAGGGACGGATGTTGGGATTTTCTCAAATGCTTTTTCTGCATCAGTTGAGAGGACCATGTGGTTCTCCTCTCTTTTCTTATTGATTTGTTCTATCATATTAATTGATTTGTGAATGTTGAACCATCCTTGTAACCCAGGGATGAATCCCACCTGGTCATGGTGGATAATATTTTTAACGAGCTGTTGGATTCTGTTTGCTAGAATCTTGTTGAGAATCTTAGCATCCATATTCATCAGTGATATTGGTCTGAAATTCTCCTTTTTGGTAGGGTCTTTGCATGGTTTAGGGGTCAGGGTAATGCTGGCTTCATAAAAAGGGTCTGGAAGTTTTCCTTCTGCTTCAATTTTTTGAAACAGCTTCAGGAGAATAGGTGTTATTTCTTCTTTGAAAGTTTGGTAGAATTCCCCAGGGAGTCCGTCAGGTCCTGGGCTCTTGTTTTAGGGGAGGTTTTTGATCACTGCTTCAATCTTGTTACTAGATATTGGTCTATTCTGGTTTTCAATTTCTTCCTGGTTTAATTTTGGTAGTTTATATTTTTCCAGGAATGCATCCATTTCATCTATGTTGCTTAACTTATTGGCATATAACTATTGATAATAACTTCTGATGATTGTTTCTACTTCCTTGGTGTTAGTTGTTATCTCTCCCTTTTCATTCATAATTTAATTAATTTGAGCTTTCTCTTTTTTCTTTTGGATTAGTGTGGCCAATGGTTTATCGATATTATTCTTTCAAAAAACCAGCTTCTAGTTTCATTGATACATTCTACTGTATCTCTAGTTTCTACCTCATTGATCTCTGCTCTAATCTTGATTATTTCCCTTCTTATGTGTGGATTTGGTTTGATTTGTTGTTGATTTTCCCGGTGTAGAGACAGCGGGAGTATTCTGGATTTTCAATTTTTTTGAGGGAGGCTTGGATGGCTATGTATTTCCCCCATAGGACCAACTTTGCTGTATCCCATAGGTTTTGGACCGAAGTGTCTTCATTCTCGTTGGTTTCCATAAATTGTTTAAGTTCTTCTTTGATCTCATGGGTCATCCAAGCTTTCTTAAGCAAGGTGGTCTTTAGCTTCCAGGTGTTTGAGTTCCTTCCAAACTTTTCCTTGTGATTGAGCTCCAGTTTCAAAGCATTGTGATCTGATAATATGCAGGGAATAATCTCAGTCCTTTGGTATCAGTTGAGTCCTGATTTGTGACCCAATATGTGGTCTATTCTTGAGAAGGTTCCATGTACACTTGAGAAGAATGAGTATTCTGTTGTTTTAGGGTGGAATATTCTGTTTACATCTATGAGGTCCATGTGGTCCAATGTGTCATTCAATGCTCTTGTTTCTTTATTGATTTTCTGCTTGGATGATCTGTCTGAGAGAGACATGTTAAATCTCCTACTATTAATGTATTCATATCAATATGACTCTTTATCTTGATTAACATTTTTCTTATGTAATTGGCTGCTCCCATATTGGGGGAATAGATATTTACAATTGTTAGATCATCTTGGTGGATAGTCCCTTTATGAATGATGTAGTATCCTTCTGTATCTCTGACTATAGTCTTTAGTTTAAAATCTAATTTATCTGATATGAGAATTGCTTCCCCGGCCTTCTTTTGGGGCCCACTGGCATGAAAGCTGCTTCTCCATCCCTTCCCTTTCAGTTTGGGTGTATCCTTAGGTTCAGAATGGGTCTCTTGTAGACAACATATGGATGGGTCCTGTTGTTTTATCTAGTCTGCAACCCTTTGTCATTTTATGGGTACATTTAGGCCATTCACATTGAGAGTGATTATTGATAGATACGTTTTTATTGATATCGTGTTACCTTTGAAGTCTTTCTGTAGATTGTCTCTATATTTCTGTTCAATTATATTCTTAGGATTTTCCCTCTTTTATAGAAACCCCCCTTAATATTTCCTGCAGTGTCAGCTTGGTGGTCGCATAATCTTTTAAGCCTTGTCGGTCTTGGAAACTCTTTATCTTTCCATCTACTTTGAATGTCAGTCTTGCTGGATAAAGTATTCTTGGCTGCATGTTCTTCTCATTTAGTGCCCTGAATCTATCTTGCCAGCCCTTTCCGGCTTGCCAGGTTTCTGTGGACAGATCTGACATTATTCTGATGCGCTTTCTTCTGTACGTAAGGAGCCTCTTTGTCCTAGCGGCTTTCAAGAGATTGTATCTACAATTATGATTTCTCAATTTGACTATCAGGTGCCTTGATATTTTTTTAGAATCTATAGTCTTGGGGGGAGACTGTTCTGCCTCTAGTACATGAACGCTGTTTCAATTCATGAGATTGGGAAAATTTTCATGGAGAACTTGTTCTACTATATCTTCTAGACTTCTTTCTTTCTCCTCTCCTTCAGGGATTCCAATAATTATGATGTTGGAATGTTTCATGGCATTATTTATTTCCCTGATTCTGTTTTCATGGTTTCTAAGCTGTTTGTTCCAGGCTTCCTCTTGATCCTTTCTCTCTGTTTGTCTTCCAGATCACTAATTCTATCTTCTGTCTCAGTTACCATAGCTTTTAGAGAATTTAGATTAGATTGGAACTCACGAGAGCATTGTGAACATCATCCCTGGTGGCTTTCAGTTCTGCCCTAATCAATTCCATTTGGTCCGTGGCTTTCTTCAACCTAGCTATTGCATGGATAATTGTTAGCCTGAATTCCCTTTCAGACATATTGTCTGTGTTGATAGCCATTAGCTCTGTTGCAGAAGTCCCATCCTTTGAATTTTTGTTCCGTTGGGCATTCCTCCTTCCAGTCATTTTGGTGAGAGATGGCTGAACGGCTATAGCTGGATGTATTGACTGTGGTGCAGTCAAAGTGAACCCTGGAGCAATCAGGATTCCCCACCCAAATGAAAGAAAAAAGAAAGAGAGAAAAAAGAAAAGAAAAAGAAAAAAGAGAGAGAGATAGAGAGACAGGAAAAAAAAGAAAGATAGAAGAGAAGGCTCATGGGGCACCAGGGTGGCTCAGTGGGTTAAAGCCTCTGCTTTCGGCTCAGGTCATGATTCCAGAGTCTTGGGATCAAGCCCCATATTGGGCTCTCTGCTCACTGGGCAGCCTGTTTCCCCTCTTCTCTCTCTCTGCCTGCCTCTCTGCCTACTTGTGATCTCTGTCTGTCATAAATAAATACAATCTTAAAAAAAAAAGAGAAGGCTCAGCCCAAATGGGCCCCAAGTTAAGATTTATGAAGTATACAAACAAAAACAGACAAACAAAAAGACTGATAAAAGTATATGACAAGAGAAAAAAATATATATATATGAAAGAAAAAACAAAAAACAAAAAACAAAACAAAAAAAAAACCTCGTCAGAAAGAAGCCCAAGTATAAGATTTATATACTTTCAGGACAAACACAAATACACAGAAACACTGGCAGAAGAAAAAAAAAATGGGAGAGTGTGGGGAGGAAGGTTATTTTGACTCTTCTTGGATGTATCTTGTTATCTTTGTTAAAGGACTCAACTTTCCTAAGATAAAGGGGGATTAAAAATTGGTTTACCTATAGGGGTAACATTGATTGGGGAATGAGGATTACCTTGAAGTTTAACTCTACATGAATGTTAATAAAGTAAAAATTTTAAAAAAAAGAATAAACTAAACTAAAATTAAAAAAATAAAAAATAGAAAAGCAAAAGAAAAACATGGGTCTATGTATCAAAAAGTTCAGGTTAAAAGGTTATTATGGAATTTGATGTACTGGACATCTCTCTCACTGTGATGGTAAATAGGTTAAAAAAATTATCTATATATATAAAAAAATGAACCAGAATAGTGGGAACGAATTAAAAATAAAATGTATCTATGAATAAGTGGTGGTTGTTGTCTTGTTGTCTTCTTCTGTTTTTTTTTTTTTTTTTTTTTTCTTTTTTTTTTTTCCTGGTTGGTTTTCTGGGGGAGGGGACTGCCACGTGGGTTTTCAGGCAATGTTCCCTGAGTTAAGTCCTCCCGCCCCCCTCAAAGGGGTGGGCTCTGAGGAAACCGGTTTTTCAGGCTTTTGCTCTCTGGAGTTTTTAATGTTTGTTTGTTCATTTATTGTTTTGTTTTGTTTTGTTTTTTTCTCTCGCCTTGACAGCTTTTGATGGTTTTTGGAGGTTTAGAGGAAAGCAAACTGCACCCTGACCTCCCTCTCAGAGAGAAGCTTCAGTCTGTTCCCCTGTGTGTGCTCCAGAGTACATAAGTTCCCCCTCAGCTGCTGGAAGAGCACGGTCCAAGTTGCGGTCCCTGGGGACACAGGAACTCCTGCTTATACCCAAAACCATGACAATGGTGGCTGTCTGGGCAGCTCTGGACCACCAGAGAGTTTCCAAGCAGAGATCTCACACTGAGATTTTCCTGCTGGCCCGGGCTGGGAGTGCCTGGTCTTTCCCAGTCCAAGGGCTCCTGGCTGGTGTCTGTGCACACCTCTCTCAGGGGAGGGTGTGGGGCGTGGCTCAGACTCTGAGAGCGCAGCACAGCACTTGCGTGGGGACTGTAAAATGCCTGTGCTTCTGCCAGTTGATGAGGCTCCCAGCCCCTCATGGGAGCCAGACCCCACGTGCTTTCAGGCAGGCTGGAGGCTCAGGGACCAAGACCTTGTTTCTCCGCCACACTCTTTCTGGCTCAGCACCAGGGGTGGCTGTCCTGGGTCCGGGGACTTAAGCCCCTGTCCCTAACTGCCTCGATTCCCACAATTTCCCCCCATGATCCTTTGCTATTTTTGAGTGCTTTCAACCAGACTCCAAGTTATGCTGGTAACCAGTGCAGGGCGCTCTCATATTGGGGTTTTACTTTTCAATAGGTCGCTTCTGGTGGCTCCCTCCCCCTTTTGTTTATCTTCAGTTATCAGTACCACATTCCCACTCCGCTTTACCTGCCCACTGTGTCTTCTGCCCCTGTAGAGATCCAGACATGTGTAATTCTGATCTAAGGCTGATTTCATGGGTGATCGGAGTCCTTTGGTAGGTAATCAGCTCGCTTTAGGGTACAAGTTGAAACAGCGCCTCCTCCTACTTCTCTGCCATCTTGTCTCCATAGTTCTTTTGAAATACTAAATCACTGGATGGAAGTTATTTATAGGTTATATATGGTGAAATTCTTTTCTCAGTAGTGTGTATTTTGACTTTCTTTCAGGTGACTGCTGATGAACAAAATTTCTTAAGGTAGTTTGGTTTATTGGTTTCTTAATTTTTTGATCTAATAGTGGTTTATGCTCTTGTATTTTCTTTAAAATTCCTTCCATGTTGCTGGTTCATAAAAATTTTCTTTTTTAACTTCCAAAATCATTAACGTTATGTATTTTGCATTAGTTCAAGATATAAATGTGTGACCAACTTTGCTTTCATGTTCCTCTCTGGAGGACTATATTTTAGATGGGCTTCGTCCTGATGGATAGCTCCTCACGTGTCTTTTTTAAAAGCATGTACTTTAGAAAATGTGTCACAGTAAGTTCTTTATCTGCCCCATTAGAGAGGTAAAACTGTTTAATAGCCACCTGCCAATTTTACCACTCAGAAACACTTTTCTCAAGGGCCTCAGAAATATCTCTTTCAAATATAATCATCAAGGATAACCTCTAGGTTTTTGTGACAGGGTAGGAACTTAACTGCAGCTGGCAAGTTACCCCACATTATAATATTACCTCTTATCATGAAAGTATGAGGAAGTTTAGTTTTTTTTTTTTGAATGCAGTTACTTAGCAAACACAGGTGGTCCATGTTCTCTCCCTCACCACAACTCTTGAAAATTAACAGGGTTTCTTTTGTTTCATCAGAGCTAAATTCATCATTCTGATCTCTCCCTCTCTCCCATTGAAATAATTGTGAATAAAGTCTTCCTTAAGTGTTCAGCTTTGGTGGAATTTTCGTTTTTACATTAGTTCTTACTCTAAAAAAAAAAGCTATTAAAAATAACCTATTTTCTATTAAGCTATTTTGAATATATTTTGTCTACTCTTTGCTGCTCTGAGCTTTACTATTTTGAATGAAGTAGAATTATTATTATTACTTTATTTCTCATACATAAATTAATTCATTCGGTTTTGAAATTTAAGAATTACTGGCTTTCCTTAGTTTTGGAAAATTCTCAGCCATTATCTCGTGGAATATTTATTTTTCATTCTCACTTTTACTCCATAACTCTGATTTTAGACATTCAAAATCTTTGTTGTCTTCCATCTTCTTGTTTTGTCATTTATTAATTCTCCTTTCAGTCATGTCAAAACTCTAAATAAGTCCATTAATTTTAATTAAGAAATTTATAGCCCTGTTTTATTATTTTGTAAATTTCTTTATTAATATTTTATAGTCCCTTTCTCTTCACTTGTATTTCAAGCCCTACTTTTATTTACTTTATTAATTTATTTAATAAATAAAATAAAATAAAAATAAATTTATTAGTTTATTTAACTTATTTAATATTTGACTAATACTTTCTATTTTATGTCTTATAATTCAAATATCTAATATCTTGTTGGTCTGATACTGCTTTCAGTCATTCTACAGTAGTCTTTATTTTCCTGTTGTGATTTTTAGAAGGTAGTTTTGTGGGGGTTGGTAAAATGTATTAAGCTTTGGTGTAGTGAGTGTGAACCTTTAATTAATAAATGCAATAAATAAATAAATAAAAACGGAGTAAGTCTCCCCTACTCCAACTAAACATAAACAAGTAAAAAACATTCATAGCAGATAAACAAGCATAGCAAGTAAGCCTAGACCAATGTGTGTATAGTGATAAGACTAATGTGTGTGTAGTGATAAAGATGAACGTAGAGCAATATGCTGCAAATATTTTGACCAGTGAAATGATATTGCAAAAATGTTGCAAAAACATGTTTTCGTGTTTGTGTGTGTTTTGATGTATAAGCATGAGAAAAACAAGTGATGTAATATGTTTATGAAGGAGACTTAGCACAGTACATAAAAAGAGGCATCGGGTTGGACTGAGCGAAGCGAGTTCCCTGTGGGGAGAACATCATCGCCGGTTTACCAACACCCGGACAGTCTCATTGCCAACCACTCACTGGTTCCCAGTCTCAACTTCTGCGGTGACCTCTCTGTCTAGATTGTGAGGCGACGTCTCCTTATCCTGACATCTTGACGAGCTGCCAAACCGCGACGATTGTGGTGTGGACCTCGTCCCAATAAAGATAAAGTGAGTTACATCGCATCTGTCTCTCTCTCGCTCCCTTTCTTTCATTTATGTTGCGACCCCCTGGCGGGACACAGGGGTTTTGCTCACATCATTTGGCAAAAGTGAGGTTTCCTGACAATATTATATTTAGCTAGTGCTTGCTACTTGCAAGTGTACTACTCCCAATTCCAATTTGAAAAAGGGTTTTGGCTTTGGATATTTTAAAGGCATTCATAATACCAAGTTACTATGAATTGAGACTACTAATATGTGCATTTATATGATGAGTATGTATTTTTAGAAGACTATATATGGATCATATCTGTCCTCTTAACCATAGCTCTAGAAGTGCAACTATAATTGTTCTTTCCTTATAGTAAAGGGTAAGTGGTTATTTTATTTAAAATTACTCTCAACTGAATGCATGGCCCATTGGGGACTCAACTTCACAAACATGTTTCCCAGCTGGACTTGATAAATAGTTTAAGTGGGATCAAGGCAATATTTCTCTCTACTTTGGTCTTTAATGTTTGAAAATTTAAAGTCCTATTCACTAGAGTTAGGCAAAAATGTTACAAATGAAAAATGGTTTCAGTGCTCTGATTAAATATCTAGATTCTTGCCATTTTTTTTAATTTTTATTTTTTAATTTTTTTTTTTTGCTGATCCTTTCAATTTATTTATTTTCAGAAAAACAGTATTCATTATTTTTTCACCACACCCAGTGCTCCATGCAAGCCGTGCCCTCTATTTTTTAATTTTTTAATTTTTATTTTTTTGAGTCAGAATTTCTATCTTGCCAGAACACACACATTTAAAGCTTTACTGTTGTTTCCTTTTTTTCATTTTGCTTGATACATCATCCTTAGTTGATTTCACTGACAGTAAAAATAGCGATTGTTTTCACTAATAGCTATCTAGTTTGCTGGAAACTTACATTAGCATGATTATATTAAAAAAATGATATGAGTAAAGAAATAAGGTTGAAAGGCAACTTGTGCCAATTATACCACTTGAATATTTTTAAAAACATAGAAAGCTATAATTCACATTATTTATAGATACACATATCTATGTGAAAATATATTTTAAATGCATAATTGGCAAAATGAGATAAATAGCAAGCTCAAGGTACTTCAGAAGAAGGTATTTGAGAATGATATAGGGCACTGATAAGGAGAATGAATGCGTTTATTCATTGATTTTTCAAACATGGTTATTTTATCGACTGTAAAATAGCTTGTACTTTTTATATCATTATTTCATTAAAATGTCTTAAGCATCAAGAAAAATAGGAAGTACTTTTAAATAGTATCCACAGTAAAGTGAAAACCAGAGTATTGAATTATATGATTATAGAATTATAACTTGATTAACTAAAATTTATCTCTTTGCATTTAATATATTATACACTACCTTAAAAATAACCTTTGAACAAGGTCCTTTCAGTGCATATTTAGTCAATGCTAACACTGATGTTTATTTTTCTTTGTTTCTTATAATGAACAATAAATTTGTTATATTTAAAAGCATATAATTCATATTTCTCAGTAAACTAGTAGCAAATATTTTGATTTTTTAAACAAGTTCTATTTTTTCTTCCATTTTGTGATAAGTAGCTCAGACTTGACCTTATAATTTTGAGAACATTATAAAATCCTATACTCCATGAACTTACAATTTGTTTATCCCGACATTCTTCATATACCAGATACCTGCTAGAAGTGCAAAGCACAAAGATGAGCTTTTAACAACTCTTCAATTTGTATTCCCTTTTTTAAAACTTTGCCTTATTTTCAAACTATTTTACTTCTACATTTTTAATTTTTTTTCCCATTGGAAAAAATCAGCATTCAAAAAAGTTTCCTTCAATAAGCCAAGTCATGTTCTGATACCAAAGGTAATGTTGGAATTTGTTTATGCATTGAATAAATTATGCATGAACACCCTAAAAATTAGTAAGCTGACACTTTTAGGTCTATGTAGACATTACTTCCAAAAATGTAAGTTCTATTTAATGGCAACAGGGATTATAGCCATAAAGAATATATATAGACAAATTAATTATGGTAAAGTTCATGAATGGTTAAGTGGGAAAAGTGTTCTAGAACACTGTCTGTGGTACCAATTCTAAAGGCATTTGCTAAACCTTCTGAGTATTATTGGTCATGATCCCAGAGCCCTGGGATTGGCCCACATTGGGTTTCTTGTTCAGTGGGAAACCTGTTTTTTCCCTCTCCCACTCCCCCTGCTTGTGTTCTCTATCTCACTGTGTCTCTGTCAAATAAATAAATAAAATCATTAAAAAAGTAAAAAAAAATTAAAAAGTATCTATAAGTATAAAATTCAATGTTGTCAGTAATCGATATTCACTAATTCAGAATAATCTTCCTCCTGCAAAAATGAGAAATGCTACTAAAATATGTATATGTGAGTATAAATATGTAAAAGTATATATTCACTTAAAATTATGTATCTATATGCATATACAAATTTACATACACACATACATACATTTATATATATATATGAAGATTCAGAAAAATACAAAAATCAAAAGCTGAAGCCACCTTTTAAAATTGTTTTTGCTAAACTTGTATAGCCACCATGAAAAACAATATGAATATTTCTCAAAAAATTAAAAATAGAAATGTTATGTGTTAGAATAATTCCACTAGTTAATAAAATACACTAATTCAAAAGATGTGCATTCATTTGTTTATTGCAACATTATTTTCAATAACCAAGATATGGAAGCAACCTAAGTGTCCATCAAAAGATCAATGAATAAGGAAGTTATGGTATATTTATACGTAATGGAACACTATGCAGTCATAAAAGATGTAAGATTGTGTTTGGAGTGTATTATGCTAAGTGAAATAATTCAGACTAAGAAAGAAAAACACCATATGATTTCGCTTATATGCAGAATCAAAAAAAGAAAAAAATGAACAAATTAAAAGCAGAATCAGACCTATAAATACAAAGAATAAAATGATGGCTGTTAGAAAGGAGGTGTGTAAGAATTTGGGCAAAATGGGTGAAAGGGAGTGAGATATAGGCTTCTAGTTATGGAATAAATAAGTCATGGGAATAAAAGTACAGCATAAGGAATATAGGCAAGAATACTGTAATAGCAATGTATGGGGACAGATGTAAGCTACACTTGTGAACACAGAATAATGTATAAATCTGTTGAATCACTATGTTGTACACCTGAATCTAATTTATCATTGTGTGTTAGTTATACTAAAAGAAAACAAACAAATAAACAAACAAACAAAAACAAAAATCAAACCAAAAGAAAGAGCAGAGTACCAAGGTTTTAGAGAAGGTATAAATACAAAAATAACCATATAATAAAAAATATAGAACTTCCTAAAAATTATAAATAAAATAACAAAGTTTTCACTCATAGAAAAAGAAACAGGAAATACAAAATAATAATAATAAAGTTGCTTTTTCTCTGGGCTAAGAGGCTAAGAAGCAATTTTGAGAGACTTCAGATAAAAAGCAAAAGTTGAAGTCCAAGATCTCTGAAAAGTTGGGAATCTGGTAAACAGTCTTCTAATTATACTTAATTACATAAACTGCACAACTGCTCCCCAGAAATAAACTTAAATAAAAATTAAAGTAAGTCTTGCAGACACAGAATCCTGACTTAGGACATTTTGATAGTTATTTGTAAAATTGGCTTACAATGATTTTAGATTGTTCCTTCCTTCATATGCTGTAGAAGCAAAAGGAAATTCTCTCTGAGAAAACATCATATTCTTCTAATTATCAATTCCTCAATTTATATCACAAACATTTCTAAAATACATTGCCCAACACACATTTAAACTAATCTAGGCAAAAGTTAAGGCAAATCATTGTGTCTGAGAACTAACAGAAATTATTGACAACTGATATAAGCTCACCAAAATTCATTGTAGGAAAAGGATATTCTTTCTACTGGGTTGAGAAGTTGAATTTTAAAACGTCACCAAAGAACTTAAAAATATAAACATACATTGGAGGTTTGCAAGAACCAACTAGAAAGTCTAGAAGTGGAATATACATTAATCAAGATTAAGAACTCAGTAGGATTAATAGCAATACTAGAATTTTTTAAAAAGTTCTAGATTTAAACACAGAGGGACAAAAAGATTTAAAAATTGTGGAGGAAGAGGCATGGAAAATGTAGAAAGAAAATATAACACATTTTTTTTTAAAAGATTTTATTTATTTATTTTTCAGAGATAGAGAGAGAGAGAGAGAATGTGTAAGCCGGAGGAGCAGCAAGCTCCCTGCTGAGCAAGGAGCTCAATGTGGGACTTGATCTCAGGTCACTGGGATCATGACCTGAGCGAAAGGCAGATGCTTCCTGAGCCATCCAGGCATCCCTATAACACACATTTAATTGGAGTCAACAGAAATGGAAGAAAATGTGGAAAAAACAATATATTTTTTTAATGCATGAGAATTTCCTTTAATTGATAAAAGATACCATCTGTAGATGCAAGAAGCCAAATGAATACAAAAGAAGTAAGTAAAATTTGTATACAAACACATTATTTGAACCTAAAGAAAATCAAACACAAAAAGAAATTTTAAAACAGATTACCTTCAAGTTTGCAACAGTTAGCAGCCATTAGGCTCATAGATGACTTCTAATAGCAGAATGGAAGCAAGATAGCAGAAGAATAATATTTTAATACATATATTGAAAATAATTTTAAATCACATTTTAAATAAAGAAAAAAATTCAAGAATGGATGTGAAAAATAATATTTCTAGATAGACAAATTCTAATAAGATGCACCATCAGCAAATCTGTCATAAAGTGAATGCTTTTTCCTGAGGAAGAAGAAATATGATCTCAGTTGTCAGTTTGGACATGTAGAAAAGAATGAAGTGCAACAGAAATGATAAAAAAAAAAAGTATATCTTGGTGAAAACCAAGATATCTAAATTCTGGGCCATCGAGCACACTTCCACAAATGTAAAATAATAGAAGTCATACAGTATCTACTCTCAGACCACAGTGGAATTTAACTAGAAATCAATAACAGAAAAATGGAAGGTCCCAAAATATGGGGAGATTAAATAACATGCTACTAAGTAACACATTGGCCAGAGAAACAATCAAAGGAGATAATTTGAAATATTTTCAAGAAAATAAAAACTGAAAGCACAACTTATCAATATTTGAAGGTTGCAGTGGAAGCAGTAGTTAGAGGGATGTTTACAACATTGAAAATAAATCTTAGGAAAAAAGAGAAAGATCTAAAATCAATAATCTAAATTCCCACCTTAGGAAACTAGAAAAAGAAAGCAAACTAAATCCAAAATAAACAGAAGAAAAATAACATAATAACAGCAGAATTCGATGAAATTTAAACAGGAAATCAATACAGAAAAATCCATGAAATTAAAACCTCCTTCTCTGAGAAAATCAATAAAATTGACAAGCCTCTAGCAGACTAACAAAGAGAAAAAGGACACAAGTTACTAAAATCATAAATGTCTAAAAGGGGGGGGTCACCTGGGTGGTTAAGTTTGTTGAACCTCTGATTCTTGATTTTGGCTCTAGTCATGATCTCATGGGTTGTGAGATCAAGCCCTATGTTGGGCTCCCCAGTTAGCCAGAAGTCTGCTTGAGATTCTCTCTCCTTCTCCCTCTGCCCTTTCCCCACACTCATGCAAACACTCTCTCTCTCTCAAAAAAAAAAAAAAAAAAAATCAACACCAATAAAAATAATCCAGTTAAATAAAGAGTACCAAAAGCACTTGGGAGCAACAAAGCAGAAAAGAATATGCAATAGGAAGAAGAAAATCTCTTTATAAATGGTCTTGGAAGGGTGCCTGGATGGCCCAATTGGTATAAGGATCTGACCTGTGGATTTGGATCAGGTTCTGATTTCAGGTCCTGAAATGGATCTCAGCATCAGGTTCCATGCTCAGCAGGGAGTCTGTTTGAGATTCTCTATTTTCCTTTCCTTCTGCCCCTCCTCCTGCTCACATGCTCTCTCTCTCTCAAATAAATAAATAAATAAATCTTAAAGAAATAAATGAAAGAAGGGACATTACTACAAATCTCATGGATATTAAAATGATAATAAAGGAATACTATACTCATAAATACTCTATGCCAACAAATTAGATAACCTAAAAAAAAAAGTGGACAAATTCTTCAAAAGATATAATCTGCCAAAAGTCCTACAAGAAATAGACAACTGAAATAGGCCTATATCTTAAAGATATTAATTCAATAATTAATAGCCTTCAAAAAAAGCAAGTACTAGGTCCAGATGAATTCAATGGTAAATTTTATCAAGGATTGCATGGAGCACTGGGTGTGGTGCAAAAATAATGAATACTGTTATGCTGAAAATAAATAAAAAATAAATTATAAAAAAAAGAAAACAAAAATATGTAAAATTCTACTATTTCTTTCAAAGGATAAAGAAGAGAGAATACTTCTTAACTAATTCAATGAAGCCAGTATTAAACTAATACTAATACCAAAACCAAAGATATTAAAAGAAAAGAGCAATTATTCCTGAACATAGATGCAAAAATCTTCAAGAAAATATCAGTGAGTTAAATTATACAACATGAGCAAGTGGGATTTACACCAGGTATGTAAAGCTTGTTCAACATTTGAAAATCTATTAGTGGGGTGCGTAAGTGGCTCAGATGTTTAAGCATCTGCCTCTAGCTCAGGTCAGGATCCCAGAGTCCTGGGTTTGAGTCCTATATCAGGCTCCTTGCTCTGTGGGAAGTCTTCTTCTCCCTTGGCCTCTGCTTCTCTCTCCCTTTGTGTCTCATGAATAAATAAATGAAATCTTAAAAAAAAAAAAAAGAAAGAAAATCCATTAGTGGATTCATCACACCAATAGGCTAAAAAAGAAAATTCACATAATCATGTCAATAAACACAGAAAAGGCATTTGATAAAACCTAATACCCATTCATAATGCAACAACTCTCACTAAAGTAGGAATAGTAGCAAATTTCCTCAAATTGATAAAGAATATCTAAAGATCATACAGCTTACATGATAATTAAGCTTTCTCACTAAGATCAAGGGCAAAGCAAGGACACCTCCCATCACAACTTTTTTCAACATCATACTAGATGTCCTTGCTTAGGCAAAGACATTAGCACACCCCGCTTTTCAAATACTTAGGTAAAAAAAATTAACAAAATGTATACAAAATCTACATGATGCAAACTACAAAACTCTCACAAATTCAATTAAAAAAAACTAAATATATATAGAGATAAGAAGTCTCAAAATGTCAAGATATTTGTTCTTCCCAACTTATCAATAGATTCAATGCAGTCTCCATCAAAATCCCAGCAAGTTAATTTGTGGATATTGACCCACTCTGAGGCAAAAGACTCAGAATATCCAACACAATATTGAAGAAGAACAAAGTTGCAGGACTACCCTACCCAATTCTAAGACTTGTCCTAAATCTACAGTAATCATGACAGTGTGCTGTTGACAAAGAATACATAAATAGATCAATGAAACAGCTTAGATAAATTAGAAATAGACTCCCATAAGTGATGAGCAGCACAGAGATTTTTTTGGGGTTCGTTGAAATCATATGTATGTTACCGTGAAGGAGGATACACATCTTTATGCTTTGTCTAAACCCTCAGAACGTACAACACCAAGAATGAAGCATAGGGACAAAATGTAAAGTATGGACTTTGGGAGTTTATGGTATGTCAGTGCATATTCATCAATCTTAAAAAATGTACCATTCTAGTGGAAGTGTGGATAGTAGGGAAGGCATGAAACTACTAAATGTGTATGTGCAAATCTAAATGAACATTGGCTACATAGCTGTAAAGGTAATGCATTATAAGGGCTTCAAATGGATTAGAATTAAAACAAAATGGGAAAATAGCATTTAAATTGAGGGGATGAATAAAACTAATAATGTTGATCCTCCACTCTGTTTCCCTAGATAATTGTTCTCCCATTTCTGTTAGCCTCCAATCTCAATTCCTTGCAATTCTTGGCCAAAAACTCTTGGTCGCTAGAGCATAAAAACCTATTTCTTTTGCAAAGGGCAAAGCAGCACTGAGGCATTGCTTACACTCCAAACTTACCAGGTGAGACTTTTCCCCTTCCTTTTGCTTGCTATTAGTTACACATCTTTGTTATTTCTCCTGGAAACCCTTATTTAACATGTTACCAACATATTATACATAATCTTAAAATCTGCTTCTGCAAAAGACAGTTTTCAGTTTGGATCTAATAGTTAAACTCTACTATAGTGTTTATCAGTGTAAAGGAGTAAAAGATCCAAAAACATCAACTTTGATCAGTCAAGCTTGCATGGTATTGTCTTTACCTTTGACCAATTAATAGTAAAATAGTGTGTAAATTCCAAACTAAGTGGAAAAAATAAAAGAATAATAAAATAATCAAATCAAAAGAATGCTGGGAAGGGGAAGTAAAGAATCACAAAGCACATTGTGAGATGATAAATTTAAAATCAAATATATCACTGGTTACATTATTGATCCCATAAGTATGTTTGGCAAAACAAAACAAACAAACAAAAACCAGATACAGCAGGCACTGGATGACAGTGTCTGCATGGGATTTGCAGGGATCACTTCTGGCATGAGGATAGTCATCAACAGGGCCTGTGGAATGCCAGAACCACCGACTGACCATGAAGGACCCAGGCACCGTGGTGTGGCTTCATTACCAGTCACAAGTAGCACTACATGCAGAGCAATGGACACAAGCTGTTTGACATCTCTGCACTTTTTGCAAGTTTTGAATTTGATGGCACCCCCAGACTCACCAGACTGACCCTTGGGGGACATATCAAGACTGAAGGCCAATGTCATAGGCTAGGGTGCCAAGTCAGGGTGTGACTTTCCAGAGAAGAATTACGCTGACAAAACCATAGAGACACAGACCCAAGATAGATGACCTGAGCTGGTTATCAAGGCCCTCCCAGAAGAGATTCTGTCTGGCAGCAAAAAACACTGAACTGGTTATCATGAGGTGAGATCAACCCCTCAAGAAATTGAGAAATATGTTGCTGAAATTGAAAAAGAGAAAAAAGAAAATGAAAAGAAGCAAAAGAAAACATCATGATAACGAAATCTTGCTGGAAGTGCTTTTTAAATTCAGCGTGGATGATTCTCATAATGACATGTAGGCATTTCCATTCCATTTATCTACTGTCCAAGTGTCCTGCAATAAACTTCTGAGTTTGTTAAAACAACAGCAAGAACAGATATGTTGAAAACATGCTGTACTATTCCATTCGTATTCAATTCAAAAACAGTTGCACCTAAATCATAGTGTGTAGGGGTTCATACTTAGGTAGTAAAACTCTAAAACAAAGGAAACTAAACAATCACTTCTTGAACTAAGGAAGAAATGTCAGCACTGTGATTACTTTGAGAAGGGAAAGAGGTGCTTTTTTGTAAGGAGCATTGTCTGTGATGGTCAGTTTTATTTTTGTTTTGTTTTGTTTTTTAAGATTTTACTTATATAAATTGAGAGAGAGAGAGAGAGAGAAAGAAAGACTGAGAACACAGGAGCAGGAGGAGAGGCAGAGGGAGAAGCAGACTCCCCACTGAGAAGGGAGCCTGATGAAGACTGGATCCCAGGCCCTAGAGATCATGACCTGAGCCAAAAGCAGCCCTTTAACCAAGTGAGCCACCCAGGTGCCCCTGTGATGGTTAATTTTATGTGTTAACTTGACTGAGAGCTAAGGTGCCCAGTTGTTCAGTCAAAGACTACTCTAAATGTTGCTGTGATGGTATTTTGGATAGATGATTAACATTTACCATCATGTGACTTTAAGTAAAGCAGCTCACTTTCCATAATGTGAGTGGATCTCAACCAATCAGTTGAAGGCCTTAAAAACAAAAATTGAGACTTCCTACAGAAGATTTCTGCCTCAGCACTATAATAACATAGAAATGCTACCTAAGTTTTCAAACTTTTGGCCTGTCCTATGTATTTTGGGGTGAAGACTGCACTATTAACACTTACCGAATTTTCAGCATAACAGTATTCATTATTTTTTCACCACACCCAGTGCTCCATGCAAGCCGTGCCCTCTATAATACCCACCACCTGGTACCTCAACCTCCCCCCCTGCCCCCCCGCCACTTCAAACCCCTCAGATTGTTTTTCAGAGTCCATAGTCTCTCATGATTCACCTCCCCTTCCAATTTCCCCCAACTCTTTCTCCTCTCTAACTCCCCATGTCCTCCATGCTATTTGTTATGCTCCATAAATAAGTGAGTATTTTTTTAAAGTGAAAGAGAGTGTGCAAGTGTGATTGGCAGGAAGATTAGAGGGAAAGAGCAAGAGAGAATATTAGGCAGGTTGCAATCCAGAGCCCATTGGAAGGCTCCATGCGACAACCCTGAGATCATGACCTGAGCCAAAATCAAAAGTCAGAGGCGTAACCTACTGAGCTACCTAGGCACTGCCATGGGTGTTCATGGTCTAATAATTCTAAGTATTACATTTAAGTTTATGCCATTTTCTTTATGTAATTGTATTTCAGAATAGAAAATGAAGCAAAAATAAGTAACAAGGAAAAAGAAGGGTGTGTGTGTGTAATATTTAAACTTCTTTTACAGAATGCCCAATTTTCATACTGCACTTTGTTATTTAGCCACAGTCTGATGTTAACCAGTGTCAGAGCCCTGTGACAAGAAACTTCAATCATGTAATCAAACATGTCAGTCCTAACATCCTGAACTTCTTTTCTTCCATGTCTTTGTAGCCACGCTTTTCTTTGCAGTTTTAGTCAACCTGAACTGAGTTTATACTTCCTTAAACCTGAGGTAATTTCCTTTAACTTCCTTTTCACCAGAAACACAGACAAGTTTACCGCAGTGAGTAATTCCATGGTTTCCACAGAGAGAGAGCTCAAGTTACTTAGCCACTGGGGAATCTGGTTTATCCAAAACAAAGTAAAAAAACAAAACAAAACAAAACAAAAAAACTATCATTAAAATAGCTTTGGCCTGTATAAAAATGTAGAGATTAAAAGCAGTTTGACAAACACAACTCATTTCACTTAAAATCATTAACCATGTGAGCTTAGTATGATTATCCTCATTTTATAGCTGAGGAAATTGGCATTCATAGAGCATATATAATGCCTCCATATCACTTAGCTACCACCAGGAAAGAAACCAACTAGGAATCCAGGGTTTCTTTCAGATCCAGTTTGTTGCTGGTATATCACTGGAATTGGTTTCAAACAGAACGGGTCTATTTAAATGACTTTCTTGACTCCTAAGGTTCATAAGCAAGCTAAAATCCCCCAATAGAATAATGTTGTGTGGCAATTTGCACTTTCAAAGTGTTTTACAGTTATATTTTTAGCCAATTGTCAAGATCTAAATATTGTTTTTATTTTTTTAAAGATTTTTAGTTATTTATTTGACAGACAGAGATCACAAGTAGGCAGAGACGTAGGCAAAGAGAGGAGGAAGCAGGCTCCCTGTAGAGCAGAGAGCCCAATGTGGGGCTCGATCCCAGGACCCTGAGATCATGACCTGAGCCAAAGGCAGAGGCTTTAACCCACTGAACCACCCAGGCACCCCTAAATATTGTTTTTAATATTATCTTGGGTGTATATATATATTAATATTGTCCAGATGAAGGCACTGCGGTTCGAAGATAATTTGGGACTTAAACTTAGAACATTCACCTGGCTGGCTCAGGCAGTTAAGCATCTGCCTTCTGCTCAAGTCATGATTCCAGGGTCCTAGGATTGAGTCCCACATTAGTCTCCCTGCTCAGCAGAGAGTCCGCTTCTCCCTCTCCCTCTGCCTGCTGCTCTGCCCACTTGTGCCCTCTCTTTATCTCTCTGTAAAAT